>NC_049211.1:31066842-31789342 GCF_013347855.1 Anguilla anguilla
AATGCACTTTAATTAACTTTGTTTAGCCTTTATGCGCTCGACGGGCAATGCAGGTGTACGCTGAACATGTCAGACTGCTCTAGCGTGTGATTAAGTACGTCTGAAAATTGGCATATTTTTGTACAAATAAAACTAACTATAATTGTTTTACAGCAAATACTCAGTTATTTGGTACACTTCAAAGATTTGCATCCGTCCTTTATCACTTCAGCGTTATTATTGACTTCATCCTGACCAAACTGGTGTGAAATCAAGTTTGCTGTTCCCAGTTTATTCACCCGGTACCACTACATTTTCATGGAACGGTTTAGCATATGACACGCTTCCAATAACACTTCTACTAATCTATGGGGCTACTAAGTTGGGTATGTATGCAACGCTGGTCTGTAGTAGTTTTCCAGAAGAATTATTTATTCAGGTTTACATGTCCCTATTCTTTAAGGCTCCATTGCCAGAGCTGTGCTTGCAGCATTTTTTTGCTGTTTGATAGTCCTCCATTAAAGCAAATATATATGTTTTGGTTTAGGAGATGCACTTATCAAGCCATTCAAGTCAAGCACCCAGCTTTAGAGTGCGGCAGTGTCACCTCTTAGAAGCTGGCCTACACTATGCCCAGCTCATCACCCAATACATTACCTGCTTTTGTTGCCACTTTAGATCATTTGACGTAACAGCTGGTATTTTAACTGCCAAGCCATATTTGAGATGCTGAGCGGGGGGTGGGCCAGTCAGAGCTGAAGGCATTGTGTGAGTCACACTGTGAATGTCCTTGGGTTTAATATTTTTTAACGCAGGTGTATGGTATCTCAGTGTACCACTAAGGATGTTATGGGTAGTTTGTGCATTTAGTGTTTGGGGGAAAAAAAAAAAAAACTAAGTATAACCTTGATATAAAGTATGAACACAATTGTCAAGCATTTGTTTCATTTGTCTTTCCTGTATTGCTTATGATTGAAGGGTTATACCGAGTGTACTTTTATTTTTAGACTATTGTCCTCGCCATGTTGCCAGTGAATATGTGGAAAAAGTAAAACTCAGACAGTCTATGAACCTGTTGTTCATTTACATATAAATGGCTTATTTGTTCTTTTTGTTTTACTGATGATAATCTTAGCAATTTGATGATAATCTTAAGGGGCCTCTTGTATATCTGATCTGGCCTGTTAAGTCACAGTTCTTTTAAGGAGCCATATATTGAATGCTTCACATATTTATCATTCTGAACTTAAGCTAGGACTGTTGTGTAACTGAAATATAATTTCAAAAGTAGGTGTGCACGTGTGTGTATATGTGCGTGTGTTTGTGTGCGCGCACACAAACACACATGGTTGACATGGTTGTAGATGGATTTTTCAGCCTAAAATGCACAACCAAATTGATCTCTGGCATTGCTGCTATTACAGTTGAATGTATTATAGGGTGACAGTGCACTATAATGGTTTGGGAACTGGGCTTGTAACCTAATGGTTGCGTGTTCGATTCTCAGGTAGGACGCTACCTTGTATCCTAGAGCAATGTGCTTAACTTGAATTGCTTCAGTATATATCCAGCTGTCAACAGATTGAATGTTAAAAAGTTTTTAAAAGTTGTGTAAGTTGTGAATCTCAGCTGACATCTGTCAGTGTGTGTGTGCGTATGTGAGTGCGAGTGTGTGTGTCTGTTGGGGTGGTGCTGTGTTTCCATAAATGCGTGGGTCCCTTTGTTCCTGTGCGTCGGCGCACACGTCCGCTTGTAGGCCTGTGCGGCTGTACAGCCTGCTTTGGCATGGGCTGGAACCAGGGGGACTTGGGGCCTTCTGATCTGGATCACAGCCAGCCCAGACTCTCTCTCAGAGAAGCACCTCTGTGCTTCTGGGAAGGAGGCTGGAAGTGGCCCTCTTTCAGCCTTGACAGGAAAAAAAGGAAGGCTGTGCAAAAAACGAAATTCTGCCTTTAACCCGAAAACACGAACCGGTCCCATCTCCCCTAGATGACTCTTTATAAAGCTATCGCTGCGAGAGGCTCCAGTTTCACAGCCACCAAACGAGCACAACTCTATCTGAGTGTTGTTCGGCCATTTTTGACTCGTTTTCTTTTTTTAAATTTGAGTTGATTAAGGTTTCATGCCTTCTGGTGAAGCGGGAGAGCAGGGCGAGGTTGTTGTTATTCTGTGCTCTAAATCGAGCGCGGGTGGGTGTGGCTAGCGACTGTGCAGCAGCCCCGGCCTCACGCTTCGCTGGGCTTCCTTTCAGACCGTGCACATCCTTCCTCCACCGGCTACTGTGCGTGAGCTGTTGCCAAGTGATGGACTCGTCACCAGACCCTGGCAACTGTAGCTATGGGATCCCGCTTGGAGGATGGAATGGCACCTGGTCCAAAAGTGTGGCTTGTTTATGACTTGCGAATATGCTCAGCTTTTATACTTTGTTTAAGAAGACGGTTATAATGTAGTGATGCAAAATCCACTATTGTGAAATGGATGACTCATTGACAGGTTGCTTTATTGTAGCAATGGGTTATATTAATGGATATTTTGTATCCATTAAAATATCCTCTATTATGTATACACTATGTGATTTTTAAAATACACAGTATAAATAAAATGTACAGTAAACAAAAATGGGCACATTTTTAATATTTGCCTACATTTTAACACATTTGTTAAAAATATAGACTATTTTTGGCTATTTGCCTTGTTTTGACTGAGACGACACCTTTTGCATTCCCTCGTACAGCACATTTCTGCAGTTTGGCAGTGTTGTCGTGAGAATGCTGCAGCGTGCTTTACAGCCGGGGAGGGCACGGCCTCCCCACAGGACCGCTTGAAGGAATTAATGTTCCGTCACATCGGCGGTTTTCGGGGGTTCTCCACGCCCGGCGCCGGCAGCAGGGGAAGGCTCGAGCGCTGACGCTTCCTGACTCGGTTACACGCTAGGAAAGCCCCCACGTCACGGCGGACATCGCCGCCATCACTGGAGGCGCCAGAGCAGAAGCTGTCAGGCCGGTAGTTTGTTTTCCGCCAAAGCGTGCTCGCCTAAACTACCAGGAGAGTGGAAACTGTGGGAAAATCAATGCAGGTCTTTGCGTTTCCGTTAGCCGAAACGGCTACTGTCATTCACTGCAGGAACGATGACATTAAACATGTAAAAGTTAGGTGGGTAGCAACATTAACAATCATTTTATTTAACCAAATACTAACTTTAGCTCTCGTAATGCAGTGGGGCAACAACGTGGCCATGTTTATCGATTAACAAAATTGAAATGAAATAATTTGCGTGGTTGTTATTGAACAACAGTTCACCCTGCTTTATTTAGGCTCATTCTCACAATATGTTGAAGTTGAACTAACAGGATGCACCACTTTATTTTGACTGTGTGTTTTCAGGTGTTTGTCGCCATATATTGTGCAAAAGTGATGAAACTAATTTCATAGGGAATTATAACTGACATATGACTGATGACTGCTAAAGAGGAAGTGGTGCCCGTGCAGCAGAGACCATTGTGTGGTCTCAGACTGAACTCCAACCATGTTGGAGTTCAGTCTGCTCTGTAGGTATAGAAACCAGGTCAGCATGACTTTACTTGAGTCTGTTTTTGATGTTGCTTCCCCACAACCATTCCTTCAACCTTCATTTAAATCTTGGGGAAGAGGAGGAGGAGGTATTGAGGAAGAGACCCTCATTTGCGATGCTGCCGAGTTAGAGCCGAACAAACAAGATGTATTTGAACCTAAAACAAGATGTATCTGAACTTAAAATCTAGCTCTGGAATTGTCTTAGCCACAACAATGAGACCATCTCTAGTGTATTTTGTAAATATTCCATGTGTATGGGGCACTGAAGCAGAATAACATCGACCTAGATTGGAGTTAACAGTGGGAACTTTGAGGACCAGCCAGTCCTGGGAACGAGTATGGAATCTGGTGGTATTCCAGACTGCCATATTGAGCATGGAAGTAGCACATTGAAGAGCTAGCATATCAATAAAAACATAAAAGGCTTAATCGATAAGAAACATAGTGTCTGCTATGTCGTACTGACAGAGAGGACCAACCAACTTTTCAAAAATTATTATATAGGATACAGTGGTGGGCTCCGTGGTGACTGAGTGATAGACAGCATCTGACTGCTTTAGGGTGGTAGCAGTTACACTATCTACACAATATGTCTATACAATGTGTGTCTATACAATATGTCACCATAGTATAAACCTGTGGCTCCAAAACTGTCTCAACTGCAATCACAGAATTATAACGAGCTGTTCATTTTTCTTAATTAGGTGCTTTTTGTCTTTAGGAGGAGGAGGTGGCATTCTCATTTGCCTTTTCTGGCCAGAGAACTTTGGAAATGATAATGCAGTTTGCAGAAAATACATAGCGTGATCCTTCCCTGACTGTCCTGGTTATTGGAAAGCGTATTTCTCCTAATAATACATTTGGCAAAAAGACACTGAAACATTCAGTATGATAGAATATTGCATATGCGATAATGAACACTGCCCCAGCTAGGATGCCTGGGGAGCACTTGAAATTGTCCTGTTTTAATTGGGTCCTTTATTTATTTATTTTTTATTACTGCAGTATTGTTGTTAATGTATGGAAGTGAACCCGTGTGACTGGCTACACTGCATTTGTATTCCCGCTATCATCTTCTCGGTGGTTACTTCATTCCAAATCTGCTGTGTTACAAGTGAACCTCCACAGGACAAGCCATAAATACTGCCGTCTTGGAATGGGCTGCCAAGCCACGGAGCTATTAGTGCAGTTTTTGCATGTTAACGTCTCGCTGGATTTATAGGACAAAGCCTCCTTGACGGAGCGCTACAGTAGATTATCAGGGGGTGGAAAAGTGCAGCGCCGTTCGTCTTCGGTTTGTTGTTCTGGTCTGACTCTTCCTCTCTCTCTCTTTCTCTCTCTGTTCCTCCAGCTCTGACGGAAGGTCAGCCGGGGTCGTCGGGAGCATGGGGTGATGGGAAGGTGGCCGAGGCGAGAGACAGGAGAGCGGCGGAGGAGTCCTATTGGGCGTACTCAGGTGAGCCTTTCGAACCGCGGCGCAATCCCGTCGACGCCCAGGGTGCATACAGAAGGTCACCGGCGCCAAAAACCCGAGGGAAACCATGTATCTGTGCGACCCCCTGCGTATACGACATAGGGCCGGTTCATACGTTGAGCCACAATGGCCGCTGGGCCACAGTGCAGCACAGGGGGTGTGCAGAGATGCCATTCTATCTATATCTGTATTCGTCCAACTGATAAATTCATTTGTATTTGTAGTTTTATTTTTTGCATTCGGATAGAAACAGGAAGTGGGTATTGTTTAAACCAGAATTGGGTGTTGTTTCAACTGGAAGTGGGTATTGTTTAAACTGTAAGCGGGTATTGTTTAAACCGGAAGTGGGTGTTGTTTAAACCGGACGTGGCATGAAAGGAACTCACTACTCGCTTAATGTAATATCATTGACATCCATCGAATACTACGACATTAAAACAACTCATTTCTTACTAACTTACATCTGAGATTTTACTGCCTACCTGCCTTTGCTCTGTGAAAACTGGTTCTGATCTTCCGTTGATCAGAAGGCTAACCCCTCCCCATTGCCCCAAACAGGGGGTCTGCATCTGCCCGATCAATTTGTTTCTTTTGACTTTGATATTCAGCCAGAAAACAATGTGCTTTGTAGTGTTGTGATTTGTTCCTTGTCTGCTAATGACTATAGCGATTATGTTCCCAGTAGGCTATTACTGAATAGAAAATACAGTATATGAGGGACAGACATTGGGCAATGCATGCAGGCATATTGTGCCTCTGTCTTCGTGCAACTCTTAGCAGGTAAGGTTAGATTTTGCTGATGAAGTAGTGATGCATGTGACAGCTATGTCCACTAACCCGTGCTGTCTCTAGGCTAAGCTGTCTCTAAGCTAACAAAATTATGAACAACATACATTTATTGTCTTATAATTGTGAGTTGGCATATTATGGCAAAAAAACAACAGTGTGATCAGAATCAACCATGAAAGGTTTGACCTTCCAGAAAAGCATCTCCTGGCTTGTATTTAGATGGGAAAAGAATGTATCAACAGACTGAAAGTGAATGCTCACAACCATATCGGCACCTCATGCATATGCTAATTTATGCCATTTTGTCTATTGCGATTGGCCAGACTAGCCATTTCTCATCTGCATAAGTATGAGGAGAGTATTTGCAGAGATTTTTTTGGCACAGAAGGCCACCCTTACACAGGAGCTGTCTAGACTGCAACCTGTCCCCTCAACCCCCCCACCCTTGATCCCCTTGGAAGCTGCTGGCTGTAGGTTCTTTATTTTTTTAAATATAAATTTATTTTTTATGAATTTTTCTGCAGAGAAAATATGACTTTGACTGTCCCTTGGAGCAGTATTTGTCAAAGAAGAGCATAAATCTTTTATTGCTCTACCAAGCCTTGGGCACTCAATGATCTTTATTTTGTATATTTAAATATTTCTTTTACACACGTCTGCTCTCATCTTGTCTAACGATATATGCGATACTGCATTTAAAGTGAGCTCTACTGCAGAAATGGAGCAGTTGGAAAACTGGTTCTGTGCAGTCCCTGGTCTCTTGAAAGTTGACTTTAACACACCATGGTATATATATGTATGTTTTATCACAAAGATGTGGTGGTGTGATCTTTCACATGTACGCGGTAAACTGTGATGTATGCATCTCAGCAGATGTCTAGCTGTGTGTGTGAGCATGCGTCCGTGCTCGCATGTGATTATGTGTCTGTGTGTGCATGTGAGTGTGTGTGTGTGCGCTTGTGTATGAGTGTGCTGTTGTAGGCTATATGGTGTCAAAATGGCATGCTAATGTATGTTCACTACCAGTCTCTGTGTGTGTGTGTGTGTGTGTGCTTTTGTGTGTATGTGACAATGTAGGTGGCTCTAATTGAGAGTGGCTGGATTCAAGCACCCTGCTAAAGCTCAAAGTAGCATTTGAAATGAAGGCCCATCTCAGGCGGCTGTCACATCAGGTTTTACCTGTCCAGATCCATTATCTCCCATCCCTCCACCTGAGCCCGGGGTATTAAATGACCCGTTCTTTAACCCAAAATTAAAGCAAGTGGAAAGAAAGTACAAAACTGCTTCTAAATGGAGAAGAGCGCACACACAGTGCATTTGCATTAGTTGCAAACAGCAGTAACCCTCATTGTCTCAGCAAGATATGTGCTTTTGTCTCAAATCCTCTTGTCAAATTAGGTTAATGTGGCCATTTTCTAACATTCAACCATTAAAATGATAATGCTTGATCATTAAATTCGATCCAAATGCAAAGTCAATTAGCAGTGTTTTTGAATAGTATAAGTGCTGCTAAAAGCTGAGCTTCCTTTGTTGGCCTCCTCACTCTTTTCTTTTGGGTGCGTTTTGATGTGACTGAGCGTAAGCTCCTGGCACTGCTGTATACGAAAGCTCCAGCGCTGCTGTAAACTTCTGTATAAAACAGCTCCTGCACTGCAGTGCAAAACAACTCTAGCACTGCTGTATAAAACAGCTCCTGCACTGCAGTGCAAAAAAACTCCAGCACTGCTGTATAAAAAAACTCTAGTACTGCAGTGTAAAAAATCTTCAGCACCGCTGTATAAAAAAGCTCTGGTACTGCAGTGTAAAAAATCTCATTTTAATCTTTTTGCCTGCATGTGTGCTTGTGTACCACTTATGGCGACCCCCTGATCCTGATCGATAATTTACAGTAAAGTGCTATTTCTTGGACCTTTTGGAGAGAGACCCAAGACCTCAGCATAGTTGTAACATTATCCTGAAAAAATGCTAGAACTCCCAAAATGGCAGCGTGGAAACAGAAAAAAGTTAAACTGCCTTAACCGGTTAAGGCATTTTATGCCAATGTCAGGCCTGCAGGTTAAAACACCAGACGATCAACTTGCGAAGAGGCCAGTGCTTATCTCTTGTATTCCTATATTTTTGGTTTAACACAACCCAAGTTGGAAGGAAGGCAGCTGCAATAAGGGTGCACTGCATTTTTTTTTTCTTTCAAATTTGAATGTTAATTTTCATGCTGGAATATCATTTTTTTTTTTTTTAAACAATTTGAATAGAATTTGAATATCAAACCATTGTGTGACAGCCCTACTTTCCATGTAATAAATTAGTTTCACCACAGGATTTAAAAAAAAATTTTGTACCAGTTTTTGTTGAGGGCATTTCATGTATGTTGCACTAGCGCTATACAGTATATAATAAATGTACATAAAATAAAACTGAATAAAAATAAAATATTATAATATTGAATATAATATTGAAATAAAAAAAAAACAGTAATGGAATTAAAACGGTTAATAAAACGTTGAACATAAAAATGGAGGATTGAAGTTTTTAGACGGATGTGGTTCATCCGAGTTCTCCCCGTTGACCTTAAGGTCCTGCTGAAATGGCAGACGATCGGTTTTACATTTGGGCAGATAATTATGCTGCCCGGTCTGCTGCGAGCTCTGATCAGTAGAGGCTAATTAGGACATAAGTTTGCATCTGTAATAGGGAGTAAAAGTCCTGTGTTGGGTCTCTGGGAGCACCAAGGTCGATTGGGTCAGAATGATCCGGAATACCTTTGGCTCTGAGAGGCACTGCGTTGCACGTAGACGCACGCGTGCGCACGCTCGCACCTGTGCATAGCTTGTTTCTTAAACTGAAATGTCAATGGTACAATTTATTCAGTTTCCTTTCAGAACCAAACATACTAATTATTATATCTTTAAAACTTTGAGACATAACTTTTGTTGGCGTGATGCTTTCTATAGTTTACGTAGATTCCTCGTATATCTGAATAGCCTTAAAGCCAGGGGCCCCAGGCCTGGAGGGCTGCATTCTTTGCTGGTTTTTGCGATTTCCTTTCCATCACCAGCCAATTTGGGCCTGGGAAACAAGGCGTGCAGATTCTTCAGCGAGTCAATGAATTAAATGACTGCAAAGCTATTTAAGTGCAGGGAACACATCAGAAACCAGCAGACGCAGCTGCCCTCCAGGATTTCAGTTTGAGATCCCAGCTTTAAGCTTAATATACATTAGTTGGCATCGCCCTCTAAGAGTTGTGATAAGTCTATTTGTGCTTCCCGATTTTGAATTTTCTCTGTATTTGAATATAGACATTAGCCTCAATGCGATTTTCCCCATGCCGTGGCCTTTAGTGAAGGTCTAATGCTTGATATTCCAATTACAGGCAGCTGTGGGGCCTTAATGTGGACACAGCAAATCCAGCCTCATGCTGGCTTCACAAATATCAGGAGTCGTGAGTTCAGACTGCGGAGCGAATTGAGATCTGTTTAAAAACATGAGCGGTTTGTCCTTTCTGTGTTTCTTTTATTTATGCAGCAGGTAGGTTGTGCCCTTTCCTTTCAAATACCATGGCAGGCCGATGCCACACACCACAGAGTGCTCCCCTAAGACCACACCTCGCCAGTTCTCAACCTATCAGCAAAGGTTTTCCTGATCAATCAGGAAATCCTGATTTTCAGGCCTTAAATGTATCTGGTGCCGCTAGCATATGGCTTAATTGCTGAAGGTTCTCTCCTATCAGCTGTTAGCACGGAGGCTCTTGATGTTAGCACTTACGCCACACCATTGTCCTTGCTACGAAAAGCCCGATATTGGTCTGCAGTTGTATAAATGGCCACCCTTCCCCTCATTTTATTACATTACAGGCATTTTAGCAGAAGCTCTTATCCAGAGCGACTTACACAACTTTTACATAGCATTTACATTGTATCCATGTATACAGCTGGATATATATACTGAAGCAATGCAGGTTAAGTACCTTGCTCAAAGGTACAACGGCAGTGTACTACCCAGGGTACAACAGCAGTGTCCTACCCAAGGCCAGTTCCTTACCCACTGTGCTACACTGCCCCTCCTCTCTCTCTCCCTTTCGCTGTCTGTTTTTCCGTCTTCTGTTTGTTTGGATTATGCAGGGGGGAGAAGTGTAGCAGCATTTTACAGCGGAGTCCCATCACAGGCTTAGTTCTTGGCTCAGAGCAAGCACGCTCTGTTTGGGCTCGGGAAGGGGGTGGGGTGCGGTGGGGCGGGGTGGGGGTTCGGAGCCTGCGGTGGGGTCTTGGGGGGGCAGGGGGAAGCGGCACATTATTCCGCTCGCTGAACGACGCCTCCTTGGGCTACTGAATTCACATTAAGCAAATCTGAGAGGACATTATCTTTAAGCCCAGAAAATACGATTACATTGCTCGGTCTCCTTTGCAGTGTGTTTTCTCCCTATCTGTCATTGTTCATTGCCTCGGCTTTAACGCGGAGCAAAGGAAAACCATTTTAAAAACTCTCCAGGGATTTTCCATCATCGCCCGGCTGTGTGCAAAAACTTTAAAAAGACGTCGAAGGATGATCTGCGAAGGAATTTGAATTCTAATTGCAGCCGAAGCTTGTCCGTCACTTCAACGCGTGACACATGCAGAGTTTGAGATGATCCACGTCCACCTCTTCAGTGCCTGCTGCACGGAGGGAACAGTTGGTTTTCTCTCCCCCTGTTGATTTAAGTGACAGGGAGCCCTGGGCTAGCCGCCGCGCGCTGTTAGCGCGGCACTTTGTCGGTAAACAGGCTGCCGCTACGAGCCTCGTGCGTTAGCGATTGTTTTCATCGTTCACTGCAGGCGTGCGTCTCGGTGCCATTCTCTTTAAAGGTCTTTGACGAGTCCTCATGTTAAATTCAGAGCTGTCTCCCGAATCGCTCATTTACTTTAACCTGCGGAAGGTTCTTGTGGCACTGAAGAATGCAGTTCAAAGGCAAGTGAAAAGTTGAAGTACCACAGCACCGTATCTGCGGTGACAGGTTTTCGGTAATGATATATTTCTATTATTTCAATCACATGTAAGCCAATGCTTGATAAACTGCAGCACAGCAGAACAGTGAATCTTCTGAAGAGGAACTATCTGTTTGAAGATAGATAAATTGAGGGAGGGATTCCATATTTTCGAAAGGAGCCAATTTCAGTCGTATTCAATACATTGAACATTAGGTTATGCAGTACAATACAAACAGTAAATGACATACATTTATTCTTAATGGTGCGCCCTTTAATTATTGTTATTCTTTATTGCTGAGCAGAGAAGCTTCTCCTAGGAAACGGAGACAGCTCATGACTTTCTGCTGAAGAACGTGACGTCAGCTCTGGAGAAGCAGATATGTGATTAGTTCCTTTTGCTGGGGATCTTGGTCTTTTGTCTCAGCTGGTTAATTGTGCCCCTTGCGGTGCACAGTGGCCGGCAAAGGTCCAGGTTACATTTTGCCGAGCTCATTCTTGTCCGTTTACAGAGCTCGCCCTATTACATTACATTACATTACAGGCGACGTAGAACAAAGTGTATAACCATAACCAGGAACAAGTATGACGAAAACCCTAGAGAGAAGTACCGGTCCAAGTGCAGGGAACAACCGCATAGTTCAACTTGGACCCTGAAGGTTAAACTGATTAACACTAACACAACAAGAACGGCAACAACGCAGTCTATGGAAAAAATACAAGCAATAGTTAGGACAGTTAATGCACCTAAGTCACCTACGAAACAGTTGCCTAGTTACAACCCTAAGCTTACAGTCATTTACAGGGGGATAGGGAGGGATGGGGAGAGGTGCAGCCTGAAGAGGTGAGTCTTCAGTTGTCGCTTGAAATGGGTCAGTGTCTCAGCTGTTCTGACCTCCACAGGGAGGTCATTCCACCATCGTGGGGCCAGAACAGACAGGAGACGTGTTCTGGAAGTGCAGGTGCGAAGAGGGGGAGGTGCCAGGCGTCCTGAGGTAGCAGAACGGAGGGATCTGGCTGGCATGTAGGGTTTGAATATGTTGTGGAGGTATGCTGGGGCTGATCCCTTGACTGCCTATATGGACGCATTCAGGGTTTTCAGGGGATGACGGGTAGCCACGCCCATCCCCGGGTCTGGGGTGTTGACACTCCAGCCGCTGTTGCCAAGCAGTTTCATATATGGAGGAATATAATATTATCACAAGCCAAGCCCATATTCATTTTCGACTTCGCTTATTCCTTTGATAAGAAAAAAAAAATCAATTTGCATTCAAGTGAGTTTTACAAATGGTTGAAGGCTCTTTAAAAAAAAAAAATACTGCAATGGCAGAAGACTTTAGTGCTTTTTTATTTTTATTCACTGGATATTAATTTTTGGCCCAATGTTGTTTTCTATAGTGGTTACATAAATGGCACCTGAAGGCAATTTCATATTAACTGGAGTGTTTGAATTGAGAGCTTTCAGGCATTTGATTGGCAGCAGAGGAAATGAAGATTGAAAATGGCGATATGAAGAATAGGCAGATACTACTTTAGAAAAAAAAAAAAGCAAAGAAAGGTTGTTATTCCTCGCCGTTCTTCATTCTGTCGATGGCCATGTGAAGCTTGTGGTATGAGCAAGAATGTCTTCCTCAAGCATGCTTTCAAACCGCAAAAAGAAAAAAAAAATCTTAATTGGGTTTGCATTGATGGGCTGATATCCCCCCCCCCCCCCCCACCACTCCCCATTTCCATACGAGAGAATGGGTAAAGAAGCGCCACGTGTCATATACCCTGCTGTGTACAGATTACAGACGTGATTACATTTCTCACGAGAGCGGGCGAGCTGTTTGTCCCTAGCGCTCGCATTGTGGGCTGATCAATAGGGCTCTTAGTTAATGCCTCTGTATCCCGTGCCAAACCAATGACATTTGATGCATGCTAATTGGCGGGATGGGTGTGTATGAGGCGACACTGAAATGCCTGCAGGCATTTAGGAGACATTTTATGTCCTAGAATGTTTTCGGCTGTTTGTAAAGTCTGAAATATTTTACTCGTACCCTCATGTGTTGACTTTGCCTGTCCTGCAGTAACGTATTTAAATGGTAAGTTTGGGTATTTTGGTAATTGTGTTTTACGTGGTCATTGGCGGGGTCTGCTATCTATACAGGACTGTTGCAAAGAACAAAGATCTCATTTTTGTGTGTTTGATCCTTTGACACTAATCATTGTTTTTGAACCTTATGACACTGATCAGTGTATTTGATCCAAATGACTTTGGTCAGTGTGTTTGGTCCTTATGACACTGATCAGTGGTTGATCTTTATAACATTGGTAGGCATGTTTGATCTTTATGACTCTGAGCAGCGAGTTTAATCTTTATGACTCTGAGCGGTGTGTTTAATCCTAATGTCATTGGTAGGGTTGTTGATCCTTATGACATTGATCAGTGTGGTTGATCTTTATAACATTGGTAGGTGTGTTTGATTTTTACACCACTGAGCAGTGCGATCCTTAGGCATTGGCAATGGCCTTGTACCTGTTCCTTGCAGACTTTACCTGTTGATTTAGCGTGCTCCACAGTCATCTTAGTAAGTTCTGTGCTTTTAATTAGCCCAGCTGGGAACATGCTGCATTGACAGGATATGAAATGACCAAAATATGCATGAGCTCTTCTTCAGACAGTCTGTTTAGCTATGTGTTTGACATTGCAGAATGCTGCCTCCGGGTTGTTTTCACATATTGGATTTTTTTTTGGCTTTAGAAACAGCTACAGTTACATCCTGTTGAGTATTTTAAGGTAAACTATTGACAGTCCCAGATGCCTCTTAGAGAAGTAAGCAGACAAAAAAATCTGAATTCCTTGTTTGTCTTTTTGAATGTTTTCCAATGAAAAATGCTTTAAAAGGGATTCTTTTCCCTTCTTTAACATTTTATTTGATTTGTGTGTGTGTGTGTGTGTGTGTGTGGGTGTGTGTGGTACTGTTTTTAAATATTGGCACCCAGCGTGGAGCTGGGGCGACATAGCTCAGGAGGTAAGAGCAGTTGTCTGGCAGTCGGAGGGTTGCTGGTTCGATCACCCGCCCTGGGCATGTCGAAGTGTCCCTGAGCAAGACACCTAACCCCTAATTGCTCCCAACGAGCTGATCGGTACCTTGCATGGCAGCCTTTCACCGTTGGTGTGTGAGTGTGTGTGTGAATGGGTGAATGTGAGGCATCAATTGTAAAGCGCTTTGGGTGAAAGCGCTATATAAATGCAGTCCATTTACCATGTACCATAGCTGAACATATCCAGTGTCCAACTATTAGCAGCCATGTTCATTGGCGAACCATTGCTGATTTAGGAGAGTAGACATCCATGGTCCTCCTCCAGTTCACCTGGTGTTGCCTGCCTGCCTCATTTCACACCACAGCCCACAGCCAAGCTCGCATAGAGAAGAGTCTGAGGAAGACCTTCCATATGCAACCAGCAGTCCATGGGGGCCCGATCGACAGGAGACACAGACTCCTAACAAACTGAACCCTCCTGTACCCTGGGCGACACAGTCGCCAATTTTGCATTAGTGGAGCGACTGGCCACGGTCGGCACTGGCATGGTGCCTTAATGAATGAGACACCCAGCAGTCCGAAAGTTTCCATTTTAAATCATTCCGAATACCTTCATGTTCTGCTGCTGGTGGAGTGCTCTAAGGAAGATGATGTCACCACGGGAGCCTCAGTGAAACTGGATTTTGTTGCCTTTACCGGGGGACCTTAGCCTTGAGCTCAGCAGGCTAATCTTGTCGCTTGTTGTGGAGATCGGCCAGCGAGGGCAGACCTGCCCCCCTTCCATTTGCACCAGCGACTCGGTAATACGGCTAATGCATGTCAGCCTTCTGTGGTTGCTGTGGGAGAATATACTGGAGCTTAGGCATATGCATGAGTTGGTAGCACGTCGCCATTCACTACAGTACGTGACATTAACCCGCAGTAGACCTCCGACCGTTACATATTTTTATGATGTCAACAAAAAATTTAAATAGACTAACATGACATAAAACAAGTGCATTTTTGTGACTGTATATACATTCTGTCCTAAATGACCAATCAATAAAAATTTTGTTGTAGCCAAGTCGAAACAAATATAAATAAATCCAAATAGAAATAAATGAAACTCTGCACCAAATTATCCCTGGTAATATTAATGTGGGGTGGCATGAGTTTGCATGTTCTTCCTGTGTCCGCACGGGTTTCCTTTGGGTACATCATTTTCCTTCCTCAGTCCAAAGACATGCAGGTTTAGCTAATTGGATTTCCCATAGGTATGAGTGTGTGAGTGAATGGTGTGTGTGCCCTGCGATGGATTGGTGGGTGACCTGTCCAGGGTGTGTTCATATTGCTGTAACAGCTCTAGGGATAAACTTTCTGTGCTTTTATGAACCAACATCCAGAATTTCTGAGCAACTAAAATTCAGCCCTTTAGCATTGTTTGGTACAATTACGCACACACGACCCGCCTGAAGAAAAAAAAAAACAGATATGTAAATTAAGTAGTTACTTTACTATCAATTGCGGACTCTCTTACCCGGAGCCCTACATCACAAACAAATGGAAGTGCAAAGATCAGGGATGGAAGTAAATTAATTCCACAGAGGGAGAAAGTAGAGGCAGGAAATGCCAAAAAAGTACAGACACATTTGAGAAATTGTCAGCCACCCTACTGAACAATAAAATTATAAAAGTTTTTCAAACGAGAACAAAATTTCTTTAGCGAGCATTAATCTAAATTGTGCAAACAAGGACAAAGAGCCTTGGGGCCTGCGAATAGGAAAGACGTTCAGTCCTAATCAGGCTAGGTTAAAGAGAGGATGAGGGTTAGGGGCCAAAGGGGACCTTCGGTCGACTGAAGATCGTCGACGTCTCTGCTGTTCTGTGAGCTCCGGGCGGCTCATTCCACCACCGGGGGGGCAGAACAGAAAGCAGTCATGACAGGGATGCGCCGGCTCGGAGAGGGAGGGGGCAGCCGCACCTCCCATTGCAGAACGGATTGTCTGGCTGGTGTGCAGGGCCCGATGATCAAGGTTTGGAAGGGCAGTCGCCTTAGCAGCCTGGTAGGCTAGCATCAACGTTTTCAACAATATCTTAACCAGAGATTTTCCTCTTAATGA
Source organism: Anguilla anguilla (assembly GCF_013347855.1). Lineage (NCBI taxonomy): Eukaryota > Metazoa > Chordata > Actinopteri > Anguilliformes > Anguillidae > Anguilla > Anguilla anguilla. The sequence goes on from NC_049211.1 coordinate 31,082,742, forward strand.
GGACCACAGTGCCCACAAAAAAAGTGTTAGAGCTCACGCAAAATAATTGCTGCACACTGCTCTGCTTGTCTACCAACTCATTTTTTTGGAAGCTATTGTTGTTAGGATATCATTTCATTTTTATCTGGTTTTCTCCTCTCTCTTGTGCCAGTGGTGAGCGCTGCCTAAATGGCTGGAAAACAAAAGCGCGTTCTTTGCTTTTCCGTCCCCTCGGTCCAACGGCGGCTCCTTCCGAGCGCCGCTATCCGAAGCGCTGCAAACCCCTTGTTAGCGCTCGCTTGTTACGCTGTGTGCTTAGGCCTCCAGCTCCGCCGCTCGGGCTCGGTAAAGACCGTAAAGCCGTTTGCGTTTTTATTGTGATCTGAAATATTTTGGCAGGATCGTTTTACATTAATTAGACGGACTAATTGCGAAGCAGCAGGACCGCGGACGCGGAGACGGAATCGGCGATGCCCGTTGCCTTAAGAAGTAATTATTGCCTCCTCGCGCTGAACTGGCAAGGGCAGTCGCGCCAAAGCGGCTAAATGTTTATTAATAACATGTTCTGAGGAGAGGAGACAGAATGAGAAAACCAGCGCAAGGCCTGACCGGGCATATTAATGAAACTCTGGCTGGGTTCGTGAGATTTCCCTTTCTCTGGGATCCTTCCATTTTCTCTTCTCTTCCGCCGTTGCACCCCCGCCTCCCGATATCTCTCTTTGGGGCGTGTCAGGGCCCCACGCAGTCCCGATAAGGACGCATCCCAACGAAGGCCACCTCGGTAGCGAAGCACGCCGTCAGTGGCGAGGTGACGACTATTCCTTTATCTCCCTGCCTCTCACGTTCTCTCTATCTCGATTCCTCTCTCTCGCACACATGCCCCCCCGTTCTCATTCTCTACCCTTCTTGGTCTCTCCCTCCTTGCTGTCTCTCTCTCTTAAATTTACACAAATTTAGCAAAGTTTCAAATAATTTATTCATGTTTTAGCTTTATATATGCGATGTATATATCTCTTGGCCACAGGCAGCTCATATTTAATGTATGCGATATCAGTAGTGTGCGGTAACAAGTTTGCAGGGTGCAATGTGAACGTCCATGATGCTGGAACAGATTTCGCTTCAGTTTCTTTGAGTTTTTTTTCTTTCTTTACATTTGTTCGAGTGTGCGCCACGGAAGATTGAGGCCCGCCGTTGCTAAGGGAGATGCCCAGGCTCCTCTCTAAAACGGGGGCCGCCGCGCGGCGGTAATAGCGCAGTTTAGTCTGCAGCCGGTAAGCGGCCGGGTAATTGAATATGACTCTGCGCAGTCTGAGTAATCTCTCTGTTTGAGAGTGTGACCCCGACGGGCTCGTTCCATTCAGCGATAATACTGCATGCGTTGTGTGTAGGAGCCCTTTCAAATTAACCGCATAGGTCACATTGAAGGAGACAGAGGGAGACTGTGAGAAAGTGAGAGAAAGAGAAAGTTACGGAAGACTGCAGTGATGACACTGTTTCATGGTGTGACATAGATATTGCTGAAGATCTGCACGGGGGGGTGGGGGGGAGGGGTCAGTGAGATGCCTCTCTCTTCCTGTCATGTCTGCCACCCGCCCCCCTACCCCCCCCCCCCCCCCAATAAAATAAGTGAAGAATGTGTTCGCCCGCTGCACTCCAGGATGTCTCTTCATTTTCCACTCCGCCTGTCCCCTCATTCTCCCTGGGATACGCCTTGGTAACAGGGTTGCCGCAAGAGAAAGACCGCTGGGAGGCTGGATTGGAAAAACTGGCCTCTCTCCCACTCCCCTGGAAAGGGCATGGAAAGAGATTGGGCCATTTCCAGGTGCTAGACAAACAGGGCTGTGAACTGTGTTGGCGTTTGGGAGTAAACCCAGAGGACGAGGCCGAGCAAACCACCTCAGTATCCCCCTGCCTCCATTAAGGTCATGTGACGCACTCCACATTCAGTTATGTGTGAGCAGACTATGATTGGCTGCTGTGAGCCACTGTAAAGTGTGATGTCACAGTGGCTGCCCTGTCATTAGAGGACTGGGAGTTCAATGGCTGCCTGGGCTTGTTTGGTGTTGCTTCCCGGGCATGGATTCAGCACAATGATCCTGCATTGTGCTCAACCGCCATTTTCTCTGGGCCTTAGAGCTCTACACCACAGGAATGGGATGAGCTACAAACCTGTGTAGGAAGTCTGCCATGCTCAGACAATGTCCATTTAGCATAATCTACCACGAGAGGCTGTCTGCGCTCAGTGTACTGTATACACATATATACATAATGTCAGTTAGAAGGCCGACAGATAGTGAGTAAATGCCGTGCATGATTCATAATGCGTATATGGACACAGAAGACCGTTTAGGCAGTTTATTGTGTAAACTGGAAAGGGTCCAGCGCTGCGTTAGGCCTGGACTCGAACAGCGGACATCTCTGCCTCCGCTGCGCGATGTGGCAAGCTGCTCCGCGCGCTGACAGCGAGAGCCGAGCGCAGGTCACACCAGAGGCAGGCGACGGCGGCGGCGCCCAAACTTTCCGCCGCCTGCGCGGCTCGCGGGGGGAAAACAGCTTGTTTGCCAGGCCCGCCCTTTTAAATAATAGATCTGAGATGAAGATATCAGCAGCAGGTGAGGCGGCCAGGCCGGCAATATCCTGCTCCGCGGACCTGAGGAGAGTTTAATCAGCGACGCACGCGCTCAGAAGAATTTCCGCTGGCAAGAAACGCTTTGATGGTTGGCGGAGGAGCAAGATTCCCCCGAAGAGCAAATTCTGATTAATACTCACCGCGGGTGTAAATATGAGGGGAATTAACCATACACGTGCATTTTCCCAGCCCGTTATTGCTCAAAGCCATGGTTCAAAGGTTGCAGGGGGGAAAGTGTTAAAAGCGAGCTTTTTATATTCTATCACGGCGACCGTTGTTCAATTATGAGACTGGCAAGCGGCAGCTTGTCCCTAGATTTGATTTAACCTTGGAAAGAACTGGAGGTCAATTCCACTCTGCCTTCAGATTAATTACTCTCTTCAGTTCCAGAGTAGTTTGACTGGGCTCCATTTTAACTGTTGTTTCTATCATTTACACCACTGTTGTCTCGTCAAATAAAATTATTATTTAAAAAAGAAGAACATATATAGTTTGGGAAAGCACCGTGTGCTTGTACGTCAGAATGAATACATAACATTGGTTATGTTATGTTTTTCCTTCCGAATTTGATATCTAGTAGGCTCACATAAAAGCTTTTTTTTTTTTTTTTTTAAGAATTAAATGTATTCTGAGCCCTCAGCTTGCAGATTGCAAACATCATATTGTCGAAATAAGGGCAGAATCCACACATGGATTGAAATGATTGTGCACCCATTAAACCATCTCAAGGAGGAAAAAATTATATCCGATTCATAAAACAGCCACAGTGGATGGAAAGCATACGCAATCGCAATACAACAGTGCGCCGTGTGGATCCATGCATATTTAAATTGTTATCTACACATATTTCAGTGGAAAACGTACTATTTGTTATGCAAACTAGGCTCACAAAGATGAACCCAAGTTAGACTACCACTAATAAGCAGGGATTTCTTTTAAGACCACTTGAAACTTGGCGTTAATGCGGATATTCCTTCCCTGGGGTTATGGAAACAGAAATGATTCACCTTTGCAGGTTTAGCAATGCAATACTAAAGATGACATTGAACATGCCCCCTGTAATTTTTCTGCTATAATTTAAGAAGGATATTTCATTGTACGGCGATGAATATTTAGATTCCAATTACCATGTTAGTTTAATAAAAATCATTCATTCGAAATGGTGTAGTTCCATGAATTAAGATAGCAAGTTGTTCCTAGCAATACTGATGCGGTCCATTTCCTGGTCATTCAACCGATCTCGTCTGCAACTCTCCACGGTTTTTTTAGTCGTTATTCCTGCAGCAATGTGTGTGCACCAAACTAATAAGTCTTTGGCAAATTTCAGGCAACTTTCCATTTAATGTTATTAAATTGGTGCTTGCTCAACTTCAAAAATAATTGTATCCAGCCTTTGGAATTTAGTGATAACATGACACCAAGACCTGCTTTTATGTTAAAAAAAATTACTCTCAAACAAATGAGACACGGTGTAGCCTGCTGAGAAGATGAAACTTGGGACAACCTTCGCTCAAGTGATATTTTATGGAGGCTGATCTGATAGAAGCTTTGTGTGTCGTAGCTAAAAACGTGGTGAATGACTGCGTTTGTGAACTGTGCAACCTGATTTGCGCCAGCGCATCCACTGATTTGTTCGATGGCCTTCAAAGTGTTCCGAGCTGCCTCACATTAAGCAGGGTGAACAGTGATCAGCGATCTTTATTTATCTATTTTTTGTGCATGTGCCCTTAAGTGTTAAAACGGATAATTAAAAAAGTTTTTCGAAAGTGATGAATTGTAATGCAATTTTTTTTTTGTGAAATTTGAACAAATGCAAATTTGTTCTTGCATCAAATCAAATTAGTTTGAAAACTCAAATTAAAAAAAAAAGTCAGTGATTAACTTCACCTTGAAATGGAGTAAATTCCCTGCGGAGAGAAGTTGGAGTGTGTCTGTGTAACAGTCTGCGTCACCGAAGCGCTCCTAACCTCCAGTTCCACTTTAAGGTCTTTTTTTTTTTTTCAAACATTCCCCTCCCACATCCCCCCCCCCACCCCCCCGCTTCTTTTCTTTTTCAGTCTTTTAATAATTGTGCTGAGAATGAAATAATAAAAAATATTAATCTTCGGAAAATGAAATCAAACTGGGAGGCCATAATTATTCCGTGCTTCCTGCACGCCCTCCGTGTAGGCCCGTACACAGCTCCTGGCTGTGGAGTGTTCAGTAATTAGAGACAATATGAGAATCCTCTGTACCACTATGTACCCAAGCCCTCTTTGATTGCCTGCTATGCAAATAAGGGTAATTTTGCTGAGCTGAGGGAGAGGCGGTTTTTTATTTCTTTTTTTTTTTTTTTGTTCTGTTGCGTGCCGGTAAGTCTCATTCCGCCGCCGCCGCCGCCGAGTTATGAACTGGCGAATGCATTAGCCGGAGATCCGCGCTCCGAAATTGATTAAAGTTTATTTAAAGCGCGCGTATACGGGGGCCATTTTTCATAACGGACCGGTGATATCGCACACAGCGATGCCCCCGCGGGAGCGGAGGCGCGTGAATCATTGCTCAAGTTGTGCGTTTTATTTATTTATCTGCGTTCTGTATGTGTGCGGTACCGCGTACGCGTTCGTGTAGGCGTGTGCGTTTGTGTGCGTGCGTGCGTGCGCTTTTGTTTGCATGTGTTTGGATTTGAGGTTTTTTTAGTGAGGGGCAATGATGCTGTGGTATAGTTTAAATGGTAGAGGAATTGTGGGTACACTCCCCAGACTGTCTGTCTGTGTCTGCACACTAATATCTGCATGTGTGTGATGAGGGTTTGGGGGTGGGTCATTTTAGTTCAGCAGGTTTTTTTTCCCAATAACTATGGGAATATTTAAATGCCTGCAGGCCTGCACAGTGATCAAGCTTTCTAGAGAGAAGCAGCAGAAGGCAGTTTCTAACTTCAATTCTAAATTTGTAAGTGTGTTGTATGATTTTTCCATTCATATGAACGGAAACAAAATATAAATGCAGCAGAATTTTGTCTATATGCACTATGGCTTTTGCGACTAGGTTCAGGCGCAGATATGACACTTTCTGCCCCAGAAACATGCGTGCTATGTATGAAACGGGCGCATGGGGCTGGAAGCCATTTCAAGGTGTGCTCTACTTAATGCATATGTATTTAAGGGAGGATCACTTCGAAATAATGGGTGGTGATATTATATGTGTGGTTAATTGTGTGTTGTGTTGAATTTACTAAGGTTCATGCAATTAACGAGAGTCGATTTTTTCATTAAATATCTCTGCCTCTAAAGAGCAGGTGTAAACCAAGGCCTAAGCAAGACAGACACAGGTATAGGCATCGAAGATGCACTGAGAGAATCTTTACAACAAGAATCACAGTATTTCAGCTCCCCAAGTAAGAATTTATCAAACGGCACACATTAAGAAGCCATGCAATAATTAAGGCTGGGTGTTCGTTACGGAAATTATTGACTGAAGTCATGGAGCAGTCATAGCAAAGTTGTTAAAAATCACGGAAAACTGAACAAAGAGGCAGAAATCACAGAGCGTTTTAATTTATTAAAGTAACCAATATATGCGCAGCAGGGGGAACTGATTTAAATAACATGTGCAACTGTAGCGACAGTAACAAGTGTTTGAAGTTTTTAAAAAATCAGTGGGAAATTATGACTAAGAAAAAAAAAAGAATTTAAATTGCTTTAGTCCATTACAGAAAGAGCATGCAGAACATTGTCAGAAACAGCATGTTCAAATTGCATTACTAAAATAATTAAAACCGGGTTAATGTGTGTTTGTTCTTATTTATTTACTTTAAAGTCAGATTTTTAGTACATACTGTAGGCTACAGTGTGAAGTTTGAGACTTTGATAGAGCACCTGTTGTCAGTGACTGCAGAAACTGTCTGTAGACTGCGTTGTAATTACCATTCAAAACTGCTGAAAAATCACAGAACATACTGAAAATGGGGACAAACATCCAGCCCGAGAAGTAATTGCTCTTCTGAGAGAAATAAACCTCCCACACAATGTTCCCATTCCATCCCACCAATAGTCTAGCCTTGCATCATCGCAGTATCTCGCATCTGGACCATTTCAGTTGACAATTGCCACCACAGCTGGAATACGTTAAATACACATTTTTTTCCTGTGCTAACCGTAGATACGCTCTTACATTATGCCAGAAGATACATCAGTTTCCCCACGTCCGATGAAGATATTCAGTGCAGTAAATTGGAGTTTTTTTTAACTGCACCTTTTAAGCTCTGCTTCGAACGCGAAATGTGATTAGTAGGCAGTCCCTTTTGCTGATTGTGCAATTAGCTGTAGCCCTAGTAAATAATACACCAACATACCCTTGTCAGGCCACATTTTGCGCTGCAAGGTTTATGTACCTAAATCCAACCCTGTGTGTGTAGAGGCCAAGCTTGGTGACTGTACAGGGATGAAAGGAATTGAGGGTGATGTAGTGTCTTATTTTTCTTCCATTCGTTGCCATTTGACAGATTTACACTACTGTTTGCCTAGCTGAAGTATCTGCCATCCCAGAAAACACAAAACGTTCTCACAACGTTGCTACCATGTAGTGGAAATGTTGTAAGGTTGGCAAAATATTACAGTAACATTATGAGAACATTTTCTGTCAGCTGGCATACTGCTTACACCTGTCCATGCTCTATAAATCAGGTGAAGGAAAGAAGGAAAGATGCAGCCCCCTAGCTTGTGCTGCCCATCTCAGTGACTCCTCCTCTTTTTTTAGAAAAGAGCGGCCCTCCCAGGCCGTCTGGACGTCCTTGGTGCTCCTCGCTCCTGGAGCGCGGTTTCCGCCTCCCTGATCCGGACGAACCGGGCTCAGGGGCGAGGAGGGAGGAGGAGTCCTCATTCCTGGAAGTAATGAAGGATGGAGAGGCACTGCCTCCTCCGGCCTTCGGATAGGCCCCCGCGGAGGAGAAATGGTCTCTCCGCAAGGCTGCCGCCAGCCTGGCCGGACTCGCCCGCTCCCACCCACGCGCGATTACCAGCGACGCGTCTGCGCCGAACGCCAGCTCCAATACGTCGAGCGGTGCTTTCAGGGTGCGAGTGCGGGGGCGGGGGGGTTAAGATTACTTCACAGCATTGTTAACATGGCTTTAGCATGCTGGGAAATGGATGGATTGAGGGTACGCTGAGTGGATCTCTTGTTACAGGCATCTACTGCTTCTGAATATATAGGGTCTGAAAATCAGTATTTCATTATTATTCAGGAAAAAATTAGGAGAAACCACAGCCGTGCTGTTGTTAAGATGCTACACTGACCACAGGCTGATAAATACGCTGATTTCGAAGGTGGGGATGAGAGGTCAATTTCGGGAAATGAACAACATGGTTTTCGGGTAAGCTGGAGGCTCGTAGGATTTCACTATTTCGGGTTACAACGTTAAACGTTGGCGGGTGATTGTCTGTTTGAAGCATTTCTCTGCTGATGGGCTGTGAAAGATCCTCTGCGGGGGAAACTCAGCGCAATCTTAGTAATTACACCCGAAATATTAAAAAGTCTCCATCAGTCATGAAATATTCATCCCTTCTGCAGAGATCATTCCGGCTAAGTTTTTCCGAGCGTCGTCGTACATCATCTGAGAGAGGTGATAAATGACAGTCTCGTAAACAACTCTAGGAGCTGCGCAAATCAATTGCGTTCGAGCATCCAATGCATCTCACTCTCAGGAGGCTGTTAGCCACTGCTTATGAGTTATGGTCTATTGTTAAAAAGTCATCACTATCTATAACAGTAACATAAAGCAACAGTATTCCAGAAACTTTTTATTAAAAAATATTGGGGAGCCTTTTCAGTGTTGCTCTGCAACAAAAGCCTGATAATACATTTTCCTTAAATATATTCAATTGATCTCTATATATTCCATCTTTTTCTTTTCTGCACTTCTGGTGAAATTCATCGTTCAGTCATGGCGCATATTTTATTAGATGCATAAAACGCATCAATACTAATTGTGGACAAAGTGATTGAATCAGCAAACCAAAAAAGATGGAATGCGCATGACTACATAAAAAAATAAATCTTTATGAAAATTGGCCTATGCATTTGTGTGAGAGTGCAAGTATATATGGGTATCTCTAAATATGTAATGCAGTAACTACTGCCCCCTAGCCTTATATTGATGCGAACGATCATGCAGACATTTTCCACGTAAAAGCGGGAATCTTTCAGCTAATTATGTTACTCCTGAGATTGATAGATAACGGGATAGCTTGTGTCCGAGGAAAAGGGAGCAGAGAGCATTGAGTCTGACGTATTCCTCTGCCCTTTAGGCCTTTGCATTTTGTTCAGATCATTTCTAATTGAATTAGGCCCTCTTAAGGCAGCCCCTGCCTTTAGCATGGTGCAGTTTCCCTGCAGCTGAAGGGCATCCATTTCAGCGATGCTCGTCCTATCACCGTTCCACACAGACAGCTCTTTGGGATCAAAACATGTAGCCCAAATCTCGAAAGCCAGTGGGGTGTCTTGGATATGTTTATTTGAATGTGTAGGCTACTCTTCCGGCCCATGTCTTACGTGCAGTCGACTGCTTTTCAGTTTGGGTTGACCACTGTTGCCGAGGTTCCCATAATTCCCTGTTCCCTGTATCTCGGCCGAGAAGCCGAGCTCTGGCTGTGTTCTCCGAGCCGCTGACCGAGCGAGCCCCAAATCGCGTTAGTGTCTTTGAAGCTCAGGTCTTTGTGTGCCACGGTGCGATAAAATGGGCTCAGTGCTGGTTACGGCCTCACCTGCCTCGCCGAGGTGAAGTCAGGTGAAGGGCCGTGCGTTGAGCCGGCTCCATAGCGGCTGCGCTGTTCTTCACAGAAATGCTCGTTGTGGCGCTCTTGACCGTTTTTATATATTTTTTTTAAATACTGAGAGTGTGTTTATGTTTGTACTCCCTGCATATAATGAATATTTTCTCATGCTCATTTCATACTCTGAAGTAGTTCAGTTCGTGTGCCACCTGGTTTTTTCTGACCCTGATGAAGACCTCGTGTGGATACGCTTTGGTGTTTTTTTCCCCCTTGTTCTTGCCCATTCAATAAAGGCTTTTTATTTATCTTTTCACCTGGAGACAGAGTGCTTTGGCCTTTTTCCTCGGTGCCACACTTTTGTGAGCTTATTCACTTTTCAGTGGCAGTTTTTTTCTCATGGATTATTGTTTAGTGTTCGTCTGCCTGCCATCCCAATGAGCACCTGTCATTGCTAGATCCAAGAAGTGCTTCTTTTTCATTTGTTTGGTAGCTGAGATGTGTTCTGGTTTTTTAAAACGTGTTGACCGTGTCTTGTTTTGGCCACTGTTGTGATTTCAAGGTGTGTTGACTTTATTCCATTGCTTGGGAGGGTGTTCTAGTTTTAAAGTGTGTTGACTGTGACTTGTTCCTGGCTGAGGGCTAGTGGTATGTCAGTACAGGTGAGCTTTAACAGGCTTTAAAGAAGAAGCTAATTAACCGGTAAGAGAAGTAAAACTGGCTTCTTTCCGTTATGTGACTTTAAAACCCTGTTAGAACTTTCAGAAGTTCAGAGAAAACATTCTAGTTGCACCAAAGGCATTGTCTGAGACTCTGTGACCAGATCTGTAGGCTGGAGCTGAATCATCTTAATGACTCTGACTGTGCTCACCTCCTCTACACTCATTATAATCACAACAGATTGCACTCATTTAGCAGACTTATTCAGAACAACGTACAGTGTTAGAGAAAATAAGTATGCCCATCAGTATCATATGAACAAGATTCCCAGAGATAAGTATACGCATCAGTGTTATATGAGAAACATTCCAAGTGCAAGTGCGTCTCCAACATCATGCTGAATGTGAATTATTCAAATGTAAAACCATCCAACAGATAATATAAATGAAGGAACCATAACACACGCTTTAAGCATAATATGCTATAAACATTCTATCACTGTAAAGATGTAGGCCCTAGTTGGTCAAGTTTCAAATGGGGGTGGTAGGGAAGCACGCAGGACAACAAAATCCAGTGCAAAAAGTGCCAGGTTTATTTACAGTGATCAGAAGTGTAAGTATAAACAACAAAAGGCTAGTAGACAAAAAAAATAATAAACAAAAACAAAAAAAATTACTGGCTAAACAGCCACAATGTCTTAACTAGAAAGAAAAATAATGAAAGTTCGCTTCAACGGCTCAAAGTATAAAGTATAACATACAATACCTCTACTTAACCCAGTCCTCCCCTACAGTCCCAAAACCCACTGCTTAAAGAGGAGGTACAATTTGAATTTCCCTCCAAAGGTCTGTGCCAAACAACTGGAAGGGGAGGTACATTAAGGTTTGGATTTAATCTGTTTGGAAATGAATTCAAACATCACAATGCAATACAGTATATAAGTTTAATAATTAATTAATTAATTAATTAAACTTATTATAAAATAAATAATTTAGCACCATTCTGAGGTGCACTTTAAAAATAACCCGGGAAATTTGAAATCTGAAAATTGGTATTTCCCAGATATGGACAGTTTTGTCGCATCCAGGAAACAACGTGCGCGTCTAATGGCGGTGCCTCCAGCAGAGCAAACATGGTTTCAAACTGAGAACGGTAAAGAGAAAATGGCAAACAGAAAGAGCAAATCGGTGGAACAATGGATGGTGAACTTAATAAATGGAGTGTAAGTAAATGAATGGCTGCGTGTGTTTGTTTTAACTGATAAAGTGAACAGTTTAAATGGAAACAAGGCTACTAGAACTCATGCATAATCTTGAACTGGTATGGATTAGCAGAGGTAGCTGTAAAGTAACGATGTTTTAAATGGATAAATAAAAACCAGAAACAAACAGTGCAATGAAATGAATGACCTAGAAACAGACAACAGACAGATGGATGAACAATGTGAAAAGTCCTTAGGTGTCTAAACAAGTAGAGAAATGGTGAAGCCACATCACCACAATCACCATGCTATAAACATGCTATGACCATTCCATAAACATGCTATCACCATGCTATAAACACGCTATGTCCATTCCATAAAAATGCTATCACCATGCTATAAACATGCTATGTCCATTCCATAAACATGCTATCACCATGCTATAAACATGCTATGTCCATTCCATAAACATGCTATCACCATGCTATAAACAGAGGTGGACTTTGGCTCCACGCAAACCACACAGTTGCTTGGGGCCCTAGAGACTGGGGGGCCGCCTGCTGGCTACAAACAGTAGCCTCTGAATTAACAGCATGCAGCAAGCACCGGCTAGATTTAACATTTCTAGCTGGCCACTGCCTTTTGCTGCTTTTTTTTGGTGAGCTGCTGTACTGTAGGATGCAAGGACACATTTGCACAATTTGGCCCATCTAATTGTCTTGTGCTTATTTCTGGTGAACCGATTTGGTACTTAAAACAGAGTAATGTAAAAGAAGATGGAAATGGGGCTTGATACATTTAATAGTAAAATAGATTCTTCTTTCTCAGAGTTATTATGTGTGGGAAGGATAATAATGGTCTCATTCAAAATCGAATGTTTATATAGGCCCATAGAGGTCTGTTGCTTCATCCCTCTCACTGTGTGTAATAACAGTTTTATTATTTTATCATACAGCTAACATGGTAGCTAATGTTTCTCAAAAGAAAAAGAGCAGCAACCCCTGCATAGAAGACTGTCTTCATTCTTTAATAAAAAAACCTGTTGGTCAGCACAAAATAATAAATAAATAAAAAAAAAATAAAAAAAAAAAAAAGCTTCCTTCACTTAATTGTAGCGTCGATGTTACAGTATGTTTAATTTTTGTTTAATTAAGTTTTTTCCTGACCATTGAACTTGATCATTGGACAGATCATCATTCATAATTAATTTCAAAATTCCCCTGACAGGATTTGATTGATTGACCAAACACCAATATATCTTGGTGTGAAAGGTATATGCAAGAAGTTGGCAAAATGTACATTCCAGGTTGCATCATTGCGTGGGCTGGAACCAGGATTAGGCTGGAGCAGGCTGCAACGTTAGGTTGAGGGAAGGGGCAGAAGCTTAACCCTCCTGTTCTGTTCATTTTTTAGGTACAGCAAAAATGTTCCCGGGTCAATCCCCATACAGGGGGGGTTTGCAAATACATGAAATGAACCATTTTCATTTAAAATGTTGATTACACTAATTAAGGCCAGTAGAAGAAGTTTCATACTGAAAAAATAATTTTAAGTATTTTTCCTAGATTTTCAAACTTTAAAAAGGGTCAATTTGACCCGCAACATAACAGGAGGGTTAAGCACTATGTAATTATGAGATTAACTGTTGCATGTGTAATATGGAAAAGCCTGAGCGTATTGTACAATGGCAACATGTCTCAAAGATGTGAAGAAAAGGGGTGCACACAACCATGAGAGTAATCCAGAACAGACTGTACCCTAGTCTGACTCACAGGATATAGACTGTGGGTATAAGCCTGCCATTAGTTGACTATTTCAGTCAGAATTCTCCTCCCCTTCCGCTATCTGTGTGTTACCGTTTTTGCAAGGGCATCGTCGCTGCATCCTGGGCTTAGCACCGCCCAAGACGATTGTGATTGGTTTAAAGAAATCCAAACAAGCCAGAGCGTTTTTTTACCCTATACCAGAATGATAATGGGTTCAGCCTGACCTTTCTCCAACGCTGACATAGCGCTGAAACAAAGTGTGGAGATAGGTCTGGCTATGCGAGACTAACTGTACCCTAACAAGGCACAGAACAGCTAGCCTGAGCGTTCACATGCAGTGACAGGGCAACAGCCCAGTCAGCTCTCCTCACAGAGAAGTTCTGTGGCCCTGATATACTCTTCCCAGACACCTTTAACAAAAGGATTGTCCAAAGAGTCCCAGCGACTGTCCGCTAATACTTGCTGTTTCTATGCATTGTGGATTTCACTCAAGTGTGGTAAAAGTAGTCTCATTTGGAGATGGTTAACCTGTGAACCCCTACACTAGTGAGGCTACAGAAAGATTAGCAAGAAAATATAAGACAAGACATGCACTCGTATTGGTGACAATCTGCCAGTATGTTGGTTTTTATATGCTATTGTGAGCTTGGTTTTTGTTTATGGTTGTACATTTAATTTGTTAGTTCTAGAAGAGGGAAAATAGATTTAATGTAAAATGGCACTTTTGGGCAGGTACAATGAGACAGGGTTTTTTTTTTTTTGCCTGTGCTGCTTTGCTTTATTAAACAGCATTGAGTTTAGTGCTTGCAGATGCCTGTTTTATTCACATTTACCTGAAGAAAGTCAACTCTTCCACTCTTACATCAGTTCTAGCGTGTACCCTATTCACTTTATTCTTAACTCAGTGATATTAATGTGAACAGTGACTAAATTGGCTGCCTTGTGAGTGTTAAATGTGAGCTTATGAACTAGCAAGCTAGCTGCCATGCACGGCGCTGCTTAATGTCCACCTGTCATGTGACTGGGTGTCTTTGTCATATTCAAAATGTGCTCAGTCTAAACCAAAAAAGTGTCATCTCATCAACATTGGTGCTGTTGTTGCTTCGGATGGAAAGAGATGACCATATTTTGTATGCATTCTTTCGTATTTATGATAAGTTAACGAGAGCCATGTCAGTTCATCCATTTCTCAGCTAATTGTCAGGGTTAGATTCCCTAAGAAAAAAATAACACTGAACAGTTTGTCTTGCTTAATTTGAACAGTTTGTGAATGACATCTGTGCAGTGCTGACAGCCGATCCACTGTAATATCGATGCAGACCAAGTAACCACACAAACACGTCCAAATAGCTATTGAGTGCCGTTCACAAGTACAACGTGTCACATTGTTAGCTGCAATTCAGCCAACAGATCAGCCTTCATAAGATATGTTTTTGAGCGATGGTCTAGTTTTATTAGTGCTTGTCCATGCACTATTTTTCTTTTGAAACTGAAAAGAGCTAATGGTGTTTAGTTATCTCCGAGAGCACAAATAATGTAAAAGGGTGGTTGTGCTTGTTAAGCAAGCAATAATTCAAAGAAATTATTTGGAACCTTGCCTGTTGTTTACAAGGGATTCATTTTTGTTAGGCACACAAATAATGGTTCAGGATATAATAATGACTGAAAAAAGGAACCAATAAGCCATAGGCAAGAAGGGTTGAATGACCAGGAAATGGACCTCCTCAGTTTTTCATGGAATGACTTCCTATCTCATTTCATCTAATTGGACCATTTTGGTCATTGTTAAAGTAACATGGTTATCGGAGCTGTATAAATACTTGTCACCTATTTGTAACAGGCTACTGAAATTATGGCAGAAACCAAATTACAGGGCCACATTCAGCATCGTCTTCGTTGTCAAGCAATTTTAGTGTGCCTGCAATGATGAATGGCTTCTGTCTCTGATAACTCAAAGAGAAATACATGAGGGATTGTACGGAAGATCCACTCTCTTTTGCATGCCTAACATGCTATTGGCATCTTCCTCTTGCAACTATGACAGCTGCCATGGTCATTGACGAGGTTCACAATGTACGGCTTTCAAATAGACTGCGCTGCATTTGGTGTCAAGTCATCTGAAAAAAATCTGCACTCATTGTGAGTAGTAATTTGCGAATTAGACTGAATTATCTTGTGAATCAGACGTGCTCTTTTATTGAAGCCCATTTGAATGAAATTAGTCATTTTTGCCGTGTTTGTTCTTATAAACTCAAATTTTCTGTTTCTCTTAATAAATTCGGAAGGTATGTATGTTCTCTAATATGTGTGCATATCTTTTAATGTATTCAGTGTATACACACCTATGCTGATTAAATGCATTTATATTACTCATTGGTACCAGGAAATTGGTGTTACTTGTGGTATTTCTCAGGATGATTAAAGAATCTGATTTTCTTACCACCACAAACTAATATTGTGTAATTTCTACTGTACAGCTTTCCTGTGAATTTGGCTGGTAGGCGACTTTCTCAACGATCTCAATGTTGTGGAAACATTTTGAAAATAATAACACCCATCAGCTGTGCCCACAGAGGAAGATGCACACCCCCACCTCCCTGCTTCTCCACACACTTTGTTGTGAATGCACATTAATATTTCTAGCTACAACTCTTTAGCAAGCGGAATTACAGACTGGCATAGCTACAGTACACTAAAAAAGTCAGCTCTAGGAGTCCAAATAAAACAACAGAATTTGTTGTTGCAGAGCTTACGATAATGCAGAAAAACATTTTCCATTTAGAAACTGAGTATGGTCGCTAATAAAGTGATGGTTTTGCTAAGCTAAGGTGCAACTGGAAAACATGCCGCTTGCCCAGATTTGAAGTTGGGGTCTGATTTAGGAGAAATAATAGGAGAAAACAATGGAGCTAAGCTTTCAGTGAGTCTGTGTTACTCAAACATTACAATTGATTGTGATGACTTCCTGAAATATATAGCTAGCATTTAATTTTTTTTTTTTAAAGATCTCAGATATATAAACTTTTGTAGTTTGTGCTAGTCTCGATTGGGCCTAGCCAGACTCAGGCTAAATGTTTGTCCCCCCATCAGATTTGGTGATCAAAGCATCATAAATCGTGCCTCGCCTATGACGACAGATCGGTTACACTGAGTTTGTGTCACTTTAGGCTGAACCTGCCATTGGCTGGCTACAGCTGGAGGGCAGAGTTCTAGCCGTGAGCTGTAGCTGAAGCATAACTGGTTTGCAGCAGACAATAATCCAAACACAAAAGCAAGGCCATATCTGAATGCCTGAAAAGAAGCAAAATGAATGTTTTGGAGTGTACTAGTCAAAGTCCTGGCATGAACCCAATAGAGACGCTGTGGCAGGACCTGAAACAAGCAGTTCATGCTCAAAAACCTACCAATTTGCCTGAATTAAAGCAGTTCTGCAAAGAAGAGTGGCCTAAAATTACTCCACAGCGATGTGAAAGACTGATATCAAATTATAGGAAGTGTTTGGTTGCAGCTGTTGCTACTGATGGTGATGCAACCAGTTATTTAGTTTAAGGGGGCAATTACTTTTTCACATGAGTGCTGTGTGTGTTTGATATCTTTTTTCCTTAAATAAATTCAATAATAATTAAAAAAAATTCTGTTTTCTGTTTAGTCAGGTTCCCTTAGTCTAATATTACATTTGTCAAAAAATCTGAAACCATTCAGTGTGACAAATATGCAGTAGTAGAGGAAATCAGGAAGGCAGCACCGTATCTCTTTGATTGCTTCAAGTTGTTTGATTTGTTAACATTGTAAAGCCCTTTGTTTCGTAAACAGAAATCTGGGCCGAATTCCTGGTTTTAGAATGCAGACTTTGAGGGTATAAACACAGAGTATGGTGCTGGATTTCTCTCACAGTGGCTCTTTCTATGGTTGCTACCAATGAAGCATGACCATCCCCCAATATCTTTCCAGAAAAAGTATTTTAATTTTTAATTTGAAAAACACATTTTTGGTACTTTTTGAGTGTGACATTTTCACTCAATTTATAGCATCCATAGAGAATCAAATGCATCTCTGGCAGATGCGTGGTTGTCATCAGTCCATCACAATGGCAATAATCTTAGCATTGAGCTGATGCTGATAAATTCTGTTCAATCTATTATCCACTGAGACACATGTCCCATACATTGTTGTGTATCCCTAATTGTTTGGTATATAAACATGGCAAAGAAAATGTTAAAATTGACCAAAACTGCTTTCATTTTATTTTTTTTATTTTTTAGTATTGTGTTTCACAACATTAATTAATAGAACAAACAAAAACAAATATGATGTCTTTATTATTATTTTTTATTAATTAGCATTTTATTTTACAATAGTAAACATTTTCATATTTTGCTGGTTGGCGTTTGTACACAGACCCACATTGAATTTACATGTTAATAAGCGACAGAGTTTTAATAAGCTAATAAAGAGCAGTCTATGCATTTGTAAAATATGCGGGACTCAAGTTTTCACGCTCCAAAAATCACACAGGGGAGGCAATCTTCAAAGGCCAGCGTGTCTGTGCGAGAGCTGTCTTGCCATCTGTAAAGCCCAAAGTAGAGGCAAGGATCTAGTGCAGCTATAGATTCATTGGATCCATCAGATACCAAACACCTGATTCATAGCATTTAAAGGTCTGTCATAGATTATATAGTCCCTCCAGATACCCACCTCTTTATTCATAGCATTTAAAGGTCTGTCACAGATTCTATAGTCCCACCAGATAGTTGGCTCCATGCTATTAACATTTAAACGTCTGTCACAGATTCTATAGTCCCACCAGATACCCAGCTCTTTGTTCATATCATTTAAAGGTCTGTCACAGATTCTGTAGTCCCACCAGATAGTTAGCTCCATGCTATTAACATTTAAACGTCTGTCACAGATTCTATAGTCCCACCAGTTACCCAGCATCTTGTTCATAGCATTAAAGGTCTGTCACAGATTCTTTAGTCCCACCAGATACCCAGCGTCTTGTTCACAGCATTTAAAGGTCTGTCACAGATTCAGTAGTCCCACAGCTCAGTGTTCTTTACATTAAAGTTCTATCTCCCGGTAGTTGAAGCTGAAGCATTCCAATTTGATGCATCTTCCGTTAAGGGGTGTGACAGCTACGCTTCTGTGGCACTGGGTGTTCTGTACGGTAACACAGGGTTGGAGACTCCCTTTACCAGCGCGGAACCTCCTGCGGCTGAGACGCAGTCAGGACAGAACGCGAGCTATCTGACTGTAATCTGATGTTTCTGCGTCCTGCTGTGTAAACATTCTGCCCTTGGGGTGGCCACACCTCTCGCTCTCCCCTTCCTTCCCTCGCTCCCTCCTCCTCTATTTTACAGCTCTTTTCCTCCCAGTGAAGCGAGCGATCCGCACGCGCGTTGTTCCCCCCGTCGACCGAAACGAGCCGGCGTACCGCGAACGCGTGCGGCCCGCGCGCACGCTCGTAAGCGGGAGCCTCACGTCTCAGGGACGTTTGAGGAACGCGTAGCCGGCGGCTCGGGGGGTTGATTTGGTTAGCGCGTGGCACCCTGAGGGAAGGGGACGCTACACGTTCAACCTCTCGGAAACACTCCTCCTCCTCGTCCTCCTCCGTCCGCAATTTATAGCCCCGGCGAGTGTCTAAAACGATCAGCTGTACCTCCCCATCAGTTAGGCCCCCACCCCCCCTCGCTGTTAGGTTGCTCTGGAGTGCCGACACCCCCAGGGGCTGCGACCGCAGTAATTTCAGGCAGGATTCGGAGGTGGCGAAACACTAATTGTTAAAAATGAATTTTGCCGGGGCGCTGCCGCGACGCGGGATTCATCTTGGTTATCATATAACGATCAAATCATCTATCCGCCGCCCGCGACCGGCTCATCCGTCTCTGTCCCGGGCCGGCCCCCGTGACTGATGGGCCAATACGGTGACGAGCGGGGCGCGGGTTCGGGGCTGGCCCGAAAAAAAGAAGCCCCGCTTTTAATTCTGCGTGATGTATGGCGCTGGCGGGAACCAATTTGTGTGTGGAGCGGGGCCCTAAATCACCTTCGCAGTTTCCACTGCGCGGAATTTATAACGTTTTCTGAAAAAGTAAATATATTAAGAATGCAAATGAACGAGCAACTCATGATGGCTGAACTAATATTTTAGAGGTTTTTGTGAGAGTTTTTTTGGTGGTGGGGTGTGGGTGTTGGGGGGAGGGGGGTGATTAGTGACAGGGAGGCTGAAGAACCTACCAGACAGGGTCCCTGGGGAGTTTTAAAGCTCCTTTCTCCACGGGGACCTTCTAAAACGGACGTCCTGCGGCACTGATGTCTCACCCATATTCAACTGGAAATCACTTTTTTGGCCACTTAATTGAATGTGAAGAGAATTATGGCAATGTAATTACCAGTCATGCAACTGCTACCACCCTAAGACCCATAGATTCTGTTTATCACTCTGCACTTAGGTTTAATACTGGTGATAATTATGATACATATCGCTGTCTCTTTATACTGAGGTTGGCTGGCCCTGTCGGTCTCTACGACGAGGTCAACATCAGTATTTATTCATCTACAAAGCTTTGCTTGACATATCAGCGTACTGTTTTTGAAGGGGAAGAAATGGGCCGATCTGATTGCGATAATGAAAGCGAACCTCCGTCACTCCCAGAGTTTGCCTGTCACATCAGCCTGTTTTACAGCGGCGCCGTAACCGTGCCAAAGCCTGGTGTCACAAAATTACCGAAATTGAGTTGGACACGCCCTAATTTGCCAGCGCCTTGCGTTAAGGCTAACGTTTGACACTTGCGCCTTGACTGTTAAACAGGGCCTTTAAAATTCCTGATTGATCGTGAATACCTGGAGAAACCACCTCTCTGTGCCTGCATTGAGAGTGTCAGCTCAGTCCACTGGCCTTAGGGTTTATACAGATGCACGACTCGGGAATGGGGTGGGGTGGGGCTGTCCGACGCACTGCAGAGGGACAGATGGCACTTTGAGATGGGACAGGTGCAGAGAATTCCCCGGGGGGTCAGCGGCGTCGACGTGGCCGTTGACCGCTGAAGGAGAAGCGGGGTTCGCGGTTCCTCGGTCGCTGTGCCGCGCGGACACGCGTGGAGACGTGTCACGGCTAAGAGGATGACATTTCTTTTTATTAACAGCCAAGCGCTGACCCTAATGAGTTTAAACTCTCCTGCCCATAATGGCTCGGAATGGGATTAGCCTCGGATGAGCTGGTCCCGGACAGAAAGCCGAAGTCTTTGCCGTGACCGAATTTGCAAGTGTATTCAATTCAGACGGGTTGCGAGGTCCCGTCCCTTCCCACCTTTAAAGACGCCTGTGATGAGGCACCGCTAACCACGCGGAAAGGAAAGGCCCGGGCGTGTGTTAATAAAGGGCATCGCCGTGTGTGTGTGTGTGTGAGTGTGAGTGTGAGTGTGTGTGCATGCATGCGTGGAAGTGTTATGTGGTGTCTGAACAGCATGCTAATGTATGCTGACTGAATTGGACTGTGTGTGACAGTATAGGTGTCTGTAATTGGTTGGTTTCAAGCACCCCGCTAGAGCTTAAAGTAGCATTTAGAATTTTTCACGCACCTTGCTGAAGCTCAGTGTGTTTGTGTGCACGCAGGTCTTTGGTGGCGTTTGTGTGCCATGTTAAAAGCAGCTTTTGTAGTTCACTTTTGGTGGCTAAAAGTGTCGGCTAAATGCCTGAATTGTAATTCCGTGCTTCTGTCCACGTGGTGCCTGTGCGTGTTCTGTTTTTGGAGCCACTTGGCCCACAAATCCTGTGCCTGGCAGCCACACGCAGTGTCGAACCTCAGCCCGGCCAAACATCTGCCATGTGTCACTGCAATTAGCCCGCCCTCAGTCCCGCCTCACACGGCCTTCTGCAGAGCTCAGGATTATATTCCGGGCTGGCCTCTGCCCGCGAATGCGTGTATCGAATGGGATTCATCCCCGCCACCGGATTATCCATGAGGAGATTATGTTTATGGTCTCATCCAAACCATTGCATGAGGGTGGCTTTTCATCTTCTCAGTAGACGCAAGTCTCAAACATGAAAGCTGATGGCGCCCGGTTGGTTCTCTGTGTATTCAGTGCCCTACTGTACTGACTTCCCTACCCTAAGAGAGGGCAGAAGTGCATATTAATCAGAACTACACATATCTATATACAATTAAAATGGTGGAGGTTTAGGTTGCTTTGCTGGTGGTATAATGGAATAAACAAAAAAGAGGGGTCAGCAGCTAGAATTACAAATATCATACTTATACTTATACTTATAACAACAGCCAGTACTGGAAAATACATCTTTAACTGGTGTAAGATCACAAATAAGTGATTAGTCTGTTCTTAACTGAACATTCTAATGCTGATGTAACAATCACTACTGGTAATTGAAAACAATGGTGTTCTAGAACACAGACAAAAAAAAAAAAAAGCCTACTCTTCAAAGGGTTGAAGTGCATGCATTTGAAATCCCTGCCTGGATTCCTGTGGACAGGCCTTATTCCAGCATTTTTAACGGTGTAGTTGCTCATTCCTGGGCCTATCACTAAAGTTGCTGGAAAAAGCACAAGTCCACTGTCCCTGTCCTGCAATTTTAGAGTAAATCCTAGCTGTGCCATTGCTGAGGGTGGTCTGGTGTCCTGTGTCTCAGGGTGTGATTGGCTATAACATCGCCATGGTTTCAGTCATCAGGACCCCCCCCCCTTTGCTGCTCAAGATTTCTGGTCGATCAGGCGCCTGCAGTTCGCCTGCTGCAGCTGCACATGGAGTCTTCGGCTGACGGACTGTGCAGCTCAGCTGGGGGACTGCAGTGTGAACAAAACTGCCAGCCACAGTGCTCTTGTGCAGATTTTAATTGAGGTTAAATCACAAAGAAATACATTCCCATTTTCAAGGCTCAGAAATGTATGGAATAGTATAAGTACGTTGGAAAATGGGCACTGAAGCCTGGCAATCTACATGGACGGAGGGTTGCTGTAATTTTTAACAGAAATTGTTTTTATTTTTTAAATTACATCTGATATCCATACAATTATCATGTTTGCTGACTGTGTTCTGGAAAGTTTATTGCTTGTACTGGTAGAAGCCTATAAGAAATGATGCACAGAAAAAAGTGAGACACCAGTTTCTGGTCATTTCCCACATTACTGCTAATTACAGTGCAGCCATACTTTATTTATATTTGACCTGGGGCATAAACATAGCCTGAGGTCTATGACTTACTTAGTCTAAC
The DNA here is from genome assembly GCF_013347855.1 of Anguilla anguilla. Classification (NCBI taxonomy): domain Eukaryota; kingdom Metazoa; phylum Chordata; class Actinopteri; order Anguilliformes; family Anguillidae; genus Anguilla; species Anguilla anguilla. The sequence continues at coordinate 31,104,945 of NC_049211.1, forward strand.
AGGAAGTTGGACTTAGGTTTGGTGTCTCATTTCAGCGGTTGCATAAAGCTGTTTTACTCTAACATAAGTCTGACTAATACTGATTTTATTTTTTTGAACCATGAGTAAATTATGATTGTGAGAAAACAAACATGGTAGAAGGCAGAGTTCATTCTCAGTGATCGATGCAGTTTACTGCAGCGGAAAATCTCTGCCTTTTAGGGGAGTGTAATCCAGAGAAGGCAAATGTAATGGGAAAATTCTCAGACATCAACTCAAACGCTGAGACCATAAAACCTGGGAAAGAATAACTGAAAATGTATCCAGTATCAATTCTTCATTGGCCTACTCAGTGAAAAATGTTGAAAAAATCATTCAGGAGGCAACTAAAGTAATAGGGAGGAGAAAATAAAGAGCCTTTCCCTAAACTAAAATGGTAAACTGAGCTTGTGATTTGAGTTTATGGGAAGGAGTTTCCTGTGTTTTGTAGGATAGCTAGCAGTTTAGTTGAGGTGGTTCCTGCCGAGGTCAGTCAGGTACGGCTGGTGGAGACAAGGAACATAATCACAGGGACTGTTTTACCATAGAAATAATGAGGCAGTGCGGAAAGCGAAAATTACATTTAGAAATTCAAAAGCTTCATTTTGAGATTTAAGTTGGAACTTGATAAACCTAAATTACAATTAGAATAATGGACAACCAGTAATTATCTAAAACGTTCACATCGACGAATGGGAACCTTTAGAAAATTAATTAAATGAACTAAAATTATCTTTTAACAGTTTTGAAGGACACCCTTGTTAATAATACTGTATGTTCATATTTGCAAAACTATACATGATGATTATGTATATGGATATTTAGTTTGAAGGTGGTGCATTTCTACTAGTTTTGAACAGGAGAGGGGCCTTTCACCCTTATGGGGTGAAAGGAGAGAGGGTTACAGCTGGAGATGAGGTCATTGAACTCTGTGCTGCACAGCTGGGATGGGTGTATGGGTTGATAATCGGTTGCCCTACGAACTGTGCCACATAATCTCCCTTATTTCCAGCTTCCTTCTTAGGAATAATAAGCATGCTTAATGAAAAGCACCAAAATGAAGTGCACTCTTGTACAATTGCCTTAAATTAAAAGCTATCTTAGGTTTACTTGAATTAATTAGTTTTCGAGAAAAGAGTGTGATGATTTTACAGAGGTTATTTTGCAGGTTTTTTTTAATATTCTGTCATCTGGTTGGTGTATCTCCCACCTCCATTTTCGATGCCTCCTGTTGAACCTTCCCCCTCACCTTCCTCTGCCTCCTACTGTAGCCCTTCCTCTGGGTCTGGAAAAGAGGGGTCCCTAAAAAGCAGTTAAGAAAGGGATATATTGTAATCCACGCGTACGCATGCTTGCAGACCTAACATGCACAATTTACCAAGGAGAAAATTTCAAATGCAAGGACATTTGCCTTTACCTTGTGATTTTGTGTCGGATGACAGATCACATTGCACACTCTCTCAGGCATCAAGCATAGCTTCACTTCAAGACACCAAAGCGCTGCGTTTTCTGTCTGTGAATGGGAACTGTTCTACTGGATTTGGGCCACGTCGCTTGGAGAGATGAAAAGCGCGAGCAGCCACACTTTTAGTGAGTATCCTCTGCCCCCAAGCAAAATGCCTTGAAAAAGGTACTTAAAATGCCTAAAGCATAAACTCTTTAGCCTTGAGTAACAGATCACCTGTATATTGATGCTGTGATTGATATCCCTCCCTGTTGATGCACTGGTGGGCATGTGAGGAAGGAGCCTGAATGCTAACATCACATACCATCAATTGCTCCCACAACCTATGACAAACCCACAACAGAAAAAGACATGCCTTCATGCTGCTGATTGTGTATGCTTGCAGAAGGAAAAGCATCAGTCGCTTAGTTCTATAGAAACTCAGTGTTACAATACAGGAAGCAGACATGCTACATTATATGAGAAAATGTATCTGGTCACCCCTTGGTCGAGGGCTGTTTTTCATAGCTTGGGCTAGGCCCCTTAGTTCTGGTGAAGGCAAATATTAATGCTACAGCATACAATCACTTTCTAGATGATTCAGCGCCTTCCCAACAGTTTGGGGAAGGCCCTTTCTTGTTTCAACATGGCAGTGCCCTTGGGCACACAGCAAGGTCCATATAGAAATGGTTTTGTCAAGAACGGTGTGGAAGAACTTGATTGGCCTGCACCGAGCCCTGACCTCAAGCTCATTTAACACTTTTGGGATCAATTGGAAAGCCAACTGCGAGCCAGGCCTAATCGCCCAATTAGTGCCCGACCTCACTAATGCTCTTCTGGCTGAATGGAAGCAAATCCCTGCAGCAACTCTCCAACATCTAGTATAAAGCCCTCCCAGAAGAATGGAGGTTGTTATAGCACCAAAGGGTGGGCCAGCTCCATATTAATGTGCCTACTTTTGGATTATATGTCGGACGTATGGTCTGGATGTCTGGTTCATTTGGATAAGATGTTGGACGCTCCACTTCACCTCTCCAGTTGGCCTGATAAGGGAGGGGCATTGGCTACATAATTTTCGGTGTCTAATGCTATTCCCTCAGGGCATGACATTTAATGGATTGGACAGTTGCCTGGGGTTTGCAAGGAGAAAAAATAACTGGAACAAAATATAATGTTATTAACTTTGCATACTATTAAAATAGGGGTTTCTCTCTTGAAAGTGATTTTGTTTTTGTTTTTTGAATGTTTCCATGACAAATTTTCATTCCCTGAACTTTTCTAATCCCTACTATCTACAGTTTTCTTTTATATTATTAGGCTATATACAGATTATATTATAATAAATTTAAATAAGTGTTTTGGCAGCAGGAGACCAGCCGCCTCTTTATACAAAGGAGATAGGTTGTTCTTCAAAACATGCTTATTGGATTCTGGAATAGAATTATTATTATTATTATTATTATTTTAGGAAACAAGAACCCTGCAGCTAGCAATGAGTTTCTGTGCGCATGTAATAGTCTGCAATGTCCAAATCAAAGGAGGATGTGACAGTGATGGGATCTCTCTGCAAATAAAACTGGGTTTCCTATAATAGTTTACAAAAATAAATAAATAGGGGATTTAAATTGTGGGTAAGATGGTGCGCAGTCTGTAGGGCGGCAGACTCTCGAGCCATAAATGAGTCCCTCTGTGCAGACAGGATTCGGTCCCCACCACGGCAGCTTCTGAATTGCGATCTCATCTCTGTCCGTTAACCTTTCTGCTTTTCTTCCCTGTCTGAATGAAGCACACAAAATACCAAAGGATGGGTGGACTGTCTGTTCTCCTTTAAAAAAAGCAGATTTAAATTGTTTTGAAGGTCAAAAGTTAAGTTCCCGCCCACATCACAGCTGAAATGCGCTCGTCTGCTTCCCGTGTCCATCTCGGTCGCCCAGGCAATCTGCTGTTCTCATTCGGCCGAATTTGTTACTGTCGGAGCTCACAGGAGACAACCAAACCTGGCTAAAACTTGGTTACTCTTTTCAATAAAGACCATCACAAAGGCAGTGAGAGCTCCTTTTTTTCTCTCTAAGATGTTTTCCTGAGGCCTTTGGATCTGTTGAATTCCCACACCTTGCCTCGGTTTTAGATAATAGCGCGGAACCTGTGATGGATGAGCTGCTGGCTTCTCCACCTGTAATCCATTTATGCAGATGAGCGGGAGTCAGAAAGAGAAACTAGCCGAGCGCTCGGGCCCCGAACAACAGATTTTTAAACTAATAATGGTAATGGCTCGGGTTGATAATGAGTACATAATCTCCCACAGGTGAGTGTCAGAGTACAGGAGGGGTAGAGAGTAACGCCGGCTAGACAGCTGCGGTAATTAAAATCTTTAAAAGGAAAGAGAGAGCAAGGATCCGCTCACCTTTCCGGATAATTTCAGACATCTCAGCATGTTTGAATGTCCCAGTGGGCTGTCTCCCAGCTCCGCTGGAGCGGCTCTGGTGGACACACCACTCCGAGCCATTAGCAAACTGACCTGCAATATCTTTGAACTAAGTGAGAGGCTATATCTGTCACCGGAGTTCATTTTGAAACACTTTCCATACACACATTGAATAATATCTAGCTTTAATATATAGCTAGCAATTGTTAAGAGAAGAAGTCAGGTTTTCTTGTAATTACTGAAATTGTAGAGGAAGTTGAAACAAAAGAGAGATGAGAGCGGTGCCTCTAGGTGAGCCCCTCAAGGCAAGAAGTGGATATTTACATATCTCCACTAAAAATATGTATTCAACGTACAAACCAAGCACTGTCTGTAAGCCATTAAAATGGCTACATTTAGACCTGCTATTTGAACTATTCAAAATGAGGCCAAGTTACAACAAACAATATCGGCTATCTTAGCTCACACAAATTAAACAAACTCTATTCCCAAGCAATGTTATCCAATGTATAAATTATATCATGTAACTTGGCCCTGTGTTTTTTCATTTTGCATCACATCAATGTGTCACATAACAAAAATGGAAGAAGACATTAATTTGCAATGATTATAAGATAGATACTGTAGAGCAACATAATAATAATAATAATAATAATAATAATAATAATAATAATAATAATAATAATAATGAATTTTATTCATGATGTGCTTGATACTCACTGGATACAAGCATCTTCATTACTAAAATGAGTATGGCTTGAAGTGGCAGTTTTACTGATGAAGTTTATGTCAGAGGCATGTTTTTGAAGTACCACAGCTTCAGTTCAGCATCTTCTCGGCTCTGTGTTTTTTCAGCAGCTACTACTGGTGGTGAGGAAAATGTTTGCTTTTAAAGTTTACTTTTTTTTGTTTTGAACTTAATGAAAGGTGACCATTGTTTTCATGTGCAACTGTGGTTTTAATGTTGGTTGATTCAACATATTTGAGAGTCACAAGTCTCTTCTGCATAACAAAATAAAAAAAATAAAAATTCCTGCAAGAAATCAGAGTTTTTCGATGGAGGTTAAAGGGACTGCTTTTTCACGCAAATTGCATCATTCGGCTTCTATGCATTTTTAAGCAGGCAGGTAGTTAGCCATCCAGCTAATGTTAATGATTTCATTAATGCCATTTGCCAGTGCTGGCTAGCTACCTGCACTTCACTAATGATATTTTCTTTTTTTTGACTGAACTGAGCTGAAGTTAGCAAGCTAGCTAACCATGCAGTTGGTCCAGTGAAGCTGTTTAGCCAGGAAGCCGGCTAGGTGCTCGCAAATGAAACAAATATGGCCTTGGCTATGCCATGTACATTTATGATGATGAAATCAGCAGGAAAAAGAAGAGGAAGGAGAAAATGCAAAATAACTAATTGTTCATGTGAAGTTATATCGAAATTCTGCGTGCTTACATGAGGTCAGAAAGTACAGAAGTTAATGTTCTAAAGGTCGACCTACCAAAGTAATGGGTTGTGTGAGTTATCAATTGCTGTTGGTGCCTATAGGTAGTTGTTTGTTTGACATAATATTTACATTGGAAACTTGCATCCCTACATCTACTCTATACCGACATCACCATCTGCTGCAAAACACATATCTGGCAAGCTTAATCATTTTTCTGATTGTTCTCATCACCATTGTTCTTCTCATTAAAAACAAACTCTTGTATGTCTGGCGTGTGTTTTTGTGTTGCTTTTTTTTTCTTTTTTTTTTCTTTTGTTCACAGTACTACCATACAGATCCACACAGACACGTTGCAAACTATAGTATAAGTTCTGTCATTGGATCTACGTTGTCTTTATGCGAGCTGCTCTTTGTGTTATAACTTGAATGGACACCAGAGATTCCTCACTTACAGTATACTTTGGGAGCCATATTCATTTCGTTATGGATCTGATATAGCTCTCCATGGTTTTCCGAATAAAAAACAAAATGGCTGGTATAATTACCGCATCAGGTATTTAAAACCCCTTTAATACTCAACTAGGCGATCAAAACGCCTTTCTTTCTGAACCAGTAAATTTAATTAGAAACTGAGTGCCATATGGAATTCCCTTTTATATGCAGATCTTTTTTTTTTTTTTTTTTTTCATGAGCCTGCCAATTTGTCACAAGTTTTGCCACTGGTGTGCTGCCTATGCACAGATGGCGCCAGACAAAGTAGCAGAATCGTCGCGTGTCTTCCCTGCCTACTCTGGCAGCCAGTGCCTCCTCCCCCCTGCCCCTGGCCAGTGTGTTACGATCACAGCAGGGCTGGGGAGTGATTTTTGTTTTAGGCTCCCGCGCACCGGAGCGTGCGCCGGATTCACCGCGGGAATGGGATTAGCGGGCCGAGCAGCGGGCCGTGACTGGCGGCGATGGGATCCCAGATTTTTTTTTTAAACGAGCCCAAAAACCTGCAACCCACAAGTTCACGTGACATTTAAAAAAAAAAAAAAACAGTCCCAAACTCACGTTTTTTTAGCGGAATTGGCAGCTGGATTGTCCAGACGAGAACTGTCGATTGTTGAGTGCACAGACATCGGCTTCGTCGGTGGGTGGGATAATTTGATTGACGCGTGGTGAAACTGCACTTGAACTGATAAAAGTGGTGTTGAAAGCTGCACTGAATTGATAAACGTGGTAGTGAATGCAGCGGTGAACTGAGAAGCAGTGGTGATTGAAATAGCAGTGCATCAAATTGATTTAACTGCTAGCGAAAAAATAAACCATTGAGGTGATCAGATAGAATGATAAAATGTTTTGTAAATTATTTTATTTTTTCATGGAGGTATTATTTAATTTGACGGTGTTAACACTTCAGTATTCAATGTAATTGCATTTTATTTGATGCGACATTTGATTTGATAGCATTTTATTTGATTCAATATTTAATTTGCTTGCAATTTAATTGATTGGCATTTATTTAGTCATTTTTGTTACTTCAGCCACTCATATACTGATATCTGGGCTTCTTTACCAAAAAGTATTTTTAAATGAAACTTTAATTGATTAAAAGTAATGCGATTGTTATGTTTGCGATGATGATATGATTTTGTGATAATGATGTTGAACATTATGAGAAGAAGGATTATTAGTGTGGTTTCTTCTGCAACACACTACCTGTTGTCTTGCATACTTATTCTTCTTATTTTCTGCACATTTCTCTTCCTACAGCTTTTACTCTAGACATGACATTCCAACTTTTTAATATTCAACTTGGCTCAGAGTACATGGCTTGTATAAAGCTTTTGAGTTTTCTGCTGTTTCTGCACACCGATCGATGACTGAAATATTCAAAAATTAATTTGGGTGCTTTTTTCGGTGGGTGTTTGGAAGTGTTAAAACCGTGCCACTGTTTGATAGTCCACAAAATCCCATTAGATTGTAATGGTCATAAGGTTAGACTGGAAAAGTTTTTAGGTGCTACAGCTCTCTAACCTTTTCATCTGCTAACAACTAAACAACTGCTGAAACAACCACACTAAAATTAATTCATAAAGTTTACATTCTGGTTCTTGCTTTTGGCAGTGAAATCAGTAATCATTCTAAAGTCTTTTAAAGTTCTATAATTATTTTTCTAATCTTTGTCAGCATTATTATGTGAAGCAATACTGTTTTATGGTTATTGTAATTGTCATAATCTCAATGTTTATCATTATTATGAGTGGTTATAATGTCTTTAATGGTTGTGGTTATCGTCGTCATCATCATTGTCATTGATATTTTTATTGAGTTTATTGTTATTGGGGAGATGGTGCTAAGTGAAGGTTGCTTGGGGATATTGTGCAGATAGCAGGGCTTCTTAGAATCAGCTGATTTATTTATTCATTGTTTTTGTGTTCTTACTTTCCCCCTTTGTCACCTAGTTATCTTTAAGGAAGTAAATTACACAAATGCTTATTGATTTCTGCCTTTCCCCTAAATTAGTGGGATGTTTAGTGAGTAAACCTGTCTCTGTTAGCTTCGGCAAGTAGGCGCAACGGTGCTCAATCTACATCACTTTAGTGTCTTTGCTAAAAAGGTAGTAAAATATACACAGTGAAATTCATCACTGAAACTCAAGCTTTCAGAAGAGTGGGGGAGGGGTAAGACATAGATAAGGTAAGCACAATACGTGCCATAAGTCAGTGCAGGTATTATATGACTAGTTTCCAATCAAACTCCGGTCCTTGCAGGCTGAGAACTGCTGGTTTTCCTCCCTCCCTTCACCTGGGAGTCAGGCGTGAATACAGTCTGGCCAATCAGTAGCACAAATTGTTCAGTTAATTACCTGGGAGAAAAGAAAACCAGGATTTGGATTTGAGGGCCAGCTTTGAGCATCCATGTACTTAAGGTTTATAAACAGGATCTTGCAGCGATCGTGCACATCCGGAATATGAGTTTATGAAGGACAGTTTATTTAAATCAGGGGTTTGAAACTCTGAAGCTGGAGGCTATTTTTAGCCCTCTCATCTGTTCACCCGTTCCCTCTGCAATGGCAGGAAATTAATTGTGCATGGCTTGGTCAACCTTACTTTTGGGCAGTACGCACAGTGCTAATAGTAATTTCTTCACGTTGGTGTAGAGACAGAGAGCCCTAATCTCGCTCTCTCTACACATAGATTAGGGCTGTACCAATTAACACATTAATCGGTTCGATTAATCAGCTGAAGGTTTAATCGTCAGCTAATTTTAGATAAAAAGGTATCTGTCCTTTCAATGTGAAATTGTACATTTTAAATACGTACTGTAATGCTTTTATCTGGGAAAAGGGAAGTCTTGCGAAATCTTCAACATCCGAGTCGTTAAAGCTACTGGCATTTCATTGGCTAATGGTGTTCAGGGATACCGATTGCTTAAGGGGAATTTGCAAGGACAGTTCGGTTATAAAACAGATGCTGAAGAAAACATGACTGTAACAAAGTGAACTGTCTGCATTGTACTGTCCGCCTTTTGCATAAGGGTTGTGTGACTAGTTTGCAACAAGTAAAGCATTCTTTTAAGGCTACTGTTAATATGCAGATAACGGAACATGGTGATGGCAAACTTCCAATGACCCATCTGACTCAGCAAGACTGGCAGCACATAAGCTTAAGCAAGAAACTATAGGTTTCGTGTCAACTGAGTGTTTCAAAAAGAAAAGAACTTTACCAACTAAAATCGGAGTCTGCTTTGTGATAAATGCCAACCAATTAACATTGCCAAGGACAGGGGGTTATAAACAGCCCTACAGATAGCTTTGGATTCCAAAGAATATGTATATTAATTTGAATATTTAATGAACAGGTGTAAAGATTCCTGATTAATCTACTGATTAATTCAATGAATGGAAAGATATTAACCAACTGATTTGTTGGCAGCAGGGCACAAGTGTAACAGCTGCGCTTCTTGGCTACAAAGATGACTACACCCAGACCACACCATCTTGCATGTTTGAAGTTTCATCTCGCATTGAAGTTTCCTGCTGGCCTTAAATTACCTGCATTTATCTCCAATGTCTAGAAATAAAGCAGAGCCTCTGTCGTACTCAGTGTCAGAGCTAACATTTTTTGCTGAGGTGGCTTCATAAAATATCAAGAACATACATTGATTTCTCAAGATGGGTAAGGGTATGGGTATGGGTGCCACAAGAAACCAGGGGCCACAACTTTGCAGAGGTTCTACACTAAAAGGTTACATATGAACAAAATGAAGAAAAGTGTGTACAATTTATAAAACTGTACACCTTTTTGTTTGTGTATGTTCATGGGCATAGTGTCTCATTCCATTAACTCCCACAATTAACCATAAATGGTTAATGGGACGCCCCTTGTGAATATTATATGCATATCAATCAGCTAGTCATTCCAATGAATCGTCAGGGTTGGATGACCAGTTGCAAAAGTCACAAATTGAAAAAGAGTGTAAAATCCAGACGCTCATTACGGAGGAAGAGACCACACAGGTTATATTGTTTTGGTGGAAATAGTTGTGGTATAAGCAATAAAAGAACATTTGTGGAGTGGCAGCATGATACAGCAGCTGATCCATTTAGGAAATTTTAAAGAAGTGGATGGACATGCAAAGTGGATGCAAAGACACACATTGCACGCACAGGAAAGCATATGTGCCCATGGTAAATTTCAGAAAGTTAGACTACCATAGCCAGGAATTAATAATTGTTGCAATTAATTGTGTCATGGCACTTATTAGCCTGTCATGAGACATTATTCAAAATACGGTATGATACGATAATACTTTGTCTGAGTAGGCCGAAATTTATCTTGCATCTTAAAGCAGCACAGTTTCACATAGGTGTACAAAAATGAAAGACAGATACATCGCCTCAAAGCATACAAATACATCCATGTTCATATCTCCCTGATTAAACCCCTCACCATCAAATTGAAATCGTATTGTTGGACCTTGCATTCAGCATTCGAATGGATTCTGGGATAAATGAGCACTTGAATCGTATGCACTTGTACTGTGACATTCTAGACTGCTTCCTCCTCACAAGTTGAAACTGAATGTGACAGGTGGGAGGTGTCACCAGAAATATTATCATTTTTCGGACTGTGTCGATGCTTAAATATGAACTTTCAGTCAAATTCCAGAAAGACAGAAACTACTTGGGCCCAGATATTCCTCTGACAAGGGATATGATTATTAGAAGATTGTGTACTTTGATATGAAATGAAAGGAATTGAGTGAAATGGGGTCTGTGGGACATTTATCGGCATTTGAATGCTTTGCCATCGGTGTTTGCCGATTCCCACAGTCACCAAAATGTGTGTACGCATAGGGTCATAGTTTACGTAAATATAACGTTTTTACGTCAAGTTAGTTTTTTTCCAAATCTGCTTGGGAAAGTGCCGTACGCATCTTTTTGCGTTTATAAATGAGGCCCCAGTTCTCCATAATGCCAGAAAAAAGATGCACAATGCAAAATGTGGCTGCCTGAGTCTACTCTGCCTGTGCTGTTTTTATTTTTGGAGGTCAAAGTAGGTCAGGACTTGTCTGAATAATCCATCAAGTGCTGCCTTTCAAACAATATCAGAGCCCTGTGTCTGCATACCGTATATGTGCTATGAATGTTTCTTGGTGTTTGTTTCATATTATTATTTGAGATGATAAGCTCATTATTGTCAGGGGATATGACCATTTTGCTGCTCATGTAACCAGTGTATCCCATACCTCTCATTCCATTACATTACAGGCATTTAGCAGATGCTCTTATCCAGAGAGACTTACACAACTTTTTTTTACCATTTATTTATACTCTAACTCCCCCAAAGGCCCCAGAGACAAACCTGTCACCTACTGTAAAGGCAAATCTGTGTTAGCTAAGGGTAATGTCATTATTTCGAACCTGAGGGTTGCATCGCCAGAGAGTGTTGTCACAGGAACCTGCCACAAGGCCTGGGCTTCGTTTAACTGCACCTCACCGTGCTTACTAGCCAACTAGCCAAGCTACACCCACTACACTTCTGTGCTTTTCTTTGTCATTGCATCACATTTAGCACATCATTTAATAAAGAACATGACTGCCAATGTAAGGTGTGATTGTACTTATATTTATATATATATATATATATATATATATATATATATATATATATTTATAATATGACATATTTTAAGTTTGCTGTCTTTTTATCCTTTTATTGTGGCATGGTTAGCGTTTGAGGTATTTTGATTGCATTGATGACGAATAATCAAATTCTGTGTAAACTCATTTGGAAGGAAAAGTAGAAACATGGGAAAGAAGCTCTGTTAAGCATCTGTTGTTTGTACAGCCAGCACCGGGCGTTGCCCTCTACACCAAAGGTGTGTGGCACTGGTGCAACTATGAGTGAGTACAGTATACATGGGAGAGAGGGGGCAATGAGAGGGGGGAGACAGAGAGAGATAGGAGGTGGACAGGTGTGATGATGTGATTTTTCCTGATAAACCCAAACCCAACAGTAATGCCTTTCAGACCATAAATGTCACAACCGGAGGCAGAGGACTCGTCGTATACACACACGCACACACACACACACGCGCACATAAAAGGATTTTGCGCTCTTTAAGAGCTGATCGGAGAGAACGTTCGGCAATGGAGCCCAATGCTAGCGGTCCCAGGCTCAGAGTCATTGTTGTCGTCCGCTATTAGAGCTCGGGGCTGATGTGCAGCTCGTACACTACAACAACCGCGTGCGCTATCCAAGCTTGAAAACGACATTGTGAGAACTCGAGTCCGCGGGGCACAATCAGTCTTTCCTTATTAATCAGGTAAAATCAGGCTAGACCGGCCCCCTGGAAGGAGTGGGCTGAGGGGGGACGCTGGGGGAGTAATGGGGGGCAGAGCAGGCCGGATTCGGGGCTCGTGTAATGGGGGCCCGTGGGACCCAGAGTCCTGCCTCCTCCGACTCGCCGACCCATAAATCAGCGGGCGAGGCGCCCCCTCAGCGGGGACCCTACGGGTGACCCCGGGACCGCGCTGTCTCCACGGAGACCGCGGGAGGCTCCGCTTGTTGCAGGGCGTGGCGTGCGTGCGTCTCGTTGCATTGCGATGCGCTGCGTTATGTTGCATTACATTCAATTTGTTTGTTTGCAGACGGCGTGTGAAGGGCCATTTGCAGCAGTTACCTTGTGCATACAATCCGTTTGTGCAGTAGGATGATTACGGAAATGCGATTCAAGCGCAATTCCCCATACTCTATACATCACGAGACCAGGACCCCAACTGTTAAGCCATGTCACAGATTTAAAACAAAGGACTTGACTGTTATTTTGTTCTTCTTTCTTTGTTATATCATGAATAAATCATTCATCATTAATAATGCATGCTAATTTGAAAAGCGTTGTAAAGCCTAACTTTATCCGCAGCTCGTAAACAGCCTCCGTGATGTTGAAAGGAGGATTCCTGCGATCTTTTCATGGACCGTTTTAAGAATGAGACCTTTGTTGTCCCGCTCATCACATACATTCTTTTATAGACAATTGCGGCTCCTTTTATTCCCTTTCTCCAGCCATTATAAAAACATCGGCGGGCGGAAGCCTCGCTGTGAAAATGGCCGGGAATAATACCGGCTGAAGGACCTCAGAGATTGCACCTATTGTTTTTCAAGGACAGCTCTTTGGTCTCCCGCCTGTACACACACCTCGATGCGTGCGCCGGCATCAGAGAAGGCTTCTGCGAGTCTCCGATGACACCGCACGCACCCTTACAACTTCCTGCCTACATGCAAAGGAGAAACAAATAAGTCTTTAGAGCCTCATTGCACCACATTGTTTCTGTGTTATCCCAGTGCTGCGGTACAGGGAGAAGGGAGTGCGGAATGTTCTAGTTGGACGCCCCAGCTGCATTCGGCGATTGGATGCACCCTGACCCCAGGCGGTCTTCAGCCAGGCCTCAGGAGGCTTCTGTGCCGGCAATTTCCGAAGCTCACCTGCCCTTCCGCCTCGATCGTGGACATTCCAGTGTATTCTGTTTTCCCCTGTGCTCTCGTACCATTTTAACAATATCAGATTACGGTGCGCTTCTCCCTGGTGGCTGGCTATGACTGGAAAAGAGGTCTTAGATGGTCAGTCAAGGTTTTTTTTGTGTGAAGGATTTTTTTTCTCTCTCTCTCTCTCTCTCTCTCTCTCTTTCCAAGGTCTTACTCTGTTTAAACAGAGAGGGATATATGCCAACACAGTGAAATGGTCAGTGTAAATAAACTCAGATTTTTTAAGTATCTGACTAGGCAGTGTGAGAAGTGTGATAATTCAATAACCTATGAATAAAAAAACTAAAATATAAAAAAAATAAACGGGAACCAAAGCAATTTGCAAGACTGTGTAGTTCATCAATAACAGCAAAATATTTTCAAACATTGGTTGAGAGTTAACCATAAATAATATGTCAATTTCGTGAGTCAAATTTGTAATGTAGACTCGCTCATTATACTCCTCTCCCACTGTAGAGCTGGAACCAGACTGGCTCATTTATACCTCTTTTCCACTGTAGAGCTGGAACCAGGCTGGCTCATTATACCCTTTTCCCACTGTAGAGCTAGAACCTGGCTTATTCATTACACCCTTTACCCACTGTTAGTGTTGGCGCTGGTTTGGTCCTGTTAGAATTTATAATTGTAACACAGGGAAGCATTTGATTTGAAAGTGTTTAATTGTTTTGGGCTAATGGACTGTTTTGGAGGACTTTCTTGCCCTTCTACCCACTCTGCGGCACTGCAGTGGCACTTTTCTGGGGCTGGAGGAATGGGACCAAAGACCAGCGATAAATTATACAAACCGCATCTAAATAATTAAGCAGAATCATTTAGTGGAGCAAGGGGAAAGATTCCTGGCTTGACCAGCCGTTAAATTGCCTTCGGACTGAACAAACAGGCCCTGATTGCACAAGGTCGCAAGTCTGGGTACGAAATTAGTATGGTGGCCTTTGGTCTGGAGAAGATTTGTCCCCGCTTTTGGATGTTAAATAGCCCCACGTCCAGGTCGTTTCTGTAGTAGAGAGACCTTTTATGAGCTCTTTTCTCAGACGTTTAGTTTTTTCCCCCCCTCTTGTTCCTAGCATACACTATAGGATTTTTAGTTAAGATTTTGCAGCTTTTAAGATCTTCAGAAAATCCCCAGTCTTATGCGTGTGCCCGCCATCAATGTTCGTTTAATGTGAGCTGATCAGAGACTCAATCACAGCTCTCCCAATCCTGTCTTAAGCTAGCCTGGGACTCTTGCGAGAACAACAAACCGATTGAATTTTATCACAAGTCTTTAGGCATGGCTCGTGCAGTGTGTGTCCTCTTGTGACCAAGACTGTGGCGACGCGTGTAGTGTGAGCATTCCTAGAATGGAAAACGGCAGCCATTTTTATAAAAGATGGTCATTAAATGTGTTCTTCCTTGTTTCGATTTCGTTAGGATTTTGAAAGTCGTGCAGTATACAAAAGACATTACTTAAATCATCTCAGAGCCATAGGATTCTGCAGAATGTCTGGCCGTGACTGAGTGACAGCACACCTTTTTCCAAGAGCTGTCTTTTTGACGAATTTCCGTCCCTTTTAAAGCTCCCATAAAACAATCGGTGGGTAAAAGCATGAATTTCAGGGCTTTCGATCATCCGCCTCAGCTGTGCTTGGTAAACTGAGGCATGTTTTTGAATTTGATAACATCACTCTCGTTTTACCGAGTGATAGATTGACCTCCGTCCATTACCGTGCACAGAATGCAGCACCTCTGTTTGCGAGCGACTAAACAAGTCTTGCGAGAAACGAATGTCTGATGCCCGTGCTTACGGCAAGCATGGAACACGGTCCGTGTGGAAAAACTTGAGAGTCTAAATCTATTCAGGCTCAGCGGGGATTTGATTGACACTTTTGAATTCATAGAAGAGATGAATAAAGTGCTAAAGATTTTTTCAGGTTGAGTTTTCTCAGCAGTACAACAGGGCATAGGGGTAAGTTAGTTAAAAGTAAATTCTGCATTGATATCGAGAAGTATTTCTTTTACACAGAGAGTTGTCAATGCAGGGAACAGCTTGCCAGGGCATGTACTAGAAGCAGAGACCCTTGGGGTTAAGTCCAGCCCTGATGCAGTGCTGGAAACTCGATAGTCTGTAGATAAACAATGAGTCTAGACGAGCTCAATAGCCTGTTCCTGTCACTCTGTGTTCTTGTGTTTCTGTACTGAAAGTGGCTGAGGAGTCTAGTCTGTCCCAAGGCCCTGCACGCTCACCATTGGTCCCTGAGTGTCCTTGAGCCTCTCCGGTGACTCCCGTCCTTCCCTCATTACCCCCAATCCCCCCCCCCCCCCCCCCCCCCCCCGTTCCCTCAGGCGTGCTTCGGCGCTAACAAGCTCCTCCTTGATTGGCAAGCGCTCAAGAGGTCAGCCATTAACATCCGGAGACAGAGGACGGGATGTTTGTCACTGCCTGCTGGAGGCCCATGGCCGAGTTAGAAGAAAAGAGGGAAAATAATTGCAGGCGCTTTAATGGAGCGACTGCGGAAAAGTGAAAGGAGAGGGGACAGGAGACAGGTGAGGAGCGTTGACTAATAGGAGCCTTGAGTGATTCTGACAGGCCAGGTGACCAGGCTAGGGGATGCCTTTCCTTTCCTCTCTGGAGGCTTTCTAAAGGGTGCAAGAGATCCATCCCCGGTGCTGCCCGTTCCTGGACTGTCGACCGTGGAAACACTTTGTAAGTGAAATTTAGTGACGGAAGGTACGCATATTAATGCTGCGCTTGACAAATGCGTATTTCTTTGGAAAAAGCTACATTGAGTAAGCTGTGGTGTGAACATTTACTCATGCTGTTAAGTAGATGCTCTTCTCCCCACTAGTGACTAACACAGATTACATTTTTACATTTTTTGCAGTCCATTAATAAAGCTGGATATTTTTCTGCAGCAAATCAGGTCAGGCAGCTTGCTCAAGGGAACGAAGGCAGCTCCCCGGCTGGGAATTGACCCCACAACCTTTGAGTTACAAGCCCAGTTCCCCAACCGTTTTGCTACACTGTCTCCGAGTCTTGTTCCCAATATGATTCCTTACATAGTCCATGGGAAGCATTTCTTTAATAACACTCAAACTGTGCCTTGTTTTGCCTTAGTTTTAACTGTGTTATAACGTGTTTATAACCCATTTATTACAATAACAATAATAACCTTATTTATACAGTGCTTTTCATACATTGCGCTCAAAGCATCTTTCATCGAGAGCAGGGGGTGGCTGGGTGGTGCAGTGTCACCTCACAGCAAGAATGTATTGGGTTTGAATCCCAAGCCTTTCTATGTAAAGTTTGCATGTTCTCCCTGTGTCCATCCTCCGGGTACTCCGGTTTCCTCCCACCGTCCAAAGACATGCAGGTTAGCTAATTAGACATTCTAAATTGAACATAGGTATGAGTGTGTGAGTGAATGGTGTGTGTGCCCTGCGATAGATTGGCGGCCTGTCCAGGGTTTGTTCCTGCCTCTCGCTGGGATAGGCTCCAGAACCCCCCGCAACCCTGCCCAGGATAAGCGGGTATAGATAATAGATTGATGCATAAAGAACAGGCCAAAAGTAGTTGGAAGATGAAATAAAACAATAAAATTAATGTAAAGCGTGCATCAATGTGCAATGTGCATTTCAATGACCTCAGGCAAAGCATTCCAGAGTGTGTGCAGTTTGTACAGTAAAAGCTCAATCTTTTGTTTTAACCTTGCAGAAAAAAAAACTGCTGATTTGAGCTGCTTTTCCGGCTTGCAGGACAGCACCACCAAGTTTTATCATGTAATCAGGGGCCAAGTCATGTAGAGCTTAAATCTTTAAAATCTTATAACCAATTGCAATTACTACTCAAAGGCAGTGTAGGGAGGCCAAGACAGGTGCTATAAGTCATAACAAGCCACTTCTCCAGATCTGATTTCCACGCAGGTTTGATGTTGTCATTCACACATTTTTAACCGTCATGCATTGCAGCAAGAGCAGTAATGAAATGCAGAGTTTGTTCCTCACCATTTTTGAGACGCAGTGCGACTCTCGAGGTGAAATAATTTCTCTCTACCTCTCTCACTCTGTCTCACCTGTGAATGGAGCTCGGATACAAAAAAAAAATCTGGAAAATCACCATTCAGATGCAAATGCTCTAATTATACTGAGCCATGTGGTACTGGATGGATTTGCAGAGGTGGGAGCCTGTTGAAAAGAATGGCATGCAACAGTCACGATTTACATTGTGTTTGCTTTACAGAGGGAAGGGAAAAAAAACTCAATTAAAGAATAAAAATATAGATGAAAACGTGTTAAACAATGCCCTGGCTTATTTAGATAATGTGAGAAAAGTAGTAGGGGAAACTGCGGGAATCGAGGCTTTTTTCGAGAGGCGCGTGAGAACGATGATTTCGCGGCGTGTGACGTGACGTCAGCTGTCGGTTGACGGTGGAGGGAGCTGATGCTGCACTGCAGTGGCTTTGTTTGCCGAGGCTCTTGTTGGTATGAAGCAATTGCCCTTGGGTGGACACAATTAATGTACCATTACTAATCAGGATTGTGCTCTGTCAGTGCGCCGAGTGGGAAATTTGTCCTGAATGCATGAGCGGACGCCCCCGTCGCCGTTTTTAAAATGAGGAGAAAATGTCCGCCGCGCACCTCGGCGCAGTGTGCTTCGGACTAGATGTGTAACGGGCCGGGGGAAGGACCCTATATTTACGGCTGTCTGCTTTGCGCCTGATTGAAACCTGCGAAATCGATGCGTGGCGGTGTGCGATGTCGCCTCTTCCGACACTAGCGTTCTCGAGGCCAGGGTTCGTTTTTCGTTTGGTCGTCTCAGGCGCCGAACCCGGTTGGTTGTAGTGGAGTTTTCAAGGGGAGGCACATGAACAGCTACCACGGAAATGTGATGTTACCTCTGACTGAGAAATAAGTTTGTGATCTGTGTCCCTTGGTTGGGGACTTTGGTCTTTAGATCATCTCTTGTTTTGCGGTATAGAGCAACTGGCAGGAGGGACGGTGCTTTGCAACCTGTAGCAGACCTACCCCTGTTACCAGGGCCAGGCATGTTCGCATATTTAAAGGTCTTTTTTGTAATAATAGACTGGAGCGATTGGGATAAGTTACAGGTTGACAGACCATAGGAGCATTATTAAAACCCCATTGGTCTCTTCAGGGAGGGTCAGTCGGTGAGAAGAGCAAATGGGATTAGCTTCTGTTCCACACCCGTGTGAAAAATCTATTCGCTCTGGCACTTGTGTTTGTCTCATAGCCTCAGATCTGTGCAATGACATTGACATGTGTGAATTTAAGTGTGAAGAACGCAGGTTCTTGTTCCCCATTGTTTCTTTTTGATTAATGCACTCTGCAAGTGTTTGTTTCAAGACCCGTGAAAAAATGCTACATTTTTCCACAAAGTTTTCCTGTTTTTGTGGTCAAACTGTCACATTTTTAATTAGAAACCTGTAAGAGCTATGTTAACAGTGTTCAAAAATTAATTTCTGGAATATACTCATAATTCTTTTTTTCTACTGTCAGTAAGTGCTATTAATCTTATTGTAATGTCTGTAACACGTGGGCGACTTTTTGAAGGATTGTGAGGAAAAACAGAACTGCAGCAACTCAATTGTGTTGAGTGTTGTTATTTATTTATTTCCCACTGCTGTCTATAAATGAAATGCATTGTTTCTATTGTAACCAGGTTTTCACAATCCCATCCACATTGTGATGTGCAGTCTTTGACTTGAAACATTAATGGAATGCTACAAACGTAGACAGGCAGACATACAATAGGATGGATTTGCTGTGAGAACTTGACAATGGAGCACTGAAACATGTTGTTCTTCCCCCTGGCCTGGTATTTGTGGAGGTGTTTACATCCGCTGACAATGAAAGTAAATGAAAAAATAATTTCTTTTGAAGGCTGACTCAATCAGTCCCTCTGAAATTGCACAGAATGTGAAGGCAGGAAGAAGAAAAGGGAAAAGTTTGCTCACGCTCGTTCGCGTTATTTTCTTGCTGCAATCAGAACCTCAACGGAATTGGAGTCAAATCAGCTGCTGAACACAAATCATAATGAGAGAGTTTGCTCGCTGGATCATCCTGTTAAGGTGCTGTTCCAGTGCAAGAATGAGCCTCTAGACGGGTATCGACTATGGCTGACAGCCCAACAGGGCAATGCACCACTGGCCCTAGTGTATTGCTCAGGGGTGGCAAGGCTTCAGCCGACATGACCCCCGCTAGTTGATTGCATGCCTATTAATGAAGTGTCTTCCTCTGACTTATGTCTGTATGTCTGTGTGAGCTCAGCTATCAAACTATGGTGTGAAGGAGCAGCAGTTGATATCACGTTTCATAGAAGAGTTGATATCACGTTTCATGGAAGAGTTGGTATTATGTTTCATAGAAGCTTTTCTCCTCCCTCCTGAATGGATAGTGGAGGTTGCAGCAGTGAACACCGATGTGTATACGATTGGGCATTCCAATGTGGGAAGAAAAAAGGAACAAGCATAGAAAAAAAGAACATCATGCTTTAGCTGTGAACTTGTTATAGACATTTAACGATATTTTCGGACCTGGATTTTGAACTTTCGACTGATGGATCGCAGGGAAGTTTTTAGGCTTTGGTCCAAGTTTTGGGTGACTAGGGACCCTGATGTCACACTTTACCTACATATTTGTACGTCACATTTTCAGAATTTTCTTCTGTGATTTTTGCCATCCAGAAACATTGGGAGAACTTGCATTCACCATTGACCCCTTGTGAGAATTTGTACAATTCCTTGGTCATTTTTTCATGCACGGTGTTGGCCAGGGTTTGAAAAAGCAGTCCATCTGTTCTAGTTCAGGAATGAAAGTGACAGCTGGTAGGCCACTCACCACACCTGCAGACCATAACAATGCAAATGCTAATCTCCGGTGTGTTTCGACGTCAAACTAATAAGAGAAGACTGGCATGAATAGCACTTGCATGTATTATGCGTTATTAATATTCACAGTTGGCAAAAGTCAAACAGTTGATGTACATTAATGCTGAAAGTCACTTTGAAGGCCAGTTGTTCATTGCTAATGTAAACTGACAGTGAGGCTATTGCAGGGGCTCTGGTTTTACTGTAGTGCGGAAAGCACTGGCCAGGTTTTCGATTGCGACTGCATTTTGATCTCCACCCACATGAAAATGCTGCAACCACTTGTGCTGCCTTCGTGGTGGGCCAGATGGCTTCCATTTTAGTAACCAGTGCTAAATTACCATACAGAACATTCATAAAGGTCCCGCCCCTTAATGCATTTCATAAGATGAATCAAGCTGGAACTTTCCAGCTTCAACGACTGTTGAACTGATAATTTTATGAGTACGAAGCTGATTGTCTGATCTGATGGGTCTGTAGAATCTGTGGTGACACAGAAATCTTGTCCATAATCTTTGTAAAAAAAAGTTTACTCTCATAATTTCGCAAGGCTGTCATTAGACTGTGATCTCTGCAAAGCAGCACCAACAGGTACAAGAAAAAAAACAAAATAAGAACTAACTAATGTAACTTGACTTCAGTTACATTAGTCCACGTGTTTCAGTGACTGGGACTGCATCGTACATCAGGCATCCTCACTGAATTCTGTGCCTGATTGCATGCCCAGTCCTCTGCCCACCTTTTCTGTCTACAGTAGAGATATTCTGATCAATCCAAACTGATTTAGGAGGAGATGTTGAAATATTACAACACCTCCATGGCATTGCACTGATTTAACATTTGTACAGAAAAGCGACCGCTTTTCTGAAATGCGCCTTGGTTTGAATGACAGAGCACTGTACCCGAAAAAAAAAAAACCTCCTTGAATTCCTTTCATATTCAACAAAGCTCTGCATAAATCAGGAAGGTCCAGGACAATCAACGGTGATGGTGAGAATTTGTGTTATGTTATGCTTTAATGGCAAAGATTAATTTGTCCTCATTGCTATTATTGTAATTTAGAATTCTCCAATTTGCATCATTTTACAATTTACACCGTAGATCGAAATTCAGCTTGGATAAATCTTATCCTTTTAACCATTTTGCACAGGAAACTGAATTGGTTTTTCTGTTGTGCTAAACACAAGAATGAGCAATGGTAATTTCCTGTGAAAAGACATATTTACCACATAGTCTTTCAGGACAGAACTGGTGTGCGTCACCTGCATTGATGTCACTCAATTAAGCCTGTTTTCCATGTTTCATTTTCTCTAAGTTGGCTCATATGGAATTTATAGATTTTACGTGGTTTTATTGATCTATTTAAGGGTTGTTTAAACATGATGAGGATATTCACACTTAACTGACATCTTGACATCTGCTTGTCACAAAATAAATAGATTTCTGTCAGGAATGGGCCCGAGGGCTCTATTTTATGGAATCATAAAATAGCAGGCCATGTGGGTGCTCTCAGTGGTGTTACGTATCGATGCACTGGGCGTGGTCACTGAACGTTGGTATTTTTGTGACCAGAGGTGAGGATCGCACAGCTGAAAGCGCACAGGGGTGATGTAAAATGGGCTGGATTAGGCTGAATATATTATTAGTGGGTGTGTTGCAGTCAGATTCTGTCGTAGCCAATCATATTATCTCTTTTCATTCCCTTTAAGTGCCGTGCGCTTTGTGCACTGGTGTTCTGAAAATTTCTATGGTCTGCCACTGCCATGGAAGACAAGGATATACTCATCAGAAGTTTGTTCCAAGATGTTCTTGTGAAGTTATAATGAATCTCATAAATAAGAGAAATTCATTCAAATTGTCAAAATTTCAATTAAACATTGCTCGAACATATATTTATTTTGTCCCAGTTTTAATTTCCCAGTAAACCTGTAGCTAAATAGCTTAAATTCACCATGGTATTACTAAGAAATTATGACAGCAGCATCTTGAAGTTTTATTTAATGAAATAAAACCAGGGAAGGTCACTGCAATGAAATGACTCCGTATCAACTGTTGGTCTAATGAATGAAAAATATAATGCACAAAAGCCCATCATTAATTCACAACAATGGCATGGCTTACTTAAACCAAACTGAAAGGACTGACCTTTTTTTAGAGCAGAAAAAGCCTCTGGGTGGCTAGCAGGCAGTTGCCGCTTCCATACGTTGCAGGCAACTTTCTCCTTGGTTATTATTTTGTCTCCACAGAAGCCATAATACTTCCAAATGGCACTCCTGAGGTGCAGTGGAGTGTCGATTTTTCTTGGCTCCTCCATTTCAAATGTACAGCTTACAAGCTATGTGGATAATACAATGTGACCCACACATGAATTTTATTTTTAGGCGACTTAATAGTGTAACTAATGCAGATAATGACATGTAGCTTGCATGTACCTATTATCTTAACTACAGTCACATAATTAAAATGAAAAGAAAGTTCAAGTTGTGTTTGTCATTCTTCTCATTACAGATGGGTGTAACAAACAGAATAGAATACAGTGCCAGTAGGACTACAGTGCAGTATAAGAACAGCCATAAACAATTAAAACTGGAAATACAATAATTAAAATGATGAAAAAAATAATAATATGACAATGGACAATAAATACAAAGTATCACATTGGACAGCATATGATCCGCAAAAAACGTTGATTGTCCTTTGAATAGGCTCTGACCTTGCAGGCATTGAATGGCTAAGCCCCAAAATGAGCAATTCACTGAATGCTGGGCTGCAACTTGTGCCGTAGACCTGGTCTGACCAGGTGGGCGGTGCCAGTGTGAATCGCAGACTATGCTGACACAAAAATCACAATGAGCTGCGCCGAAATCGCAGTGTGCAGATCGATCTCGCCTGACACACCTCCAACAGCAGCTCTTCGCCCGCTTCCATGCACGGCGAGCCAAGAAATTACCAAACTGCTCGGCCTCGTCAAAATCCATGATGAAAATACCACTTCGCCAGTACGACGGCTCGCTACACGCCATGCGCTGGCTGGTAATAGAGCTCTGAAGCTCAGTGTGTCCTGTGAATGAGCAGTGCGATGGGAGCTCTGCATGAAGACGATGCATGTCATTTGTCCTGTTGAGACGTGCCATCCACATCCTTACTCAATTTTGGTGTTTCCCCAAGAAGTTGTATTTGGACAGAAAGTCATTAAAATGTAAATGAGACTTCTGGTACGAAGTGAGAAAAGGACTTCTGGGATCATCAACTTTAGGCTGGCCAGCAAGTTCATATATTCCCTTTAAGTGTGTCATAAATTTAGCTCTAGAAAATTTCCTCAAAGTCTCTCAGTAACACCCCTGGCATTATAGCTAAAACGATAATAAAGTAAGTTTTCAGTTTCAGCAAGACTTGATTAAAAAAAAAAATTGAAGTATACTATTTTACACTTTAGAATACTTGAAGTAAATTAAAGCTTATATAAATATGCTTCAAGAATGCTGAAGTATCCAATTTTTTTCACATGAGACAACACAATCTGCTTTAACTTGAATTGCCATTAAGTTGATTAGTTATAGTTTCGGATCCACAAGTCTCTGAAACAAACCTTTTTTTCTCCACAGAGATAAATCAATGTTTATGCAGGAATACAGTGATTGAGCTCTGCAGTAGTGGTCATGCACATGACAGAGCATTCCTTAAAAAAATCCATAACATCATTTGTGCCAAGATGGTGGATCTTTGTTTTTGCTCCTGTGAAATTGTTTTTTGTCCAACAACTCTGAGGTTGATTTCTGCATAGGGTGGAGTCTAGGCGGTGTGAACTGAGGTGGAATCCAATAAGCAGAATTGGATATTCAGTATTTAGTGCGCCTCAGCTGAGTTCTCAGATGGTAGCAAAGCTGGTGTCCGTAGCCTGTGAAAGAAACATTGACAGGGTATGAAAAGTGTTTGATTAGTACTGGAGAGCTACCTGACCCATGCCTTCCACAGGCAGAGGAGATTCGGAATCCATTTTGGACACACAGTGAAGGAACGTGTGTGGAAAGATCAGCCTGTTAGTGCCTTGAGAATGAACAATTCAATGAAGAGGACCTTATGCTCTGACAAAGAGTACATTCTTAAGTAAAAAAAAAACTCCCCAGAATACATAAGTGAAAACATGCTGTATGCCTGTGCCATTATTTCTAAGTTGAATTTAACAGTATGCTCATTGCAGTGTTCTGTCAATTTCTCAACAGCACATCCTTTAATTATGCCTATAAGAGAGCCGTCCAATACAAAACTCCCGTAGATATCACTTTGCACATAACATCCCTGTTAAGTGAAGTCTGCTGACATCACAGCCAGTATAGTACAGTTTACATATTTTTATTAGTTTGAGCACTTGTCAAATCCTTTTAAATAAAATCTAAGTCCAGTATGTTTTACAGTAGATTGTCTGGAGGTCCTGTACCAAGTGTCTTGGTATGGAATAATTTAACCACATGGGGGCCAGAAAGTGTCTTTTTGGAACTTCTTGAGTGAAGCTCAACACAAAGCAGAAGGGAGATGTGGATGGCCTTCCTGTCCTACCGAGTGGCAGTATCTTCCCTGTGCTAGGGCAGTATGCAGACACCAATTCATACAAATACATGTATATGCATAAATGAGACACTGTGGCATTCTCATTCACCAAAACTTTTCTAGTGACAATACTGAGTGAAACTTCCCTTTTTTCTCTTGTTATTGAAATGTTGTTTTCCTACCTTCCCATTCCAGTCTTCAAACTTCAAGTAGGAGACCATTGACAGCTCGTTTGGTTAGCCGTTGAGCTGGTTAATGCGGTGCAGAAAAAGTGCATTGCTAACAGCCCGATGAACATTACACGGTTTTCCCTGCTGTGTAGTAGCTCTGGAGTCTGCTCTCTGAAGCAGGCGGGGCTTCTGTTCAAGGGGCCCGGAGAGGGGGGTTGCTCCAAGTTCAACATGAAGTTTTCTCTCATTACCCAGATCGTGTTTGAGAGCCCGTTCTCCAAACAAGGGCTGAAAGATTATTTTTGCTGGCCTCAGGACATCAGTAAATGTTCTAGCCAACTCCCCGGTAAAGGAAACCGTTTCTATTAAATTCTGCAGGATGGAATATTAGATAACGAGGGAAAGCGATATTTTGGCTCGGACTGGCTCTCGATCGCTCTTAAGCAATTAGGAGTGAACGACTGTTTGATTTGGCATATCCTCACCTGTTCTGGATGTCTGAGAGTGGGACACAGCAATGAGATATGGTCCAGTGTTGTGCTGGAGGGTTGAGGGCTGAACAAACTCGGATGCTTGTAAAGTCTGGCCCTCTTGCTGTTGTGCTACCTGAAACCAGGGGCCTGAGATAAGTTATGGAATGTCACCATGCAGATTTTACATCTGTCTATCTACCCAATGTATTTTTCTCTTCTGTGTTTTTAATTTATGATGATAATCATGAG
Organism: Anguilla anguilla; assembly: GCF_013347855.1. NCBI lineage: Eukaryota > Metazoa > Chordata > Actinopteri > Anguilliformes > Anguillidae > Anguilla > Anguilla anguilla. The sequence continues at coordinate 31,130,607 of NC_049211.1, forward strand.
TATCATGAGTATCAAATTATCCCCTACACCCTTCGCAGAGTGCCCGAAATCTTGGAGTTGTGCTCGACAACAGGCTGTCACTCTCTGAGAATATCGCGGCAACCACCCGGTCGTGCAGGTTCATCCTGTACAATATCCGCAGAATAAGACCACTCCTCACCAATTATTCCACACAGCTCCTGGTCCAGGCCATGATACTGTCACGTCTGGACTACTGCAACTCCCTCCTGGCTGGCCTCCCAGCATCAGCCACCAGACCCCTTCAGCTCATCCAGAATGCAGCAGCACGTCTGGTTTACAACCTCCCTCGTGACTCCCACGTCACTCCCCTCCTCATCTCCCTCCACTGGCTACCAGTGCAAGCTCGCATCCGGTTTAAGACACTGGTGCTTGCTTTCCAAGCAGTCAAGGGGTCAGCTCCTGGTTATCTGCAGAAGATGATCAGACCCTACAAGCCGGCCAGATCGCTCCGATCGGCTACTACAGGGCGGCTGATTCCTCCCCCAACACGAGCAGCAACAAGGTCTCGACTCTTTGCAGTTCTGGCCCCACGATGGTGGAACGATCTTCCAGTGGAGGTCAGAACAGCAGAGTGTCTGAGCACCTTCAAACGGAAACTCAAGACGCACCTCTTCTCTGTGTACCTCTCTCCTCTTCCCTAAACCCCCTCCCATAACTATTAAAAAAAAAAAAAAAAAAAAAAAAAAATTTTTGGTTCAGACTATCTTGTTTCTCCTTAATGTATGCATCATAGTAAAGGCTTTTTACCTGCATGTTGTTCAATGGACTTAAGTGGACTTGATCCTGAGTTTGGTTACACTGTTGTAAGTCGCTCTGGATAAGAGCGTCAGCTAAATGCCTATAATGTAATGTAATGTAATGTAATCATTGTCTATGACTATTATTATTATTATTATTATTATTATTATTATTAGTTCTGAATCCCCAATACTTTTTTATTCTATGGCCAAAATCAGGAATATTCAATCCGCTGCAGTACCCCACAGTGTGTCCTCATGTGCCTTGAAGAATAAATATCCATTGACTTAAGCGGCCAAATCAATTTCAGCTCATAGCTTTTTAAGATGTTTCCACTAGTTCCGAGAGAGCCTTGTTTGAGGGGAATTAAGGGCCAGCTTGCCAGTGCTGTGTGCGCGTATGCCATCCAACTATATAAACAATGTGATTAGCGAGCAAAGGCTTGTGGTGGGAGCTTCACATTTATTACATCTAATATTTGAATTTTCTGGCTGTTTCTGTTGTAAATGAGCTCTGTGGCTAATGAGGTAATGGCAGTCGCTGTGCAAAATATAATCTTCTGCTGGCGGGTCGTGACCCAGTTAGTTTTCTGGGCCTAACTTCCACTGTTCAGACAATAGACATTTGGTATAAACGCAGGCCTGCCGTTCCACTGTTTGAGGAGTTCCTCCAATAATGATGTTGCTTGGATCAGTCAGGGTAGTGATTGGTGGGAATCTGCAAATGGTTCCCTGTAATAACTGAGCACATTATGTGTTCATTCATTAATATAATACCACTGAGGTATTAGTGCTCCACGCGGCAGGACTCTTCAAATGTGCTAAAAGTTCTGATGGCTTGAAAGCTTCTCACTCACTACTGGAAGTGACACCTTTTTTTACCGCATTACCATTACTATAGGAGCCACCTGCACTTCTATATTATTTGCCTATATTCCCTCTAATTTAACTGAAATGTACTGAAAATAAATTTAAGTAAAATATATGATCAAGATACTGCAACACGTCCTAAAATATGGGCAAATATACAAGTACCATCAACTAGATATTGAAGTATATTATTATATTTTAAAATACATTGCTTTGTAATGCACTAGTTGTTATGTACTCAAAAATATGACCACATATTATATTACAATGCATTTCTTAGTGGTCACGCTAGCCAATGGATTGATACGTATTTGAAACGAAGGGCGTTACAAAATTTCTGTTTTGACAATTGGCTCAGAGAATCAAAAGTAATTATTTTGTTGTGGTTCAAGTCAGGGTTATTGCCCTTTGTAATCTTAAAAAAAGCTCAGGATATCTACGTTTATTGAATGCAGCGTATTTTATTTTTAAAAAAATGCAGAATCCTGCATTAATGCGACCAGTTTCTGTAAGGGCTACCTCAAGTATCTGCCACCATGTTGTCTTTGTGGATACTCCATTCTCGATGTCCTGGAGTTAGTTGGCCCACTGCTTAGCGTCTCACCAGCTTCCAACGGTGAACAGTGTGACTCGGTCCCTGGTATTTGTATGTTGTGTGGTCACCAATGGTAAAGCCATACATGATGAATACCGAACAGCCGCACTGATCACAGAGCTCAGTGCAGGTTTCCACATCAAGCAGCACTTCCACCTCTGATAAGCCTTTAGCAACCGCAGCGCTGGTAGTTCTTTCCGTTGTGCTGCTGTTTAAAGGTGTCTGACTGTAGCCTCACATGGCGTTCTGTTTCTCAGTTACATGCCGAGAGAGATATCACCCTTTACTGAGCTAGTAATGCTCAACGTTGCTGTAGTATTTCACTGCCACTCCTAGCATTTCTTAAAATTGCTTATAGTATGACACTTGCTAAGCCTCCTATTGGGTTAGAGCTCTTATTCATACGATCATATTAAAAATATTTTTTTTTAAAATAAAATGGATAGCTCGATGTTAATCTTGGGATTTATCCTATAGGGGTCAGATGAACAGCTTAATGAACATGTTCATTAACATGTTAATGAACATCTGTTTGATTCCATTCCGTTCTATGGTCTGCTTCTTTATGTGCTTTAGAAAAAGACTGTCAGCATAATAAATAATACCTGTCAGGAGAGATGACGTACACTTTCAACACATTGAATGTAAAGTATTGAATGATTTTAATACTTAGAAATATACACACACAAAAGGGTTCAATTACTCCCATTTTGACTCTTGTTGGAGGCAGCCGGTTTGGTTTAGTTAGTGAATAAAATTAAGTGTTTTAACCACATTTGTTGGCTGAGAGTATCACTACTGCTCTCTCATACATTTACCTTGGAGTGTTAAACTGTGGGCAGGATTAATTTATTTTTATGTTTTATTATTCAATTTCCTCCTTGGCTACATCTTGGCAAGTATACCATCTCAAAATTGGAGCCAATCTTCTGACTAGAAAATGTTTCTCATTTCAAGGCTGTTGAAAAATGTAATCTTAAAAATGTAAGGTTCTGAAGAGTACATTTTCTCTTTTTTCCATAAGGAAAAATGCGCTGCCCACTATATTTAGAAAATGTATTTATTTTTCTTTATTTTCTTTATGGTTTCTACTTAAGAAATTGATCTTCTGCATTATTTTTTGTGATACATTTGAAAATAAGAACATGTTTTTTTCGTAACTCATCCTCCAGTTGATGCTTCAGTTTACGGTCTCACAGCCGATGGGCCTCGCTCTCCCGTGCATGCTATTCTGCCTGGACAAAAATGAATTTATGGATTTTTTTGATCCCACTACCTCAACAAAGGACTATGAGAATTGGGAGAGGATTTGGTGTTAGTTTTCACGGGTGAGAGAACCTGATAGCTTCAGTGCACCGCTTTAACAAACGTTTAGCCCATTAGTGGGCACATTTAGAAATTTTATGTTTTTAATCAGTTTTTTTTTTTGGCCAGATCAAAACAGAAAAACACATCTACTCCCCCTGCAATATACATACTGATAGAGCTATACCATATAACCTTTTTCTGTTTGATTTTCTTTTTTTTATATTAGTCTTATGGGAGGAATTTTTGGTTACAAGAAGTTGTATAAAAATACTGTGTAAGTCATTTTAAGTTGTTTAAGCATTGATTCAGACGTCTCAAGATGGAATGCTTAAAAAAAATAAAAGCGTAATTTTTTTTATTAAACCATAGGTGTTTTTTTTTGTTTTTTTAGAAATATATATAAATGTGTTTTTGTGGGTGAAGAACGTGTGAGCAAATACATTCAGAATACTTCTACATATATGAAATGAATAGAGTGAAATTAGGAGAGACAATATTTTATAATGTAGCAAAGAAAACGTGTCATTTCTTTTCTTATTCCATGACAGTGTAGCCATGTTTTTTTTAAACAATATACTGAACAGTACTGAGGTGCATTTATTCATTCTGTTCATCTTAATACATACTGTAATTTCATACTGTATTTGCTCTGTAAGTTATTTCACAAAGTTTTAAATTACTTTTTATTCATCCATATGATTCATTTGTCTACCTGCAGTATAAGTTGTGGATGACAAGTTCATCAAGAATGTCCTGGAATTGAGTGCATTATTTAACCTAAACCATAAACAATCCTAAGAAAATGCTTTGCAGCATTTCATTAGGCTGAAATTTATTGCAGAGCACCTCTGTTTGAAACAAGAATGAAAATTATGGAAAAATTAATTATAAAACTAATTAAAATTTCTCATGGGCAATGCATTTATGGGAACTGATTATTGTAATATGAAGCTAGAGGGGTCCAAAACTGAAGACTAAACAAAGTTTTTAATAGGGATTCAGTTCATTTAAAGATGTGCAGTGCAGGAGTCTTGCATGGAAATCAAGTTGTGCTTAGTTGCTTGTCTTTATTGCACTCTTTCCCTGAATCTCATCATATAGGAAGTGGTCTGACAATGCACACAAGCAAGTTCATAGGGACGATCGAGGACTACAAACCCCATTCATAGCGTGCTTTTCAAAGGCACAGTACAGTTTTGCAAGGACAAAGTTTTTATTTGTCACACTACCGAGGTGTGTGCACATGTTTGCAGGCATGTATGTGCATGCATTTCTCTGCGGGCATGCATGCGCGCGCATGTGTTTGCGGTCGAGCCTGCGCATTTGTGTGTTTGTGGGCAATCAGGAGCATGCATGTGTTTGTGTACAGTATACATAGGCCATTTTTGTATTTACACAATCCACTGCATGCGCGAGCATGCACTCTACGTGCGTGCATATATAAGCGCACGCTGTGGGTCGCTGAGAGAAATCTCTGTAGGACAGAATGAGGCGAAACTCCGTATTGCAGCCGTGGTTGTTTGTCAAGTCGCAGACAGACCTGTGGGAACTGGGGATGCAATGCAAGGATTTCACCCGAACGGCAAAAATAAGAGATGTCTGTGTCTGGCTGATAAGGACCCGGAGGTCACCACTCCTCCACTCTCCTGTTGCAAAAAGAGCTACGTCACATTTCAGCACCAATTAGAGGGCCTATAATCCGGAACAGACACCCCTCCCATTTCATTGATCCTTCCCTGCTCAATTTTAAAACTCAGCCAAACAAAATATTTGCTCAGTGAGAATTAGGGCCAGCCACCTGTTATTTATAATTATTTATTCATATATTAGTCAATGATTAAAAAAAAAAAAAACAATAGGATCAATATATTTGAATCATTTTTTGTGCTTTCTCATTGTTGTTAATATGTCAATGTTCCAGCACATATTAAATAATATTTTTGTGTTGCTTCAATGATTGCATGCTGATAATCGCACAATATTGGGAGTCCGGCACCAGCCCCCTTCTAGGCTTCCATGAACGTCATTGCACACTGATTGAAGATTAATGTCTTCTTCTTAACCAGCTTCATGGGTAAATAGAAAAATGTTAATGAATGAATTCATGGATAAAAGCCTCAGCAGGGGCTGGTCTCCCATGAAGGAGGTGCAGAGAGAGATGCTTACTGTACGCCCGGCTGGAATTTAGCACCTCTGTTTGCTCAAACCAAAGGGTTCAACTGAAGGGTCTGTCCCAGGGCTCCTGGGGTTCCCATTTGATCCTGAAGGGGCTAATCCATTCTCATGTGTCCACGAGCTGCCATCCCATACTGCCTTGTGAATTTACAATTTTCATGTACGGTATTTTAGCATAAATTACCATACATTAAACAGATTCTGCATTTTAACATTACATTGCTATGAAAGTTACAAGGGATGTGCACAGACCGTAGGCAGGGATCCTCTGTGGGCCCCCTGCTGCAGCGTACGGTGGCGACTGCTGCTGCATTTCCAGTGCGACTTGCAGGTTAAAATCCTGGATTTTTTGAGGTCCTGTCATCTTAGTATGTGCTACATTCTCTCTGAAAAACAAAACAATGGCAGATGGAAGAGGATCGGTTTGACTAAAAAAACGTGTCCTTGTGGAGGCTATCGAACCGTCTGTCCCAGATGGGTAGGGGCAAGGTCGCCGAAAGCTGCAGAGGTGACCCGCATGACTCCCTCGGGAGATGGGGGCTCTTGGAAATCTCTGCCCACTTCTTGTACGTCCTGGCAAAAAAAAAAAAAAAAAAAAAAGAGAGAGGGAGAGGAAAAAAAAAAGAAGGGCTTTTTGTGTAGTTATCAGAGAGACCTGTCTCCATGGTAACGCTGGGTAAGTGGACTGTCCTGACGTGTGGACACTGGGGGGAGGGGCTGGTCCCAGCGGTGGAGTTCTCAAATGCACTTTGCACACATTGCAGGCCGATTTGAATGGAAGAGATGGGTCACTCGCTACAGCCTCAGGCTGGGGGGACTCTAAGCCTACTCTTTACTGCCTGAGAAAGCCCAGGAATCAGAGTTTCCTTCACAGTAAAACCTCAGAGCACAGCACAGGCAAACCTCAGCGTACAGCACAGCAAAACCTGTGAGTACAGCACAGTCAAACCTCAGCGAACAGCACAGTCAAACCCCAGAGTACAGCACAGTCAAACCTTGTGATAAGACCACATAAGGAATGGAGCTCATTCAAAACCATGAAGCTTCCTGAACTTTGAAAAGCACTGTAGAATATTCCGATTTTGTTTTTTACTGGTTGGAATCTTAACTCGCATTACTATAGCCTCATTTACAAAACAGGCCCCAATTATTTTGCACCTGTATTCCTTACTTTAAGTTAACCAACTGAAAAACCAGTGTGAAGCAGGTTCTCATTACTGCATTGGTGGTCGGTGCACCTGTCCAGCTAATCATCCTAAAGAGGGATCGGCATTTTAGCTTTGGGATGTAGGGACAGAGAGGTTGCCTAGTTTTGTGAAAAATGTGTAATTGCATCTTTTGTCTTTAAGGGTGTCAGGCTGCAGTTGTATCGTTCCTTCATCTCCCACCGAATAACCATGCGCGGTTACCGCTCATGAAATGTATTCATATTCAAAGAATCTGTTTCTGTTTATAAAGTTGTGTCATCATCAGCTTGACCAATAGAAAATTAAGCTGGTTCAAACAAATTATAAATTAAAAAACTTTCCAGTCTCATTCATGTGTTGTTTGTGTTCAATATGTTCTTCGATTACAATAACAACATCATTTATATAATGAAATATATAAATTATTTACAGATGCAATGGAAGCACAGTGTCATGTAGTAACATCCAGTGCAACCCACTGGATTTTTTAAGGATGAGCCTAACCTATTAAGGCATGGCCAACTGGTGTACAGCACAGGCTGCATTAATGCTTTTCATTTAACTTTTTTATGCAAGTTAACTTTATCTGCACCTTTTTTGTTACATTAACTGAACTAACATGTGTATACAGTAATTGCCTACTTGGCTAGCTACTTTGGTTTCTACTATTGGTCTGAGCTTCTCCAATCTCCACCCCAATTTGGAGTATCATCTGCAACCACAGTCGCATTTATTCTGCGAACCCCACTGCCAATTCAGCACAGTGTAGACATCCACCATTCTCCTTCCGAAAAACATGTGATGTCACCAGCTGCTTCTTTTTTTCACACCGCGTGCTGCAGCTAAGCTGGCACAGAGCGGAGTCGGGGGAAGACCTCTTATATGCTGCTTTTCAATTGACTGGCGACGGTCGCTAGGTAGCAATGAACGCAGATCCCTAACCGAGTGAATGTCCTGGGAAACTCCAATCGGCAGTTGCACATTGCCCTATGGAGCTAACGACCACGGTTGCTGGATTTGATCCGAGACGTGGGGCTCATTCGTTCGCCGCAGTGCGGTGCCTTATCCTAATGAGCCATCCAGCAGCTCTATTTAACAGCTTTAACAAGCACATGCACAGTAGCTTGATAGCCTACAGTTAATGCACAGATTGATACAATAGATTTGTTCTTTCATTGTTTTTGTGACAGTATACTGCAAATAAGTTTTTTTTTTTAATTTGTTAAATTTTAATTAGCGTTCAGCATTGTCTTTCAATTGTAGGCCTGCTGAAATAATTACACTCTTATCACCCCAGCTGGAGGAGAGGGTTTTTGAGTGCATTAATAAGCGCTATTACCTCCACCCTGTGATATGAATACGAGAGGATGAGAGATGTTGTGCAACAAAACAATACGTCACAGTTTCATCTAAGTTATTCATTTACGATACGTATTCCTGCCTCTTGCCCAGTGCATGCTGGGATAGTCTTCGGCACCCCCCGCGACCCTGACCAGGATAAGCGCATATAGATAATGGATGGATGGATGGATTCACAATACATAAATTACACCATCAGAAAGGTTTTGGACTTCAACATCATCCTGTGTATTTCTGAAGAAGTCCATACAGGGACAGTCCTTTTTATTAAGAAATAAGTCTTTTTTTTTTCCTGTCATCGCATTTTGGACCCCCTCGCTTACAAACACATTAGGGCGTCACTGCTTCTGTTGCGTTATAAAAGCAGGGCTCTGCTATCGCGAGGTGGCTGTTCAGCGTTCTTCAATGAACGTGCAGCAGAAGAGAAAAAAAAAAAACCCACGGCAGCCGCGTTTGTGAGCTTCTCGCGGCCGGCCGAAGGCGGCGTCGAGCCGTGGATGTAAGGGCGGCGGCTGGACCGGCGCGGATCAAAGCGGGCTCCCCGGCTCGTTGGGTTCCTGCCCTTTTGTACTTATTGTTTGCCTTTGCGGCGTCCCTGGAGAAGTGACAGCTTTAAAGGGAAGGGAGAGCGCCAGCCATCCACACCACGGCGAGAGCCTCGTGTTTATCAGAGCCCGGAGAACCGTGCCTAGAGCCTGTTTCACTGTCTGGGTACTGGGGGGCAAGGCATGTGGCAGTGCTGTTGTTTGTTCTTCCGCCAATTATTGTTTATTATTAGTTCATTTAGTTTTCACGTCTCCCTTTTCATATTTAAGTTTCATGTATCTTTTCATTTAATTGCACTCATCAGGAATCTGTCATGAGAGAGAGAGAAAGAGAGAGGGAGGGAGGGAGGGAGGGAGAGAGAGAGAGAGAGAGAGAGAGAGAGAGAGACACACACAACAGTTCCAACAGTTCTCTTCTAGATGAAGGCAAGTGTTGAACTCTCTAATTAGTTAGTAAATTGCAAACCAGCTACTGAAACATGCCTGATTAAGTCACTGTCTGGTAAATGAAATGTCTTAATGCGCTCCCTCTCCCTCCAATAGAAAACGGCGACAGCACACTAAATGGAGAGTGGCAGTATTCGGTGTTATTCAGTGGCGGGAAACAATGGCTGACCTTTCAGTTGGCACAAACACACTCGCACTGTAAGATCACGCCAATGCGTTCACGGTCCCACCTCACTTAATGGCCACTCAGTGTATACCACAGCTCGCCCTTTTAATTGGATGCTGCGCACACAGAAGTCAGAGTCACACGGGGACATGTTATTTCTCACCTTCTCTGATCGGTACATAGATGCACACACACATGCGCGATTCAGTTAGCAAGCACACATTAGCCGAACAGTGGCCTGTTGTCAGTGTGGGCGCTCGGCAGCCTGCTTACTTGTAAGAGGTGTCAGGTGTCTCTATGCATTGGTATGATCATTGACATTCTTGGTGTAAACACTGCATTTCCATTGGTCTAATAGTCACTGGTGAGTCACAGTTATACCCCTTCCAGGGTTTCTGATTTGTAAAAAATACTTACCTAGCATCCTCACGCACTGAATAATTCTGTAGTAATCCCTCTAAAATGCAATTGTAATTTAACATAGAGTCATTAGTAAGGGTAGGGGAACATAAGCCTGAGGGATAGATTACATAGGCTGTCAAATAGGAGCATGACAAGCTTGAATGTCACACGCTCATAATGTTTAGTCGGAACAACCAGTTGAAGCACAGACACATTTACTCTTCAAATCTTGAGATTTTTCAGTAGTAGTTTCTCTTTGAGTTTATCCCGTGCTTAAACGGCGCGGCCCGTTACCTTCCTGACAGTCGTCCCACGGCACGTACAAAACTAACCCAAACGAATGCATTTTGTCGGAAATATTCCGGAATTTTCTCGGGTTTGTCTTTTGTGATTTGGGAGATGTTGTATTTGTGAGCGAGCGAGATTTGATAAATGTCTGGGTGGAGTGGAGTTCCTGTGCAGTGTACCCTGGGACATTGTAAATAACCAACAGAGGCAGAAAATGGCCGTCTATATAGACTAAATAGACAATATTAATTAAGAAATCTTTTCTTATCACATTAGCTGTTGGGGGGTTAAACTGTAAATTGGCCGTTGTTGTGGCATCGAGGCGCAGTCAGGATAGAAAAACAAACATGGTGCTGTGGCTGCGTTGTGATATAAATTGATATAAAAGCCTTACAGGCCTGTGTTTGAAGCGGTTCTTCCACAGCAGAGGGAGATGCACGCCGCCATTATCCACTGCGAGTGGGTTAATTACGTGCCTCCTCGGCCCGGAGAACGCCATCGAAAACCACGTTGGGAGCGAGTATTTTCGCCAACGCTTATATCTGCTATCCTTTGGGCTTAAATGTGGATGAAACCTTATTGTAAAAGTCTGCCCCGGAATGAAATGCAACAGGCGTTTTCCAACTTTGAAGGCAGCCCGGGGTGTTGACATAGTCTGGGGTCCAGACTCACTCGTCTCAGACAGACCTGAGCAGGTGTATAGATCAGACTACATACTAGAAGTGAGGGAACTTTAGACAAATGAAGGAACTTCAGAGGAATGAAGGAACTTCAGAGATGTGTGGAAACTTCTCCATTTTTATTGGCCCAAACTTTGTGAAGTTCCCCTCAGCGGAGTGAGGGAATTTTAGAGGAGTGAGCCTAGGCCCAGAAAAACAAAGTACAGCAGACAGTCTTATCTTTCATTGTATTACCATAATATTTTAAACAGTAGCTATTTCTTCACTTTACTGGCCTTGTTTCTGAACATTGACTGAATCATGGTTGCAGAAGCAGTAATGCTCGACACTAGTTGTTATGTGTTGTAATGTACTAGCATATATTAGCTGTATTGGACGGAGTGTGGCACAGTGGGTAAGGAACTGCGCTTGTAACCGAAAGGTCGCAGGTTCGATTCCCGGGTAAGGACACTGCCGTTGTACCCTTGAGCAAGGTACTTAACCTGCATTGCTTCAGTATATATCCAGCTGTATAAATGGATACAATGTAAAGTGCTATGTAAAAAGTTGTTTAAGTCGCTCTGGATAAGAGCGTCTGCTAAATGCCTGTATTGTGTTGTAATGTACTTTTACACATTCGCTGTATTGTATTGCAATGTACAGTACTGGCACACACTATCTGTATTGTGTTGTAATGTACTAGCACATATTAGATGTATAATATTGTAACGTACAGTTCTAGCACACGTGACCTGTATTGTGTTGTCCACTCTTCTGGGATGGTTTTGTACTAGATGATGGAGCATTTCTGCTGGGATTTGCTTCCATTCAGCCAGAAGCCCATATGTGAGATAGGACACTGATTGGGTGATTGGGCCTGGCTCTCCATTGGCTCTTCATTGGCTTTGCAGTTGAGCCAAAGGTGTTGGATGGGACTGAGGTCAGGTCTCTGTTAGGGGTGTGCAGAGATATCATTATCTGTATCTGTATTCGGACAGACGGCCGGAAGTGGGCGTGGTTTATACCGGAAGTCACGTTAAATCGGGCAAATGTTTTATTTTCTAACATAATGTTCATTGGCAATGCAATTGTTGTGCTTTAAAGCATCAAATTGATTTAACATTGGCATATAATTAATTATGAAATATATTTCCATATCATCATGCTGTACTTTTTATCTCTCTCTTTTTATTTTTATTTTTAACTAAACTAAATTTTATGAACTGTCTTTTTTTCCGCTACTGAACTAAGTTAGGATAGACTGCAAACCATCTGATGTCCTCATATTTTCCCTTGGTGGCAACTATTACCATGAAATCTGGACTGGATTTTGTGTTCATTTGATAGCCAAGACCTATGGCTGATACATACAGTATGTTACATCTTAAACGGATGAACATTGACTGAAATACAAGGTAAAATGTCGGTTTTTTCAATATTTCGACTTGGTTTTTTTTTAATGGAGGAAATTAATACATACAGCTAAAAACTACAGGTTCTAAGCTTCATTTTGATGTATAGGTTGCGGGGGTTTGAAAGAAATCCAGCTGCCACACCAGGCTTTTGTCTCGCTAGCTCCCGCACCTGACCCCTCCGCCTCCTCGATGCAAGTGTTTCCCTGAATGATAGCCGAGAACGGTCAGCTCTCAGCCCGCTGCCTACTGTGCGCTGACTCGGTGGGGGTGACTACAGAATATAGCGATCACTTTTCAATAGGCCTAATGTGTAGTAAATGAAACGAATAGTTTGTAAATTTAACGAATAGTGAAATCAAAGTCCTATGTTACAAACAGAATGGGCATTTTTATCTTGTGGCCATCATCCACAATGATATGTATCGATTTGAAGAAACACAATGGCTGACGCACAGAACGTATTTATTAAATGTTTTGCAGCGCAGTGGCTCAAAGTTTATTGGTGTGTGTGTGTGTGTGTGTGTGAGTTAGTTATACCAACAATGACTATATATGTTTACTTTTATATTTATTGATTTTTATAGATTTAATCAGCTGAAAATGAAATATTCTTTCAAACGCGGGCGTTTGTGCATATTATTTTACCGTTATCAAGGAAAACTCTGGTTGGTAGTTCTATTTGGACCGTCGTTATGCAGAAACTCTGGTTGGTAGTTCTATTTGGACCGTCGTTATGCAGAAACTCTGGTTGGTAGTTCTATTTGCAGCATTCTTAAGCAAAAACCTGGACTGGAAGAATAAAAAACAGGAAGAAAAAAGAAACCTGGACTGGAATAAAAAAAAACTGGACTGGAAGAAAAAAAAACACCTGGACTGGAAGGAAAAAAAACTGGACTGGAAGAAAAAAAAAACCTGGACTGGATGAAAAAAAACTGGACTGGAAGAAAAAAAAAACCTGGACTGGATGAAAAAAAACTGGACTTGACTAAAAAAAAACCTGGACTGGGAGAAAAAAAAACTGGACTGGAAGCAAAAAAAACCTGGACTGGAAGAAAAAAAGAACTGGACTGGAAGCAAAAAACAACCTGGACTGGAAGAAAAGAAAACTGGACTGGAAGAAAAACAAACTTGGACTGGAAGCACAGGCAGCACAGAAGAATATTCATACAAAAAGATCAGCATGTATTACATATGAAACACATATATGCAGATATAATCTCAGATACGTTTTGGATGCATTCTCCAGAGTATTTGAATCAAGAGTGCTCCAGAGTGCTTTAAGGCTGCCTATCCCTGCCTGCAATAGGTGTCCTTTCAGCGAGTGTTTCAGTAACTGTGTGTGTGAGACTGTGAGAGGCTGTTTCTCAGCCCTCGTACCGCACAGCTAGCTGAGTTTACAAAGCCCCACCAGTGCTCAGCATTATTAATGAAGTTTCCCCATCAGTGCAGGATTTCCATGTTTTACGTTTATTAGCCCAGCATTTGCAAGGCAGTCAGAGCAGCGTGAGCAGCACGAGCACCCAAGAGGTGTTCAGACTCCGCTCTCCTCTGCCTGCAACTGAGCTCTGCCCGCAGTGTGGCGGCCTCAGAGAGAAGTGCGCGCGCGTGTGTGTGTGTGTGAGTGTGCGTGTGTGTATGTGTGTGTGTACGTTTGTGTGTGTGCGCGTGAGTGTGTGTACGTGCGTGTGTGCGTGTGCATTTGTGCGTGTGTGTGAGTGTGTGTGCGTGTGAACTTGCGTGTGTGTATTTGTGGGTGTGTGTGTGTTCGTGCGTGTGTGTGTGCGTGTGTGTGATTGTGTGTCCGTGTGAACTTGTGTATGTGTATTTTTGGATGTGTGTGTGCGTGTGCTTATCTTTCTTGAACAGTTACAGAGAATACTAGCGGCCCTCAGATCTGGATCTCCATGGATCGCTGTTAGGAGCTGCACAATGGGACCCCGCTGAGTCGTTTGTCGGGACTCACAGAGCTGCGTGCTCCCCTTTCTCCACCTCGCAGGAAGGGGCCTGTATCTGAACAGCTAACGCAGTGTGTGTGTGTGTGTGTGTGTGTGTGTGTGTGCGTGTGTGTGCGTGTGTGCATGCATGCTTGCATTCAAGCATGAGCTGGTTAACCTGAGCCTTTGTGTGAGAGATTGTTCAGCTTCCCTTCTTGGAACGCCGGCCTCCACCGGGCGTGTCCCTCCGGGTGCCGGTGAGCTTCCTCGCTGATGAATACGGACAGGTGGCTCCAGGAGGCTGGAGAGCCTGAGGGGCGGCGGCACAGATGGTGCGATTGCCCCGTGTCAAGATGACAACACCCTCGGGCACGGTGAGGGCGGGCTCCTGTGTTTCCATGCCAGATCGATTCCAGAGTGCTGCTGAAAAAGATGCATCCCCTGCCAGCCCAGAGCTGGGTTATGTTAATACATGACCCAGCCCCTGCCACCCCAGAGCTAGGTTGTGTTAGTACTAGACCCAGCCCCTGCCAGACCAGAGCTGGGTTATGTTGATATTGGACCCAGCCCCTGCCAGACCAGAGCTGGGTTATGTCATTAGCCAACCCAGCCCTTGCCAGCACAGAGCTGGGTTGGGTCATTACCCAGCCTAACCCCTGCAGGCTCAGAGCTGAGTTATGTCATTAGCCAGCCCAGCCCCTGCCTGCCCAGAGCCAGGTTATGTCATTACCCAACCAAGCCAGCACGGAGCTGGGTTATGTTAGTACTGGACCCAGCCCAGAGCTGGGTTATGTTAGTATTGGACCCAGCCCCTGTCAGTCCAGAGCTGGGTTATGTTAGTACTGGACCCAGCCCAGAGCTGGGTTATGTTAGTATTGGACCCAGCCCCTGTCAGTCCAGAGCTGGGTTATGTTAGTACTGGACCCAGCCTCTGCCAACCAGCATTCAAATTCTGAGTGCACAGCATCATCATTTTGTCTTTTGCTGCATTTCCTCGCTAGTTCCTGTTTTGTTCACTGTTGTTGCTGCTCATCTCTCTTTCTCTCTCTCCCTCTGTTTCTTTCTCACTCTCTTGCTCTCTATCTCCTCCTCATCTATCTCTCTCTCTGATCAGAACATGAATTAAAATCCATTTTCTTTGATCTACGGCAGAGGCATGGCTTCGAATCATTCATATCAAATGTATCATTAATACATTTGGCATGAAATATTACTGAGCCTGATCAGAAAATGATCTAATTTAAAGAAATGTGCGTTTCCGTAAAAAAAAAAGAAAGCATTCATGTGTTCAGGTTTATCTGGTGGTAAATATAAATATAAATATTTATATATATAAATATATATATCTCCTTGTGATCATTTATCCTTTTTTTTCAGTTAAACAATACACAAATTCTTACAACCTTGTGTCTTTTTAAAAAAATTTTTTTTACTGTTAATACCATCCGTTCATCTAAACTGTGGAAGAGGCACAAGCGCTATTTTAAAAGGCTGATGTATTTTGGCTTTTGAATTTAAGCACAATTAAATGCCAACCCATAGATTTAAAAACCTTATAGCACTCGTAGGTTGATGGTGAAATGCCTTAGCGGACGTTTCTGTTCCGCGGCACTGTGATCTAGCAGGTCTGCGGCCTCTTTAATCCTCTTTACGGTTTCACAACTGGGAAAGTCCAGCTTGATAAATCAAGATGATAATTAGCTGAATCGCGCGGACCGGCGATGAACTGCGAGAGGCCACGGGCGGTTAGCGCGGGGTTGAGCGATCAGGGCGTTAGCACGACGCTAACGCCCCGCACTAAGGCTTTCACTCACAGTCTGCAGTATGAGGACTCGCTTGCTCAGTACGAGGGTTTTCGCACCCCGACGGTCGCCCAAAATTGTTATTTTCGACGCCGTATTGGAATTCACAGCAGTAATTCATTTGACTGAGGGAAGTAATAAGTTCCTGGACTTTTTTTTTGATCAAATCAGGCCCCCGTGTGACAAGGAGTAATCAGTCATTTGAATCAGGAGGACAAAGCCGAACTGACAAAATATGAAATGTCACAACGTAAAATAATAACCAAATCAATGAGTTCTGCAATTGCCTCACCCTTTTGAAAACAGAATGATGGTTTCCGTGGTGACACCGGTCTGCTGTTGTCATGTGGAGGAATAATGGAAAGGGGAGCGTAAGAGCTAAAATCGTTCCTGTAAGTTGACAAAGAGCAGTGCTGCACCCCGTCACGGCACCGCCGTCATTTATAGAAAAAATTATTTTTTAAATCTGGCCAAGATGTTCAAGAAAATACGCATCATCTTCTGACAGGTGTTCTGGCTCTCTTCCAGAACATGAATGCAAACTAGCAGCACAGCATACCGGCACCCTTTAAATGCAAAACCATTTACAGTTCCCAATCACACTGATGTTATCTTTTAAACATTAGATAGGAAATAAGCCTGATAGCCAGTTAGAATGGTATCTCTGATATTAATTGTAATTTCATTATGATGTATGCTTTGTAATTCTTTACAGTTAAATATACATATCGGCCCTACTGATATATTGTAATTGAATTTGTGCAATATTAAACCCATCAGTTGGCACACAGATATTTCATGCCCACTGAGTTATTGATTAGATAGAAATAAATTAGATGATCGTGAAGATATTTTTCAAAAATCTTTGTCATGCAAACAGAGCATCTCAGTGGGTAAAAGCATTTGCCGGAGGAACAAACTGAGCCTGATAGGTTAGACTTTGCGGGTTGAGCTGTGTCTTGGATTTTAGTTGGGTGGATTTTAGTTAGAGCCAGGGTTCCTCCTGTAACTGCTGAATTAGTTCCTCCCAACAGCATGACAGGTGCTTGCAGGCTTCCAGTGGTCATTAGTGAAATATGAGCCTGTCCATTGACAGGTGTGTTTTATCTTTAATGTTCAGTTTGCAGGGTGTAAATTAGGTGCTTGCTCTCCTGTAGTACTGTGAGGCTTGTGGGCGGTAAAATAGTCACTAGCTCTTTTGTAGTACTCTGTGGTCTCTGAGGAATGAAGTAGTCACTGGCTCTCCTGTAGTACGGTGTATGGACTGTGGTGGTTCCATGAGAGTATAATTACTAGGGTTGTATCTGAACCCAAATAACTTATACATAAATTACAGATAATGTGCTGCATGCACATATTTTTTTCCTTCCAAAGTTGACTGATAATATTTGGAAGATTTTCTTTTTTCATTTGTTGGTGAAATCCCATGTCACAGAAGAATTTGTGATTGGCAGGGGTCAGCGACTCTACAGTATGTAGTGTTTTGTCTAGTTTTGGTTATCTATGCTTTTGCCTTGGTCCGTCTACATCCAGCACAAATATGAATGTGAGAGGGAGCACGTGTGAAGAAGGCTAGTATTTGCTAGCTTGCTTTCTTGCTTGCTTGGCTAGCTAGTCAACATTGACATCCTAGCTAACTAGCAATGGCCCAGTATTGTTTTCTTCTTACTGTTAGCAATGGCAATAGTAGAGGTTGGTGCTGTTTTTAAAGAGCTGCATGAGACACCCTCCTGTAGTGTCTCATCCTGCTAGAGCACTCGTGGCTCAGACTATTATAGAGTATGGCTATAAATAATGTCTAATCATTTAGAGCATCAGGGTTCATGTTGTTAGCAAAGCACAGCTTTATAAAGAAACGTATCTACTCGGTATGATTAATGATACCTCGGTGTTAAATCACAAGTTCAGTGCTTTTAAAATGCAACAGTTGCAATGCCAATGTACATTAGATGAGAAATAATGCTATTTTCTGTCATTTCACCGCTTCAGGGTTCAGCCACGCCCCCTTTCAGTGCCCCATCAGAGTACAGATAGAGATAATTTTGTTGGCTGAACAGATACAGATGTAAGATGTACGGTGTAATCTCTGTACACCCCATATAAATACCATGAGAATGTTAGTTTGATGTTGCCAACACGTGAACACTATGATGTGAGATGGTTTGCTATGATGGATAATTCTTAGATTTCTGGACTGTATTTATTTGACCTCTGTAATTCTTGTTGATACTTGACTATTCTACACATATGTTCTTGTATTTTTAGCTGATTTAATATGACGTTAATGTATGTTTCCATATAGAGAGAGCCTTCTGACTTGCAGTGGAAAGAATCTGCAAAACATATAAAAAATACATGAATTCAAAACCTGTTACAGGGATTAAAATGAACTTAACATAATCATTTCAGTGGGGAATGAACAGTCACACACTGTACAGGTGTAAGTATGTGTAAAAGCAGACTTCCAGAACGTTCTTTTTGCACTGTCTGAAGGGAGGTGATAGACAGCTCAAGATGGAGGGAGCTGCATTATATTTTCTTCACGGTTTGAGTTTTAGTGGAAGTGAATGAATAATTAATCCGCTTATATCTTTTCCAAATGCTGAAATTCACATGCTCTTCACCAATATGGCAATAACTGTAAATCTGACTTGACTGTTTCAGTGAGCAACAGGAGAGAGGGAATTCGGGGTGGGGAGGGGGCCAAGGTCATTCAGATCCGGAAGGTTGTCCACTTCAGTTTGGGTTTACAGTTGGCATTTGTACCATTGAAAATAATATGCAAGTGCTCACAATGAAAAATAGACATACAATCATAAATTAAACTAGCTGAAATTCTGCTGTATGTCTCTCTTGTCACATAAATGCTAATTTTAGTGCATACCCCGGAATGATATTAAAACTGGAAACTTTCAATAGAAGCTAAAGCATTTAAAAGCTTTGTTGGAGTTTCACCGTAATGACACAAGCATTATGGTTTCTTGCAGTTCAGTTATATGCATTATTTTTTTTACTTGAAAGTAGCCCAACGGAAATCAAAGAGACCAGCTTAATGTACTGTAAGTATTGAAATGGCATTATTTCCGTTAAAAATTAATTGTTACTCACATCTTGCAGATGGGTCAATAATGCATTACTGTTCGGGCCTGACAGGCAGGACTAGAGTTGTACGCAGCTGGCTAAAGTTCTGAACACAAGTGGAGATATGCTTTATTACAAATATTTTTTGTTTTTCATCATTAAAAAAATGTCCATGGTCGGTTAACGTGGAGGTCTTGTCGACCTTGGCTGCACAGGGCACATTAAATCAACATAAAAAGCCTGGTTAATCCGCACTTGTTATCTGGCAGTTGGGGTTCAGCTCATGCTGTGATTTTACCTTCAGAATCTATCCAGTTATTAGTCACCCAAGCTTAGGTCTCAGCCAATGAAGACCTAAGCCTCCCCTTCCATCTCCTGGTGAGGGAGCAGACTTTCTAAAGCTAAGGTTATAGAGTGATACAGAGCATGTAACCGCAAACTGTGAGCTAAAAATATTGTTAGATTTTCAAAAATGTATTTGCTCCTTCTAATATACTGCAATGTAGTCTTTTACAGAAATAGAGAAACCTTTATGGATGGCTTGAATTCTTCTCATTTGAAATTTTGGAGTAAACAGAATTATCCAGCTTCCTCATCACCTTGCTCCATGATTGGACAACTTTAGAATGTAAATTTCATTATTTGCGCATCTATGTACACCTTTAGAATGAAGTTTTAGTTTGTACATAAGAGCAGATAATGATGTCTAGGGATGGGTATCATTAGTACTTCATTGATGCTACTACTCTCAATTATACTGCTTATCGGTTTGCAGAACCTAGAAAATTAGCTATGCTCAGTCATCCTCCCGCTCCCAGTAGCTGCAAGTGTGAAGGGACTTTGGACTCGGCTGGGACTGGTAGTAGAGGGAGGGGGTATAGGCTGGGTCATGATGGCTGCAGCTTCAGCCTGACAGTCTACAATAAGTTGCCATATCTATATAAACAATTAGATTTATTTTGATAGGCTATTTTTATTTGTCATTATCATAGCGAACCACACTTGTAATCACACTTGAGACCATGTGTGTGCCTCGTCCAGTGTGGTTCCATGAACGCGATGGACATTTGACCATTTTAAATTAGGGTGGGAGACAGAGAGATCCTGTTTATGTGATCAGTATCTAGATATTTTATTTGGATTATGAGAAATGCGTATTGACGCAAGGTGTAAACAGGGTCAGAGAGAGAGAGAGAGAGAGTGGCAAGATCACGTTTGCTACATTTCTGTAAATTCCTTGAAACTTGGCGCAATGGAAATCTCACTTCATAATTTCTCCATTACCGATAGCAGAACCGATAATGTCAGCGCTTCCTAGTACTCTGGGTTTTACTCGTTTAAAACCGGTCCCTGTTTTGGGGGTCATCCCTAATGATGACAGGCCATTCTGAAAGGACATGCTAAGGCCCTAACAAACTTGATCAACTTTTTTTGCAGTTTGCAACACATTCTAATTTTGTTCCTCCCATAAAATACTCCTGTATTAAAGTTGCATTTCCCACATGCAGAACTTTACATCAGTTATCCATAATTTAATTAGCCAGGTCTCCAGTTTCTGAGATTCTGTTAAAATATTCTTTGATTACTTTAGCAGATTCCGAACGACTGAATCCCCCAGTGTTGTGCCACCTGCAGATGTAACTTACGAGGTCCCAAATCAAGATCATTTGTATAAATTAGGAAAAACTGTCCTTGTGTCCCACAGTGCTTTGCTGAGATAAGATCTTGCTATGTACATATATGGCTCTTCTAAAGAAAGTCTCTGCTTTCCTCACTGGGTTTCTCTGTTCTAGAATAACTAATGCAACCTCTCAAAATAGGTTTGCTCTTCACATCTTGTGTACCCCATCAGACCTGGGCAAAACAACTTTTAATTTATGTGCACCACATTCTTGGAATTATTTCCAAAATAAGGTGAAACATGAATTTCTAGTTCTGATGGGTCATTTCATTTCACCTGGTAGTAATGTAATGTTTTTACCTGATGACTTTTTTTTTGTCTGCTTCTTTTATATAAATTATTCTGTATATTTTGAGTTACTTTCTAAATATTTTTTTGTACGTTGAACTTTTTTGGTGCTTTGCACTTTTGTAATCAGGGCTCTCCACTTTAGCCAGTCCCTTAGTGGTGTGGGTGGTAGCGCCCACATAATTTTGACTGAGAAATCCACAATTTATTAAAACATGTCTGACAAACACATCACAAGTTCACCACTCAGAGCCTTCAGGAGACTGCTTTTATCATTATCAGCTCTACTTTAAGCTCAGGGCATTAAAACAGAAGGAGCCTCCCTGTCCCCCAACCCCTCATTACACAATAAACTATATCATAGACTTCTTTATACTGTCTACACTCATCTTGTCTCCAGTGTAAATTCAACTCTTAACAGATAACATTTGGTCCCACTCTGGAATGTGGGACCAAATGTTATCTGTTAAGAGTTGAATGAACACTGTTAGAGTTGAATTAACACTGGACATTTTACTATGTCCAAATGTGCCCTTCAAATACTACCATCGTCCATTTCTCTGCTGTGTATTGCCACAAAGTTATAAGCCTTTATTTAAGAGTAGTGCAAAACAGGCAAAAATGTCCTTTTTATGTACAAGGGTTAAAGAGACCTAGGTCTCAAGGTGACTCCTTGAGTGAATAAAGATTAAATACAATTTTAAATTGCGTTATCCACCAACGTCAATGTAGAGTTTAGAATTGAGTTTGTCATAGATCATCTATAAATCAATGCAGTAATAAAAGGTCATCTGAATCTCTGCATATATTTCTCTCTTTTACAAGATTACTGATTTTTTTATTCAAAATCAGTGATCTTGTAAAAGAGAGAAATAAAAACTCATTGACAGCTCATCTCGTATGGTACTGTTATGTATTCTTCACGAAACAACCGAGCGCAGCACTTGTGGGATTGAAGGGGCCGTGGTCGTTATAATAATCACGTAGTAAACACTAATGGCCTTCCCGTAGCAGAAAACCTCTAACCAGAACCTCTCTTTGTCTGAACCCGGCCATTTTGCATGAGAAAGAAGGGCTGCGGCACGCTTGTGAATGTTCCTGTGACGTCTACGTGTTATTCTGGTGCTCGTTTTCAGACGTGTTTATTCCCCCCCCCCTCATTATTTCTGTTTGAGAATCGAAACGGCTCACGCTTTGCATTAGCTTTTCAGAACATCTGAAATGCGTAATGATGGCAAGTAAACAAGGACCCTGTAATTGCTATGTAGGTACACGCTACTGTGTACTTTCCCGAGTGGTTTGGCACATTAATAAGATGCATGCGAGTACATGAAGGACAAATATGTCCCTCATGAATTGAGCTTTCTTTTCTTTTCTTTTCTTCTCACAGGTTAAATATTTTCAGTTCTATGTAAAACAGAAAATGTGTTTACAGTTAAACGGTACAATTATAGCGAGAGTTAGATATACAATGTAAACTCATGACGTACGGTGGTCAATAAACTCTAATCTTATTTGCTTTTGCTTGGATAAGCATTTCCCTTCACACGTAGTTTGCTTTGATGCTAATGTTTGCTTTTGTTCTTTTCATGTTCCCTGGTCTGGGATCTGATGCCACCGTGTCCTCCACATCAAACAGGTAATCAGTCTAATCAATTTAAAATATTGTATTTGTGAACACTTTTAACTGGAACGCTCATATCATGCTAAGACCGTGCTCCCGGTCCATCCTGATTACAAGTGGGTCAGTGAATCTCTGCATGTGCAAACAGACAGGCTTTGTGTATGATGTAGACATATTTGAGGATGTGCTTCGATTCCGTGCTGCCTGGTTATGTTCACAAAAGAAGGATGTAGCAATAAGAGTGTAACTTAAAGGGGAACTCAACCCAAAAATCACAATTTGGAATGTTCTGTTTTACCCTCAGAATAATTGGTATGACCTGTGTTCCATGTGTCAGAACCAAATATGTCATATTCTTGTATCATTTAACTGAATGGAGGTCTCTGTTGAATGAGAGAACACTGTAATAATTCTACTGTTGTCTTTATATTTCCGAAGTCACGGTCACAGTATTTCAGACGTAACTGAAGGTTTGGAGTCTTACTGTCGTTGAACTGCAGTAAAAGTTCTGAATCCTTTCTCTATAAAGGGGAGGAAAGGCAAAGTGTTATACCTGGGTGACATCATTCTTTGCGGTGAAGTTCTGCTCACCTTTCCTTGTGGGCTAAATAATTATTATTATGTGCGAAAGCATAAAGCATAAAGCATATTGTGTCTTATTTGATATATCAGACATGAACTGTCTCTGAATTGAGAGCCAGCATATTAAATATTTGGCTGGAAATTACCCCTTTTGAATGTCACGGACGTGGCAGCACTTTGTGTGTCAGGATCTCGGATGACACGGGCCACAGGTGGTGTTGTCGAGGCTGTCTCCCCCGAGTGAGGGCTTGCAGAGGCGCTCCGCCGCTCTCACGCCGAACTGTGAAAGACAGTGTTGTGACGAGTCATCTGACGCCATGGCAACCGCGCCACATCCTCTCCCACCTGTCATTAGCGTGCCGGGCGCCTGCGCCGCCAAGCCCTTCGGTTCCTCCCCGTCGGTCTGTACCGGGAGCGACAGATTGGCCGCCTCGGTCTCCGCTCATCAGCATAATTAGAGATCAAGCAAATTGGCCCCCTGTATTCAACCGCACGATGTCAGTGGGTTTTTTTTTTTTTTCCCCAACGTGTGGTTGTTGCACAGGAGGAATCGTCGTGACCGGAGGTGGTCAATCCAGATTCAGAAAGTAAAAGTCCTCTCCAGTATTTACTTCCAATCACCTGGATTTGCTAATTAGCACAATTTTTCATTCGGGAGGTAAAACTAATTAGTGAAATCAGCTGTCTGAATTCATGGTTGGAAGAAGCACATCTTTTATTTCTGGTCCCTGGACTTTTCACCTCTGGTCATAACCCTACCTTATATTTTCCTCCATGCTCTCTTTCTTTCTCCGAGCGCATAGATTTCACTACTTTACGGCAGAAAATGGGATTGCTTTCTCCTCTGCCTGCTATATGACGTCTGGGGGAATGTCGGTTGGCTGGACTGTTTGTGCCCGATATGTGAACTGAGCTCTGGAAGTGCGTGGGGACATCACCATCTTGTGCATAAACCCTTGTGAGCTCTGAAAGAGCTGCAGAGTTCCAGCCCAGGAGACATCTGAAAATGGAGTCTGGCGCTCAAATCTGGGGCTCGGATAGACGCTGCGCATTGACTTGCTTTGCCGCTGTTTACATTGTGCTTTAAATTGAAATGGCCACTGTAGTTCCAGATTGATTTCCAAGTTCCAGTACAATGCTCACATAATTTTGTTTAGGTTTAAATATCTCTCTGTTCATCATGGTTGCTTTGATTAGAGGCGTTGCTGTTTATGGGATATTATACTAGAATATGATATGACTACAAAAATATGCAATTGATATTTTAATGTTATAAACTAATTAATGAAATATTTAATACTGTATGGCAGTTCATCAAAATGCAGATGAGACTTCAGAATTCATGTAACATAAATTGAACAGTTTCAGCAAGTGTTTGCCTGTATAAACTCAGTGGGGTGTGGACTCCAGTTAATGCAGACAAGAACTCAAAGTAGCGTGGAAGTTTTTAGATAGAACCGTCATGGGTTTAAAGTATTCAAATTTACACTAAATGTAATACACTAATAAACCTGAACTGCACATGCATACACCCAGTGACAGAGGCACAATTTAGCAAGACAAATACCGGCAGTCTAAATGTTCGTGTTAGTTTTGAGGAGTTCAGAATATGCACAATGTTTTTTCTCCACTCATCAGGCAGTTTGATGCTGTCTGTAAAGTCATAACAGTGAAAAACGGGCACAACATGCCTTGTTTTTGGATAGAAATACTTTGCTGCGCTTCATATTGTGAAATAATTATCCTTTATATCAACAGATGTTGAATGCTGCTCAGAGACTCCCTTGTTATCTTGCTGATACAGAAATAGCATTAAGTACCATTATTCGGTTCTATAGTCATTGTCAATGATACTGTTTCTGTTAAGTTCTTACCTGTTTGAGAGAAGCTGTACATCTTTACCTAACTAGTCGAGGTGGTGCTGTGCCTCTAGTTGTGTTTTTTTTGAGGTGAATCCAGTTGATCCGAGCATCTAGAAAATCTTAAACAATCTAGAATGGATTGTTTAAGATAGCATTGAATTGGAACAGGCTCACGATTCATCAGAAGTATAGCAAATCTTTGGTTAACAGACCTAAGCAAAATATATGCTGATTTTCCTCACATTTGGGTGTCAACCTGGTCAAACTCAAGTTATGAGCCTGACAAATAAGGCCAATCTGCTGTACTAATGGAAGTCTCATACCATGCACACTTCTTTACTCTCACTTAGTGCTAAATAATTTAAAAACAGACACACAGCAGCTTATTTTGAATTCTGATTCAGAAAATAGAGCAGTTCTGAATATATCATGCTTAATGGTGTTAATCTGTTTTTTGAAGTGGACAGTTACTGTTCAAATTATGATGAACATAATTAACTCATTTCACATTTTTGTGCACTGTCCTGCTTTGATTCTAGTCTTTGGTTTCTTAAACACCCTTGGAATATTTCATGAGCATCAACAAATTATTTTTTAATGTGAAAGAAACCTGCGTCAGGGAAAGGGTAATAAGTAGTAGGCAATAAAATTGATTTCCCCCAAGATAAAACATAAATTCTGCTCGTAGGAGCGTATGCAATATAAAGTACAATACAGCAACACACACTTTAGTATACAACCTGCAATTTCACCAAAGAACACGAGCCAACTGTTCACAAAGAGAAAGTTATAAAGGTTCTGAAATTGAATCTGAAATGACAGAAACACTTTTGCAAGTGGAAATTTGAGTTGTATAACCTTCTTGTGTCCCCTCTACAACACTAAATGAAAGGAGGCTCGAAGTATTTGATGAAAAAAATCACCCTTATGGTGGAGAATGACTGTGACAGGGAAAATCTTTCATTTGAAATTCAATTAGATTCATCAGTCTAATTGAATTGCAAAACCAGTAGCTCTTTGACAGTCAACATGGCTTATTTCATAAGCGTATAGTAAACTCTGCCTCTCTGTAAATCAAGCGAGTAATGTCCCCCATTTCACAGAGAGTAAGCGTATGTATTAACTGATAGACTGAAGGACATTATCAGTGTCACACAAACACAAAACTTTCAAGCACCAAAATATGCATGTGCACACTCAAGAAAACACATGGATACTTCTGCACACTACTTTTTGTGCATTTATTCAAGTGTGTGTGTGTGTGTGTTTATACTAAAAAAATAAAATAAAAATAAAAAATTATAAAGTAAAAATGGTCACAATTTTGTCTGCACTGAAAAATGGTTTGAGCTAAGATTTAACCTCCCATGCACTATCTACGTGTTACATTATGGTTACATTATCCAGCTAACAGAAAGTAAGACATCTAACTAGTCTTTAGTTTAAAACATCATCACTGGAAACATCATCATTTAGCCCCAGCTGGAAACATCAACATTTCACAGCATTAGGTTGACAGAGGCTGACAGAGTTGATGTAGCTGAAATCTTCAGTTGACTGGCTAATTAGCTAGACGCAGTTATGGGTAGACTCCAGTTCCACTCTTGCATTTATTTTCTATATATTAGATAGACAAGTCCTGTTGCTTTTGCGAACTCGCTTTCTTCACTGATTATTTCAGTAGGATTACATCAGTAAATGAGCAGCTGGGTCCATTTAAAATTTCTTGTTTTTACAAATAAGAAATTCTAGCAGAGAAGTAATGTTGATCCATTCAATTGCATTGCATTACATACATTTAGCAGACGCTCTTATTCAGAGTGACTTAAAGTGAATAAGTGCATCCTCCTGAGTTATGTGAGAAACGGCACCAGAACCAGATAATAACACTCCCAGAAGTGCAACATCACTAAAATGCTAAATTTAAGTTAACTTATGCCAACCTATAACCATAATACAATTCATATATTCATACAGATAATATCAATATAAAACAATAAAGCATTTTAACAAGCCTAAAGTAATTATAAAATAGAAGAGTGATAGGGAGTGGGAATAGGACTGGAGGCAAAATGCAGACTGAAGATGTGGGCCTTCGGTCTGTGGAGAAAAATGGCCGCCAGTGATTCTCCTGTCCTGACCGCTGTGGGACGTTCATTCCAACACACAGCCTCATCTGGAAGAAGACCGGTAGCTCACACCTTATGAAATGTAGTCTTCTGCTCAGCTGCACGATCAGCTGAGTAATAAATGCCGCTGCTATGGAGACGAAACGGCACTGCCATGGAAATGAGGCCAGGTAATTATCAAAACAATGGAAACCAGAATTGCACTAATTGCGTTAGGAATACCACTGCACCGAGAACTACTGGGCAGTAAACAAGTCAAGTTACACAAAGCGTACAATAACCACGGCTGCCTCAGTAAATGAGAAAACTCAATACTACAGCTGCCTACTGAGAAATGGTAACCTGTACACTTTGTTACAGTACATAGGAAGTGATAAGCTTTGAAATATGATCCTGCTTATGCAGCAAGTATGTTTGGGTGTATTAATACAGAACTTGTTTTAGAAGTGAGAAGGATTTACTGTGCGAGATATGATATATCGGCTTGTGTAGTCCCTGAATATGAATATTCTAGAGAGAGAGAGAGAGAATGTATATGTGGTCACTGCAAGACAGGAGAGGTAGAGACAGAGATTTTCACTTCGTGCTGTATTGTGAAAAATATTCACTGATAAGAAAAACATATTTTAAAAAGATGTCAAAATTCCAAAACAAATTTTCCTCCCTGACAAATGAACAAAAGCTGCGAGTCCTATTAGGAGAAGGACCAACCGCCTCACTCGCAGCGAAATATGTTTTTTCCTGTCACAGCCTGAGGGACAGTGGGACAGTGAGTAAACATCTAACCAAAAAAATAATAATAAATAACCTTCATTGAGAATATAATAATAAATTGAACTAATAGAGCATAGTATAATATAGTTATAGTAATAGTACATTAATAGTAGGCCTATTTAGTAGTTAATTTAATAGTTCATAAATGTTATGTTATTGTAATTTATGCTGTTATTTATTGTTGTGGTGCTTGTTTTTATATATATGTGTTCTTACTATGGTTGATTTTTGTTATCACTACACTTTGGCAATATATGTTTTTAAATATAAATATGTCATGCCAATAAAGCATTTGAATTAGAAAATTTGAGAGAAAGAGAGAGAGAGAGAGAGAGAGAGTTTAACAACAGTTCTTTTCTAGATGAAGGCAAGTGGTGGAATCTCTAATTAGTTAGTAAATTGCAAACCAGCTACTGAAACATGCCTGATTAAGTCACTGTCTGGACGAGCAGGGCTCTGATTGGTGCAACCGTGCGTGGGTGATATACGAGACAGGGCCATTGAGGAATCTCGACGCCTGCTGGAGACCAGTACCTCATGGGTGCAGTCACTGGCTCACCTCATTTAATTGCCATTTCGCACTGAATTACTCATACCATTTAGCACTCGACTTGGTTCTGTACCAACAGCCCAGCCATGGAGAAAAAAAAACTGCACGCGACTGTGATACGGGTCACTCTGGGGAGAAACAGAGCAGTGCAGCTTCAGACTAATTTTTAGGACACCGGTGCCTCACACCCGCGCCCAAGCCCACCCCCCCCCCCCCCTACCATCAACCCCAACCAACCACCTGACCAAGGTGTAGGCTGAATGAACCTAGTGAACTGACTTGTACATTCAGGCAATGCTTATTCAAAAAATAGGCTGGTTTAGGCTGTGACATTTGAAGACTAGGTGCTTTGGAGTACTTACTCTACTGTCTAATGTGCTAGAGTTATTGTGACAGTAGGTCAGTGATGCTTCATTTATGGTCCATTTGCATACAGTCCATTTGGGCTCCATTGCTGGTAATAGGATGCAGGCTTATCCAGGGGTTTCTGTGTCTGATGTGCGGTAGTGTATAGTGCAGGAAGATGAAATCCATCAGTAGCGTTGACAAATGTCAGGTTTTCCACCAGAACGTCATGTTTCACCTCTGTTTGTATCCGGTCAGAATGAGCAATAAAGGCTGTTAACTTTGGCATTCTGGTATGTGAGCAACACCGGATAGAAGCATATCGCACTTTAAAGTATTAGAACAGAGCGTTGTGTCCCAACAGATAAAAATAACAAAAACCTCGTCAACAAGAACTCGACGACACATGTACGTCGGTGTACATTTCAGAAGATGCCTCACATTTGTTGCAAACACTGCCTCGGTTAGTGACAGAAAGCAGGCTTTGTATGCATACACGCTACTGTATATCACTGAACCTAGCCACGCAGGCAACCCGTCCCTTTCCATCATAGCATATCACAGAGTATGTGACGTATCCATCGTGCGCATTTCATGCGCGTCACTAAGCCTGCTGCGCATGCATGTTTTATGTGCATCTCCAACTGAGTGATGCAACATTCCGTTTCACTTGAAACAATAACTAAACAAAGAATACGCTGTTTAAAAAGTAATGGCCCCTTCCAGCCTATTGTAGCAGCACCCATCTTTCAGCACTCCGAAGACTGTCGGGTAACTGAAGTTTTTGAGGGCTTGAACCAGGCGAAGAGAAGGGCTAGGCTGCAATATGAGGAGCTATGATGGGAGATAAACTCATGAAATTGCTCTAATGTTCCAAATTCAAGACAAAGTGCAATGTGAAATTCCAAAAAATGTCAGACATACTGCCTGATAATTGGGCT
The DNA here is from genome assembly GCF_013347855.1 of Anguilla anguilla. Classification (NCBI taxonomy): domain Eukaryota; kingdom Metazoa; phylum Chordata; class Actinopteri; order Anguilliformes; family Anguillidae; genus Anguilla; species Anguilla anguilla. Next base: position 31,160,374 of record NC_049211.1, read on the forward strand.
TCTACTTGACTGCCAAGAGATCTCAGATGGGTCCCTGTGTATGTTTAATGGTCTATTATTAATGAAATGTGCTACTGCTGTTTGTCTTATTGTGTTGTATCAATGTGTATCTGTTCCTCTGTATGTGAAAAGGAGTACAGCCTGTGATGCAAGACAAATTTCAGAGAAATATGACAATAAATCTGACAATACAATTGATGCCTCTCATTCACCCATTCACACACACACTCACACACCAACGGTGGAAGGCTGCCATGCAAGGTACCAGTCAGCTCATTGGGAGCAATTAGGGGTTAGGTGTCTTGCTCTGGGACACTTCGACACGCTCAGGGCGGGGGATCGAACCGGGAACCCTCCGACTGCCAGACAAACGCTCTTACCTCCTGAGCTATGTCGCCTCATAGTCTCCATATTGTGTATTGTTTCAGTATCAAACTTGTTTTACTTTGACTGGAATGTTCATATTTTCTTGGGAGAGGGGATATGCACATATTTATTTCCAACAGGCCTAAACTATTTGATTATTTCTTTCTTTCCTGTCATATATATCCCAACTGGCTATACCTCACTGTATGGCTTTGTTGTCGTTAGCCTATATAGAATATTGGGTAAGAGCAGGCCCACACAAGAGGGGTGGAAAATGGGAAAAGCTTTCAGGGCCCCAGGCTTGTCACTGGATAGGGCCCAAGAGAGAATTTAGCTCTTTCAAACTCTGATAATCTTGTACAGGCTTAGTCCTTGTATATCCCCACAGATTGGATCTATCAGGCCTGAAAAAAAGGAGAACATTGCTACACACCACTACAGTGAATCCACAGCATGTGTTCCATGTGAAAGGATGCTTCTAGTGTGTCCCGTGAAACAAAATCTTATCTGGGCAAAAGGTACAGAGGCTGTCTAGCAATGGCCATAGTGTCCAAGGAAATAAAAAAAATTAAAAGAACAGGCACTGTGCCATATAGCATGTCGCCTTGCCAATGAAACAAATGCTGCTGTTTTTTTTTTTTGTGGCCACTTTTATTTATTTCCACTTACCCGGCTTCCTGCCCTTTTTCAAATGGATTTTTACCGATTTTAAGTAGTAGTCGACTTTTCATTTCTATGCTTCAATTCATAGTATCAAAGGACAAGACTTCATTTTATTTACGTATTTTATATATTGCGTCACTGCAGTTTATCTTCCAAATCAGGCAACCTTTCTTTCCTATGAATAAAGAAAAAAAACTGTACTCGCCAAATATCTGAAACTGTCTGTGCTTTTGTTATATTTTATTTATAGGTATGTCAGTCTTCCTAACAGCCTACGCAGGCATTTTGTGCCCAATGCTGCCCTATGTATATGCGCATAAATGTAAACAGTCTTTTAAACAGTCATTGTTATTTAATTATCAGTCGAATATCATATTACCAATTAGACATATTATTACCAATTAACATCAGTTCATTAGTTAATGAGACATATGGCACTATACAGATTTTTCTCAGTGCATTATTATAACAGGATTCAAAGAAACATGGAACAAAACACTGAAAAACATTTTACAGACGAAGCCCATTCGTGTTATTATAACGCAGTGTTATCTAACACTGAAACTGAATATTTTATTCCTTTCCGTTTTTTGCTTTTGAATATATTTATTAATTCCAATTTTGCCATCATTAATTAAACTCAGGTACAATGACAACAATGAGATGTCTGGTATGAATAAACATCCCGGAAGTCATCTTTAATATCTCTTCAATAAGATGTTTATGCTGAGATCTGACAGTGAATTGTTTGTCTGCGTTGAAGGAACAAAACTCTTCAGATCAGATCAGATGAAGGTGTGACTCAGGGGGAGAGTGGGGTGTCTCACACAGGCTTGTGTACTGTGGCAGAAAGTTGTGGATACGCTGGATACAATGTGTGAGCAGATTAGTTGGTGACCAGATGAAAGTTAGTGCAAAAATTAACGAAACCCTTTTAATTTAGCTAATTTCAGTGAAACAATTAGAGGAAAAATGATCTCTTAAATATCAATACCGGTGATCAGCTGAGTGCACTGCTCCTTGATTACAAGCTTAACCGGATGGTTTTATCGACTTTCTTAATTAGTTAGTCAGACAATTAAGTGAGTACGTCCCTGGCGTATAAAATGTGTATTGCACCACATATTCTCAAACGCTAATATACAGCGTTGTATGCTGGTAGTTTGCATCACATTCTCTGGGGATGTAAACTAGTTCATGCATCTGCCAATACAGTGAAATGGTTCTGAAAAATGCATACATGGTTGATATCTGTATTAGCTGGAAGGCCACAGACTGTGCTGCTTTTTGTTGTTAGTCAGTGAGCACTCAGTTGACCAATTGAAGCAGTTAATTACTTGGTTACTTGAATCTGAATCGGTTGCTCGTTTTGAAGTGAAATCATGATGCAGTTCTCCAGGACCAATGTTTGCTGAGGATGTGCCACACACATATCCAATACTACTATGTAAACGTGTGATGTGGTCATTGAGGTTGCAGCCTATTATTAAAATAGAAATTGATATCAAAGATTCCCACCTCTATCCACAAGGAACATCTCCTAGCAATTCCTTGCATACTAAGGTGTATGTACTTGTGATTGTAAGAATGAAGCATGCAGATGATGATGTAAGGAGCGACATGTGCAAATGCATTCGTCCCCTATTGTCCAAGATCAGTCTTCAAAGGGACGTCCTCATTGGTGCATCTCTGCTTATGGCCACACCTTCATGCTTCATTGCTTAAAAACTAAGAAATTTGCGTATTTGATATCGGGCTAATTTGCGGACAAATTTAGAAACACCTTAATATGAAAAATTATTTAACTGGTCAGACAGCATACTTGATACCACAGAAGACAAACAGCTACATCATACATGTAGACATTGCTCTGCGTTGACACACAGCAATGTATCAATAAGGGTAGAAGTAAAAGATTCACCAAATTTTAACTGAATGTTTTATACACATAATTCTGTATTTATTGATTTACACCACCATTTTATTAGTTATTTATTTTTATATAACATATAATTCTGATATGATGTTATGTATTGTAGCACTAAATAGATCTTATTTGTAAAACTTGAGTTGAGTTGAAATTAATAAATGATAATATTTTATACATTTCCTTTAATGTTGACCTCAGTAAAAAGCACCGGGCAATTTTATACCTAGACTACTTTACACCCAAGTCTGATTGAGGCTCAAATAGTCAACTCAACTTCAGAATGAAATAAAGTATTTTGATGTCTTTGGCTATATAAAGAATAATGACTTATATAAAACGTGATTTAATTCTTAAGTATATCCCCTTTATATTTTCAACCTAAATTAAGTCAAGGAACATTCCATTTTCATGAGAGATCACAATAAACGTGTTAATGAGGTTCACCTATGCTGATTTCAAATCCACTTGTTCAACTGCATGAACATTAGATTACAGTCACTAATCAGACAGTTACCATAGTAACTTACTGAAGTGGAGAACGTGAGTGCTACGCTGCCACGGAGACCAAGGAACTGCCCACGGAGCTTCAGGATGAAACTGGCAAAGACCAGGAAAAAGGTTACGCCTTCAAATCCATTGTATCAAATTTTAAAAATATGGCACAACCCATGAACTGGAAAGATCAGGCAATCGTACCAAACTGAGCAACCACATGAGAGCGGCAACTGTCACAGAAGTGCCAAAGAAGCTAAGTAAAACACTTGACAGATTTTACATTGACGTTGGCTGAAATGGGAGAAAGATCAGCAATCTGTTAAGCGCATTCACAGATTTAGCCTAATTGTGAGAAAGGCTAGAAGCATTCTGCTTCTGAGAAAGGCTGATATTAAATCACACCTGGAGTTTGTCAGAAGTCGTGTGAAAGACTCTGAGACTGATCTTAATTATGGAAGTTTTTAAACTGTAAGGGGAAGTACTGCATGTCCTGTTTTTGCTTAGAGATGCACCTCGTACTACTGCCTGAATTTTACGAGTTCTAACTGTAAGCAAAGGTTGCAGTACTTACAAAAGCTGTCAGACTCAAGAACTTATCTTTCACTTTTTTCATCTTAAAGAAAGTATATGAAAGAGGTAGTTCTAGCGTGCACACATCACAGCCTGGAAGAAACCTGTCAAAATGTGTACACTTCATCTCAGTGCCGCTACGGTTGGGGTAACTTGTAATTAGCTAGTTTTCCTCTCACTGTTGACCCCGCAGTCTTTGAGAGAATACTTTGATCTAGCATGACCTGCCATTTCTCCAGCTGACTTCTATTCACTGCTGAATGATGGAAGCTGAGGAGCTTCTTTCTGATGAGAATGCCGTACTTTCAGGGGCAAATGACTTTAAATGGAAAATAACAAGGAGAAGGCAAGTGAGCATGATGGCAAGTATATACTGGCAGGTCACGAACATATGAAAACATGCGTTTAAATATATTCAGATTTATGTCATCTGTGAGATGTTAAACAAAGCCCAGAGTGCTAGGCTAACAAGACAGCCTTTATGACATGGCTCTTGTGCATTTTTCCCCACTACCCTTGGCCTGGAGTAGAATACAGATATATTTAGAACAGCGCAGGGATGCATTTCTTGCGACTTCTCATACCCTCTTGACTTGATTAAGGTTTGCCTTTTTAAATGCACCCTCTTGACTTGATTATGGTTGTATATTTGCTCATTTTTGTTGGAACACTATGCCCCCACCGTGCGCGCACACACACACAGAGACACATGCACACACAGACATACGCACAGACACACAGTCAATTGGCTTATTTCAGATTTTGGAACTGCAGTGTTTGACGATTTGTGAAAGTGCTATCATTTCTGCTTTCATGCCTTTGTTACGTTTTACAGAGTGAAACCATTTATGTATAAACCAAGTGCCGTAATATAGAGGGTCAATGAAAATTTGAGTAGGCCTTTGAAGACTTTAAGATCCTCTTGCTTTTAAAACTAAATAATGCAGTTAAATAGTTTTAAATATATTCTTGGGGGAGCTGGGAGCTTCGTATAGCAGGAGGGAACATCAGGGTTAGCAGAGTTCATATTGAAATGAATTCATTTGCGTGGACAACCTGGAATGTGACAGGAACATTATCATCCAGGTTTCTAATTTATTGGCCTCAGCTGTAAAAATCTTGTGGAAGGCAGGTTTGCAAGGGCGCTTTCAGGGTCAGAAAGTGAAATCACCTGCCTCGCTCTGGAATTTCATCTGAACTGGCAACCGGATTATGAATGTCTTTTTTCTGGGGTGCCTGCTTGATGGCTACCGCCCAGTGCTATTGTGTTTCAGACTTCCCCATGGGAATGACTGACGCTGCCAAAGCTCAAGACTTGTTCTTCCTTCTTTTTTTGACAGGTAGTCTTGTTTAATTTGATGGTCTGATCTCCACACGCACACACACACACACTTTCCTTATGCACTCATAAGCTAAATTCATCAGACATTAAGATAAGCGAGAAAATGCAGACAATAAGCAAAGATATCGACTGGCAGAATCATTCTTTCAAATTGTTAATAAACTGCAGGCTCTGACTTTTGCACTTTGAGAAATAATTTTAAATGTAGATACAATCACAGTGCCTTGTATAATTTCATTGCAGTTGCAAAAATTACACAACAAACTAGATATAATAGAAAATAAACTTTTATAAGTCCAGTTTTCCACCAGAATTCCTACATCTTCATTTGGAATGTGTGTGTGTGCGTGCGTGCGTGCGTGTGCGTTTGTGTGTGTGTGCGTGTGTGTGTGTGTGTATGCGTGCGTGCGTGTGCGTTTGTGTGTGTGTGCATGTGTGGGTGTGTGTATGTGTGCGTTTGTGTGTGTGTGTGTATGCGTGCGTGCGTGTGCGTTTGTGTGTGTGTGTGTGCGTGCGTGCGTGCGTGTGTGCGTGTGTTTGTGTGTCTGTGTTGTGCTTACTGTGCTGAAAATGCAGTGGTGCACGGTCATACTTGTGCATGTGAAATAATGCATTTCCTCTATGGGAACCAAACTCAATTCATGGAACAAAATCTAGACTCCCAAATTATCTGTTGATTTATGTTCAGATTGTGGTCGAGGAAAAAAACATAAGATGTTGATTTTTTTGCATGAAGACATTATGTTCACTTTCTCCTCTTCTATATCATTTTCTTTTGTATGTCTTTTTCCCTTCTGTCCACTGTTCTCTGTGTCTTTATGTAGTTAATTTTACTTGTATCATGGTCAAAGCCACTTCCACTGGTGTGCTGTAATGTTTTGTGCAAAGATCTTAGCAATAAAAAGTAAAAGTATAATCAAATAAAGTTAACACTGAAGCAGCCATCTTCTAAGGATTTTGTCTTAACTACTGTAAAAAAAATAATAATAAAAAATAAAACGCCAAATGAAAAAATACCAAACTTGGCTTCCCCTGAAAAATACTGTTCGTTCCCCTTGTTAAATCCTTTTTAATTGGCAGAAGTTTTATTTTTTCTCCACTTCAAATGTGACAATGCATACATGCTAAATGGCTATTAAATACAGTTATCAATGGCTTGGTAAGCTACTGTAATATCAAGGTTTTGCTGTAGTCTGCATGGTCTGCAAATCTTCTGGTATGTTGACAGTAAGCTAAGAAACACAAAGATTCTGTGGAACTCTCTCATCCCTGGCTCTCATGAGAGAACAAAACTACACTCGCATGGTGCTGGTGTGGGACAGCTAGCCCCTTCCTCCCCGTCCCCCCATCCCCCCCGTCCCTCATTTCCAGAGTCGACAGCCAGTGGAGGAGAGCAGGCTGCATCGTGCTTCTCTCAGGCAGAGTGAAGCAGGAAGGGAGGAGGGGACGGCAGATTATTACAGCCGAGAATCGCCCAGGACATTTATCACCGCTTGGCTCAGCTGCTTAAAAGCATCGGGTGAAAAATGGTCTGCGGCGAAATTCGGGCAGGCCTTTGGGGAGGAAGCAGTAACGACGGAACTCCCCAGGCGGGGAGAGGGGAGTCCCCGAGGGGTCGGCGGCCCGTACCGGCTCGATTCACCAATCCTTAACCAATCAAACTGGAGAGCGTACCATAGAGTTAAAGGAGAGCATTTCATCAGTGCTTTGCTCAAACCTGCATATATATGCCCTGGTGGGTGGGCCTGCTGAATAACAATCCTAATGGGCAGTTTGGGGTTAAAAATTAAGCATAGACATGTACTCGGAAATTTCCGCATAATAAACTTCAAATGGATAGAACTAGCATTCCTCCAGGATGGTGTTTGGAGCAGGGGTATTTGTCAATTGTGTGTGTTCACAGTAACGCCTCCCATGTTAGAATAGATGTGCAAATGCATTTTTGCCCTCTTTGCTTCATCTGGGGGAGCCATAGCTGTAGTGCGTTGGAGCCTGATGTCTATGCTAATGAGAATCTTGAGTATGCTTGAGGAACTGAGAAGCATCTTCTCGTCTCCATTACTTCAGACCTTCCTCTTTGTTTTATTCATACCTCGTATCTCAGGTGGATGTCAGAATTATAAAATTCATTTTTCCCCTTCATCAATTTCATCGTCTCAGGAGTACAGTTGTTCCTTTGGAAATGATGACTGCCATTTCTGCTGATTTTGAGAAATAAAGGTGGGCCAAATTGAATTTTTATGGATTGTACACTCCCTACGAAAGCTGCATTTCATTGTTTTCCGATTGTAAAGTGGTTTGCTGCTAATCCTTATGTATAATATATCTTTTACAGGGTCAACAGGCAGGGCATTTTTTGGGGAAATGAATTGCCTTGATAAAGTTTTGAATATTGCATAGAGAGTCAATGCATCTTCTAATGTTGCTGTTGGAAGAAGAATGGATTTTTTTCTCACAACACCTGTCAAGGTGGAGAAAGTAAAGTGTCTGCTTAATGTCATCTGTGCCCAAGCTCAGCAAACCTGTAAATCTATGGAAAATGATTTACAGTTCTGTCAGACAATGCAATCTGAATCTTTCCAGTTTTCTCCTGCATCTTTATTCTCTTTTTTCTTAGTTGGCTGGTGTCTTTGATTTGATTTGTCATTTTCCACTCTCTTTTGGTTTCAGCTGTGCTCACATTAACCTTTCTGGAAATATATTCAGGTCTGTCCCGGGAGAGATGGAACCCATCGACGACAAAATCATTTCAGTTACACGAAGCGGCTCTAGTATAAAAGACAGTTTGTCGTCAGAAATGCCATAAGAACACGTTCAAAAGAAAATCGAACTTATTTTTTTCAGCATATTTCATAGAAAGTACGGCTGTATTATTTCAGCTGTGATGTGGTTATATCTCACTGATACCGCGTGGTGTGATGTTTATTTGTGGAAGCTCAGACTCGGAGAGGTGTTGGGGATCTGGTAGTATACTGTAATGAGGCTTTGTCAGTGTAACGCGCACTCTCAGGTAGCTAATTTATTCTTTTGCCGATGCTGTAATTAACTTTGCGGCTGAGCGTTTGTCTGGACTCGGTAGCGAGTGGTGCGAACTGCACTTACGTCAGACTGTCGGAGGGCTTTGTTGGGCCTGTTGAATAATTATCTCTGCAAAAGTTGCAGTGCCCAGCTAAAGCACAGATGCTTTGGGGAATGATGGGCCCGTTGGCTTGGATTCGGATTCCGACTGGATCCCGGAAGTGGTTCATCATTTCCACGGCCAAGCATACAGCAAAGCAGACAAGCACACATATGTATTCACCTGTGTATGTGCTGTGTTGTGAAACAACAAGTCCCCCTTGTGCAATTTTCTTGTTATTTGGCATACAGGATATTTTGTCATTACCTATGTCCAAGGATAGATAAGAAGTGATGTGATATTGCAAGGAAACATTAAGTGCCCTTTCTAGCTTCAGTAAGTGTAAAACCCTCTTAAGCAGCAATGACTTTAACCGAACATTTTCTATAAGGGTTCATCAGTCTCTCACATTGCCTTAGAGGAATTCTTTCTCACAGGATTGCTTCAACTTTGGCTTTCATTCATGCAGAGCTTTCTGCCAATCTCAATTGGCTTTTTGCTGTTTAAGAGATTGTGCTCTAGAATCCGTTGGTACAGTGTGTAATACACAGTGAATGCATTGATTTGCTCAATGTCCTTGTCCTGAACCATCAAAAGCATCCCAAAACCATCGCCTTTCTGCCACCTTGTTTCATGTTCTCAATAGGATCAATGGGATATTGGTGTTGTTTAGCTTATCACGTCATATTTGACCTGTGAGGCTGAAATATATTTTTTTAAATTCAAAATGTAATTAAAAATGAAATTAGCAATGACCACTTAATTTTTTCACACTACTGTACGTACATATGTGTTTATGTGTATAGATACTGTATGTGTATGCACATTTCCTATTATTGAGCCACAGTTTTATAACAGAACATCTCAGACTCCCCCTCTCTCAGGCTGGATGATCTTGGGAGAAAAGACTAATTAAACCACATTTCCTTTGAATGAGAGTTTAAATGTATGAAAATTGAATAAGTCTATAGTATCAACGGCAGACAGAATCTGTTCACTACACACACATCAGACATTATGCTGAAAACCCCAGCCTTCCCCAGATAATGATGCCCTTTGTCCCTTCATCCACACATTTTGATACAGAGAGCAGCTAAAAAACCATGGGAAATTATGTCAAAATTTCAACAACAAAAAAAAAGAAAAGTGGACGTTTCTCCCTAGTCGCCACAGAGCAGCCTGTTGCTATGCAGAAGACAGGCTAGCCTGACAGCAGCAGAAGGAAGCCAGGCTGGGGAGCTGTTAAGCACGCAGAGTCAAATATTGCTACATAAATTAGCCTTCGTTCCCACCCCTGCGCCCGTCTCCTGGCTCTGAGGGGATACCGCAGCCGGAGGGCGAAGGCGCACAAATCCATAATCTCCCACAGCAGCCTTTTTGCTTTATTAATTGATTAGCCGACAGGAGATAAACAGCGCCTTGTCTGCCATTAAGTCTCTATCTTAGCACGACTCACTGAGCGCTCCCCGAAGTTCGGTTCTCTGGGAGTTTGAAAAGAGGCACAAAATAAACACACTGAAAAAAAAAAACTCAAGTTCTACTAACTGCCAAACACTTCTATAATTTCCAGAAGATGGAAACCGGGCCTTTAGGACATTGTTATTTGGATAATGTCTGGATTTGATAGTACAGTACAGGAAAAAAAAAACATGCTTTTTATTCTGCTGTAAATTGATAATTATATTAGTAGATGATTTCAGTTAGGATGCAATACCACACATTGTAACTGAACCTCTGAACCTCTGGTTTCAAATTAAGTGCCCCCCCCCCACATATAGTGTCTTTAGATGTAAACATATTGACTAATGGCACCTGGCAAGATAGAGATTGACTTAAGCTGATGTGTAATGGTCTGTTAATTCCTGTTTCTAGAGGTATTGCACATAAGAAAGAAAAAAAAAAACATGTCCTAATCATCATGAATGACACTCCCCGGCTCTGTCTGCTGTTAATATTTTTCTTGTAGGCCTCTGTGAAAAGGAGGAGGAGGAAGGAGGGGTAATCACAGCAATGATGGTGAAGAAGATTGATCGCTGGTAGACGGATTAATTGACCGCTCAGCAGTCCTCATTATCTGATCCCAGCTCCTCTCCTCCCCTTCACTGTTCACATGAATGGCTAAAATTATCTCCATCCTGCTTAATGGAATGTTATACATTTCTGAATGGAACATTTATATTTCTAGATTAGAATTAGTCATTGGTAGTATTTACGCAAAATTGGCATGTGTAAAATCAGGGACCCTCTTACCCTTGTTACTCTCTACGAAGGCTACTTAGTAATTTGCAGAAAGCTTTCCTTGTGTGGGAGGTGGGAGGGTAAGACATACATACCTTACATTTTAAACCAAATAAAATATCCACAAAATAAGAGTCCAAAACCAGAATAGAAGTCACCAGTTTCAGAACAAAAGGGGATTCGGTGGATTAGAGCAGAAAAATGCAAATGCTGCTTTACCCCCCTTCATGACAGCATATCTGAAAGGGCTTCCAGGAGATAAAAAGATCAACACTGTTAACAGATGCTGTTGGGGGGGGCGGGGGGTTTGTCCTGCACCAACCTTGGTTTCAAAGAAGGAGAATGTTTATCACTGTAGGCCTGCCAGCAATCCTGTAAGCCTGGAGATTTCCAACCCCCAGCTCTTAATACTGGAATGGAATTTTAAAAGTTAAGTGTTACAGATACGGAACTATTTGATAATATTAGTGAGCCTATGTGCTGGCATATCCCATCTAGTTAGAAAAGCATGGGTATAAGTATATCATGAGTTGAAGTTAGAGTCTCCTAGAACAGACAACACTAGATTTGTATGTATGCTCAAAAAACAAAGATGTTTAAAGTTTGTAAAGCCAATATTTACATTCGCACCAACTGCACTACTTTGTAATACTTCTGTGTTATATGTGAAATCAATGAAACGATGAGAGCTTTACCTGGAATGGCTCATGATGAAAATCTGGCTAAAACCTGTTGTGTGACCAGAGAAAAAGGTCTGCGCTGCAGTGGGATAATCACCTGCACACACTCTGAAAAAGGAATTAATTTCATCCAGCAAGAGAGCGCCATTGTTTAGCCCCTCGCGTTGCCGCGAATGTGGCCTTGCACACCCCCGTTTTATTCAGTGTTTGGTGATAGTCTTCATAGTGTCATTTTGGGGGTACATGAATAGCTTCAAAGGGTTGTCTAAACTTAGGAATGGTGCTGTCCTATTACTGAATAAATGAGTTTCTCGCCAAAGGCACTGTGTTGCTGGATCTTTATTGCAGAAAGAGGTTTTTTTTATCCAGCTAATGGTTTTACCCTCTGCTAACTTGGTTTAAACCCTTTGAAGTATTATGAGGATTGGATTTTTTTCCCTTGGATTTTTTTTTTCTCCTGTAGCTCAAGGGGTTTCATTATCTTTTATTTAACAAAAAAAGAAATAGAAATGCAGAAATTGGACAATAGTTTGCTCTTGTCTATATAGTTTGCTGAGTGCGTTTTAAAGAAATGCCATTTTGCAGTTCCAAGACTGAACTAGGGTACATGGGGTGATTAGAAATGTACAGGCTGGTCATTTCATTTACAAGGGCAGTCCATTCAACTCACTTGTCTTTCACCATGAGTCTATAGAGCGTTCAACACTGCATCAGGCCTGCACATGAACACCCCGAGAGCCTCTGTCTCCACTACATGACCTGGCACACTATAGTGTTGGGTACAGGCCTTCCCGCTTCCCATATCCAACGTGCCGCACTCGACAGGTTGTTTCCCTAATGTGATTGGAAATGTAACATCATGGTTGGTTAAACTTGCCAGAGCTGCTTCTAACCTGCGCCGCTCATGCATGCGAGCAGTGTGATGCAGTGGGCTGAAGCCAAATCAAACTCCAGCTTCACTGTCTTTGTGCAGTGTGTGTGCGTGCGTGCATGTGTGTGTGTGCGTGCGTGCGTGAGTGTGTGTTAGTGTTGTGGTGTGCGTGTGTGTGCGCGCGTGTGTCTGTGTGTGTGTATGTGCACGCGCGTGTGTGTGTGTGTGTGTTTGCGTGTGTGTGTGTGTGTGTGTATGTATGCGTGTGTGTGTATGTGTGCATATGTGTGTGTGTTTGTGTGTGTTTGGGAGAGGGTGAAATCCTGTCTAACAGAATCAATGTTCTGGCTGAATTTGAATTAACTTTTCACATAGTGTCATAACGAAAAGAAAAACAGACCCTTGGAAGTAAACCTTTTTTTTTAACAAAAACAAAACAAAACAAAAAACTAAACTGTAATCCCACTGAGTATTCACAGGAGTTTGCTTGCCATTGTTAAAGAAACAGTACTCAAAAACCTTAAATTGTTTTTGTGAGCTATTAGGATTGTGAATTTATGTTTTGCATACATTTACTTGTCTTGTCCTGGAAAAAAAAAAAACAACCTGAGTACAACCTGAAAAAGAATCCATTGATTGTGAGCTTAGAAAGATGAATGGTATCTCTGTTCTCTGAAGACAAATATGAAAAAGATTAGTGTTATTATGTGCCATAACCTATTTTCTGCTTCTCTGAAGTGTCTTCATCTTTTCTGGGTTTTTTTCTTCTTCTTTGTAACAGCTGGGGTGCACGCAGGAATGGTGGGAAATACACAAAGCAGATTTGCTTGAACAGGTGATTTGTGTGATTATGCTGGTTAACATAACCAAACGGGTCAAATTTGCCTGCAGCTGCAGCCCGTAAAGTGACTGCAGTGTGTTCTCACCAAGGACGCGTTTTGTGGTCCCAGGCATCTATCTGACTGTGGCATCACACGTCTTGTTGTTGTGATTATGAGTGTGAAATTAGAGACCGTTGGAGAAAAATGGTTTCCTTGTAAGGTTTGGTACATTTGGTGACAGCTATTATTTGTCTGCATAGACCTAGTACATGACTGTAGTGTATAAAGTAGTATGAAGATGACCAGTAAACGACATGGCAGGGGAGATGCGGGGATCAGAGAAGAGAAGACAGAAGGCCTTATTTTGCATTTACAGTTCCCTCTTTTCATGGGAGTATCCAAACTAATATGTGAACTCACTGAGGAGAGGGCAACACTAACTCACTCGTCAAACTAGCTGCTAGGTATTGTTTTAATCTAAAAAAAAAAATAAAAAAAACATTTTCAGTGTGCAAAACTACAAGTTACTCATGCATAAAAACCACGGTCTATGAGGCATTAATTAAAACTTGCAGAATCCAGGCATGCCATATTTGATATCAAAATGAAGCCACGTTGCAAAAAGCAATCTTACCTCACACAAATAAAACAAGCTATATTTCAAAACAATGCTACCCAGTGTGCTTCCTAAATTATTTCATGTAACTTGACCTTTTGTTTTCTCATCTTATCATCTGTAGTGAATGTGGTCATTAAAACTGTATGTGTCGCATGAAACTGTGTCACATGAAAGCTTATGCTGCAAATAGCTACTTTGATCAGACTACTTTGATCAAATGTTATTATTGGCAGAAAATGTAGCTAAATGTCCAATGGGGAGAATTATTGATTGTGGGGCTGGAGAATTGGTGGATGAAAATAGGCAGGAAAAAGAAGGAGAAAAAGACGAAATAGTTTTTGTTTGGGGCTTAATTGTGCGGGTAAAGTTGCATCTCAATTCTGTGCGTTTACATGAGGTCAGAAGGTACAGAACTTAATGTTCTTAAGGGCTGAGAGTCTGTGGTCATTGTTGTTATTTCCGTAGGAAACCCTAAAAAGTGCCAAAGTCTCAGTGCTGTATAGGTATGGGGCACGCCGCCTCGCCAAGCCGTAACTTGGCGGGATCATATTCAGTTTGTTTATCTAATAATGCTGAATGATGAATCGTTTCACAGGCTGAGTGAGGCCCAGGTGTACTAAGTCTGCAGTATTACTACACATATGACCAACGAAGCCTTAAGAGAGCATAGGACCAGGGAACAATATTTAGCATGAAGCTTATTTTTATGGACCCAACCATTTTTGTCCTGGTGGTTGACAGGGGCACACAATGGATAACTCTGATACCTATTTACCAAATACAATGGCAGTGTCCCCCCGTAAACATTTACCCAGTCTGATGGTCCTAGGCACAGCTTGGCAGTAGGCTTCGACATTTTGTGATGAACGTGTCGCGATGAGATTGTCAGCGAAGTGTTCAAATCCGATGGGGTTTCCTGGTTGCTTGCAGTCTGCAAAGTGAGACGCGTCTCCTAATTTATGCAAACAAACAAACGGAGCAATTTTCAGATTTGCTCCTCCTTGGGTTTGCAGGCAATCAGCACTTAGCTCCTGGGCAAAGCGTTAAACACAGACGGCCTGTGTCGGGGAAAGGCTGCTTATGAAGGCTCATTTCCTCTCCAAACTCAAGACTTACTTATGCAGTCAGAACTAATGGCTTTGTTAATTCCTAGAGCGTTTCTCTGCAGATGTATGTATAAGCCAATGGCACATAACTAGATGCATAATCTGCATTATTGTTATCAGCATTTAGTTCAGTTTTTGTTTTATTATTTTTTGACTTTGTTACCTTATTAGTTTGGATTTTGGTTGTTTTTTGTTCCATATATCACATTTTTAAAATTAGTTGTAGGGCAGGGCAGTGTACACTGACTAGCTTATGTTAGTGTAGCTTTGTAGAATGTGAATGATTTTGTTATATTGTTGGTAAGAAGGTTGCACAATGTAGAGCAGACCCAGCTAGCTTGTTTTTTTTTTTTCTCTGCACTGATCCTGTTATTCTGTCCTGTGTTGTGTTTTGTGTATAAGAATAACTGGTGTTAACATCATATTAATTTGGTATGACCTTGTGATGTTGTACATATATATATATATACTGTAACCCCCTGGTTAACTGTCATTTATTGGCAGTAGCCTGAGAAAATACAGAGGAAAGTGTTTACACTGCGATGTCACCTTATGTGTGAGATTCTCGTTTTCAAGTTAAAGTGCAATAAAAGTATGATAAATAAATTGAGAATGATAGTATTGTTCTTGTATTACTTTTGTAATACAATAAATGCATGTATTGTATTACAAAAGTAATACAAGAACAGCACAATCATTTTCAAGTGTGTACCATGTAAACTCATAGGATCATTGTATTGATGGCTGTAAATCCTGTTGGCTTATGCACTGTTGGAAACGTGATTGTTTTTTTTGTTTTTTTTGCGGTCCACTTCTCATTGCTTTTATTTGCTTTGTACATTTTTGCATCATAAGATTCCAAATAAGGTTATATAAGCATACTGTATGCTTTGTTGCCCTGGATAAGTTTGTCCGAGAATAATGTACGATGAAATAGCTTTCTGAAACTGATGAAAATACCTGAACTGGTCCCTCCCAAAGTCTCTGATATGATTTCTGTATAAACATCACAGACCATGTTTCATACATAAATCATATCAGAGACTTTGGTCAAGGTTTGGCCTGTAAAGGCACACAGCACACAATTAGATTCATATCTGTTGAATTTGGATGGATTTCCCCCTAGAACAAATGTGTTAATTAAAAACATGAGCATTTCGGTTATTTGTCCTCTGTGGTGACCATTCGGGTCGTGCCGAAACGTACCGGTTTCGAGCTTCATTATTTCTCTGCACTTCTCCAGTATGACAAGCGTGCTAAAGGGAAGGGGGGTGGGCGGTGTGCTGGGGGGGAAGAGTTCCTTCCTTTGTGAACCTGGGCTCTGTTTGCAGGTAGTGGAGTGTGAAGAGAATCAGGCAGCAATAAAGAAAAAAAAAATACACGGAAATATCAAATTTTTCCTCTAATTAACAACTCGCAGTTTCACCTGCCGTGACGATGCTCTGAGATTCCCAAATGGAGGTAAAAAAAAAAAAGAAAAAAAGTATTGTTCCTCAGTTTTATTTTCTCCTTTTCCTCAAATAGAAACACATTTCTGTTGAGAGAGGAAACATACAGATTCAAAGGTGTGTGCGAAAATGCACAGCTGCAGATTCTGGGTGTAGCTTTAATTCAATAGGCACCCAGTGAAAAAAAAAACAACAACATTGTTTTCAGGGTATCCATTTTAAAAGGCATACATTCCCATCTGCTGCTTTAATGCAGCAGTTGTTGTTTTGCAGTATTGAAAGTGTTCTCGAATAGAAGATTTATTTGCTGACTTTGTGAAAATTCCCTGTAATTATGTTCAGTGTGTGCTTCCGCACATATTGTCTTGTTTATGCAGAAAATTTGAATGAGATATCGGGGTGTAAACATAAGGCCTGTTAAACAAGTCTGTTCAGAACTTAATAAAACAAGAGCAATGGCTTGAATAAAAGAAGACAATATAAGGGAACATTTACAAGTTTAAAGATGCAAAATTACGATTGTTTTGCGCTGGAACCGCTTTTCGAGTTTGCCTGGAAACAATGCGACTCATAAACAGGAAATCCGTCTCTGGCGTGCTTCAAAAAGAAAGCGATTGCAGGATTACCTTTCCCTTCTTCATCGCAACCTCATCGGCGAGCTTCCTGCTGGTACTGAATGAAGTGCTTGATTAATGGGCTTCATCTGGCAGATTTAAACAGCTGACCAGAGCGCCCGGGTGGTAGTCGACTGTTACACTGCCTTTTGACGGCACCTTGCTGCGCGCGTGTACAGTAGACGGTCCGGCCGACTGACAGCCCATAATAAATTCCCCGTGGAAGCCGGGTCTTCATCTGAACTGTCCAATTTGGCGCAGTAACATGCTGGCCCTTTCACATCATCGTCTTCTGTCACTCATGCTACTGCTTCCAGGCTGAAATACCGTACCCTTCCTAGCCTGTCTTAATCTCTCCTACTGACGCCCCAGTCTCCACCACCACCTCTCACCACTATCTATAATAATAATAATAATAATAATAAACTTTATTTAAAGGGGCTGCTGAAATTAATTTCACACATATATTGGAAAGTATTTATTGTTATTATTATTATTATTATTATTATTATTTATTTATTTATTTTTTTTTTACCACAGAGAGTCGTCAGTATATGCAGCACATTCAGGCATTGTTCAAATCCAGGAGTGACGCAGTGCTGGCTGGGTTATTGCCTGTGAGTAAATGAGAAGCCTAGATGGGATGAATGGCCTCTTCTTGTAATTATGTCTTTTTCAGTTCTTAAACCGCCCTTCAGCCCTTTTTTTCACAGAGACGGGTTATCTGTTATAGTAACATACATCCAGTCTAACGTTCTAATAACTTGCTCGCTACAGTAGACTTTCACACAACAAAAGCTGGTTATATTGTTAATGAATGTGTTTGCTGAAACTGATAAGAATTGTTGATTTTTCTAAGGAAAGGTTTACAGAAAGCAAACGAGCCCGGATGACTAATGTGCATTAAACTTAATTAAAAAGACAGATTAATCAAAGGGGGTACGTTCCTCCACTGAAGGCACGGCCATTAAGGGAATGCTTGAAACGTGAGTGGCAGCCATCACTATTTGGCTCTTAACTAAATCCTGCGATGTAGAAAAATGGCCGTCGCTCACCCAGGAAAGGTAAGGGAAGTGTGTCACGGAGGAGCGCGACATGCCGTGACCTCTCCCCGCACTCTGCTTTAATTGGAGCTTCCCTTGCCTCCGGAGAAACGCGCGGGTCAAACGTACAAGGTGACATTGAATATTTATCAAGTCGCTCCATTGTGGATACGCGTGTACTCAAAGTGCTGCCATACAGTGGTGCCATGTAGATACCTCTGACTTCACTGCAGATATCATGGCAGTCGTTTAAATGCTCGGCAGATGCTCTATTCTAGGGTGACTTTTTCAAATTTTTGCTTATTGTTTGATTACTCTGCCATTTTGAGACTGCAGAAACTCTCTGGGCAAAGCACTTTGCTGCTTTGTTTTTGCTCTGAACTCTCCTCCCTGACAGTGTATGCAAAACTGTGCTAATGGGCTGTTCATAATGTATTAATAGCATTATTTACTATAGGCATATACCTTTTTCACAATATGAATAATTATGATAAAAACTGTGAACATCACTGAGCTTTAATTGTCCCAGATCCTTGCAGCTTCTCTCCTGTTCCCAACCCACAAAATCACAAGGTATCATGTCTCCCTTTTTAAAGCAGAGACTCCAGCCCATTTCCCAACCCCAACCCCACCGGAAGTCCACCCCCTCATTGTGATGTCCTTAATGTGCTTAATGTGATGTAATTCACTGATTTTCACAATTATAATTCTGCAATAACGCTGTTTTTGTTAGCAGCTGAACAGAAGTCACCTGTACTTCTGTCGAAGTGTGATTACTTCAGGGCTGGCGTGTTCATTAGTGGGCATCACCCCAACCCTGCGCCCCCCCCCCCCCCCATCTGGAAATCCATAACCTGCATTTTTCTATGAAACCCAGACCTCTCCAATCAATATGCCTCTGGCTCTGAGACAAGCCAGAGGAAGCCTTTTTTTCTGAAATCACACCGGCTGGGCATGAACAGATTCATGTGGAAAATCTGTGGCAGAACATAACATAGCTTTCATTCACTTTACTTCACTCAGTTGAAAAGACGGCCAGCTCACAAAAGAGTGCCGTTCTGGAATGGTTTTGAAAAGCCGAATGAAAGCAATGTTCAGTGCGAAATAGTGTGACAGCTGTCCAGCTGAAACCATGAGAGATTTAATCGCTACAATGGTAACTTAAGAGAGTGAAGGGTTTTGGGACATACCGGCATTGGTTGAGCCCGAATATACTCCTGTGCGATGTAGACTACTGTTGCGTGAAAAACCATCACAACTCGACTTAAATGTAGTGAAACAGCCACCTCTCTCTCCAAGTCCGACAATGTTGTGATAAACATCTATGTGTGGACAACACTTACTACTGAGTCTTACGTGACTATAACATGCCAAGTCATTGAAGATGGGGTCATGTGTTAACCTGTGCGGTGAGTGAAGAAGCATGCAATTATTCTGGAAAAAAATAGCGGAGCTTTTTTTTTTTTTTAAATGACAGCCAATATTTTCTGTGACAAACACCCAACCTTACTGATCAGTAATCTGCAGCAGCCTATTTTCCTCTCAGAATTCACCAGAAGTGATCATGTTCTTTTAAAAAATGTATTCCATGGGTGGGTGGGGTGGGTGGGGGGTATATATCGGGTTCCTGTAGTGGGATGCACTTCTCTGGGTCTATGCATTTCAACCCCCCCCCCACCCCCAATATTAAACCAAAAGTTATGCTCTTGAGCAGTATTCTAAAAAACAAAAAACACCTGATTAGTCGATAATCATCCTTTTCATTCACCATTAGTTGCCGGTCAGAAATGTGTGTTGTTCACATCCCTAGTCTCAACCACAGGTAGAGTATTGCCCGCTCTCCTGGGCCATCCATAAATATAGAGCTTCTACTAAAAGCACTGCTTTATTCCACTGGCTTTACCTGTTAAGCACTGACAATCCAGACAGGGAATACTACATGAAATGTGAAGAACCACAAATTTTGCAGATCTGCTGGATTCTCACCTACTGTGTCTCTTCCGTCCTCCATTGTACTGTATTACTGTAGAGCTTTTATAGACCCGCTGGATTATCACCAACTATGTTCCCTCTATCCTCCATAGGCCTATATTGCAGTACTGTGTTTGTCGACATCTCATGTGTGCCTGCCATCTTCTCTGCTTCTTACCAGTACGTTCAGGTTGCCAGCAGGCATTTGCAGTGGTCTTTTACTGCACTGCATGTTCATTGCTTCAGTGCTGTGTGTGGTTTGTCTTTTCGTTCATTTCGTTTGTAGTTCAGCTGTGATTCTGGGGCAGTGGTTTTAGGAAACGTTCTTTTTCCCTGGTGACACGACTGCCTGCATTACCCATCACCTTGTACAACAGGGACAAAAAGTTTTGTAAAAGAAACTCCTCACACTGTGTGATCTGAGTAATAATGATACAAACGCATGTCATAGCATGGAAAAGCACACAATGAATGCAAGCACACTTCTGCTCTGCAGATGAACTGCGGTACAGATGAGGTACTGGCTGTTTATCAGATCGCAGTTTTAAATTCTTCTTGGATTTTTTTTTTCCTGTGAAGATGTTGTGTACAACACATATCAACAGAAGCTGTACAGGGGTGTCTCGTGGCATAGCATGTAGAAAACTGTTCTCACGCTCATTCCGAGCTGCGATGGCGGCCGTTCCAGCCGTGCGATCTTTGTCTGATGTCTCTCGCTCCCTTTTGCTCCCCATTGTTCCTCTCTCTCTACACTGTCCTGTTCAATAAAACTGAAAAGGCCATATAAATATATATATTTAAAAAAAATCTGTACTAGTTTTCTTCTCAAGAACATAACTGAGTGTGTTTCTGAGGTTTAATTCTGCTTTAGTTCTGCTAGCTCCTGTAACATTTGAATCATTCTGAGACCATATTGTGTATTCATGGGTCAGAATTTCAAGGTCTTTCCAAGTTTGCTTCTCTTGACATCTTTAACAGCTGTGTCATCCAGACTTGCATACTGTACCACCTGTCATTGTTAGGTTATGGGGATTTGATGCGGATTGTTTGCATTTTGAGGTGTGCCAGCTGAAAATTTGCATTGTGCTACATACTGTTTCTTACACTTTTCTGTCCAAGAAAACCTGAAGTGAGAATATCGTAGATTCTCCCTATTTATTCTGAGCCCAGAAACGCCTTATTTCAGATGAGCATGTCAAGTGTGCAGCAGAGTGGAAGACAGGCAGAATCGTAAACCATGTGACACTTTGGGCAATAGGGATGTACTTAGTCATTCTTTGCGCACTCTTGCACTACCAGAACTCTAGGTAGTGTGGCACTGTGAGACTGACAGGACTCTATGGTAGTGTGGCACTCTGGCAATAGCATGACCCTATGGTAGTATGGCACTCTGACACTGGCAGGACTCTACGGTAGTGTGGCACTCTGGCACTGGCAGGAATATATGCTAGTGTGGCACTCTGGCAATAGCATGACTCTATGGTACTGTGGCTCTCCGGCATTGCTAGGGCTGTATGGTATGTTGGTACTCTGACACTGGCAGAAATCATTGGTTGTGCTTTAGTTTCTGATTGTGTCTCAAATGGAAACATTGCTGCCTGCACAGGCAGCATTTGAAGGCAGGAAGGCATCAAGGCATGTCTCAATTGTTAGACTAAAATTAATCCTGCTAAGTTGCCTTCAGAAGGCCACATTGGATATTTCCTTCTTCAGGTAGGATATCCCATAATTCTGTGCAAACATCTCAGAAATTAACTGTCAAAATGGAAGACAACCAGGGGGGCAAATCATGTTGAATCATGTTCAAATGTTAGTGATATTATTTTGTATTTCATCAGTTAATATTTGGAAGCTCAATGATTCAGATGTTGTTCCAAATGTATTTGACTTGAATAGGTCACTGTTTTGTAGCACCATTTTTTTCAGCTTCAATTATCATCAAGCTGAGAGACTGAGAGCTAGTCTAAATATGTTAGTCCAGACTTTGTTGATACATTATGTTTTATTAAACAATTTTAACAATTTATTATTTTTTACTAAACGCATGAATTCAAATCAAAATGAAAATGTCCATAGTGTCTATTTTCATCAACCGTACACAAAGAGGTAGGCTGAGGATAGCTGTTAAGAGGGTCGCACAATGGATGTAAATAAATGGGCTGGCTACAAAAAAAAACTTTCAAGCACATGATGTGCTAGTTGCCTTGGAAGCCTGGACTTAATTCAGGTTCACGTTCAGGCACCTCCGGAAAAACAGTGACTCATCAGGCAGCGAGGAGGCAGGCAGCTGCCTCCCATTTGAGACATGGCCACTTTGTTCCGCAGATCCGACCAAAGTCCTGGGCTCAATCACGCTCCCATTTTCCGCAGGTTCAAACCACGCGATCGATTCCACGGCTTTCAGGCGATTTTTGCGGTGCGGCGGGATTTACGTTCTGGCCTGCTGCTTTATTTGGTGATTTTGCTGCATCCTGTGATTTTGCTCCTCTACGGCGTTAAGGGGCAAGAACGTGTCAGAATCACTTTTTGAAACGGCGTCTCTGAGTAGACTGACATGCCACTGCAGTGGTGTAGCAGGTAAACCAGCGTTTACATAAAAATATCTAATTAAAGGGGCATGCTTTTGCCCCTTTAAGACATACAGTAGGACTTACTGGTTTCATTGGAAATAAGGCATAGTAGCTCCGCACCAGGCAGCTTACCGAGAGTACATTTGGCACCCGTCTTTCACACTGTTATAGCTGTCAGACATTTGGCACAAAAGAAATATTGAATCTGGTAATGTTAAATAATAATTTATGCTGCAAGTTAATTTCACTGTCTGGCCTAACAAATTATGACAGCAAACTTGTGTCCCTGCCATGTATGATCACAAGAGTAAATTTTACCATTTACCGTTTTCTCTGCAGAGCTGGAAATGAGCTTAGGAATAGCAACAGTGGGTAGTGTTGGGCAGGTAACATGGTATTAAAAAGAGCAAGGTCTGTTGCTTTTCCAGAGCTGCATGTTTTCTTCACTGATGAGGGGGTAACATTGTCCCATTGTTTTGTGGAATTTTATGATGTGACAAACACTTTCAGGGATGAAGGAGTTGTTGTTTCAGGGCCCACCATGTCACTTTTTTGTGAAGGGAGGAACATTGTGCACTAAAAATGTCACAACCCTTGAGGACTCATGGTTTGGATTTAGAGAGATTGTGTATGGAGGAACGGTCTCAGATCCCTTTATACTGTATGTGCTCTCTTGACCCATTCTACTATAGAGTCCTGCCAGTGTCAAATCGATTTCAGTTCAGTAAGTAAATTAATTGAAATGCAATTCAGGAATTGAGAAGGACCGTACTGTTCTGTGAGGAACTTACAATGTGTGAATTGAATTTTAGTTAATTTCCCCTATTGAGAGGGAATTGACCCAAACCCTGCAACCCACACATGCTAAGTGCTTACTAAATAACCCTTACTGGCTTGGTGGGTTGTCAATCATGGGAATAGGATTTTGCTTTACTTTTTGCTTTCTCAGTCACTTATTGATAAACTCCAGTGAGCATCAGTGTGCTCTGAAATGCAGAAAATCCAATGGAACATTTTTATCCGGGCCTGGTGACCATTCTTCAAGGCTGACTGCACCTCCAGCCCTGTAGCATTACTGGGAAAACATACTGAAATGTAGCAGAAAAAAAAGAACTCCTTGCCCTTGCCATGTCCTATGTTATTTTTTCCTACACAGAGAGTTGTCAATGTGTGGAACAGCTTGCTGGTCATGTAGCACAGACAGGATGTATCATCCCCCTGGCCCACCCGCTGCTTTGCACGTGGGCAGCTCTTGCCCTTAGAAACGGAGCACAGGATTGATTTGGCTTCGGCCCGCTGCAGCACACTGCTCGCATGCATGAGCGGCGCAGGTCAGAAGCAGCTCTGGCAAGTTTAACCAACCATGATGTTACATTTCCAATCACATTAGGGAAACAACCTGTCGAGTGCAGCACGTTGGATATGGGAAGCGGGAAGGCCTGTACCCAACACTATAGCTTGCCAGGTCATGTAGTGGAGACAGAGGCTCTCGGGGTGTTCAAGTGTAGGCCTGTTGGCCACTCTCTAGACTGTAAGTAAATGGTGATCCATTGGGCTGAATGGCATGTTCTCATCATTACATATTCTTATGTTGTTACTGAGAGCTTTCTCTTTCTCTCTCTGCAGGGACTTACGGGCCAGACAGCTGGGCCTCCACCAATCCTGAGTGTCGAGAGAGGAATCAGTCCCCCATTGACATCATGGACCAGGACACTCAAACCTCTGAAGAATACCAAGAGCTCACTCTGGATGGCTTTGAGATGGAGTCTTCAAATAAGACCTCAATGAAGAACACAGGAAAAACAGGTTAGAGTCGCTCCTGCTCCAAATCCCTTACAACATCCCTTTCAGTATTTTAGGTTAACAACAGAAGTGTGTAGATCTAAGGAATTCAGTAACCACATTCTGAAAAGATCCACTGATGAGATACTAATTCATTACTTGTGGATCTTTTCTGTATTTAACCCAAAGAGCGGAAACAAGACCTCCACCCTTTTCTTTTTAAAATGTTGATTATATTTCAAATTGATTTCCACAAATTACGTACTTGTCCATAGGCTACCTGAAAGTTGGAGCTCTGATTGGTTGTTCAGGACATAACACCATGTCACCACTGAAGACAACGTGCCAGGACATTCTGAATCTTTTAATCTTATCTTTACTAAAAAATGTGGACCTTCAATACTGAATTGGGTATGATTAAAGACAGAAAGACAAAAAGAAAGCTGATACATCGCATTATGGTGATGGCTTTTGGCAATTGTTGACATTGTTAATTGGCCATCCCTACTTATTACCTAAGCTCATTTCAGGGCAGTAATTGATCAATAATTCAGTGCTATCCTACCAAAATCTGAGGTTAGTTTTAATTTTCAAAAGAGGCATTCCATACTCATGAAGTTGGAGACTTGTTTCAAGTTAATTTAAATTTGGAAATTGAGAAATGTGAAAATAGCTGATGTCAGGTTTGTTAGACCTTTCAGAAATACATGGGTTTTTGCTGTAAATTTGTCTTACCAACTGATGACAGCAGAACGTGTGAGCGATAGTGAGTTCGGTTGACACTCATAGATTCTGGCACATGCTCTTTTCAGGGTTAATGGTATTGTCTGTGATTTGCATTCGCAGTGGACATATGCATGAGTCTGGACAACCCCGTTCAGTGAAGATGTTATGCCTCTGTTTCCGTGCCTGAGAATGAAAGGCTCTCTTTAGCAGGACAAGAACACTGTGACAGTCATGTCTCAAAGGGCTATCCATCTTCACTGACAGGCGCGGACCACTGATCTCAGCATGCTGTGTTACTGCTTCTTGCATCACTTCAGCGAAAGGAAAGAGAGAGAGAGACAGAGAGAGAGAGAATGAAAGTGGGAGGAGAAAAGAGAGGGGTGGAGAGAGGTTGTAGAGAGGAGGAGGAATCTCAAGTAACGGAATGGAGACATCCTTCCTTACTTCCTCAAGCATATACAGATTTTCTTCACTGGTTAAAATTGCCAGTTCTTTGGTGCATTGGAAGGAGAAAATTCATCTGACCTCACGGTGAAAGCCTTTTTTTCATCACCAAATTGTTTATTCAAAAAAGGACTGGTGACCTTTTGCCTACCAATGAGTGACTTAATGGCCTTTAACAGTGGAGTATTGTGGCTGTTTGTCACAATCAAACAGTCGAAATCCTCTGCTCTGCTGGGAAAGTACATTCATTTGAAGTATGTTATATAACCCACATTGTGCTGTACATAGAGTGAAGTGCAGGACATTCATATGTGCTCTTAAATACAGGAATGCACATTAATCTGCATGAAACATATATCTGACTGGTCAAAGTGAGGTTAGGGTAGGAAGCAGGGCTGTGCTAAGGATTAAAATTTTATTATTTATCAAACATTTAAATAACTTTTTTATTACGTTTTTCTTTTGAAGTTCCATCCCAAGTTCATCAAAGTCTTCTGTAGCCCTTTTATTTTCTTGTCACATTCTGAGATATTTAAATTAAACTTGAAACAAATTTGCTAGAGGAACCTTGGGTTTTTATTTTCACATGGCTTCCATGTCTACCGTCTAATTCCTGCTCGGATCCCTGAGCTCCAAAGACGGCGACTGGCAACGCTAATGAGGATCTGAAGGCCAGGCCGCCTCTCGCGTGATGCTTACCACTCACGTATCAAAATGGCCGATTACCGGGGTGAGGCGTGCGGTCGCGGAGAGAGTGGCGGTGCGGCATGTCGGACCGCGATATCGCTTAACGCAGCGTTAGCGGAACCGTCGGGAGAGCTGCAATCCTGCCGCGTGCTCAGCAGACGGGCATTTGCGGGCCCCGCGTCCACCTGTCCGCTGCGGTGGCCATTTTCTCTCACTGTCTCCGCTGTCAGACTGCAATTGTCCTCATTCTCATGTCCAGACTTTTCACACATTCAGGCCTTTCACTTGTGCGGTAAGTGGTCATAGTAGCCTTTTCACCATAACGAGATATTTCTGCATTTGAGTAATTAGCTGCTACTCATTCTCTCAGTCTTTGTGTAAACTGTCAAACTTTTGAAGGGGCAGACAACCCTTAAAGTGTCAGGAGAGGGATGCTAAACACAAAGTGACGCAACACCAAGCCTCCAAAACACTGCAATGGAAACAATCAATAAAAAAGAAAAATGAAAACCCAAAACAGAACGTCAGACATAACAAAATAAGAATAAGACATGACATGACCTCTGATAAAAACAGGAGCAACCAATAGAACAATGTAGATGGTGATTGGATGATACTTTCTGGTTACTTCTTGGTCAATACCAGCAGCGCTTTATAGTTGGTACGCATCCCCTTGTTTGGAAAAAAGGCAGAAATAGGCTCTTGCTGCGTTATGCTATTTTAAAAAAGAAAAAGAATAAAACTTTCTTACAATTTACGGTGCATCACTGACCCGCCAATCTTTTAAAAAAAATTACAATTAAAAATTGTTACCTGTGGCATGCTATCACACATGTACGATTAGAATGCTAAAGAATAAATGTTAATGAACGAAGATGACACAGTAATACCAGCCAAAATATATGTGAATATATCGTGAATAATTGATTTTGAAGAACAACACATCAGTTAAATACAGTAACCAAGAAAATAGTTATTCATAACCTACTGAGGGGGGTAAACTCTGCAATTGGAATGGAGTAACTTAACGTTGCTAACATATGACAAAAAACATTTAATAACTGTTGATAGCAAGTCAAAGTAAACGAGTGGCCAAAAATGGGTATTAAAATAAGTTTTCATACCATTTTGCACTACCCCAGTTCCTCAAATACAGCAGCCTTTGATGTCTTTTGGTTCTTGGGCAAGAGTAGCATCACATATCCTGTTTCGACTTAATGCTTTCACGAGAAATCGATATTGTTGCTACCAGTTGTAAAATATTAAGTTTACAGAAGACAATTTTATGAAATAGCTTGTCGATAGAGGACACCGGGTAGATGCCAATCGTGTCAAATGAGTGTGAATCTGATTACTTTAATGAGACCGTGGGAATCAGAGACATATGCAGCGACTGACCTTGCATGGCATTGCCTCTAACAGCGGCGTAATGTCAATAAAAATTGACAGACATGTTTTTGAACCAATAATTTTCTTCGAATAAGTTCTGAATTGATGTATTTGGATAATATTAATGACAAACAAATTAAATGATTCTATGAGGTGATAGATGTCAGAATCTCATGGGTTGAAAGCAGTTTAGAATATGCTGCAAAATGCGCCGATGTTGGCTATATTATGCTTTAAATAATAATAAAGGTATCTCTCGTCCACAACCCCCCACCCCCCGCCCCATACGAAGGACAAGTCCTTTTTTCCAGCAAGCATTTCCCCCTCTTTTTTTTCCTTCTTTGGGTGGGTGTGGGTGTGTACGTGCGTGCTCGCTTGCATGTGTGTGTGTGTATGTGTGCGCGCACACACGCGTGTGACTTCCCTCCTCTCTTCCAGTGGCCATCCTGCTGAAGGATGATTACTTCGTCAGGGGGGCAGGGCTGCCGGGGCGCTTCAAGGCAGAGAAAGTGGAGTTTCACTGGGGCCAGAGCAATGGATCGGCCGGGTCCGAGCACAGCATCAACGGCAGGAGGTTCCCCGTGGAGGTAAGAGGAGTCTATCACTCCTGAGGCATGCTGGTCATATTAAATTACCATGGAAACAAACCTGCTTCACCCACTGGGGCACGAAAAAAAAGTGTAACATAAAATTGAGCAAGGCTCTAACAAGACACTACATTTTGAAATGTATATACTTACTGGTCAACCAAGCATGGTATGACACTGGATTTAGCATATGCCTTACAAGTATTAAGTCCTAAATAATTACTGACACAAAAAGGGGAGTATTGGTATGAGTATTTATTTGTTTATTCATGTATTCAACCAGGAATACCCAACTGTGATGGGGGGACC
The DNA here is from genome assembly GCF_013347855.1 of Anguilla anguilla. Classification (NCBI taxonomy): domain Eukaryota; kingdom Metazoa; phylum Chordata; class Actinopteri; order Anguilliformes; family Anguillidae; genus Anguilla; species Anguilla anguilla. The sequence goes on from NC_049211.1 coordinate 31,188,763, forward strand.
AGGCATTAAACAGAGTTTCCCATCAAGACAGTTTACAATCAAAGAGATTCTGAAGTACTGTTGAAATTTCTGAAACTTCAACAATTGGTGTATTTCGGTATCACTTTACAAAAGAGATCTTAGGAGTTCAATGCATATATTTCAGAGTTACAGCTATGAGTCCAGAAGTATATAGACACATATTGACAGATGCTCTGATTAGGCAACAGTGCTAGAAGCAGTTTAAGTGGAGATGGTTTAAGTGGATATCATCAGTGTTACCCCAATACAAAATTACAGGGTAACAAAAAACAAAAAATACCTAAATTTGGTATCACCAAGAGGGCACATACCCATTGGCCCATTTGTAATAAATAAGTGTACTGTTAACAAACAACAAACAAAAGTGCCAGAAGAAACATAAACTAAACTATACTGAAACATCATCCAAAATTATATCCAAAGAACGAAAGAAAACAGGGTTCATGGGAGCCATGATGCAATCTGAATAGACTCTGCGATGGAAGATGGGCTGGATTTCTGCTGTTCTGACTGCAGTGAGAAGCTCAATCAACCACTGGGGGGGCCAGAACAGACAGCAGACGTGACCTAGAAGTGCCGGCATGGATGGAGGGGTCGGGCGGGGCAGATGCCCAGAGGTAGCAGAACAGAGAGGTCTGCTAGGTGTGCAGGGTCTGATGGTCTTTTGAAGACGTAGCAGAGCTGCCCCTTTAACACCAATGTTTGATGCTTTTGCTTTGAATTCACAGTTTGGCCCTCGTAGCATTCTAGCTTTCTGGTTAATAGCGTGCAGTTGCTATATTTTTCACATGGCTACATTCTTCATGACATTATCTTACAGTTTGTAATGTCTTCACTTTTGATAATGCAAGACAAGTAGAATTTCTGCAGTTGTCAGCTAGGGACTGGTTATTATTTTGCTGCATCTTATTATGCGGTGTCTTTCTAAAAATGATGTATTATTATTATTATTATTATTATTTATTTTATTTTTTAATTATTATTATTATTATTATTATTATTATTATAATATATAAACATTTTATTATATTTATAATTATTTTTCTCGTGAGAGCCCACTTAAAACTTTATTGAGTATTGGTTATTGTCTTACAAAGCTATTCGCAGGTTCAAAGCGAGAGCCTGTTTTTGAAGGATAAAAGCAACCATTCCAGTGAATGATTCAAATAAAGAAAAAATGGTCTATGTTGACTTCGCTGTCAAAGTTAGGAACGTTTCAGAGTTTTAAACGACACCCATTCCCAACGGGTCTGTATCTTGGAGGTTCTCCTTTATAATGCATGGGCTCCGTGAGCATGGCTAAGAGATAAAGAGAGCTGACGCAGGCAGTCCTGACCTACGGTGCCGAGAAAGGACAGATTGTGCTCACATTGCAGTCTACAGGAGGCTGAGTCTGCGCTGCACTTTATCACAATATGTGAGAAGTTCTGGGAAGGAAGAGACACTTTCTGTCTGGAAATAACACGAGTATATAATCTGTCCTTTCTTCTTCCTACGCGATTAAGCATCCACTTTGGACAGGAGAGGTGTGTAGTGCTGGAAGCCAAGCATTGTTTGGATGCTCACACCTTATTTCTATTTCAACTGCTCAAATATACGTTCAAATATAATTTCTGTATTTTATTTAAGTGTTTTTAATTGATCTTTGTTTTAGTTTTTTAAACTGTGTAAAGATAGTAAAATGTGGTCCAGGATGATGGCGTGATGATATACCAGTAATAGACCAGAAACAAAATATCCACTGAAGAAGTCACATTTTTTATTGAGGGTCACCCACTGCATTTGCATTTAAATGCCCCAGGGAGGGGAGTGGGCCATTAGAATCCACAAATTACTGCCCATACCTTAACGATGTGCAAACACTTGTACAAGCTGTGGATTTTAGGTTTGTGGGGTGGTATTTATGCAAATGCAGAGTCTCAAAGTCTCTCCTTTAAAATTCATGTTCTTTATTAAAATCTAGCTGCAAATTTGTTACATTCCATATGTGAATGACAGACCTTCAGAACAGTCATTTGAATTGCTCTCAGCATCCTTAAAGGTACAGTATGCAAGTTTGGAGAAAAGAGCGAGAGAGAGCTAGATTTAGAAAAAAAAAGTTCCGCTCCTCCCACCCCCTCACCTCTGCTTTCCCTCCGAAGCCCCTCCCTCCAAACACATGTACACACACTGCCTGAGTACAAGAGAGAGAGAGGAAAAGAGCATTGAAGAGTTTGAAGTGGCTAATTTCAGAGCCTGGGGCAGTCAGAGAGGCCAGTTTTTTTTTTTTTTTTAATTAGAGCTTTTCATTTATTGATGTCTGTCAGGAAAAAAATACTGACAAAATCCTTCCTGATATCTGTGGAAAATTTAACAAAATATGAACAAAGGTATTCTAAAACAAAGTAACATACTGCACCTTTAAGATAGCCTGGGCTTCAAGTTTAAAAGGACACATTAAAAAGTCCCCTCTTGTCCTTAATGTTGTTTGTCTGTAATATGATACCTGGTTCTTTACCTCTGCCGTCCCTGTTCTTCCCGGCAATGAGCGCCCATTTCACTTCTCTGACCTTCACTAAACATCACACATAAAATGAGGAGCAGCTGCAATCTGTGTAATCACGTATTATGCCCTGTTCAGTCTTTGGAAATTTCCCAACCTATCATTACATTGCATCATAGAAATGGTAAAATAAAATTGTAATTACTGAACCGGCTTATATCTGTAGTCATGTAGTCATTTTTCCAAGATCAATGATTGTACAGTATATACTGCCCTATAAAAATAAAATAAAAAACTGCTGATGAAGGTTTAGTAACACATTTAGTTTTCAATTCAGGACAAGGGTTTGACTAAAGGCTTAAATACAAAATGTAACAGACAAAAAAAGAGCGTTGCGAAGAATGTAGAGATTTTTTGACACAGGAGAGAGCTGAAGTGGGCTGAAGGTATTTGCGGTTGCGTAATCTCTCACAACCATGAAGGGGTTCTCAAACTCAGTCCTGGGGCCCTCCTGCATATTAGACCGATCAAAAACTCATTGAGTGAGACTGAGTGCAGAATTTGTTATATTTAATGCAAAACACGATATAATTTTAGTCCAGACTACAGACACCCCAAGTGAGTTACAGAATCAGAGAGGCTACCTCGCAGGGTCACGTACAGCGACAGAAACTTCTCACCCGGCGCGGGTATTTTTATAGCGCGGGTATTTTTATAGCATTGTGCACAGGAGAGGTTATTCTCCCACACTACTGATGTTCCCTTAATTTACTGGTTACATGCTTCCTTTTCTCATGTGGGGACAATTTGATGTTTTCCTAGGCTGCTCAACCTTCGGAAGGGAGAAGGGAGTGTCCCTGCAAGGACATGTGTTATTTCAAAGCTGTTATGCACTATTTTAGAAGCAGTCTTATCGGTGAAAGAGTACATCTGAGCTAGCAGAGAAAAGAATGAAGAAGAAGAGAAAAAGGGAAAATTAAATTAAAAGTAGGATATATGCTGAAATAACAAGTCTACCTTCCTCTAAGAGCACTAGTGCAGAGATACACCAAATTTTAGACATTTTATTCTTGGGTCATAAAAGAAATTCATAGGAACTAAAAAATAAAAGAACCACTATACGCTATGTTTTTATTTATTTATTTGTTTGTTATTTTTGCATTGATTCAACAATAGAGTTGGTTGGATACATGCGTTTAAGTTCTTGCATTGTATTTTCCTTATTCGTGCAATTTTAGCTCATTTTCTGTATTTGAGCACTTCATTTTCAACAAATGGGTTTAGTGTCAGTGAACAGGGCCTCATTTATAAAATGGCCTTATGATCTTGTAGCTTAAATAGTGGCTTAGGCAGAAAACCATGACTAAGTAGTTCTAAAATCCCACTTTGACCTGGATACGATCATATCTATGCAGTGTGTACACTAGACATAAGTCAATTGCCTGCTGGTTATGCAGAGGTACTGCATGTGTTAGGGCTCCTCTCCCTGAAGTTAATAGAAACATTTAATTGATAGGGGCAGCACAGCAAGAAGTTCCTGGGTTTGAATCCCAGGTTTGGCCTGGGCCTTTCTGTGTGGAGCTTGCATGTTCTCCCCATGTCCGTGTGGGTTTCCTCCCACAGTCCAGGGTGTATTCCTGCCTCTCACCCAGTGCATGCAGGGATAGGCTCCAGCACCCCCCATGACCCTGCCCAGGATAAGCAGGTTTAGATAATGGATGGATGGATGGATGGATGGATTTAATTGATAGACCATGCTTGCTTTAGAAGACATTGGCTGTTATTGGCCATATTCACAAGACACATTCACATGGTTTTCATGTGAGATGTGTATATGACAGATGTGGAAGAATCAGATACACCAGACACTTTACGGCAACATAAGAAACTATTTTTCCGTCTGTTATTATGAAGAGCAAGCACGACTTGGGAAATGATGTTCAGATTACATTTAACTTTATATCCAATAACATTTTTATAAATGAGACCCAAGGCGTCGACAAGGTGATTTAATTTCATTAGGGCCCATTGATTTTACCCGTCATTTAATCAGTTCAGATCTAACCTTTTTCTAAAGGGCGATTTGCCATACGCACGAAGTGAAAGCATTGGTTTAACCTGTCACGATGAGACATTTATTCTTCATGATAAGCACAGATGTTTCTGATGTAGTGTGTTTTTATTCCTCAATAGATATTAAACATGTGGAATAACAATTTTGGCAGTTCAGGGGCTTCAGTTACACACGGAACGAAAACCCGCATACAAAATGGAGACCGAGTTTACGAGCCCCTCGCTAAAAGTGTAGCAGCGAGCGTCGTCAGGCAATTCTCTCGCGAAACACAAGCCGTGCAGTCGAATCTTCATCTCCCGCCAAGGAGAGAGCTCTCGCGTTCGCGAGTCGCAGCGGGCGGCTCCTTTGTGCGCGGGAGCCGCGGGTGACCGGGGGAGGCCCGGAGAGAAAACAGCGGAAAAAAAGAATGTGTAATTATCATTACGGAAAAAGCAAATAGCGGAGGCCGCGCGCGAGGCTGCTGAGCTGCTGAGTTTAATAAGAGCCTCCCGAGGGCCGAAAGCACTGTTATCGTCTGAAAAACCCCAGTCAGTCTCTCTCTCTCTCTCTCTCTCTCTCTGCCTTAAAGCAGGTGCGCTCCGCGTTCAGGATGGAGAGCGTCGGAGTGAGCGTTTGAGGTGCTCACGCTCGAAACTGAATTACAGACGGAGGCGCTGTAACTGTCACTTTATCGGCTTCCCTCCAAGTAAAAGAATACACCAGTAAATGGCTTAAAGCATATTTGAAAATAAATATGTGTAATGCTCAAAGTACTTTAATTAGTTTTGTATAAAAAAACATTTTTTAAAGTCCTGGTCTTGCTTACTGGCTGGTCTGTACACAGGCCCAACCATGGATGATACGATAATGGCTGGGCTTCCTCTCACTCTCCATTCTCAATAATCCAAAACATGACAATGGTATCGAATAGCAAACTGAAGTTGCTGAAATGACCTTGCTAATTACAGAGTCGCGCCTCTTGACACTGCCTGTAATGCCAGACACCGCCCTTTGGCTGTGACTACATTCATGCTATGCCTTATTGATTTAATAAATAACTGCACTGTCACCTGTTTGGGGCGCATCCAATTAATTATCCAGCATAGATAAAGGAAGAACAGGTCATTCAGTAAATTTACAAAAGACCCCATTTTGTTTCCATTTTTAAATGGCATATTTTTTTTTTTTTTTAACACAGTGGACTACTGAATTGTGGGATTGCTGGCTCTCTGGCTCCATTTTTGTAAGGACTTTGACAATTCCGGTATCCAGGAGTGTGGTTTTTATTTTATTTGTATGAATGTATACTTACATTCACCTGAATGTTTTTTGCCACTAGTCTTCCTTTTAAAATCAGAGCGGTAGTCATTTTTCAGTTTTTTTTTTTTTTTTGTTATAATTATGGTTGCATGCATCCCAAGACAAAGTGGCAAGCCATGCCTTAGTGTAATAATGGAGTCAGCTGAACCTGGCCTTGCTTACTGCAGAGTCATTCATCTTTGCTGAGTTGCCAGTCTTACTGTTTTAATCCATTAATCATCATTTTAATTGACTTTAAAATGTTATTTCTCTCAATCATCAAAGTTAGGCATTTTTTTGCATATTGGACCTGCTATTACTACTGCTACTACTACTACTACTACTAATAATAATAATAATAATAAATTGTGCATAAATTAATAAAAAAAAGATGGTCCAAATTTGTTTTTTTTAAATGCTCAAATAAAATATGCAAGACATACTGCAAGGAACAGGAACAAAAAAGCAAAAATTTAAAAAGAAAGAAAAATAAAATGAGAATGAAGTAAACCGAAAGGTTTATTGGTGATTCACACTTACTGGGTAGTAGTGTGAGCCAGCGTATGAAATGAGAGGGAACGTTGTCCTGTCGGGCTGGGGAAAATAGAATGTACTCAGCAATTAATTTGTCACATGGTTCTACAGAATTATTTTTTTTTCTCATTTCCATAACTTGATCAATGAACAACAGCATGTGATTTTTTTTCCGTTGTATGTTAAATTTGAAGTGTGTCATTGCTGCAGATATAATCTCAGGGGCTGTGGTTACGAAATTCAGCATTTTCAAATGCATATATGAGAAATTTCATGATTCTTAGTATATTTTTTATATCTACGTTTGTGTATTTTTTTGGTTACTCATCCTGATTTACAGTCTCAGAATTTTTGATATTTCTGCGGATTTAATCTCTTTCCAAAAGACTTAAAAAATTTATCTGCCTCTGTATCACAGACCTGCACTTTTATTCTGGGATGTTGTGCCTTATGTGTCATGAAACATGCATGCTGGACTGACACCAAGTCCGGCCGAATGATTCCTACACTATCTTTTTAAGATACATTTATTGTACATAATCCAATTAAGACAGTCACACTGACAGATTGCTATTCCCCAATCATGATGCAGATTCCTGGACTAATAACTCTTCATGGCTAACCAGGGTGCTGAGGAACAGCTGTCGATCTGAAGTGCTGGGAACGCTCAACCCTTACACTGGGGCCTGTGTACTGCTAGTCGTGTGCAGAGGAAAGTCAATTTATAGCCCCCTTGTTTCATTTCACAGTTTTACAGTGGCTGCGAAGTAGTACTCAGAAGAGTGTACTTATCCTCAATCAAGCTTGGAACTGGATGGTGGGGCGGGTTATTTCACAAAATGAATCTCCCGGCGTTTCGTTTGACCAAAGCTGGAAAACTTCTGGCTACACATCGTCGATGCTGGGTTCTATTTTTCAGATGCAGAAGGACCTTAACAAGTGTAAATTCGGTTACAGAACCACACAAGGATGACAGTTCCGCCACGAGAAGCTCGAGCCTACATTTTCTGCATTCACCAGATGCTTTCACCCAAATACAATCAGATACAACCAATGTAATCATTATACATACAATCATACATCATACATACAATCACTATACAGTATATATATATATATTAAGCAGTTCAGGTTAAGTACGTTTCTGAAGGGTGCAACAGCAGTGCCCCACTTGGGAATCACCAGCCCAATTCACAAACCATTGTATATGAAGCAACCATTTTTAAATATCAACACAGATTCTTTATGATCTGTGTTAGTGCTTGCTGTGGCAACTGCTTTTTCTCTCTCACAAGAGAGGAATGTTGAGTGCATTAATGACATTGGATTTAACTCAGAAAGCTGGAGCCGAAGTACATTGTACAAGTTACGTGTAGAAGCAGTCGGATTGAATTAAGTACATGGTCTTTTCATTTTTTTCAGGCTTTGAATGTTTTTTTTCATTAGTAAGTAAAAACTGCTCTTATTTCATACCTGTTCTCTTCTTCTTGAGTCCTTGGGATGAATTTAAATGATTCTCAAGTGCTGGCATTTAGTAATTGCCCTTTAATAAACCCTTGAAGTCTGTGATTAAATGAAGACCTGCTGTTCTGTTGCTCATAGGTACGACTTTCAGCTCTATAAAATGTAGTTAGTATGCCAAATACATAACTGTTAATCGTGTGCAGTGGCCCTGCTTGAACTGTGCAGAAAAAAAACATGCCATGCTTTTTTTCCCTGACATTTTTAGCTTCTACTGTCCTGTAGATGTACATTGCATTTTAACATTGTCATATCCCCAAGCTCATTCAGGTATGCTGGTCTCTACCTCTATTGTACCAAGTCTAAGAATTGTCATTGTCTTATCATTGTCTTGTCAATGAGGAACAGCATTTACCTCAGCAGCAACTGGCATGTCCCTGCATTTTACCTATAGTCAATTCAGTCAAAGAGAAGAGAATATGAAGAGAATCAACCCCCCTCGATTGCAAGTCAAGCTTCATCAATCTCACAATTCTGTGCGTGGTGTTTTTCAATAGTGATGGCTATTTATTTGCAGTTACCAAGTGACAAAAATGCTACAACATTGTACCACCATTAACTGTAGGATTGGGAGAGACTGTGTCAACAGGATGATGTCTGCAGCACCCTATTGGACCCCAGGTGGTGATGTTGGTGCCAGCCTAATTATAAAGTGTCCAGTTGGTTAAAGGGCTGCTAGCAGGAAGTGGTTGACACAAGCCAAACCACCTCCCTGTGTATCGTAGCTTGCTTAAACTGCTGATGTCACCTTCAGTGAGTTGAAGTGATTGGTCAGATAGTATTGCTTTCCTCAGGAAAAGAGGGAGGGTTTATCACTCTCAGTAACGCTGCCTTTGCCAGGCTTATATTGGAGAGGTACACGACTAGCACAAGAGATTACAGTGGCTCATAATCAGCAATCCTCCTCTGCCTATATCCACAGCAAGGCTGTGTGTGTCTGTTCAGTGTGCATTCAACATTTTCCACTCTGGTTGGCAAAGATTCCTCTGATCCAATTAGATTTATCTGCTTTTTGAGCCAAAGCCTTTGTGCCAGTGTAGAAAGTTCCATGTTTTATCTAAGACTTCTTATGTGGTTCTGCCATGTCCGTCTCTCAAGAGCATCCTCCAAAGATAGTATTTATAGAGCTGGCCATTGCCTTGCACACCAAAGAGATTTTTTTTTTAAACATCTGAGTTCTAAGACTGAAGGTATTAATTTAAATACACAAAGGAAATCCAGGTTTGCTAAACACAAGGCCACTCCCAGTCATGTCTCTACTCTGCTTTTCTGTTTCCCTGCATTTCACCTATAGTCAATTCAGTCAAAGAGAAGAGAATATGAAGAGAATCAACCCCCCTCGATTGCAAGTCAAACTTCATCAATCTCACAATTCTGTGCGTGGTGTTTTTCAATAGTGATGGCTATTTATTTGCAGTTACCAAGTGACAAAAATGCTACAACATTGTATCACCATTAACTGTAGGATTGGGAGAGACAGGATGATGTCTGCAGCACCCTTGTTGGACCCCAGGTGGCGATATTGGTGCCAGCCTAATTATAGCAATCTTTTGAGCCATATGACTATGGCCACTGGTTTGTCTCCACCATGTGACCTGCAGGGATTTAAACTTGTATTTCAACAGTTATCCTCCAAGGGTCCCCATAGGCACTCCGACGGAACAGTCAAGTGGCTAATCATACAATAGAGATTCTCGTTTATAGAGACATTTATAGATACAATTTGTTGATCTAATATGGAGAGAGTCAGGAAGGAAAAGGAACATGGAAGGAGGTTTAAATGCTGCAAATAGCATGTCTTTGAGCCAGTGGCCCTCACTCCTGGTCCTAGAGAGCTGCAGGGTCTGCTGGCTTTTGTTGTTACTCAGCGCTTGAGTAGCACAGCAATTGATCAGTTGCACAGTTAACTCAGGTCACCTGGCTTCTTGGGTCTGAATCAGTCACTGATCTTAAGGGAAAAAAAGCAGCAGACTTTCTGCCTCTTCAGGACCAGGATTGAGTATCACTGCAGTAAAAACAAAAATGCATCCATATAAAGCTGTTGTTTGTTTTAGCCCAGCAATAAGGCACTTGATACTACTTAAGGCCTTGATTTAAGACTATTATTAGTTAATTAGTTAAATCACAAATCATTTTTGTTTATTTAACTTTTTTGTGCAAGTTAAATTTTGCAAGTTAACTTTTTAAATTGGGGCATTTCCCACGACTTCTAACAATACTTAACATTCCCCTGTACAACATTTTAAAATACTGTAACATGTCCACGACAGTAAGTAATTAACTGACATTAACATGTGTCACTTGTAAACATTGCTGTCAATCATCATCTGTGCTTAATTAGTGGCAGCACTTTCCAAGTAATCATACTAATGAAGCTGTGTACGAGAACATCACACAGCCACAAACAACCGACTGAGAGTGTGACTGGTAACCAGGCTGACACATCCCTGACTTTTCCAATGGCTGCTACAGCAAGTCCCAGAAAGTAAGCAGAAAGCATGTTGAGACCTCTCCAGATCTGTCCACCTGGGTTCTCGTACAAACGGTTCTGTAACATCAGATTAGCGAACGTTCCCCTTCCATGATGCCTTCTCGCAAAGACACGAGGACTGTGGGCAGGAAACAGGAAGAGCCTCGTAAATCTTCTTCTCCAGCTGCAGATATAGGCCTTAAGGGAATTAGTGCCCGTGTTGCTTGGGGACCAGTGAGGCACCAGAGCCCCACATGATGGGCGACATGTGGGCGCGACAGATAAGAGCCATTACTGAAGGATGGATTTATTTTCCTCCCATCAGCCTTTGCAGCGGATGGAATCGGACACCGTTCTGAGGCTCATTTAATGCAGGACAGACACTGCTCTTAGATGCATGCAGGGATGTATGAGAATTGACTAACATATTCACTCATGCAGGAAAGACTGTGTATGTGTGATGTTTGTTGATATTGCAGTTGTTTACCAGCTCACTGTACTCAAACAGATGTACAGCGCATTAGGATACACATGACAACACATGACACATAGCCTGACATAAGATGCATTTATATGTATAAAAAGCTATATCCATATTTAGAAACTTTAAATGCAAGCTATGGTTAGTCAGTTGACCTAATTTTGTTGGATCTTCAAAAGATATGAGGTTGCATTTAACCCTTCGCACAGAGGCCAAATCTGGCCAATACCCACCCATTTAGGTAGTGTTCCATTTAAGGTTTTATAACTCCAGATGTGAGCATCACAGAGACTTGGAAAATGACTTCAATGAAGCAAAACACGTGTACCACTTATAGTGCTTAGATTAGTTTGTATCCATAGTTTAGTTAGAAATAGTGCCACAAATTCAAGTACCTTGTTGAAAATACAAAAATTAAGTAGTTCACCTTTAGTTTGAAATGAAATAGGCTCCTGAGGGCCACGTAATGTAAAACAGGTAAAACTATACATGTTCTGGATTATAAACTCCTTGACCACAGATGTGCGGAATCTGAGAATAATATGCAGAACTACTGAAGATATATGAAGCAAAATGTGGGCAGTATACCCTGGTGTCCCATGGTGTCTCCTAGTCTATCCAAAATGGCTAAATTGTACATTTCTGTAAACGATCACTTAATCATATATTTCACTACAAATAAACTGTTTTGATGCATGAAACTCACGTTCACATAATATTCAAGTGAGAATTATCTTTCGTCAGTATAGGGTCTAAGATATCTAGGGTCCAAAAACCTATCCAAATACCATATACTAATAAAGCCAGAATACAGAGTTTGTTGTTTCTACTCATAGTTTGGTTGCTGGAACACTGAAAGTCTGAGTTGAGCAATCTCAGGATGCCAGCATCCTGGCCACTAGGGAGCTTGCATGAAGGGGTTAAGCACACATATTATGTTTGAGTTTTAATGCAAAACAGGTTCCAGCATAAAAAAGAAATATGTCTCTTTTCCAGGAAGAGATTTGGATTTCAGATATTTCAATATCTTCCCTCTGTTGCCCTGTCCTCCATGATTAATGATACCAGCAGTTGATTAAACTGACAATCTTCAAATACAAGAAAATGCATGTAAATGAACTTAATTTCACCATCAGTCATCAAAACAGCATTCTCAAATTAAAATGTTCTTTATTTGCATGACAAGTATACATTTACGTGTACAAAGCATGAAATATGAGATTTGTATCTCTCTCTCTCTCTCTCTGGCTCTCTCTCTTTCCCTCTCTCTCAAAACACACACACACACACACAAACACTGCCCATCGAAATAAATAAATAAGAATTCTGGCTTACCTTTGGGATTATGAGGGACTGTGTGAATGAGCATTATCCCCTCCTGGCTCACTTCTTTCATAAGATAGTGGTGTTATCCTTGTGTCTGGAAAACCATAATCCTCTCAAAGTTCAGCACTTCCTCTGAGCGCCTTCAGGTAAGCAAGCCCCAGAGGGTGAGCTGCTCCAAATACAGTAGCATTGATTTCCAATGCAGGCTTGTGACCTTAGCTGGAAATCATATATGCATTTTCTCAAAATATGTTTGTGCTCCCAGCCATTGACAGCCAAGTAACATTTCCACTCACCCAAAATGTGTGTTCTCATGGAGACTTTTCTGAGTAATAACAGAGCTCATTACCTTAATTGGTGATGAGGAGAAGAGGCTAGTTATTTTTGTAAAAAAATATATTCATCTCAACTCCTCGAACATTTTGAACATTATTTGTTGTGTATTTCCCAAGTGATCAAGTGTTTGCTTATTGTTGTCAACCGTTCCACAAACTAGCTCTTCAGTTTTGAGACTTTATAAAAACATTCCAAAAATTAAGCTGCGAGCAAAGATGAACCGAGACCAGGCAATATGGCTGCCTACCAGCGGCGGCTGCTCAAACCTCCTCTATACGCTTTTCAAATGTTAAACTTTTTTTTTTCTTGTTACATAATTAAAATGTGTACATTTAAAAAGGATTTCATAAGGTTACTGCTGTCATTTTGACTTTAAAATATTTGGAAAAATTTTTCAGCCATCTGAACAAAAGGCGGTTGAACAAAATATGAACAGCTTCAATCCTTCTTGGAGTGCAGTTACATAAGTTGTGAATGGAGGTAGAAATGTACATCACTCTCTATGCTCCAGAACTTTTCATAAAGGTTCTTCTCATCTGGTGATTGTGGAGGCCATGTAATGTATTTCATCTCATGCCGGTGTCCGTGAAAGTGCTTTTTAATTTCTTAGCAGTGCATATGGGGGTGTTATCAAATTGGAATATGGGGAGACCCCAGTGTATGCACTTGGGGCCTGTATCATGAAGTAGGATTACTGAGTTAGCGGGATAACTGCAATGAGTAAAACCCAGAACTGTTATTTTCACTTGAGTCCATGTTCCAATTTTGGGAGGGTTCCAGGTTTTACTCTGGCAATCCAGATATCCTGCTAGCTCTCTAATCCTGCTTTGTGATACAGGCCCCTGGTCTTATAAAATAGTTTTGTATTCATTGGCCATTACACAACCATGCTGAGCAATCATCAGACCCAATGACTCCCATGAGATCGCTGCCCATATCATTACTGAGCCATTTCCATGTTTAACAGCTGGCAGCAGGTATTGTGGGTTGAATGCTTCCTTTGGGTTTCTCCAAATATAAACCCGTCCAGATGTAGGAAGAAAGAGTAAAAGATGACTCATCAGACCACATGTGACCAAATGTGGGCTTCAGATACATGTCTCACGCTCAACCATTTTACAGGAGAGAAACATTGCAAAATCACTATCTAGTCAAAATGGAGTTAATACTAGAATTGCAATCCTGGAGAGAAAATCACCTACATTTCTAAATTTAAACCATTGTGTAAATATGTGCAATTTTGTTACATATTGGCAACAGTTGGTCCTCTAGTATCTCACAGGTACAAAAATATCTTTCCATAATGTTGACTTCTGTTGTCCTTGTTACTGTTTGTCCTTTTTACCTGACTTACTAAAGAAAGCTAATGTTGAAAACCAAAACCAGAACAGTTGCACAGTTAATTTTTATCGTTGTGAAGTCAACCAGACAGCTGACTGCTTGCATGATCAAAATGTAGGCTAATTAATGGAATGATTTGGGAAAGATTTTTTTGAATGATTGTTTGAATTTTGTAATGCATGGCTGCACAGTGTGGCAACCATTAGTGTAGCCTACATATAAGATGAACCAGGTTCTGTTTTATATCCCAAATAATAATCTGACTAATCTGACTAATAATCTGAATAATATTTTCTGACACAGTATGGGCATAAACACCTTGAATCAACTCCACCAGCATTTGAACCGTTACGGTCTTGTTCCTTATGTCTCACATGACAAAAGAGAGAAGAAAAATAAGTGTTATACAGCAGGTCCATTAGTCCTCCAAGATTCAGATGCAAAATAGAGTGTGGGCAGATAAAAGACGACAGGCAGGCAGCCATTTACCTCCAAGAATTTTAATGCAAGGCATTGTGGGATAGCTACCGGGCCACAAATAAGTACCTGTTGATGAGGGCTATCAAAATTTAGGGCACCCCTTGAAGAAGTATTGTTATATTTCAGTAGGGAGAGCAGTTGTCAGTGTTTTGAATTTACATGATTATGGGGGAGTCATGCCAACTAGTCAAAGAACTGGGAGAATAAAAAAGGATATGGTTTTAGAACTAAATCTGAGGCTGAACTTCTGAAATGTTTTCTTCATTTTTTATGAATTTATTGTTTAAACACTGCCATAATTGTGCCTATTAAATTCACAGGAAGCACTAGGTTAGGCACTACACAAATGTTGCAATTTCATACAATAGTGCATGGTTTGAGCGTGTGTTTTATGATGCGAAAGGGCTAAATTACCTACAAAATCTTTAAAGCCAGTTTTCTCAAAATTATGCTTTGTCAAAACACAATACTCATAGCTCCAGAAATATTAACTTGGTTTCAGGAAATGATAGCTCACTTTGTAACTCTGATTCTGTTCTTTAACATCAAATGAAAACATAAAAATGTTTTTAAAAATAATCTAAAGTATGTGTTTGGTCATATTACTTTTTTCCATTGCACAGGGGTTTTGTGCTTCAGGTTATGAGTATTTCAGTTGAATTCAATTGTATTTGTATTGGGCTTTTTACAGAGACACTGTCACAAAGATGTTTCACAGTGGAAATAGAAAGGAAATCTGGGAAAAAACCAGGCCTGAACTCCCAAAAAGTAAGCAACTGAGGGAAGAAAAACCCCATTGGGAAGAGTTTGTGAATTAGCACTGGAAACAAGCAGTTTCCGAAAGGCAGACACGGCATAAACACTAGCTTTCTGGAGCTCATGGCAGACAGTTTTTGTTTGGGTCTCATAGGTGTTGATACAGTTCTGTTTCAATTTTTACAGCCGTAGGTTTGGGGGGTGTTTAGTAGCTATCATGCCAAGATGCAACTGACAAGCTGTAGTGCAAGGTCTGTCAAATTAAAGCGTGTCAATTTGAGTAATTTAATTACTGGAGGCGGTACCGCAGCAGTAAAAGTGGATGATTTAAGAGGAATAAATTACTGGTGGGTGTGGTGGAGAATTGGTATAACTGTGGCCAGTCAGTTCTACCACCTTTATTGCCTTTAATATTACAAAACTGTATTCAAAGACTATATGTGAATAAATAAAAATATGCTATCACTGTGTTATCACAAAAACAGTGCAGTTTATTTAGGAACACCAACTTACACGCTTACACAGTATATGCAACAGAAAAAAGGACACGCACAAATAAATAATTACCCAGATGCTTATCAACAGATAAAGCAGAGTAGAGGACATTTGTTTTGACTGTTTCAGTGCTTTTCCTGCTGATGTTTTTGGTTCCAAAGAGGGTGAAAAATATTTGCGAAGGTTGAAACACATTGCCTCTAATCTGTTTTATGTGTTTGTACACACCTGGGTATAATTTATTTGTGCTTCTTTTTCTGTTGCACACATTTGGGCACATCCCTGTGTAATCCTGTTAGGTAGTGTACCTTAAGATCGAGGACTAATAAACTCTGCAGTGCTTTCTGATGTAAACAAAACAGGAGTAGCCAATTTACAAACAATATAATAGTAATGTAAGTAACAATTCAAATGATTCAAGTGCTCAAATTGACCTAAGGTAATGTAGAAACATTAGAGTTCCAAAAATATAGTATCTTACTAATTCTTTTGTATATAGATATATCTAACAAATGCATATCTACGACAGTTTGGCAAATGCAGAAACTGTCTCTCTTATTATCGGGTAAAAACTCTTGAGTGGTCAGTTCTCTACCCCATATGTTCACATTCATATGTGCACACTGGTAAGATAACCAAAATAGCACTATGCACCCGCAGTAGTGTTAGAAGATGGTTTGGGTTGGTTGAAATGCAAACTCGTTATTCGACATCAAGCTTGCACAGTGCTGATTGTTTTATTGACGTACTATTTCTCTGCCCAACCCATGTTGATGCAAACAGGTTTGCTGCCGACCACGAAGCTATCAAACCCCAAACCCAGCAGAAGCAAAAAATACTTCTTTTGTGCAGAAGAAAATGAGCAGTTTCAATAGCGCCCAGGGGAAGCTGCGCTATCATTGTAACCGAAACACAGTCCATATTCCTTTTTTTCTTGCGACGTTCCCTTTATTTAGTCCAACCTCTGTGTATTTATATATTTATTGGTTGTGACTTTTGATTTCCAGACTGAGCGCGGCATCAATAAATCCTAGAGGCGACATCTCAGTTTGCCCTTTCAGTAGCGTGCAGCATGTGTTTACTGGGTTTGATTGTGAAGCTGAAATCATTCACACGTAGGGATAATTAAGCGAAACACAGGGGAACCAGCCAGGAAGGCATCTGTTTATCAGGCAATAACAGAAGAACTCACTGGTCCGTGTAAGATGTTTAGCTGTGCTGAGTAGGTAGGGTGTCAATCAGGTCTGAAGTGGCCTTATCCCATTCAGATTTATCACACCCACAGCCCAAAAATGAAGATTAAAAGAAAATTAAGGAATGCTGCGTTTGAGCTTGGGTGTAAAAGCTTTGTGACATTTAGTCTGTTGCTGATGCTGACTTGGTGGAACTGGGGGCCTTTATTGAGTGAATTAGAGCTGTTTTAATGCATGAGGCTATTGGCTTTGCACTGTCTCATCCAGCTGCATTCCATTAAACCTTCAGAGGTAAATGATGACTTCTGTACCTCTGTATTACGTACTTACTTATTCATTAATCGTTCACATTTATGCATTGTTTTTCATTTTTTCCAATAAGCTTTTCCATTTTGTGAGCTTGTTCTGGAGGTCTGTTTCTAAAGTACGGCTTAAATTCCTTTGTGCTTAGGGTCCAGCCTGGAAGGTGAATAGAAGTACTGTGCCTTCAAAAAGTATTCACCCCCTTGAACTAAAATTATTTTTTGCCACATGTTGTCCTGTTACACCTTAGAATCTTAATGCAACAAAATATCCCCTACACAAAAGACAATAGATTCAACATTGCGATGGCAGGTATGCCATCTGCCAAGTTACGCCTTGGCGGTGCATGCCCTATACCTATACAGCACTGAGAGTTTGGCACTTTTCTGCGTTTCTTACAGAAATAACCACAATGACCACAGACTCTCTTCTGTACCTTCTGACCTCATTTAAACACACATAATTCAAGTACAACTTCACACGTCCACACAATAAAGCCCGTAACTGGGGTTATTTTGTGCAAATCCCACATAACATCTTTTCATGACTAGGGATGGGTATTGTTTCGATTTTGACAATGCCCGTGCTAAAACAATAACTTTTGAAATGATACGGTGCCTGAACTGGTAGTCTGAAATATTGAGCAAATGACAGCGTTAAAGAACGTCTTTTTTATTGCAGATGCACGTCCCATTGTTTGAATCCTTTCGACATTTTGACCGAGTAACATTAGCTAGCTTGTTAACGGTACCTGCTGTCACTGATTTAGTCCACAGAGCAAAGTGTATGTAACGTTAGTAAAGATGGCACCGGAATCCTATATCCCTCTGCAAATTATTTGTTCTATAGCATTGGTCTCCAACCCTGGTCCTGGAGAGCTGCAGGGTCTGCTGGTTTTTGTTTTCACCTTAAAATCAGCACACAATTGAGACCCAAGACACCAGGTGAGTTGAGTTAACTGTGTAATCAACTGCTCTAATTGATTCATGAAGTGCAGAGTCACTATGAAAACCAGCAGACCCTGTAGCTCTCCAGGACCAGGGTTGGAGACCACTGTTCTATAGTGTAGTTGTTTACCAAAGTGAAATGTCCAAGCACATGTAGAAATATACACTCATTTTTAAATGTTTTTGTCAATATAAATAAATAATTTGAAATATTTAAAATATTTCTTATAAAAAACTTGGAATAAGTAGATCAGTATTTTCAATGTTTCATTCAGCCTTGCTGATGCTATGTTAGAACAAACCTGAGAAAGTACTACATACTACAAATAGGATCATTTAATCCTCTTCTGAGGTCTCTTTTCTAACAACAGTCACATTTTCTCCCGCTATACACGACGATACTGTAAAATATTACCAAGTACAGTGCCTCAAGGTGAGAAATAAACAACAGAAAAACAGTGGCTGGGGGAATGATATCATTGATGGTGTATATTGCTTTAACCGAAGCACTGTATCTAGCACTGTTTAAATAACGTTACAGCTCATTGCTGTGATTTATCATTCCAGTTAACATGGCTTTTATCCCAGGGGCTTCAAAGTCTGATTTCACCTGGTCAATTAGGTATATCAGGAGTACATATGAATACATCCGCCATTTTTTCTTCTTGATGTCCTATATTTGTGTGAGTGTGTGTGTGTGTGTGTGTGTATGTATATATATATATATATATATATATATATATATATATATATATATATATATATATATATTATATCTGCCCAGGGAGCACAGATAAACATGGGCGGTTATCCAACTCTGGATAAAATGTCAATTTATTTTCATACTTTGAAGTTTATGTCATAAATTGTACATGGTCCCTGACAAATAAAAGTACCTATGGTTTCTTGTATTATAGTGCTCACTAATGAATGTAATCCGATCCGTGTTCTGAAGGGCCTTGATTCATGTCTTGTCCTTGAATTTAAACATCACTTACTCCCATCACCAAGGAAGAGTAGAGCTAGCCCCGGGGGAATTTGCTCACATCCATATTCATGAGTTTACCCCTCCTTTATGGTTTCCCTCCGTTCGACACTCAGACTGATGTCAGCGGCGACAGCTCTATCCTCATTATGTAAATGCACTGCCTTTTATCGCACAGATACGTACTCAGACTCCGCACCACACCTTGACATTGAATCGGCTAATGCCGACTGCATCGGCCGGCTGTAATGTATTTAACCCGCATCGTAATTTCATGACTCTTAATCTAAATCTAAATCAGGCTGTGTTACATCGGCATGGACCTTAATTCCTACCTTTTTTCTACTGAGGTTGTCTGTTGGGAAATTGAATCCATCTCAAAGATGGATGAGTTTGTCGTTGCTGGCTGTACAAGGACACAAAGGCAGGCTGCTTTTAAACATTCAACGGAAATATAAAATCAGGTGTCTTGAGTCCTTTAAGTTTGTGCTGTCCTGCTCCACTCCTCTCTTCCAATCTCTTTTAACAGGTTTTGACAGCAGTTTCAAATGGTGTTATCGTTATCGTCATTGGATGAGACCTGTCACAAAGTAAGCTTCCGTGTGATCTGATCAGGTATACTGTAGTATGTTTTGATGTGAAATTCACTTTTATGTGAATTTTGCTGGAGGTTTTTGAACTGCTGACACTTTAAAGGGCCTGAAGGTGGTCAAACTAGAAGATGAATCCCAGAGAAAGGGTTTGACGTACCAAGCTTTCAGGAATCCTGCCACTTTGAATGTATATCAAATAAAACTCTTGCCGTGCTTACCATTTACAAATATTTACCGACTTATCCTGGTAATATGTTTTCTGCAGTTCAATACCCCTGTTGTATCGCATGTGATTTTAAGTGTTAATATTTTATCAGTGATCAGACGTCATGTGACATTACAAATACTTGCTGTACAGTGAGTGTCTTACAGCATTGCAAGGCTTACTGTCTTAATTCAGAGATCAAATGGTTTGCATCATGACAAAAAGACAAATGAGAAAAAAAAACTGTTTAGTTACGTGGTGTTTGAAATAAATGTTTTAATGATATGGCCATGGAACACTGCCAGTACACAGAAGAGACAATGCACCCTTTTATTTATGTATCAAGTACTAAAATAGCAAAAATACACAGAAAATGTTCTTTAAAATATATATTTTTAAACAGATGTACTCTGTCAAAATAAAATGCACAGAAGAGTTCACTGTGAAACAGCTGAAGTGGCACACATTTGTTTTGTTTCTCAGTAGCCCTGCATTGTGATGGAAGTGCGAGGGCAAAGTTGTGAAGGAATCAGCTGGGCCCTCTCTTGTTTAACCGATTCATTTTGTGTCATGTGATTCATCTGTGCGGATGTCACTTCCCTTTAAATGTCAGTGAGAGGAGCCAAGCTTTCTAGGTTTCTGTGGTTTTATTTCGCGTTCGCTTTCGATTCCTCTCTCTTTTATCATTTTATTATTTAAAGCCAGTGTATAAAGCCCTGTCAAGTCCCCATTTGAAGTTAAATGTACTTCATTTGCTATTGTTCATTAGAGTTTGTATTTGCAGGACTTTAGATCTGTTTTCGGTGTTTGTTTTGCTGTAATGGAAAACTGGCTTATTTTTGCTTCAGTGAAAGTTGAAAGTGGCACAGAAGGACAGAGAAAGAGGCGAGGCTGAGGGCAAACTGGGAGGAGAGAGAGAGGAAATCTTTAGATAGTGATCCACTGTGGCCTGGCCAGCCGTTTATCTTCGGCCTGACGTTGACATCTGTTGTTTTAAAGGAATAAACTGCGGAAATCAATAAACAGGCTCACTTGCTCAAAGCTAATACATTGAAAAATGACGTGGAGGGCAATGGAGGTGCGTTTGTCCCCCTCTGAGCGCTCCAAGTGATTGTACTAATAATTCACTGACGTGTCGCGCCCGTGTGAAATTAAGTATGCAAAACCTCCATTTTCGTTCTACCCCGGCTCGCCGTAATTAAATTGAAGACATTACACAGAAAAATGTGCCCGATGGTGAGGAAAAATATGGATTAATGTATGTGTTTTTAACAACCATGCAAACACACACGCACAAACTCATACAAAAAACTCGAATAAACACATACACATATACTGACAGATATGTTCACACACCCACACACAAACATGCACACACATGCACAGAGAAGCAACAACAAAAAAAAAACTCCCACCAAAGCAGTGCATACATGCACACACTTTGTTAATATCAGGTGCAGGATAACGCAGTTGTTTCTGAATAAAAGTAATAGTGGTTGTTTCTGAGCAGAAGTAAAACGCAGTTATCAACACAAGCTACTTATCCTTAATGGGAGTCACAGCATGTTTGCTAAGGGTAGATAGTTCTCCCAATGTTTCTCTCCAGTAATTATGCATGAGTGCCATGGGACTCCTGGCTGCGGATTGCTGAGGGCTGAATTTTTAACCTTCCTCTATTCTGAATAAACAAATGCCTTTGCTTTGTTTTGTTCTGTCAAACCCGAGCTTCACGAGAGCCGCCGTTAAATCCCCTGCACTACAGAATACAGATTCGACACTTGCCTCCTTCGTGGACAGCAGTGAAGTGGTCGGTGTTACTCTCTTTACGTCCCATTTCCTCTGATGACTAAATCAATCAAATCAATCCAGTTTAACTCACTACAGTGCCCTTCACAATAGAAGTGTCAAAATGCAAAGAGAAGCAGCTCCATAAGAAAAGTGCCTGTGATAGCGGACATACTGTATTTATTTGAGATAAAAGACAGGTGGGAATTACTAAAGATGAGAGCAAATCATAGAGTAGCGCAGGACTGACGTTAGAATGATATGGCGTTGGAGTGATGCCTCACAGGAAGGAAACTGATGACCTGAACAGAGGCAGGACATCATAATGGCTGCTCCCCGTTTCGAAGGCAGCTGCCTACTGCTTGTTGCCCTGGGAGACAGGTGCTTTGGAGATAGCTGCCTTTGTGGGCATCAAAGTAATTTTGCATTTGGACACCCCCCCCCCCCCCCCATGAAAGTAGCATGTACGTCACTAAACATTTGTGTGTCGAGCAGGAGACCCGGCGTTCACACCACAGGGGGATTACAGTCTGACAGTGTTTTTAAGCAGCTGCTACATGATGATAGTGATTAACTTGCTAGCTTACGGAAAGCACTGAGTCCGTAAACATCCAACATATCAGTCAAATGTCAGTCAAACGTATTCAAATGAAAATGCTGTTGAAAATTTTGTTTTGACATAACTATATCACGTGGATGATCTGCTGTACTTCTAAAATGACCTTCCAGTGTTCCTTTAGGGCCAATGAGGAACAGCTTGTACAAAGCAGCTTGCGCAGTGTTGTAATGCCTCCAGTCTCTGTGGATTTTGCATGTTCTCCCCGTGTGGCTTTGTGTGGGTGGTGTGTGTGCCCTGCGATGGATTGGCAACCTGTCCAGGATGTGTCCCTGCCTCTCACTCGATGCATGCTGGGATTGGCTCCGGGGATCTAGCAGTAGCTAGTGGTACGATTCGTATCGTGATGCACGGTATGGTACGTACAGTACCAGGGTGGCTCATAGATACATTTCAAACATTTCAAAAAAGTTTATTTAGAAACTATTCTGTTTTGCTGCTGTTTATTTTCAATGAAATAACAAGACTTTTTATTATCAAAGAAGTAGTTTTATATTCTGTATTTATAGCCTTATATTTAGACGGTTTTATCCACTAAATTTGTTAAGAGAAAAGAATGCATCTATTATTTCGCCAACATATCATTCCTCAAGATGGCACCACTTTGCCTTTCCAGTGGTAGTCACCCTAAAGTGCGTCCGAAACAAATCTCCATCCAGGGCTGAAACAGCCCATTTTATGAAATGAAATACGTGAAATAAGATGGCCATATTTCCATCACTGTACTGGATCAAACTGTTACACAAGTCTGCAAATTCAGTTATTTCAGTTAGAACCCTTTTTGTTGTCCTCATAATTGACAGGGAATCTCAAGAATTTCCAAAATTACTGTACATTTAAGTGGTGGAATTTTCTATTTCAATGGGCCTGTTTGCAATGGCCATGATTTCTGTGTGACCATGGTGTCTTATTGAATGAAGGAGTGAGCTCTCGCGATTATATTGGTAACGTGGCACTTAGGATTGTCCTACTGGTTTTTTGGGCTCCTCATACAGGTCTTTTAATATAATTATCTCATTATCTATATATATATATATATCTATCTGTCTATACTTTTTAGAATAAATTGAATTAAAATGAAATAATGTGCTAATATACAGTATGAACCATGGTTTGCCTTGTGGTTTTCGGTACAAACTGTTAGCTGTTGTCGGTATGATTTTTCAATACAGGTAGGCTCCAATGAATGGATGGTTGGAGGGCAACCAGGTCACATAGGGCATATGACCCAAAATGATTTCACATGGAATTACTAGATGGGGTCACTGTAGGCATTATTGCAAGCACCTGACTGATTGTACAATTAGTGAGCAATTGTGACAGTTATGAAATTGTGTAATGGGTTAAACCAGGTGAGAGGAAGGAACGTGACATGGAATCTGAGTATCAGGGTGCAAGAGCACCCTCATGGTACACTGCACACTGATGGAGTCAATATATTTTGCACAGTTTACAATGAATCCATACAGGCACACACCATCAATTGTGGTCTGAAATAAATGTAAGAGAATGTTCTGTCAGTGGCAAAAAAAACAAAATTGAACAGCAGATAGACGTCACCTGAGATTTGATGAATGCATTTTCGATACATTCCATTCGAAAAAGGCCCTAAATTACGTGCAATTTTAAATCGAAATTGAACTGAAGAAATGGCAGGGATATTCCCTTGAAAACAAATTATTCTTGGGCAGAAGTGTGCGCTTGAGGCTGCTGACTCACATAAAGAAAATATGGTCACAGCGGAGTCAACAGATGGCACAGGCATGTATGTTTTGCACATTTTATTTGTTCTGCAAGGAAAATCAGTTGATCTGATTTTAAAGTTTTTTCTTGCTAACGCGGTACCTCGATACAGCAAGTTACCACTTCGTCGCGAACAGCATCATTCAACAATACTATTGAATTTTGAGATTGACTTCAACAACATATCTGCATTTGTCTCAGATAATGCAAGTTGCATGTTTGTAATCATGGATGTAAAATAGTTCCTGAAGGGCAGCATGCATCCAAAATGAAGGGCGAGAGAAAGAGCATTGTGGGAAGGTAGCGCACAGGGCTGGTTAAATGTGGGAATTCCAGTTAATGCAGTCTATCAAATAAAGGAGCAAAAGAGATGGCAGAAAATGCAAGGCCTTTCTGAAAAATTTTATGGCAAGGATGTCGTATCTGTTTTAACCACAGATTTGGGTAGTCCCAGCCCTCACGAGAGCATCTAGAAAGGGCCGTTTTGAGATTGGTTTCCATTAAATGTTTTAAAATCTGATTTGTTCAGCAGGTTTTATCCAGTGTTAAGATATATTACATTCTGGTAAGTGGCTGAGTGACCTTGTATTGCTGCCTCAGGTCACCTAAGGTATTGGTTTATGAGGAATATCTGAACGTTGCTTTATTAGCAAAGCATATCTCTGGAACTAACCTCATATCCGAGTGTGACCAGGCTCATACTGCTGAAATATTATGAGCCTGAGAAGTGAGGCTAAATCGAGACTTAATAATTCTTTAGTATGTTTTTTTCTGACACTGGGTTGGCCAATGGAAAATGGGCTCTCCCTCTAAGCTGAGTTTTAAGCTAAGATTATATTTCTTCATGCCAGGGAAATGTGAAACAAGGTGTACACAACCATGAGAGCGATCCTAAACTGACTGTAAGCTTAGGGTTGTAACTAGGTAGCTATTTTGTAGGTGACTTAGTTAATGCTCCTGTCTTAACTACTGCTTGTATTTTTGCATAGACTGCGTTGTTGCTGTTCTCGTTTGTGTTAGTGTTAAACAGTTTAACCTTCAGGGTCCAACTTGAACTATGTGGTGGTTCCCTGCACTTGGACCGGTACTTCTCTCTAGGGTTTTCGTCATACTTGTTCCTGGTTATGGTTATACACTTTGTTGTACTTCGCTCTGGATAAGAGCGTCTGCCAAATACCTGTAATGTAATGTAATGACAGTACCCAAACAAGGCACAGAATGGCTAGCCTGAGCGTTCACATGAAGTGGCAGAGCAACAGCACATTCAGCTAAGCTTACATAACAGCTCTGTGGTCCTCATTTACCCTTCACAGACATCTTTAGCAAATGGGTAGACTAAAGAGGTAAGTTTTGAACCTGCACTTAGACAGTGAGTGTATCTGAACCCTGAACATGCAACAGGAGATTGTTCCATATGTCAGGAGCTCTGTAGGAGAAGGCTCTGCCTCCCATTGTAATTTTAGATATACTTGGAATTTTCAAAAAACCAGCACTTTGTGAGTGAATAATATTGGAGAGTAAAGGTCAATAACTCTCTTATGCTATTCTGAAACCAAACCATTTAAATTCTTACACGTTGGGAGTAGAATCTTATAGTCATTTTGAAATTTAACCAGCAACCAATGAAGATATCCGAGCACCGGACTGATGTGTTCACATTTCTTTGTTCTTGTAAGTATCCTAGCAGCAGCATTTTGCCCAAGTAGGAGATGTTTTAAGGTTGAATTGCTGCACCCGGACAATAAAGTGTTATAGTAAATCAAGCATGAGGTTACAAGGGCATGAACATTTTTTTTTCTGCATCCTGCAACAACAGCATCTTCATTAGTTTTAGATATGTACCTCATGTGAAAGAAGGCCATTCTCATGATATTGTTAAATTTTTTTTTGTACAGAGAAAAGAGCAAAAGGCCCAGAACGGATCCTTGTGGTACTCCAAAGTCTACCCTTGAGCACTCTGATGACTCACTGTTTGCACTCACAAACTGAAATCTATTAGAGATTTAAACCACAAAAGAGCTTGCCTGGTAAGACCAACAGATTTTTCCAGCCTGCAGGAAAATATGGTGGTGTATTGTATCAAAAGCATGACTGAAGTCAAGTAGGATGTGTATGGAGAGTATGGAGATACAGCCACAGTCCAGGAAGAGGCAAGTGCTGTCTCAGTGCTACGGTGTTTCTTAAACCTAGATTAAATCCTCAAACACACATTGTTAGCCTGTAGAAAAGAACACTATTGAGCTACCCATTTCTCAAGGATCTTTGATTTGAAATGGGAGATTTGAAACAGGTCTATAGTTAGACAGGCAAGTAGGATACATATTTAATTTCTTGAGCAGTGGATTGATTTCTAGTAGAAGGATGTAGGAACATAGTCTGATACATTGCAATGAAGAATTTATTATGTCCAGACTTGGTTTGCGAAGCACAGGCAATCGCTCCTTCAATACCTTTGTGGGTACGGGGTCTAGAAGGCAGCTGGATGATTTAAAAGAATAAAATAATTTAATTAGTTCGCTCTGAGGTATAGGAGAGTTCAAGGTGTTATGTGTGTCTAGGAGACAGCTCAATATTGTCAATACAGCTGGGGCAGAGGCAAATATCTTTTTCCAATTTCTGTTATTTTAGCACTAAAGAAAATCAAGAAATTATTACTACATGAAGCTGGAATTTGAGGGCTAGTTGTTTCATGATTGTTAATTAGTTTAGCAAGTGTTTTAAAGAGAAACCAGGAATTATTATTCTTATGTTTTGTATAAGCTTTGAAAAGTAAGCAAACTTAGCTTTGGAAAGTGTATGCTTTTAAGAACCTCGACGACTCTATTTCTAGGCCAAGTGGAATATCCAAAATTTAGTGGAATGTCAATTCATTCCAGTTGACGAAGCTTTTGTTTAGGGGCCTGTGTGTGGTCAGGGTGCAAGCCTCTTCTCGAGAAAGTTTTTTATTTTAGGATTATTTCTGAACTTGTTTTAGGAAAATGTATTGTTTTATTATTGATTACATTTTTGTGGCAAACTCCAAAATATTTAGATTTTAAATTATTTGGAATTGGGAGAACTGATACAGTTTCAATAGGGTGATTTTGAGAAGTCAGTGGTTTCAAGAAGCTACTGGATACATCTTTGTAGGATAAAATGTCTGCGGCCTGGCTTTAGCTCTGAGGAGTCATTTTCGAGAATTTAGACTAAAAGCTTTTTTTCTAGATAGAAAACGGTTCTCTTCTGGGATGGGTGAATACTATCTTTTTTCAAAAGACCTAACCTTCCCCAGATAGTTTGCCAGTTGTCTGCATATCTCATGTTATTTTCTGTATACCACTCACCGCAATTTTGCTTCTCCAAAGGAACCATAGGACATTACTGACTGGGACATTATCTGTGCCATTAATCACGATGACTCAAAATTACTCTTCATGATCATTGATTACCTCTATCAAACATTGTTAGTGCCACCATGAAACATTTGTGAAAATATACATTTAGCCTTAGCCAGCACTTTCAAATTTGCCTCAGTGGCAGTCACTCTAGCACCAAGAATGTCATTGACTTGATGGCTTAAAAGCTTGATCCAGTTATCTTCTCTGATTTCCCATTCCTTAACCGGTGTATTGTCAAGTATGGTGAACTAGCTAAATAATTTGAAAGGAGACAGTTGAGGGGTACCATGGGCCTGGATTTGTTTCCTCTATGCCTCCCTCTTACTGTGACAGAATCATGCTGGTGGGACAACACCACTGGGGCTATACCAGGGGACAGAGAGCAAGCACTAATATCCAGAAGAATCTAAGAAATATTCACTACTTCTAATACATTGAAGAGTCCGGATATGAGCTTCCAGTTCGCAAATCTCTTCCACCAGTCTAGCGTGCAATCCACATTTATTACAGGTATAATTACCACTAAATGGCCAAGGAGATGTAACAAAACATATTACCCTTGGCGCATACAACAGGGAGAAAGGAGGGAATGCAAGGTGAAATTAGCCTGATCACTGATGGAGTTAATGGGATGGATATTCCAATGAGTCGCTTGTTGACTTCTTTCTGGATCTTGATGTCACTAAATTCGGTAAGTACAGTACATGTTACCTACAATATAGAAGTAATTGAAGACAGAGCACTTGTATATATTAGAAATATATTGTAGAAAATTAAGAGAATATTGTTATTTTTGATAGAAACTACTGAGCAAACAGCACAGTATAGCATGCCTCCATTTTAAGTTCAAACAGGAAATGATGTTCTGAGGTGAAGCTAGACAAGGGTGAAACCATACAAACCTTGTGCATGAGGAGAGAGCACATATAAATTATCCTTTGTGTATGTTGTGTGATGCTGCATTGGGGAGGGCCTTGGCATCATGGGGTGAACAGATGCACAAAATCTAAGTAAGGATCAGCTTGCTGCCTTATATTTGTTTTTAAAGCAAAACCCAAAACCGCTTCAAACTCAAAATAGTGAAACGGTCAACAAAATACTCCACAGGGGGAAAAGGTAGGCAGGAAAGGATCCAACAGAAAGCTAGATGCAGGAGAACATGTAAACCACCATCAGCATCAAGCAGCCAGTCCAAAAAGCCAGTCTAAATCTCCCTTATTAAGACCAATGATTAGGTAATGGGCCACAACTATAGTGATTACAATGCTTTACAGCTGTGGCCATTTTAGGGCCAGTGCTGCCCCCTGGTGGACAGTACCCCAACTTCCTTTCTGACAACACAATTGGTATGCAGTATAATGGCTGTGGCATTGGTTTCCAGCTATGTGCTACTGCACTCTTTGTCTGCATTATGTGTTGTGTCTGGAGTGGGAAAGGCTCCTGGTTAATGCTGCTCTTGGGATTCAGAGAAATCTGAGTGCCCTCGAGTTGGTTGGGATGTCAATGTAATTCAGTTGATCTCCAATACGTTCTGTGCTTTGTATTTGAAAAATAAAACAAATGTTACACAATGTGAAACTTGCACAAAAGTTTTGTTCATTTCACTGTGCAGAATCAATGGTATTTATGTAATTAAACGCAAAAGCTTTTGGTATTACAGCTTAAGTGTAATGTCATAACACTATCATAATGTACTATGTAGTGACAGTTTATTCCGTTAAGTCAAATTTGCATATATTTTAACAATGTTATGACATTGATCTTATGATGTAGTATGCAGTCATAAGTGCTTATTACAGGTGTCAGTTCATGCTTATAACAGCATTATATATACCTTATGGCATATAGTTCAACTAGTTTTATTTTTCAAGTTTTATTGTTTATTTTATGGTAATACATGCACATTATGTGTGGGCTGTGGAGTTTTGGCCAGCTGCTGTTCTGACACCTCATAGAACCTTTCTTCCACTCTCCGCTTCTGAATTTCATTAGGATACATTTTACATGAGGTTTTTGAACAGCCGTGGAAGGTCAATTTTGCATACGAGAGTGAGAGAGATCAGTGGGCAAGAGGGAAGAGACCGCTCTCTTCTCAGAATATATATTGCTCTATTGAAGGCTTTGTGATGATGTCAACGGCGGCCAGTATTGTGATTCAGCACTTTAGTTGCGGGTTTGCAGGAAAGGTCTTTAGGTGCTCGCCGCGCACAACGCGAATGCAAGATCTGTAGCCCGGGCAACGGTCTGTCAGGGCCTGAGTAATTCCAGTCATTGGTGAAGGAATCGATGAGGAAGAGTAATCAGAACCATGATTTATGACCGCCGAACGCAACATGTTTATTGATAGCGCTGGCGGCGGCGGCGGCAGTGGCTTCTGGACCCCGTTGGGCGTTCGGCGCGCATCGGAGGAGACACAGCAGGAATCCGATAGCTCCGAACAGGCTGCATATTTACAAAAGGCTTGTCAAAGAACCAAGCTTTTCCAATAGCGTCCATCTGCATGCGCGGAGGCACAGATAGTCAAGCTGTAATTTAACTAATTACTTTTTTTTTCTATTATTGATTAATATTTATGAAAAACTGATGTCATTTTCAAAAGCCCATCTTGTGTTCTCAGGCATAATTTAAAATGGAGTAAGAAAATGCCAACACATGGAAAGACAGCTGATGTTGGTCAAAAATGAACTTGGCATTTTATTAAATGTTAATAATAGGAGATGTTAAAATTAATGACAGCTTACAAAATCTTACAAAATTGCCTGGTTCCCAAATAACTCGGTTGTTAATGGCAACACACAGAAGCTCTGGCGCAGTCCTATAATAACTTAGATTTTGTTGGACAGCAGCTTATAGATTACCAATTGTTATTAGTGAGACATGTATCTTTCCTCACTAGTCCTCTTTAGCCCACTGCAACCTACTCTGATGCATGTTAGCTCTCCTTTAATGCACTACATCCTCCCCTGATCCACTCTAGCAGGCTGTTGCAATATGCGCACTTCTACGCTTGAGCACTTGGTATGCAAGTTCATGTGCTTAGCCTAGGTGCGCAAGCGTGTCCTATTTCTTGATTGATCAGAAGTCCAGTGTGCTTGATGTGCACTTCATCCAGTGCTAAGGCCACTCCGGTGCAGTACTTGCCATGTACACAGACCCACAATGCACTGAGTTGGTGACATTCATTGTTGACGCCAGTCACGAGGTTGCCGGCTTGTGTGTTTACTAGAGGAAAATGCCACTGAAGAAATATCAATGTAAGAAAGATGTTTGCGAAGATGCAAATGTTGCAACTTTATATTTTATTCATATTGTAGCATCATGATTGTATTGTTAATGTGAATATAACATTAGCAAGCTTGGTTAATTTGTCTGTTGTTAGCAAGCCCACATCAAGCTTTGCACAGCTATTACTAGCTATTAATAGTGGTGTGACAAAATGAATTATTTTAAATATGGACATGGGAACAAGAATTGTATCCCAATTATTTTTTTTAAATCCCTGTGCACTTGGGCACTTAATACATACTTGTACACTATACCCAGGATTTTAAAATCTGTCATGAGGGTACCAAAGAAAAGAGATTAGCGAATGCCGGGGAGGGGAGAGGGAAGAATTTATGATTGCAGGTAGCAATAAAAACTATTATCCTTGACTCACCCAGGTCTTGCTCACCCAGGGGTGCTGCTAAATTCAATGTCCGTTTGCCCTGGATATTCCCCCGGTACTTTGCATATAGGCTACTGATTTCAAACTAATGTTTGCTGTCTCTTACTGATTTTCATGATTTTGTGGTTTCTCGATTATTTAGCTGTTTCTAATAAAGATCTTTAATGATAAACCAGATATACTAGCCTACAGTGGAGAATGTAAACTGGTGAATGGTGATGCAAGGATGGTCACTATGTGTAAGAATGATGCCATTATCACTCTGTCATTCGGAAGACTTCATGTTGGCATGCAGTGGGAATTCTCTCTAAACTTTGCTGAAGTTTAAGTGTTGTTGCTATCGATGTGTCGTTTACAGTATTGTTTCTCAGCATATACCCTACCATTAATTTTATTCAGGTTAAACAGAGGCTCTGAATTCACTAGAACACCTGCACTACACTCTCCTTTGATCCACACTAGCTCTCTTTTAGTGCACTACACCTTCCTCTGATCCACTGTCTTTTAGTTCACTACACCTTCCTATGTTCCGCACAAGCTTTAATTTAGTGCACTACACCTTCCTCTGATCCACTGTCTTTTAGTTCACTACACCTTCCTATGTTCCGCACAAGCTTTAATTTAGTGCACTACACCTTCCTCTGATCCACTCAAACTCTCCTTTAGTGCACTACACCCTCCTCTGATCCACTCAACCTCTCCTTTAGTGCACTACACCCTCCTCTGACCCACTCAAACTCTCCTTTAGTACACTTGACTACACCAACACATGCTAAAAGGAGCAGAAAGGGCAAAGCACCTCTCTGTGTCCAACATATTCCAGGTCTAAGATGGCAGTGAAATATTAGCAGTTTTCACCTCAGGGACATTAGCAACCAGCAACAGTAGATTTTTTTTTTACCTTCTTATTTTAATGCATTGAGACCATACTCCCTGGTCAGCAGCAGAGGAGTGTCTAATTGAACAGGCCTTGTTGATCTGTAGCATCCTCTGCTGTGAAGCGATATGTTACGAAGCCCCTCTGCCTTATTAGCGCAGATAACAAATGCTAGAACGGCGGCTGGTGGCTGAGAAACCCTTTATTTTCATTGCAACTGTATGACTGATTGGCGGGCTTGTAAAAAAACGCTAGCATGTCAGCCACTTAGCATAATGTGTCATCCTTGAGCACAGAGAGACCATATGATTCATCCAATTATCCCTTCAACAGTGCACCCAGGCTCCTCTAATCTGGTTAAAGAGAAACAACCACAGCAGCACATACGCAACAAACCGAATAACGGCAGTGTTATTTTTTTTTCTTTAAACAGCGAGTGTTCCTTCTTGGGCCCTGGTCTGGACTCACCGGTGGGCCCTTGAGCCCCCCTGCTCGATCTCAGCGGTCACGTTGACATTCCGCTCGTGTCCTTCCGGATGGTTCCTCGGAATGCAGATGCGGGGACGTGTCACAGTTCTGTCCATTCCGCCTCACAGCGGAATGTGGGCTGAGTGCTGATTCGCCGGTTCCCGTCCAGCCGGAGCGTACGGTCCCCCCGTGAGGCTACGAGACGCGGAAGCGCCATTTCTTATTCATGCGCCGCCGCGTCGGGCATCGCTAACGAGGTGTTTGCTTAGCGTGATCGCGCATTTACAGTGATAGCCAACATGCTAGTTTCACAATGACCCTGTGTAACGTGCTGTAGAACGGTATACTGTAGGTCAGGTTTGTTTGAAGTCAGTATAAGTATACAAGTGAGTAATACAGATGTGGATGTGCGCATGTTTCTAGCGGGAATGAATCCAATTGGCCAGATATGAACCTTTCCCGTTAGAGTTCTGCATGAGCACATATTTCTCACTGTCCTATTGAAAAATGTGGCTCACTCAGAATGTTATACAAACATTTATACAACTTTTTGGGAGTTGGCGCCACAGAAAGTACTTCATGGTGAAATCGGTCTTTGTTTGGGGTGGGTGTAGGCCTAGGTGCAGTGCTGTCTCTACTGACATTGCACTGGAAAGCATTTTGCTCAGTTCCATGAGCACCAAGGCCTTGCCCTCTAAGAAATAGAGAAGAATTGCGAGAATTAAAGTTTTAGGCTGTCAAAGCAACACAAAATTAAATCTGAGAACTCACAGTAGATGTGAGAGATTTTCTAGACAATGGCTCAATGTAGTCCGGAGTGGTCTTGTAACAGTGTCTCTGAACCAATCAGGCAGGTTCCAGTTTCATGTAAATGCACCTTGTTAACTTCACTAAGAAAGAAATTCCCCTTGTACAAAGCGGCGTGTTCCCGTGGCTGACAGCGACTGAAACTTCTCAACTTTCGTCAAGACCATCGGCACCATCTCTTCATCGGTGCACCTGATCATTTGACTGTTGGAGATTGTGGATTTGCCGGTAGTTTAAAAGATTACAGCGGAAGCGTGTCATTCCGTGGCTGGGACCGCCTGGGGTCCGGCCTGCCAGCGCGGTGCGTGTTCAGTGACTGAGCGTTCCTGCTGCGCTTAACGAGCGCGGATAGTGTTTGCTGTGTGGCATGTTGGAGATTATCCTGGTACACGCATGCTACAGGCAGCTAAGTGCTTTATCTCCTGATTAAAGGCGCTCGGGGACCTCAGACAGGAACGCTGAGCTTCCTAAACCCCATGGCGTGGCACACTGGGGTGGAATAAGCACAGCTAGGTCTCTCCCTCTCATGCTGCCTGTGGAAGGAGGGAGGGGGGGCAGGATTTATTTTCTGTGTGTATGTTTGTATGTGTGTATATGTGTGTGGGGGTGGGGGGTGGGTGGCAGAAGAACAAGACAGATGGTGCTAGAGTGTTCTATATGTCATTTTGTGAGTCACTGTGTTTATATGTGTGGCTGAGTGTGTGAGGGTGTGTGTGTATGCAGTTGAGTGTGCAAGTGGTTGTTGGGTGGGAAGACAAGACAGATAGTGCTAGAACATTCATATGCTTCTGCGTGTGATTTTGTGCGTCACTGTGTTTGTATGTGCGACTGAGTGCGTGCGCGCATATGTGTGTGTGTGCGTGCGCGTCCGTCCATGCACAGGCAGCCACGAGCGCTTACATATTATTCAGGTTTTCTTCCCTGGTGAGTGGAGCTGAAGTCAGACATGGCGTTCCTCTTTGGCCCAATATTGTTTTAATGAGTCACTCTGCGCAGATTGAGGAGGCCTCTGGAGCTCCTTCCTCTCACAGCTCGCCTGCGAGGGCACGGTAAGACCTCGGGGGCCCGTGACGGAGCCGGTTCTGCCGTTCTGCCGGGCTCCCCGTCTCGTTAGCCACTGAGCTCGGCGCTTCTCGCAGTTTTTGAGAGCGAGGTACTGCTGAAGGTGTGCTGTGAAAAAATAAGCCAACTCAAAAGCTCGACAGGAAAGTTGCGTGTTCTTCCCGCTACCATTTCTTCTCTTCTTTTTGCTTTCGCCGTTTGCGTTCTGTGGCAAAGTACCCTACTCCAGTAGCAAAGTGTTCCTGTGGAAAGTAAACTGGTGAGTGTTGTCTTCAACACTCTAGCTCATTATCAGTCTTATTTGTGGCCTAGTTTTTGGTCTTCTGCCAGTGCCCAAGGCCCAGACCACTGATTTCCAGTTAAAGTTACTCCGCTTACATGCTGGTGTGTCTGAGGAGTGAACCTGCTTCTCGAACAGGTGTGTCTCGAGCAGGTGTTCCCCTGATAGCCACAGCTGTGACTGAAATTTGAGGAAAAGTAGAAAAAAGGGATAAACCGTTAAAAAAGCAACATTATGGGTGGAAATAAAAAATCAAAAATAAAGAATTACAGTGTTTCATCTTTGAAAGTGTTAAACCGATTATAAAACCAACGTCTTATACAGTATACAGTAAAAGTACTGAAAACGAGGAAGAGATACTGTTAATGATGCACAGTAAAGCCGCCAAAATAATGGAGCTTGAACTGTAAAAGACACAGCAATACTGCCCAATTATCGGGGTTTAAGCATCGCTCACACTCAGGAAATGAACCTGAGCTTTCCGCATAAAGAAAAGCACGCATTCGTCCGGATTTGGAATCATTTTTGTGCGTTATAATAAACAGCTGTGTCAGTGCGTGATCGTCAGCACGAGCAAGGTCGGTGCCCTGGGTAATCTTCTTTAAATTGAGTTCAATTGTGATTTCTGTTGCTGTGTTACAGATGCAGATTTACCTGTACAACTCGGATGACTTTGACAGCATCAGCGCAGCCATTCGAGAGCAGAGAATAATCGCCGCCATGGCCGTCTTCTTCCAGGTATGGTTCAATTGTGCAATTTTACCCAACTTCATTTTTTAATTTCATATTTTACTTTACTCTGAATTCTATTGTCATTTATTTTATGGAATATTTTCTTCATTCAAATTTTATTCTTTCCCTTGTTTTATTCTCCATTTGTTTTCTAACCACTGTTTCGTAAACCACTTTGGGCTACAGTTCTGTAACAATGGTGGTATATAAATTCATATTATTATTATTATTATTATTATTATTATTATTATTATTGTTGGTGTTGTTGTTGGTTGCTACATGTCCTGATTCCATAAGATATGCAGTTTCTGAAAGAAGCCTTCTTGAGATATGATTAAATTAAGAAATAAATTAAATCCAGGAAAAGTACCATCTGCTGCTGTGAAAACAATTATTTTGCAAGGAAGGGAAAAAAAAAAAGCGAAAACAAGCATCTGCATTCACTTGGATAGAATTTATTTTGCTCTCGTGCACTTTAAATTGCACAGTGAAATTAAAGCATTATTACGTTAATCTGCCCAATTCTTAATTATTCTGAATTTAATTGGCAGCTCTGTCAGCAGTGGTGACTGCCTGAGTGGTCCTCTGCACGGCCCGTTACCTCTCTCTGTGGCT
The DNA here is from genome assembly GCF_013347855.1 of Anguilla anguilla. Taxonomy (NCBI): domain Eukaryota; kingdom Metazoa; phylum Chordata; class Actinopteri; order Anguilliformes; family Anguillidae; genus Anguilla; species Anguilla anguilla. The sequence continues at coordinate 31,224,613 of NC_049211.1, forward strand.
CTCAGTGCCAGGGCGCCATGCCGCTTTGTAAATCCAGCCCTGCCATTCCTGCTCAGAGTTCTAGTGCTCACTACTGGGGGCTCATTAAAGGAATAAAAGCACTACCTCGCCAGATCGCTGGTTCTCTCTTCCTTCCCCCCCCCCCCCCAGACACTCGCCTCCACTTCCACAGGTTTCTCTCCCCATTTTTAAACGAGCAACCCTGGAATACAAGAGCCAGATCTACATATTCCGACCGCATTAAAATGCTCTCGGATTTCAAGCTGAGGCGCATTTGCCTCCTTTTCTGAAAACAGTGTGTACGTTTGTGACTGATTACACGGGCGCCCGCCGTTTTTTATTATTCAGAACAAGTGTGATGGCAGTGGCGAGAGGTATTTGTCGGTTTACAGAATTAAAGGACAGCCATTTTGTTTGTTTGTTTGCGCTTCGGGTGCTGAGTGGCAGGCGAAGGCCTACACGGGACCTGTGTTTTTGGTCGCATCTGAGAATGTCATTGTCATTAGCGGAACGGCAGCTCTTCTCCATTTTCCCTCCAAATTCAAGGTCGCGGTTATGAATTGCGAGGCTTTCTTTGTGCGGCGTGCTCATTATAGAATGGGAAATCTCAACAAACAGGGGCATTGTAGTTCCTGGGAGCAGAGCCGACAGCCATCCATAAAGTAATTTACAGACACCAGAGAAAGGGAAAAAGTATTCCATTAAAGGATGTTTTTTTAAACATTAATAACAGATATTGGGTGGCACTGCTTTGTAGTCCGCTGTATCCAGCCTGTCTTTGAAACCCATTTTCGAGGCCTGATGGTGCAGATGGAGCTGAGATTTAATGACCAGTTGAATAATCAAAATAACAAAGCAAAAACACCTGCATCTGGCACGTACCCTTCTGAACATATTTTATTTGCAATTGCAGTCATCGGCGCGAATCCGCTCAAATGCGTTCCTGTTCACGTCCGTGCTTTTACACTTAATTCAGAATGTGCGCTGTGGTCGTATACGTATCCCAGGGAAACCGCTTTTCAGAAGGGTCGTTTGGGACCGTAGGAGGTGGAAAATAATAATGTTTTCGGTTTCGCGGTCGTTTTTATGACACCCGGTCGATGGTGCCGCGTTCTTGTTTGGGGCCCATCGTTTGTTTTGCCACGGCGGTTCACGTGTTGCCGTTTCCCGTCGTGGCCTTCCCGTATCTTGTCGTTCTGGCGAGCCGATCTCACCGCGTCAGACGATGAAGCCGCTCATTACAGGCGGAGCGCGACATCACTTCGGGAGAGGCGGAGGAAAACCGAAAACGCCGCCGTCGGGGCACGGAGGCTCGGCGTTTAATCACGAACGCCGGCGACCGGTGGCCTGAGCGCGGGGGACCCGGCTCGTAACCGTCAGTACGCCCAGAGCTGTTTAAAAAGCCAGCGGAGTGCGGAAAGGAGGCTCGTGTGACCGTCTGGTTAAAAGGCCGTTAAATATGGATGAACGCGATCGGCCTCCCAGCCCCCGGGCCCGTTAAATATGAATGACCGCGATGGCCCTCCCGGTTCTCCTGGCTCCGACGCGACTCCTGCTCAGCTCGGTCTCCTCGTCCGGGCTGCCGCTGCGCCCCAGAAATTCACCGCCGTTATAATGGGAAGGGGGTGACAGTGGAGATGACTCTATGCCACTGAGGAAGTCAAGGAGAGAATGCTGATGCAGATAATCTGATCGTCAGAAGCTTCAGTTCCACAGCATCTTCCAACTAGGTTGTCCATGAACGAGACACCGGCGTCTTCAAATCCAGCTGTAAAACAAAAGAAAGAATGCACAACATTACCAAAAACTAATGACATGCCAGGGGAGACTGATGAACATAGGAAAGTAACAGCAGCCATGCTCCAATGGAGCCAGGAGCTGGAGAAGACAAGCTCAATAACCATGTTATCCTTGATCCCGGGGGACCCACATTTCTGTATGCATTTCAATAATTTTGTGTCTTTGTGTCTTGTCTTTAGCAAGTACGAAATGCTGCCATCATGAATTAATTTTCACCGAGTGAAGTCACACACAAACACACTCACTCACAAATGCACCCACTCAGTCACTCGCTGACATTCGCTAGCGCTCTCACACTCACACGTTCATTTGCACTCTCACTTCCTCACTCACTCACTCGCGTTCACTCGCTCACTCGCTCACCCGCGTCCATTGACCCCCTGACCTCCTCACGCTGGGCGTGAGATTAGCTTGGTCGCTCCCGGCTGTCAGGGACAGGCAGCAGAGGCTGATGTGTCCCCCTGGAGCCCTTATCACGAAGGAGACGCACGTTAAAGAGGGAAGATTCTCCCCCTTCCAGTGATAACCCTAAAAACCCACTTTCTTTCCTCCTAGACTGATCCGATTCCCAGTAGGACGGAGCAGCCATCTCATTTTCCTCAGAACGGAGGGAAAAAAAAAACACTGGCAATTTTGAAACAAAACACAATCAACGTCTGTGAGGGCCTCGGTCTAAGTATTGGCAAGAAGCTCTGGAGAGAACTGAAGGAAGTGGTGCACAGTAGCGTGCATCTGGACATACTTGGGCATGCATACGTGTTCGTGACAGCAAAGTGAAGTCCATTACTTCCATCTGCGAGTGCAATTTGACAGATTGGCCATAGACACAGAATGGCTCTATTATCCACTGCCTGGTCTTTATTGAAGTAGATTGTAGTTGCCAGATCTTCCTTTGCACGTGTATCGGCATTGCACTGCTGCTTAGAAATTGGTCTGACTGTTGAGCGAGACCCACTGATTTCTGGGAACTCTAGCTCAGTTAATTCAGCGAAGACAGTCACTGACAAAACGGCAGGTGCGGCTAATTGAAGAAAATCATTAGGGTTTGACGTGTGACTCTTCCCAGTGAAAGGCTTTCCACCTGCCATACAGCGAACACTTGCGAACTTGTCAAAGACCATAATGTAGAATGTTCAAAGTTAAATCAGCTCTTAACAGAATTCATGCGAGCCATGTAAGTGATAAAATGAACTCGGTCAATGAATTGACACTCAACACTTCAGCTGTATGTACTAGCGACAGTTATACAGGTCAAAGCATGTCAGTTCATTACCGTAAATGTGTCTTGTATCTCTAGAATGGACAGATTTGTTCTAATACAGTAGGTACAAGTAAAAAAGGCATAGTTTTTTTTCTTCTTCAAAAATGAACTTTATATCCCAATCTTGGTAAGAATGGCCTACTCTGTTTTTCACCTGCTTGTTCCTTCACTGGTTGGCCTATTTACTACCGCAAGCCGTTCTTATGTAAACCACCAGTAAAATAATTCAGCTAATGCACTTCTTTAGCGGCAGCGGCGTGCGCTTAAAGCAATCGCGGCTATTTTTACTGCGAGGGTATTGTTAACGCGCGGCGGTCATAAATCCTGGCCCCGGCGCCGGGGTGACAGGGTCGTTCTTCAGCGGGCTCGGGGAAAGCTGATTGGGAACGCAGGTGCGGATACGCAGGCCTCTCCGGTAGGCGAGTGGGGAACACGCTGGTGTTCGGTGTTAAACGTTCCCCCCGCATCCTGACAGCCTGATCGTTTACAGCAATTAGCAGCGCGTTGCGTAGCACCGCGCTGAATTATGAACCCAAGCATCTTTAGCGGGAAGTGGCGCATAACGGGCCCTCTCGGGGCTCTGTCCTGCGTTTTATTCCGGAACTTTCTGCCCAGTGCATTTTGTGGCTGAGGGGTTAAACTCTGGGAATTAAATGTTAAGTTAGTCAATGTGTGTGTTTGTTTGTGTCTGTGTGTGTGTATGTGCATTTCCCCTGGTGTGTGACTATATGCCAGGCCTGCTGGTGTGAAGTTTAGCAGACCCTAGCAACTGTACGGACTGGGTACAGTTCGGCCATAACAGAATAGTGGTGAAAATGAGATGCAGCCAGGCCATGCAGCGAGAGGCCCTTGGGGTGATCGTGACCAGCACAGAGACAGTTTTGTTTTCTCCCTTTCAACTGCCATTTCAAACCCAGGGATCCGGATAAAGTGAGTTAACAGCGTAATTAACTGCTTTAACAAATCAATTAAGTGCAGAGTACTACAAAAACCAGCAGACCCCACGGACCAGCGTTACAGACTCCTGCTCTAGACTGTAGGGAAATAATGACCCTAGAATGGCCTGTTCTGGACATTAGTTAGTCCAGTGCGAATTGTTACTGCGTTGTTAAAATAAGCTCCTTTGCTGGTTTTTGATCTTCTAGATGCTGTAAATGGGCATGTGAACAGTGGGATGTGTGACTGTGTGGATGGAAGGGGATTTGTGCTGTCTGTCAATCAAAGCTCTTGATTGACGGCGAGCACAGTCTCCGCCTCTCAGTCGGCAGGCATTAATTCATCTCCTCCGGCTTTGTCCGAAATGTGTCTGCTCGCACCTCATAACTGCCCTCCATCCAGGATTGCAGTTTGCTCTTAATGAAACGCCATCCCCTGGAGCCCTGAGCAGAAGCATCTAGGCCCAGCTTGCGTGTGTGTGTGTGTCTATCCCTGTGTCTGCCTGCCTGTGTGTGCGTGTGTGTGTGTGTGTATGTGCATGTGTGTGTGCGTGCGTGCATGTGTGTGTGTGTGTGTGTGTGTGTGTGTTCCAGTGGGCCTCAGTGGCCCAGAACAGCACTTTCCGTTTGCCGTCGAATGTCACCTTCCTCTTCAGCCGCTGCCCTGAATCACAGTAGGCCCCCAGGCCCTGAAGGGCTCCTCTGTTTCATCTCCGGAGTGGGGACACCGGTCTCTGAGTGGGTGGCTGCAGGGCTTATGGGAGATTTTTGTTTGCTGCTTTTAGGACACGTGAGAAAGGAGCAGCGTTAGGAGGACCGGGGGGCAGGAGTTCCCCCTCCATGCCCCTCCAGAGAGAGGGCCTTAGGGCAGCAGGGCTGTCTTCCCTGCACCCCGTTAGGCCGCTGACATTGGTCCCAAGGGTCCCTCAAAATCTCAGCTCGGCTCAGCCTCCCGGGCCTAACAGCCGACGAGCAACAAGATGGAGCAATTTCTTCCTCTTGTAATTCAGAATGGCGAGAGCTTCAGACAAAGCTCTTTTTTTTAACCCTTTTTCATATATCAAAATTCTGCTGTCATGTCCAGCATTTATGACCTTGAAACAAATTTGTGCTGAGCTGCTGGCTCGAAAATCCACTCTACCTGTTTTTATATCGATTTTACGAGCTGCTGTTTTGTAGCCCTGTCCATTGGGAGCTCTTGATTCTGAGAAAATTTTAAGTCTGATGTGGTATTACAGGTTTGTAGTCTTTTATATGTGCATAGGGTTCTTCTGTGTGAAAATGAAAACTAGGGAAAGTGCTTAGTTGGCCAGTTTGACATAGGGGCCCTCAATACAGATGGGCTCACAGCTGGAGAATGACCATATATGCAAACAATTATACATTTATTGGACTTTATTCACTGAGCTTAGAACAAACTACACAGCCCTTTGCAATCGCTGAGCAAAAGGTGGCTATGTCTGTGCAATTAAAGCTGGCAGCACAAGTTACATCTTCATCAAGTCATTGAATAATAATCAAAATAAATGCATATTTCTTATTTGGTCGCCATCGTGTGCCTGTGTATTTCTGTCCGTCAGTACCATTCAGAAGAGATGGATGTGGCGGCGTTTTCGGATGCTCTTTTCAACTTTATTTCTGTTGTGCTTTTTACAGAGACACTCAGGGGGGATTCAGTCAAACACAATTAGGACCATTTACAGCGGAATTCCACTGCAAAGTGTACTTTTGCTTGTGGAAGAGTAGCTGTTCTGATTAAAATGAGCTCTTAGCCAGCTCTCTATCGGTAGTGAGTACAGAGGTATAGCCCCTAGCTACTACAATGGGGGGGGGGGGGGGGGGGGGGGGGGGGGGGGCTAGCCCGCAGAGAGGGTATCGTTACTCACTAAAAAGCTAGCCACTAAAGAAAGAAAATGTAGGTCTATGTGTTCACATCTGTAAGTTTTACTAAATAGAAAATGTGTGGGTTAACGTAACTACAATTTCGCTAACTGTGATTTATGCACCTGTCTCACAGCAAGCTACTTCACACACAGTCAAGATTCATGCAGTATCTTGAGAGAAAAGGGGGAAAACAACAAGCAACGAGTCTGGCGAACACTGCCGTTCAGAATGATAGACTCACCTGCTTTTGTGATGGAAAACCAATGTTTCCTGATCAATTGTGTCAGCTCAATGAAGACAAGACTAAGGTGAAGGTTGCAGCTAAAACGTGAATGGAGAAGTGGTTGAGTGGCGAGAGAATGTGCGTGCATCAAGTACGTCAGACCTCCGCAAGTCATCTTCTGAGATTCTGACCCATGCGTAACATTGAACCTCCCTTTAGTGCCCATCACTGTCATAGCAAGCGTTGTTCCCAGACTGTAAGAAGAGTGTGTTTTCAGATCTCTTGAAATCTGACCCTCTGGTTTACAAAGATAATTTTTCAGTTCAGTTATGTAGCAGATTATTTCAACCGAAACACACCTTACAAAAGTGAATTTAACAAGATTCAAAGACTACTGCCCAGCAAGCACCCTGAAGGTCAATGGGGGCTGTGTGGTGTAAAGTTCAACGCTGTCATAGTATTGTGTTTGTTTTGAAACAATATTAGGTAGAAAATTTCACAGATAATGTGACAGAAAGGATCCAGCATTGCTTGTAATTATGAAACAAGTGCTTGGTTTTGAATGTTATCCATTTATGTCTCACCGTATTCATTCAACATGACTAGAACAGTGCTGGGATGAAGCTAATCATTAAGGGTATTTTTGATTGAAACTCAGTTTATCAAAGCTGGGTTAGCTGGACTCTTTGTTTATTCACTATCTTTCCTTGACCACAGTCAAGCTAGAACGGTACATTCTCACTGTGATGTCAGAAGTGAACACAGTAAAAGCTGCTGGAATAGTCCAATGCCACCTTGCTTATGTCCAGGGTCGGAAGAAGATAAAGAAGCTTAGGATCTTATATGGTTTTGCCGCTGCCTCAGAATTGGACTGTGGAATTGTTGTGTCCCGTCCTTAGATGAGTGCCTCCTCGTCTCCGGAGCTCGGCAGTGTTTTGGGGCTTTGAGAGCGCAAGATTAAAGTGGTCTCCGGCTGTGTGATGTCACAGCAGATCTGAGGTTTCATTTGTCACTCCGCCACAGGTCGGACTGAAGGACAACCCAGCGGTGGGCCCCATCATCGCTGGCCTGAGGGGCGTGGTCCATCACGGTGAGTGAGCCAGTGCGCATGTAGCACTGCCCCGATTGGCTGAAATTCCGAATCCCCCTCCATCTTCCTCCCTGTTCATTTCTCTCAGTCTCCCTGCCTTCACCGTTCTCTCTCTGTCTCCCCCCTTCCGCTCCCAGTCTTTGTTTTCCACTCTGTCAAACTGTCTTCCTTTCTTTTTCTTCTGTTCCCTCTCTTCTGCTCCCCATGTCACTCACTTTGCTCTTGTTCTCTCATGGTCTTATCTATCCTCTGTCACTCTCTTTGTTCCCACCCAATGCTGGCCTTGTTAGTCTGCCAGGAGTCATCTGAAGGTGGAAAATAATCTATCACATGTTAGCAATCAATAGGATAGGAACTTAATACGCAAGATCAATCGCTCTGCATAGTTCATGAATCTGAATCACGTCCACACAGTCCAATCCACGGCATTTAGAGCAGGTTGCTTGCGATGTACTTTAGTAAACATCAAAGGTAGGATGGTCTGTTCCCAAAAGCGATATTATTTGATTTAAGGGTGTCTCTCATTGTTACGAACCTTTGTACTGTAACACTTTTTTATGAACAACTGCAGCTTTATTTATTCATAAGAACTAGATATCATCTTCATAAGCACTGCATGAATATTCAAAAGTAATAATGACAATAAAGGCATATTTGCATGTGGTGTGTTATGTCATCGCTGATGTAACAAGTGACATTCACATGACATACAAATTGACTAACATCACTTGAGGTTATTTAGAATTTATTAATTTCTTACATAATGCTTATGAAAGTGTTAAGTAGTATTTATGACAAAGTTATATGGATGATAATCTACATACAGAGTATTCACTTCAGCTTTCTTTCAGCCCTATGTAATTGGTGAAAAAACTATTATCAGGGACTGCTTGACAAAAAAAAAAATTGATTGAATTCCAGTAGCTTCAGGGTGAACCACATATATAAACACCAGTTCAGGCTGACTCACTCCAGAATATCGTTTTTGTTTGCATAGTAGAGAAAGACCCAGATGAAAATGTCTGAGTGTTTGTTTTATTCATTTTTTTTCTGCTCTTGACACTCTAATGAACTAATATATTTCCTCGACTTTTGTTTCTAGAGGATTCCATGCGTGATGCAGCTTCTTTCTCACTGGTACAGAAGTTTTGTGCATTAAACTCTCTGTCCCACAGGCAAATGCCCTACCTTAAACAATGCAGCCTTCATTTACCTCAAAACGTCTGTTAAGACAGCTATTCAAAACTCACAAGTGGCCATATAACTCTCGCCACAGTGAAATTAGGCATTGCGCGTTTCGATGTGCTTCAGGTTTTACACCCTGAAATGGGAAGTGAGTTGCAGTTTTTATTTTTCTTAAATCCAAAGTTAACCTTATTTTTTTTAAAATCCAAAGATAACCTTAAGGGTAAAGCTGCAAACTTTAGCGCTGCGTTTGCAGAAAAGGCAACGGCTGCGTTTGTTCTTCGTCGCGCCCCGGCACAGCTTAATCCATCAGAGCAGGTATTGGCTTCCCAGTCCCAGGTTCTTAAAGGCTTGTTGATAGCCGCGCATCAGAACAAAAATTGGTTCCTGGATTAATTGTTTGTCTTTCGAGGCCTCGGGGGCGCTTCGGCGGCGATAGCGCGGAATGTAAAATTAACCATGCGAGGGGCTGTAATGAGGGGATAATCGAAAGCCCCGAGGAGCCTGAGAGGGAACGCGGCCTCCTCTGTGTATGAGCTGAGAATATGGCCTGCAGTGGGCTGGTGACCTGCGGAGGGCCCAGCATTTATTTATTTACTTATTTATTTATTATTATTATTTTTATTTTATTTTATTTTTTTTAGAAAGCTTTTTTCTGAGACGCTGTCACAGAGATGCTTCACTGTGGGAAGAAAAACACTCAAATGGAAGAAATCTTGGGAGGAGCCCAGCTATTCAGGGGGAGTTTAACCGAAATATAACGTGGGATCTATCAGAGCAAACAATATAATGGGTTAGGTGGAGTACAAACAGGGGTAGTTAAACTAGCTGGTAAAATAGACAGGCCATGCACAGAGATGTATAGTACTTGTATAGCAATTCAGGAATAGGCACTTGCTGTATTCTGTTATAATGTAAAAGATAAAAATAAACTTTATTTGGTTACCAATTGCTAGTCTAATCACTGCATTAGCCAGTATCTAACATAGCAGCACATGTGGTCCCTACACTGCATCATACAATCACACAATTGTGCAATTAGAATGTCAAGGAATGAATGTTTTGAAGATGACAGTAACACCCAGCTAGCTAAATATTTTCCACTGCTGTCTTATTGTGAATAATTAATGTTGAAGAAGACCGCATCAGTTAAATATACCAAAAAAAATTTAGAATCAACTGAGGGGGGAAACTTTTCAATTTAAATTAACATTGCTAACATAGGATGAAAATAGGCTTTTTGAATAACATAATCGATAGCTATGTTGGTCTTACAACTAAGTCATTTAAACGAATGGCCTAAAAGGGGTATTAAAGTTTTTCTTACCTCTCAGTTCCTCAAATACGGCAGCCATTGATGGCGGTTTCACGTTGGTGACTATCACATATCCGCTAAACATCACGTTTCAGCTTAACACTTTCACAACAAACTCATATTGTAGCTATTAGCTTTATGGACGACAGCTTTATTAAATATCCTGTCACTAAAGGACACTGGGTAAATGCTAGCCTTGTCAAACAAGTGTCAATTTGATTACTGATTGGAGACATATTCAGCGACTGACCTTGCATGGCTTGGCCTCTAAACGAGCGTAAAACTGCAGCAAGCTCAGTAATGTTGATAAAACTAGATAGACATGCATTTTGGACCAATATTTTTCCCTAATATAAGTCCTGAATTTATATGATTGGATAATATTAATAATAAACAAATAAAATGCTTCTATTAGGTGATAGATGTCCACCCCCCCCCCCCCCATATGAAAAGCCTCCAAATGCTTATTTTTGTTGAGTACCCTCAATAGAGGCTTTTTTTCTGGCAATCCTTCAAAAAAGCTTACTGATATGGATGTGGGCTATGATGGTAAATTAGGAGATTTTGGACTGTGTCCACAGGCTGCAGTGAAGTTCTGTAGATCTCCTACTGCCTCTTGAATTTGTATTTGACTTCTAAACCATCTGATTCACTGAGTGCGGGTTAAGAGGCTCTTGTGTCCTATATTAATCGGGTTTAACACTGTTCCAGTGGTTTTAAACTTAATTAATTACAACATTAATTATTGGCTTAATAGTGGAAAGTGGCATCTCTCATGTTTTATTAATTTTTTTTTAAACCATCTGGTGATTTTTGAAAGTCAACAACCCTGTGTTTTATTTCTTTTGAGAGCTCCTTGCCTTTTCCCATGGTGTTAAGTGACATGTGGATTTTACGTGTGTGTTATCTCATTTGTATACCCCAATGAAACAACAGTTTAAACATTAAAATTGAATGTCATTACAGACTTATTTTTATTGGGTTTTATTTAGCGTAGTGAATAGTTGTAGCATATCTTTTTTTGGAAGAAAAATTACTTGTTAAACAAAATTTTTCTCTGAACAAATGTCTTAGTATCAAAAACAATTTCCAGGCATAATAGAGCTATAATACAGCTTGTTACCTGTATTATTTTATACAACCTTTTGCACATCTTTATCAAGGGTGAGAATAATTTTGGAGGGAATTGTATTTTATTACAACTGCACTGAATAATTTACCACAGCTTTTCAGGACTCATTATTCAGTTTCATGTTTTTTATTTTTTTCCTCCAGTGCTTATTGTTCTTATTTTGTCTTTACTTTTATTGTTTCGGCAGGTCACATACATTGCATTTTTCTTCTTTTCTTCACTCTGCAATTATTATTATTATTATCACTCAGATTGCTATTACTATTGTATTACATATTAAATACATACACATGTACAACTATGAACTTTTAGGAGATGCATTGAAGATACTATCCATCCTTGCTCTTCATTAAAGAGACTGTCATTTTCTGCTGTCTTTTACAGTATGAGTGTGGAGTAGGGTGGGGTGAAGAGATTTATGTGCTTAGATTTATTGCTTACACACTCTCTCAGATAAAGGATGTTGTTCTCTCAGGGTTGGGTGATGATGCTTTGTTAGTAATCAGACAGTTGTGCCAGAATGCATTGTTTTTCTATGTCTTGTTTTTATTCAGTATTTCTTGTTCTTTTTCATCCATCTATAACTGTTGATGGCATTTTTATTCTCACCCTGCACCCAAGGTTACATCCAGTATGGGCCATTTTAGCTTGTCAGTTGTGTTGCAGTTATCTGTAATTGTGCATCATTTAATTAATTGTGCATCGTTAATATTTAAAATATTTGATGTATTTGTGCCTCTTTAAGTCACTCATGACCTAACCTTTGTCATGAAGTCCATGGCTCAAACACATCAGCTGTTTCATTGATTCCTTTGATTCACCATGCTTATGCCTGGTTAGTCTCGCTGGTCTACCATAGGAAAATCTTGGGAAAATTTGGGAAAATCTTAGGCCCATGTTGCTTGTGGAAACAGGAAATCTGTCTGCACATTTAATCATCCCTTCAATTTGTCTCCAGTTGCATGCTCTTAAACATGCCTGGATGGTGCAAATTGATACCCATTTCTAGTTCATGTTCTTAGAATGTGCTTTTCCCGTGAGGCGTAGACTCCCCGCGTTACTGCCCTGTCACCAACGGCTCAGCGAATGGCTTCTTTCGGTGGTTTTCCTGAACGGGCAGTAAAAGTTATGTCCACGCATCTGTGGTGGCGGTAAATTTTCAAAGGATCATTACCGCCAGACGTCCATCACCCCGGCGACAAGACGGCCAATCCAGCACTGTACGGTCACCGTTTGCGGGAAAGCTGCACTGACAATTCGCAATATATACCTCAGTGCTGTGTTTGCGCTCGTGCTCGAATGTCTTTTAGACATGTGTCTGGATGCATTACCCTGATCTTTTACTCCGCTACCTCACATGCCCCTCCCGTGGTTTCTCAAAATCCCTCAGCATCTGCACTATGATAACATGAATATCATTTTGAATATAAAAAAAAAAAATACCAGTCTGTTTCCCTCAGTTATATTTGAACATTAATGCAACCCCTTCAAAATAAACTCTGATTCCTTGTGTTTGCCAAATGCTTATTTAAAACTATGTATTAAAAGTTTTCTTTTAGTTTACCTTTCAAAGACCATGTAACGGGTCTCTAGTTTGGGCTCTGGAAATTTTTGAAATGCAACAATTTTGAAAGTGTTTAGAAAAATGTACCCAGTAAATTACCATTACCATTATCTGTGCCTAAGCCTTCCATTTGGTGTTTTAAAAGGTATGGGTATTGAGCGTGTGCTATCATTGTGTTTTACTCGTCTCGAGGGGGTCATTCAATTCTGAGAAATGAAATGTTTGGACAGGCTAAACAATTTCAGTCACTCATCGGGAAGTTTATTTGCATGCAAGGTCGGCTCATAATGGCAGCAGTAAAAATGTCATTCCTCGTGCGATGTTCTGTGTCATTAAAGTACACTTATTCTAATGTCCTTTTTAACACAGGGCATTAATCTCAAAGGTTGTGAATAACTCTTTAATAAGATAACTCAGACTCAGGTAACTAGACAGCATACTCTGTTTCCCTGCCCTGGTGATGTTCAGCAAAGGAACAGCAATGTTGGCCTCTGGTCTGTCTGATCTCTGCTTATGCTCATTCATCCCCTGTGTGTGTGTGTGTGCATGTCCATTTGCATTTGTGCGTGCGTGCATGTGTGTGTGTGTATGTGTGTGTGTGTGTTTTCTCTCCACCAGAGAAGGAAACTCTGCTGGATCCCTTCATCCTGAGAGACCTGCTGCCGTCCTCGCTGGGCAGCTACTACCGCTACACCGGCTCCCTGACCACGCCCCCCTGCAGCAAGGTGGTGGAGTGGATCATCTTCAGCAGGCCCGTGCTCATCTCTCACAGACAGGTGAGCGTGGACACGCCCTGACCCCTTTCTGCCATGCCCCGCTCTTTAAAGCTCACACCAACAGCACCTCATTACCCTCAGCTTCACCCCAATTCTCCCCCAATCAGGTGAGACTGGACACAGTCAATCCCCAACCAACTTTGCCCCACTCTACCTCTTGTGGATCAGACTGACAACCCACCCCCCATTCTCCTCAGATCACTACCTGACTTTGCACAAGACAAACATATATCATTTAAATGTTGAACGTTGAATTTGTTCCCTTGAACTGTGTATAATTCAAAGTGTGACCCGAAATGTCACTATGAGTTAGTATTGCTGAGGTCCCTGTAAGGTACATTTATTTGCACACTTTTGTGTCAGGATTATGGTAACACTCCTGTAGTCCAGACCTGCTAACAGCAGTGAGGTACAACTAACAAGATTATTTCCCCTCACAAATACCAGGAACATTTGGAACATTTAACTCTTTGATGTGTGAGGTAGCAAATACGTGATTAGCGGGTTCTTAGCTACACTTTTGAATGATAAATGTAACAATCACCACTGGTAATTGAAAGCAAGGGGTTAAGCACAACTAGCCTAAATGAGTTGACCTGAAGCCGGGTGGGAAGGAGTGATTTAGTGTAGAGTTCAGTGGGCCCAGATCGGAGAACTGGCTGACGGGGTCCTGTCACTCTTCACCTTTTGTGTAGCAGGATTAAAGATTTATTTTGTTGAGGCAGGTGCATCCTCATTCACCAGTCCTCATCACTCACCAGTTTCAGTCTATTAGAATTCATCGCACCATCATTCCCGTCTGCCTCCATTTTTTTTTCCGGTCTTGTATATTCTGAAAGGTGCGGAGAGCACCCCATTTCTATGGTATTTTTACGCACACTTAAGCCTATTTGCCTTTTTAAAGATGTGTGAAAGTTGGAAAGAATAACAGGAGATGGCGCTTAGCCGTGTGTCAGCTTTGCCATCAAGGAAAAGGAAATGAAATAATACGTGCGGGAAAAGCACGCTTGTTATCCTGAAGGCATCTTTACCTTTTATTTATTTTCCTTCACTATGCAGTTGCCGTGTATTGATATCGCTTAGCTCCTCAAATACAATCTGGTTTTGATTGTTTACTGTACTGTACTGTACTGTACTGTGTGTGTGTGTGTGTGTGTGAGCTTGTGCGTGCAAGTCTGCGTGCGTGTGTGTGTGCGCATGTGTTTATTTGTGTATTTTATGGATGTTGCAGCCTGTTTAGAGTGAATAATGAAAGCAGGGTTATGTGCTCTTGTAGAAGAGACAGCAGCCAATGCAGAGCAGAGGCAAACGAGATTCAAGCAAGGTGTTCCTCGGTCTAATCTACTGCCGTTAAATGACCCAATACTCTTTATTGACTCTACTTGCTGATATCAGAAAGGGAGAATTGATTTGTTTCCAGGCTTCTCTTCCATGTAAAAAGCAGTTGCTACAATTACACACATGGACTCCTGTATATATAGGAGTAATATATACAGTGAAGTACAGTAGTCAGGCCTGAATTTTACTGATAGTGACATTTTAGTGCTGAGTTTGGCATCTTACGTTGCGTTTATCCTTCTTGTTGTTTTGTCTGTTTTCATTACAAAAATAATAAAATGGACCCCCTCTGTATCTTCATTCCAAAAAATTAACTTTAATCTTCTTTTTGTTTGGAACTGGAGTGAAGGAGCGACAAGCTTGGGAACTAAGGCAGAAATGCGTTCTGGCCCCATATGTTACCGGAACAAACATCGACATGCCATTGCTGTACAAGCGGCATTGTGCAATTATTTTAAAGTGTTTCCTTGCTTTAAAATGCAGTGCCCAAATACACCTGGACCTGCCAGCAGATTCTTCACTACACATGGTTACGAGGCCAATCGAAAAACCTACTCTAAAACTGAAGTAATATGAAAAAAAAATGTTTTGGTTTTACAGACTCTTTTATAGACTTTGGTTTGACATGAACATGGGGTTGTTCAGTAGTATGAAATAAAACTTTATTACATGCATATATGAAAAATTGTTTTATTTAAAAAATGAATTACCATTTGCAAGCAATTTGTAAGTCTTTTTTGATATATACACATTCCATAAATAATTATTAAATGGTTTGAATAGGAATTGTACACATATCTAACTATTTATAAAGCAGTAGTAATGCAGTACATTGGAATGATCTAACTGAATTCTAGCATAGAGCAGTTATATTATTATCCTGAATTAAAAGAATTTAAAATTTGTCCTTGTTATTCAGTCTGCTCCTCCTTTGGCCATCCATGTTATACCATAGCAGTTGAAATCATCATATGAGCCTCACCGATACACAAGGTGGCTGCTCTGGACAAAAGGGTTTTTTTTTTAATAATAAAAAAGTGAATTTGAACAGCAGGCCTGCTCACTATAAAAAAAAAACTGTTATTATACACTTCTGTCCTCCTATTCATCTCTCACTGCTAGATTCCTTTAGTCAGATTTTCCACCTCTGCCTTTAGTTTCCTTTCTGATTTTAACACTTTCAGGGGTGAATGCTTTCCATTGTGCTGCATTTTAATTAAAGAATTCATTCCCGTGGAGGGAGACTTGAGGAGGGCAGCACATTTCTCATTCTTTTTCTCTCTGCTGATTTCCCCCTCTCCCTTCCTCGTCTCTCTTTCCCTCCATATTTCTTTTCTGAAAGGTAGCTGGAGGGCCTGCACAAGCCCCCTGTTGATCCATTGAAAAGATCAGGTGATCAGTGGGGAAGGGTCATGCATGGGGGTGATGGCCGAGAACAGACGGTTACTATAAGGCACACCTGGATCCTACAGTTGAGGGGGGATGTTCCTTTTGTGGGGTTTTAGAGATACTGTTTTAGTTGAATGTGCACATCTGGAGGGTTTACTGCTTCAGGTGGAGTTTATTCAAGCTCGCTTTTCAGTTGTGGTCCAGAGTACCGTGTCCTGCAAACGCAGAAAGTGGTGATGCTTAACTTTTTTGTCAAGCAGAGCAAAGATGGCAATTTAGCCATCCCAGCGCAACAAGGTCTGAGGTAGAGGTCCAATGGGCCCTGTAAGTGATCTCAGGGGTTTAATTAAGGAGGGATTGTCCATACGGCTGGCATATTACAAATTAGTGACAAATGTACAGCGTTTTCTGGGGATCTGTGGAGTAGAGGTTTTTTTAGGTTCAGTGACTAGGGAGAGGGAGTTAGGTGGAATTGCTTTTTAGTGTTTTTTGTGGGTGTTGAAATGATCAGGTTTCTGTAATGGCTTCTTTCTCTTATTGCTTATAGGATTTCCAGCTGAGGTTTAATTTATTTTTTTTAATTTCTCTTTCATGTTCCTTCTCTCTCTTTCTCTTTCCCTCCCTCACTCTCTCTCTCTTTCTCTGTCTCTCTCTCCCTCACTCTCTCCCTCTCTGTCTGTCTGTCTCACTCCCTCTGTCTCTCTGATTTCTTTTGTCTTCTGTTGTTGATCAGTGAGGCAAAGTATGCCATAGAAAGTAACAGACTTACCTTTAGCTTTTTGAGCAAATTGATGTTCAGCCCACCTGCTCACACAACTCCTCTTAAAATGGTTCCATTTCAGGCTGGCTGTGTGTCTCCTGTTGCCATGACGCTTATGTAACCTTTGACCTCAGCTGACACCACAGCCATAGTGGGGCAGTGCAGTGGTATACATGTGTCGAATCACTTGTAGAGATTAGATGTGTGGAGAATGAAACACAAAGGGTTCGAGCCACATGATCACACATTGATGGCTGCTTTAGTTCAGGACCAGGGAACCCAAATGCAACCCTAAATTTTAGCCAACTAAAGGCTGTGTGGAACAAAGAAGTAGACTTTACCCCTTCACCCCTGTAAACAATGGATATTCTACTAATATTTGTCCAAGTTAGCATGTTTTTTGGACTAAATGGGTCTTAGTTTGGTTTTGTTTGCTGGACCCTTGCTGTGATAAATTTGCTGTCTTTACCATAATTCTTGTCATCTGGATTTTCAAAACACATAGAAGGTGAGGACCCCCCAAGCTTGTTTTGTGTCCACACATGTTAAAAAAAAGGAACCACCGTCACTATAACATTGGGATTGTAAGATAGTTTCTAGAGATAGAGCTGTGAGTTTTAACACATTCAAATGTTATATTGTGTGACCAGGCTGATTGAAAATTTCACCATAAAAACACAATGAATGCTAATATACAGACTCCGGTCCAAATGCAGGCTGGTGCGAGTTAAGGGATGAAGCATTAAAGAATGGTAAAAGTAAGGGATGGGAAGTTTTCATATCTTAATTTAAGTTTCATCTCTGTATGTAAAAGAAAGCATTGACTTCTTAATGAGAATGATAACTATCATCACTATATAGAATTTCTAAAAATAAAAAAAGTCTCAACTGAAGCTAGTCTGCATTATTTTTTAATCCGGCTTTAGTTCAGTCATGATATTCTCAATATAAGCGGTACTGTAGCATTAGGGAATGCTGTTCCTCTTACATTTAAGGTGTAGCCACACCATAACTGAAAGAAAGTCATGCTTACTGCATTTGGATCATTAAGTGAATGACAGACATATGCACGGTACCTTGACTGTGGATGCACATCAACAGGTATGTTGATCGCAACTGCACCTTGTTATAATTGACAGGCACAGGGTGCACTGACCATACTGCGCATTGACCACGGTTGTGATGTGTTTAATTAAATGTATTGCTGTATATATTGATTAACATAGTTTATGGACAGTACGCTAGGGGCAGAGAAAATGGATCTCTTAGGTTTTTTTTGTGTATTTACCCACATTAACAAATGTGAAGCAATTTCTGGTAGAATTACGCACTGGGTGGCATTGATCGCCTCAGCACTGTTTGCCACTCTCACAGATTTTCCCTCCTGAATCCTGCTGTTTGCTTTACACGTACCCCTATGATGATATTCATGAAAGCATCCTACGGCACGGAGACCGTGCCAAAGAGATCAATCTCAGAAAATTTCACCATATTAAAATGACAGAGGCTTGGGGTGAGCAAATGGGGTCATTACCGTGTTCCACCGTCAGCAGCAGTCCTCCCTGCCCCCATCACCTTCGCTCCACACACACGCCTGTCATTTAGCCATTTCATCTGTCAGTCATTCACCCGGGCCGGACAGACGCCCAGTATGATTGGTCTGTCACAACAAAACAAAATTGCTCGAAATGGGGGCAGGGGGCAATTCAAAGGGAACAAAGCTGGCTATATATTGCAAGGTAAAAGCAAACAAACAAAAAAAATCTGGATGTTTTGACACATTTGAAATATTTCTTGGGTGAATTTGTCCATAGAAAGCTCAGAGCATTAAAATTTAAAGACGATGTTTGTAACAGTCCACAAGTTTTTTTTTGTTTTTTTTTACAGTGTATGCAACTTATTTCACTCAGCAATATACATACAATTGTGTTGTAATTGCTAGCTAATGGGCTATGGTTAGTCCAGGATCTGCACTTAGAGAGCAGTGAGTGTGAGCATTGCACAGTTGAGGACCCAGTGAAGTCTCATCTTGGGACTTCACTGAAGTCTCAGTGAAGTCCCATCTGTGAGAGAAGTGAAGGATTATTTTCTTCTGCCAACTCAGGGCCTCTATATCGGCATCTCAGGGCCAGATATAAACCGCTCAAAAACAAAATCAACACTCCGGCCCCCTCTGACTACCTGGACTTCTGAACAGGTCATATTTGGCTGTAAACACTGGTCTTAAATGATTGTTTTTTTTCAGTCATTGAGTTGAGCACTATAACTCGTATAATGTTGTAAAGTATAGAGTCTTTGCACTGTGATGCAAAAAACCCTGTCTTGATCAGTAAAACCACAAGAGATAACAAACAAAATAACAAGGTAGTCTCTCCTCCCAAAGGAGGGCTGAAATTGATACCCTAGGTTGATGATGACGATATTGTAAAATCTAAAAAAACAAGACAAACAACTGCTAATCCTCTACTGGCATTTGTGTAAACAAATGAGTCAAAACAAATGAATCCACTCTTAATACATAGGCCAGGAAACGTCAATGCAGAGCCTTGATTTGGCTTTGCACTCCATACATTTAGATTCGTAATCAAACAATTCACTTGAGGTTACAGTGCAGATTCACAGCTTTTATTAGAGTATTGTTTATGCATTTTGGTTTCACAGTGTAGAAATAATAGCACTTTTAATACATTTTCTCCCCGTGTGTGTTAAATTGCTTCCTATTTAGTCTTGATTTTAGGTGTTTCATTGCCTTTGGAGTCTCTTTTTAGCATTTGTCAACATGAGGACCAGATTTGTGCCAATGAAAGTCATAGAAGCCATAATGACACTGAGAAATAATAATAAGAAAAAAATAGCCAGAGATATAGGCCAAATATTAGGTTTACCAAAATCAACTGCTTGGAACGTCATTTAGGAGAAAGAGAGTACTGGTGAGCTCAGTAATCAGAAGGGTCTGGTAGGCCAAGGAAGACTTCTACAATTCATGACTGAAGAATTCTCACCATAGTGAAGAAACAAACCCCAAACACCTGTCTGACAGATCAGAACCACTCTTCAGGCAGCACGGATGTTTCAGTGACTACTGTCTGCAGAAGACTTCACACACAGAACTACAGAGGATACACTGCAAGATGCAAACCACTAGTTAACTGCAAAAATGGCTTTCCTTGTGTTGTAGACATCCTGGGGGGAAGATTGGAAAAATAAATCTGGTTTTGTTCAGTATCAGAAGTACATGTAATACAGAATAAAGAAAACACAAAAGGATTTTTGGGTTTCTTTGTTGTTTTTCAGAATTAATATGTCCTTTATGTTTACTGATTGAGACTCCCATAGGATCAGGGGATTTGGTCCTTTTGGTACAAAGTTCTCTTTATTTCAAGCCTTGAAACTTGTCTATACTGTATATAGTTTTGGAGATAATGGGGTTTATTTAAGACTTGGGGGATTCTGACAAATAGCCCTGGGTTTTAAGGGACTAAGTAAACCTTTCTCCAAAGCAAATTACTGACTCTGAGAGAGCAAGTACATGTTTTTGTTCTGAGTGTCTTTTTGTTTTTTGTTTTGTTTCTTTTTTTGCGTTTGCTTTATGTGCCATTTCTGTTGGCTGGCTTCAAATGGGAATGAGCCTTGATGAATGGAAATCACTGGAATCTGTCATGAGGCCACTGATCTGGGCGCAGCTGGTGTAGTCTCCTTGCAGAAAGACGGGGAGGGGGTTTTGGGTGTGGGGGAGGGGGGGGGGCATATTCTGTAAGGGGATTTATCAGGTCTGGGATGGGGCTGTTCTGTTCTTTTGGTTTCCCCTCCTGACGTGGGCCGCTGCCTGCCTGCTCTCAGTGAACATTTTTGTGCTAAAAAATCTGAAAATTGGATGAAACCTTCTAGGTGTTCTGGTGAAAACTCGGCTACATTCGGTTTGAAAAATGAAAGTGTTCTAGCTGACTAGGACATAGCCAGCCTATATCCCGATGAAGCCTGTGTATATTGGGTTTAACCTAGCCTAGTCTTTATGTCAAATCCTAGATTCCCACCTCTCTAGCCATCTAGATTCTGGCCTTTTCTCACTGGGTCCTGTCCCCTCACAGCTGGAGGCTTTCTACTCCATCTTCACCACCGAGCAGCAGGACCATGTCAAGTCTGTGGAGTACCTGAGGAACAACTTCCGGCCTCTGCAGGACCTGGACAACCGGCTGGTGTATAAGTCTGCCATCAAGGACGCCTGGCTGCCAGACCTGACGGATGGAGTGGGGAACCCACACGGCACGGAAGCTTCCAGAGGTGCGGAAATATGTGGGGCTGCGTAGCCCACTATTCATATTTACCTCTCATTTACATAGAATTGCCTCTCACATATGCAACCACTGCTTTCATATACATTATTCTAACTCTCACAGAGACTTTTTTGCCTCTCACATACACAAAAGTCGCTCTCTCATACATGATTTTACCCCTTGCGTACACAAAAGCTGCTCTTGCACACACCATCTCACCTTTTACTTCTCACACACACAGAGGTTGCTTACATATAACCCATTTTACCTTTCTTTTGAGGGTTTCAGAACCAGGCGACTGAGGGGAACGTTTTCTGGGGTGCTCGCTTGGGTTTTTTTTTGATCTCTCTCTCTCTTTCTCTCTCTCTCTCTCTCTCTCTCTCTCTCTCCCTCCCTCCCTCCTCCTTTCTGTCTCTCTTTGTCTCTCTCTGTCTCTGTCCTTGCTTTTGTCTTTTGTTGTAGATCAGACAGGAGAAGCGTGCTATAGAAAGTAACAGACTTACCCTTGGCTTTTGGAGCAGATCAATGCTCAGTCCTCCTGTTCACATAACTCCTCTTAAAATGGCTCCATTTCAGGCTGGCTGTGTGTCTCTTGTTGCCATGCCACTAGAGGTAACAAACAGGCAGCAGAGTGGCTTACATAACCTACTATTTTACCTCTCACACGCAGAAGTCACTCTCATACTCTAAAAATAAGCCAATTTTGAGTATGTGAGTGAAAAAATGATGTATGTGAGGGAAACTTTTAAGTTTGTGAGAGGAAAAATAATGTATGTAAGAGTACATTTTCTGTGTGAGAGAGGTACAATTGTGTATGTGAGTGGTAAGATAATGTACCGTATATCAGAAAAACTTTTATGTGTGTGAGAGGCAGTGGGGAACCGTCATGGTCCTCTAGGCCCTCAGAACGGGCCTGTGGTGTTTTAAATATAATTCTATTAAATGTATTAATTCCAATTTTATATTAATTAATTAATTTAGTTGTCTATTCATTCATGTTCTTAAAGAAAACCATCAAAATTGAAAAAATGTTTCTGGGTCAGAATTAACCTTCCCATCCTGTTCAGTTTGTGTTGAAATACAAAGCGTTAATAGCTGAGCTTGTCAGATTTAATAAGCATCACCCTTCAGCATTTAGTTCCTTGTTACTTAATTTATGCACTTATTGTACGACGCTTTGGATAAAAGCACTAGATAGAATCAAGTGAAAGGGTGTTATTGGCAATGCCTGATTCCCATAATTGTGGTTCAGTTGTGCAGAACCATCATGGACAGGTTTGGGATATTCGCAAGTAAAGTATGTCCCATCCTATTTGTCCCCATACATCCACCACTACTGTGTGTGTGTTTGTGTGTGTATGTGTGTGTCTGTATATGTGTGGGCATAAGCACACATGCGTATGCACATGCATGTGCCTGTTTATATAACATAAATGTCAATGATTTATATATCCAGGGTTTCCCCCTGTGCTTTATATGAGAGGCGGAATGCCTAACACCTCCACTAACATTAGGGGGAAAATACAGAAATAGGCACTTGCTGTATTCTGTACTCTGGTTTCCTCCCACATTCCAAAGACATACGGAAAGGCTAATTGGACACTCTAGATTGCCCAAAGGTATGAGTGTGTTTATTGAATGGTGTATGTGCACTGTGATAGAGTGGCGGCCTGTCCAGGGTGTGTTCCAGCCTCTCACCCAATGCACGCTGGGATAGGCTCCAGCACCTCCCGAAACCCTGACCAGGATAAGCGGGTGTAGATAATGGATGGATGGATGTATTCTGTGATAAAACTTTAAAAAAAACAGGCAACTATACAATAATACCCACCTAGCTAAGTATTTCCCACTGCTGTCTTATTGTGAATAACTAAAATTGAAGACAATAAACAAGAGAATGTTTTGAATCAACTGACGGGGAGAAACACTTCAATTTTAATGTAACATAATGTTGCTAACATTGGACAAACACAGGCTTTTTGAATAACATATTTGATAACGCTTAGGTATGTCAGTAACTCAAATTAAACGAGTAGCCTAAAATTTTGCAGAACCCTAGTTCCTCAAATATGGCAAGTATTGTCATTGATGACATCTTCAGGTTTTTCTTGGGCAAGACTATTTATCGCTTATTCTATTTTAGTTAAACTATTTCACAACAAACTGATATTATAGCTTCCAATATAAAATATTACCTTTATTACATTACATTAGATTATAGGCATTTAGCAGACGCTCTTATCCAGAGCGACGTACAACAAGTGCATAGGTTCATGATGTAGAGGTGCAAAAGAAACACTAGAGTGAAGTAAGGATCGTAGTGCCAGAAGTGACCACATCGATCAGGACTCCAACCCTGTAGAGTAAGCTTGTTCAGCAAGCAAGAATCCTACCAAGTACAAACTAGCACTGGAATCACAATTGTATTAAATAGCCTGTTGGTAAAGGACACTGGGTTGATGCTAACCCTCTCAAGCAAATGAGATCTGATTCCTTTAACGAGACCATCGAGGGAATCAGAGACATATGCGGTGACTTTGCATGGCACTGCCTCTAACTGAGCGTGAAACAGCAGCAAACTCAGTAACGTTGATAAAACGTGACGTGCATTTGGACCAATAATTTTCTCTGAATTAAGTCTTGAATTGATGTGATTGGATACTATTAGCAGTAAATAAAATGCTTCTACTAGGTGGTACATATCAGAATCTCATGGGTTGAAAGCAATTTAGAATATGCTTCGAAATGTGCAGATGTTGGGTAACTGGCTATGTTATGCTTGTAAATAATAATAAAAAAAGGTTATCATTAGCATGCGTCTCTTTACCCCATAAGAAAAGCACTTTCTTTTTTCAGCAAGTATTCCACCGCTCCCACCAACCACCCCCCCCCCCCCCCCCCCCGCCCCCCTCCACGGGGTCACCTCCTATCCAAACACAATTTCTGGGGGAAAGGCTGATATATGTGAATGTGTGCACGGTGACTGTGTGCGTAGCGCCGTGTGCAAGCTCAGAAAGTGATTTGAGTGAAGTTAAAGAGAGAAATGTCAAAAGGAGCGCAGGGTGTAATGACAGTAATAGACTCTGGAGCCGCTGAAGACTCGACGCACTGGTATGAAGGGGAAAGAGCCGCGGCTTTCTCTAGGCTAGTTATTTCTGCGCGTGCGATAAAAACATCAAACTTCAAAAACAGAGAAATGACAGCTTTTTCGTTCTCTTTCCCGTAGCGGGTTTCTCACAGTGAAAAAAAACACAGTGACCCAGAAATGAAGGGAGGGAAAACAGCTGAAAGAGAAGAGAGCAGAGTCGACGCACTGCTTGCTATGCTTACTCTGTGTCTGCTCACTGAATGCCACTCACACTAATGTGGTCTTTTGCATTACCTCGCTGGCATTTAGCAGATACTGTTATCCTGAGAAACTTACATAATTTTATCACTTTTTTTAATACCTAGTATCCATTTACATGGCTGGATATACACTGAAGCAATAGCAGGTTAAGTACCTTGCTCAAGGATACAACAGTAGCGTGTAACCTTTAGGTTACAAGCCCAGGTCCGTGCCCGCCATGCTTCACTGCTGCCTGCTCTAGTCTTGGAACTCAAGCTGCTGGATCTCAACACGCTCTCCCCTTGCTGTCCGAAAGTAGCACAGTAGAGGAGATGGGCACTGCCAGGGTCGTGCCAGCTCAGACACCGGTCAGAAACTCGGAGTGCCGTTAGCCAAAGTGTGAGGCACTTGACTCCTGGCTGTTGTTATTTAACCGCTTGTCTCTTAGTTTCCGCTTCAGTCAGCGCCTTCTTAAACCCAGCTCCGCTGAGGTGGCGTGATTAGTTTGAAAATACCGGCTTCCCTCCGTAAATCCGGTGGGTTTGTTGTTCTGAACCGCGCTGCTTTCGGTGCGAGACGCGAGCCCGGGGCGCAGAGCTAACGTCACCGTGGCGGCCCCACCCCTCCGCCCGCCTGCTCCCTCCAAGTGCCAGGGCCCAGAATCGCTGCGGTTTACTGCCTTTCTGAAAGCAAATACTGTCACACATGAACTGCTTCTGCTGCTGCTTCTGCCTTCTCTCACTCACTTATGTAAATAAACCATGCACAAATTAGATTACCTGCTCCTTTATTATATGACCTGCTTCCTTCATTAGATTAGCTGCTCCTCCATTAGAATACCTGCTCTTTAACTGGATTAGCTGGATTACGTATTCTTCCATTATGTTATCTGTTTTTCTATTAGATTACCTGCTCCTTGATCAGATTACCCCCTTTTTAAATGGATTATGTGGTCCTCCAGTAGATTAGCCTCTTCTCCAGTAGATAACCTGCTCCTCCATTAGAATAGCTGCTCTTCTAGTAGATTACCTGCTGTTTCATTAGATTTCCTGTTCTTATATTAGATTACCTGCTCCTCCATCAGATTACCCCCTTTTTAAATGGATCATGTGGTCCTCCAGTAGATTAGCCTCTTCTCCATTAGATAACCTTCTCCTCCTTTAGAATAGCTGCTCTTCTAGTAGATAACTGCTGTTTCATTATATTACCTGCTTCTCCTTCAGATGACCTGCTCCTCCATCAGATTACCTGATCTTAAATTGGATTACCTGCTCCTTCATTACATTAGCTGCTCCTCCATTAAATAACCTGCTCCTCTATTGGATTATCTGCTCTTCAAGTAGATTTCCTGCTCTGCCATTAGATTACCTTCTTCTCGACTAGAATACCTGCTCTTTTAATAGATTATCTGTTTTTCCAATAGATTATGTGGTCCTCTGTTAGATTACCTGCTCCTCCATTAGATTATCTCCTCCTCCATTACAGTGCCTGCTCTTCAATTAGATCACCTGCCCCTCTATCATATTATCTGCGCTTTAATCAGATTACCTGCTCTTCCATTAGATAAGCTACTCCTTCATTAGAATACCTGCTCCTCCATTAGAATATCTGCTCGTCTGTTAGATGACCTGTTCTTACAATAGATTACGTGGTCTTCTGTTAAATTACCTGCTCCACCATTAGATTATCTCCTCCTCCATTACAATCCCTGCTCTTCTAGTAGATTCCCCGTTGTTCCATTAAATAACCTGCTCCTTTATTAGATTATCTATTCTTCCAATAGATTACCTGTTGTTTTGTTAGATTACCTGCTTCTCCATCAGATATCATGCTCTTTAATTAGATCACTGCCACTCTATCCAATTATCTGATCTTTAATTAGATTACCTGCCCCTCCATCCGATTATCTGATCTTTAATTAGATCACCTGCTCTTCCATTAGATAAACTGCTCCTCCATTAGATAAACTGCTCCTCCATTAGAATACCTGCTCATCTGTTAGATTATCTTCCCTTCTATTAGATTACCTGCTCTTCATATAGGTTACTTGCTCTTCTATCAGATTACCCATTTTGTCTTTAATTGTATAAGGGAGTCATTGTTTCTTTCTCCCACTTGCACAATTTGCTGTTGTGTATTTTATACATTTCATACATATACAAAAAAGAAAATTGAAAACTGAATGAAACTGAACAGGGGAGGGCACTGTGCTCAGATCCTCAGATCTTACAGCCTTCAAGAAACTTCCGTGTGTCACATCCTGTGAATGGAATGCCCATTTTGGTTCACGGTCCTGTCTCTTCACAGACACGCGAAAGCCATGAAGCCCTGTTTTATTATTTACATTCTGCGAATGAAATGTGCAGTGAAACAGATGGAAGGATCTGGACTGGATTTCATTTATGGGAACTAAAATAATTTGGTAATCCTACTAGAAGCTTTTATGAGATTGTTTTTGCCTTCCATTCCATGGAATGATTATTCTTTGTATATTGTAATGTAATGTATTGTAATGTAATTTTTTTCATTAATAGTTACCCCCCAAGTTAATAGAGACTTGTCTGCAGTTGACAAATCTTAAATATGCTACCGTACCTGTCTTGCTAATATTGAGTTTAAGCTTGCTGGCTGGACTGTGAGTGAGTTTTAATGCAAGCAAGGGTAGTTATAGCTGCAATATCATGACAGACACGGCATCAACGAGGGCACATTGAGGAGAGAACAGCAATCTGCCAGCGAGTTGCCGAGACAGATCTATGCGTAAGTCATACGAAACCGCTTCTACCACTGTTCATTAATAAAAGCATCTGCCAATGTCCTGAGCAGTGCATTTAAACGACGCCTTACGTGCAGGCGCAAAAGCGCAGTTGCTTTTGCTTCATTATTACCGCTCCCTTGGAAATGTGCTCCTATCTTGCTGATTTTAGATTCAACGTGCAGAGGGAGAGAAATGGAAAGTGTGTCTTGCTCACTCCATATCAGTGATTCTATCAAAGAGAATCTGCGTTATATGACGAGAAGCTGGAATATGCATAACTCTTTATGCTGCTACTGTGTTCATACCCTGTTCAAGTGAATGGTAAGTTCATAAATCTGAGGTCTGCGTCACTATGGTTCTGCTGAATTCCCCATTATATTTTCGTAATAGCTGACTGAGAGCGGTAGTTGCCCCTCCCCTTCTGTGCCGCAGTGAGGTAATGGTGCCCCTTCCTATACCTGGACCTCCACCTCTGTTCTGTGCTCTGTGGATAAATCCACCTCACTGTACTGTAGCTTTATCTATGGCTGTAGCTGCAGCAGTATTGGCAGCTTTAGCTTTAGCTGTAGCTGTGGCTGTTGCTGTAGCTACAGTTCTAACTATATGTGCAATTTTAGATTTAGCTGTAGCTGTGTCTGTAGCTGTAATCATAGCTGTAGGTGTAGTTTTAGATTTGGTTGTAGCTTTAGCTGTGGCTGTAGTTGCAGCTGTATTGTGGTTTTAGCTTTAGCTGTACATGATGTACTGTAGCTTTAGCTGTGGCTGTATTTGTAGCTGTAATCATAGCTGTAGGTGTAGTTTTAGGTTTAGCTGTAGCTTTAGCTGTGGCTGTACCTGCAGCTGTAGTCATAGCTGTAGGTGTAGTTTTAGATTTAGCTGCAGCTGTAGTCATAGCTGTAGGTGTAGTTTTAGATTTCTCTGTAGCTCTAGCCGTAGCTGTACCTGCAGCTGTAGTCATAGCTGTAGGTGTAGTTTTAGATTTAGCTGCAGCTGTAGTCGTAGCTGTAGGTGTAGTTTTAGATTTAGCTGCAGCTGTAGTCATAGCTGTAGGTGTAGTTTTAGATTTAGCTGTAGCTTTAGCCGTAGCTGTACCTGCAGCTGTAGTCATAGCTGTAGGTGTAGTTTTAGATTTAGCTGTAGCTTTAGCCGTACTGTGCTGCGCTTGGCTCTGTGAAAGCTGCCAGCGCTCATCCATCAGTGTGAGGAGTGAATGGAGCTTCAGGTGGTAAAGGACGAAAGGCTTTCATTTAGCATAAACATCTTTGATTCTGCTCTGGCTACTACACGCGTACACACACACACACACACACAGATACACACAGACACACTCACACGCACACAGGCAGACAGACACACTCACACACACAGACGCTTACACACAGACAGACAGACACATACACACAGATACACACACACATAGGCGCACAGACTTGCACATAGGTACGCACACACAGGTACACACACAGAGACACTTACATACATACAGACATACACACACAGACACACACACACACACTCCATGTCCTGCATGCTGTTAAACTGCCTGACTAACTCTTTTTCCCACTGTCTGCTTTCATGTGTCACTTACTCTGTCTGCATTGTGCTGACTCTGCCTGTGTTTTCATCTCTATGATTATTTTTGTCTCGCTCATTCTCTCTGTCTTTCTGTCACAGTGTAATTTAAATATATACATTTTAACCAATGAACATGTGAAAAAATACTGAAATTATAACACATAGTGACTGATGCTGTAAAAGAGGGAAAAAAACATTGTAGATATTATTTTTATGTTCCTAAGGTATATCTCTATTATGTTATTATTGATTAGGCCGTGTCGTGGGTCACTCACTTGTTGTAGCTGGCTGATGCATATTGAGCTAAGAGTTGAGCTAGAGAAAAACTCTTTACCCCAGACACCTCACAGGGACTGGCCCGGAATAAGGAACACTGGAGCACACTCTGCTCAGGGCAAAAGGCACTGTTTAATGAACAGGCTTGTCTGACTTTTCTAGTTTGACCATTGAGCACCTCTTTTATTTAGCTGGCTTGAAGCACATTGGACATCTTCCTTTTACACAGAGAGTGGAGCCATTGGTCATTGGTTTTTACGCTGAAAGGACTTGAAGCTTGTCTTCATCTGTCAGGGAAGAATTTTTTTTTTTTTTTTTTTTTTTTTTGTGTTTAGAAAATGTACTCTTTAAAAAAAAATATGGCTGATAATGTAGGAGAAAGTCCCTGTCTACCTTTCCCACCCTATAGTTATCAAATAAATATTCATCTTTGGTTAATTACTTTTTATGTCTACCCATTTTCATTAGTAAGGTACAGTCACTGAGCCTTTACTTTTATCTCTGACAAAGAACAATACCTAGCTAGTGTGTTTTTAGAACCTGATAGCAGTGAAGTTTATTTTTGATCGTTGGGAAATATTCATTTTGATTTGTTGCATTGTTTGATTGTTTATAATTGTCAGTTTTGAAACAGTGCTTACCTGAAGCTGGTTTCTGTCAGTATGAGTTAGTGTTAGTTTAGAGGTTTCAGAGGGGAAGGTTTTCTGAGCTGTTCGCTTGGGTTTTTTAAAGCTGTATTTTATAAAGAATTGTTTGGACTTTATGGATGCCCTATAAAATTTTGTGGATCTCTCTCTTTCTCTCTCTCTTTCTCTCTCTCTGTCTGTCTCTCACTTGCTCTCTCTCTCTCTCTCTCTCTCTCTCTCTCTCACTTTCTCTTTCTCCCTCATTCTCTCTCTCTATCTCTCTCTTGTGCTGTCTCTCTCTCTCTCTCTCTCTCCCTCCCTCCCCCCTCCCCCCCTCACTTGGTTGCATGGCTACATTAATAACAAAGAGAGGGGTTTGCATAGTACTGGCCTGGCAGAAAAAGAACACGGAGACTCACAGGAGCGGAACAATAAACAATGCTGTACCCCAGAAAAAACATTCTGTACGATTTCCCCAAGACCCCAAACCCCCCACCTACAGTATCTCTCCCAGTCTGCAAACAGCACCAGGCTGGGTGGCAGGAACAGACACCTCCTATCTGCCTCATAACTGTCAAAAAGTACTCAAATGAGTGGGTAATATTCCATTTGTATAATTTCCATATAAAATATGTCAACAATAATATGCACAATAATATGCATAATAATAATAATAATAATAATAATAATAATAATAATAATAATAATCTGGAAATGGTTCCCATATGCTGGTAAATGGCCCAGCAGTGCAGGCCACTGTCTTGACAGAACAAAAGGAGAGGAGCATTTCTGCTTGATCTCCTTCGCAAATTAATCCAAGTTTCAGGTTTCGGCAATTTATTCCATTTCCTGACATGCTCAATGATTAAACACCTTCTGCTTTGGAGATTACCGGGAGCTGGGATGCAGGCTGCTGTCGAAAAGCACGGCTGTTGCACAAAGCCAGGGACTCTGCCTCAACCTTGGCTTACAGCAGCATCTAGTGGTGGCATGTAGGATTGCAAGTGCAGGCAGGAACTGACCAAAATGCCCGAAGGCGGAAATATATGAACTCATGCATTATTTGGCCCTTTTGAAACTGCTGCGGCCAGATGGCCTGATGATTCAGCACTGAATGCTTCATAATGAAAGATTTTAGCCTTTACCTCAGGTGGCTCAACCACGCCACGTTCTGGCTAGAACAGATGAAAGGTGAAGCGGTAAGGCATTTTTTGCCCTCCATCTTTACCCTCATGGTCTGCTGATTTTAAAATGAATTGGCTTCACAGGCTTCTCCAGATATCTGTGTAACTACGCAGCCACTAGGTTTTGGAGTCATGTTTGCGTTCCTAACGACTGTTTTTGGTGTTCCCTTCCCTTCTTTCAGTGTGCAGCAGCGCCCCCATAAACATGAAGGTCCACCCGCTGAACAGGACCGCGCTGGTGGTGACCTGGTCTCGACCGCTGACGGTTTACCACCCCATCGTCAGCTTCATGGTCTCCTACAGCTGGACTAAGAATGAGGAGGCGTACGAGAGGACCTTCAGCAAAGACATCGACCAGGACCTGGTGAGAACCAACCCGGTCACCGCCCCCCATCCCCCTAGTCACTCAGTGTGGACCCTGCCAGGTTCTGTTCCATCTCAGCAGCCACACTGGGGATTGCTGTCAGTGTGATGACTAGCTCTCCGTGATGCTATAGAAATAAGCCTTGTAAGTGAGGAATGAACCACGGTCATGACAGGGTGGTGAGATACGGTGCTGAGGCAAAGCTGAGGTTTATTTTCATATAAATCCACAGGCCATAGTGGTTTATATCGGTTATACCTTGGGTACCTGCGCCAGAAAAAATTCAACATTCAAATGCAGTTAAACAAATATGTAGGAGTGTTATGTTGTTGTTGTTGTTATTAACTTGATAGGTTTTTTTCCTTCTTCTGTTTTAAATAGAATGTTTCACTGAAACAGATTATTGAGAGTCTTGATTTGGAATGGCGCAAAGGTCATTTTCCCTGGAACTACTTCATAGCTGCTGTACTCTTACTCCGTGCAGTTTATAGAAAAAATATTCAACACCCTCTCCACCAGTCCGAATCACGTATTTAACCAAGCTGTGGTATAAAATATGTCTGATCTTTGACGTATGTTCTCTGTAAAACTGAATTTATGCCAGCGGGCCTGGGACGGTTGACAGCATTCCAGACACTTACTGCTCTCGGTGTAAACAATTTAATATCAATCTGGGAGAAGCAGGCAGCCAAGCAACGACCGTATTAAAGTGCGGAAGGGTCTTCCTCACGAAAAAAGGGAACTCATTTCAGAGGGAGTCTAGGGTCTGATGACAGTGTCTGAAGACCGCTAGCCGGAATAGTCCGGGCTCTTTCAGCTCACGGCTTTCATTCTTTGTGTGTTCACTCCTTGCAATCAGCGGCAAAATCTAATTTCCTTGCACCACTCCCCCATCTCTCTCTCCATCTCTCTCTCTGTCTCTCTCTCTCTCTAACTCTCTCTCTCTTCCCCCCTCTTCCTGTCTCTCTCGCATTTAATTTCCATTTTTATTTTCAATTTCCTCCCGAGACATCATTGTTATCTGGGTCACATTAAGGGACCGGCGGTCCGCGCGCAATCAGCGAGCGAATCAGTCGGAAGCCACTCGACGCCTCGCCACTTTGCGGCCGCTCGCTCATTACCACGGGCCACTCCGGGGGAAAAAGGTCCTCAGCAAAAATTAGACCGAGTGCCACTTGCGTAAATCAGAGCGCGGAGAGGCGGACAAAGGACAAGCGCCGTTACTTACTGCCAAATTTACCCCCCGGCCGGGCGGCCCGTGGCCTGGAGAACCCCCGCAGGCAAATTACGGAACGGGGGCCCGTCCCGATTTTAATACCCTATTAATTCCCGCCTTTCAGGGGACGTGGTGATTCGCGGGTCCGATTTCAGTGCGACGGAAAGTGAATCGTGAACGCGCGGGGAGGGGCGGTTCTAAACGCGCCGGTACCGCGGGCGTTTCTTGTCACGACGTTAGCGCGGTCGCAGCGAAGCTCTGATACCCGGTGCTGTGTGTTGATGACACGTGGATACGCGGCACGCTCGGAGATCGCAGCGATTCTGGAAAGCACCGTCGCCGGAAAATCGTTTCAGCGGCGACACACTCGGGCACGTGGTCGCAAACGCGGCTCGGCTTCTCGTTTGCCCCCGCCGTGTCCGGGGGGTGGGGGGGGGGGGAATCGCGAGAATCTGAATTCAGCTGAGTCAGAGTGTCAATAGAAAACCCGGGGCGGGAGGAAAGCGGGCGCCGCGAACGCCATCTGTTACGCCGGCTTTAGCTCGCAAACGCGGGGAGGAGGCGAACTTCACGGGAGAGAAAGACGAGAGGCGAGCGTCTCCCCCGCCGGCTCGGGAAAGGTTAGGAGAGGTGCGCGAACGGGCAGGTGGAACGGGGGAGGAAGGGGGAGGAAGGAGGAGGAAGGAGGAGCGGGACGCGGCTTTGCTGTGCTAATCTCACCCTTCCTTGACCCGCGCGCTCCGCCGAAGAGCTCAAGAGTTTGACGGATGCGTCACGGCTGCTGTTTTTGCTTAATCGCGCGGAACTGTGCGTTCACAGCCCCTGAACTTATAACCAGAGGGCAGCGGGATTGCATTATTTATTTATTTATTTATTTATTTATCACTCAGCAAGGTTCTGGATTCTTTCTCATTAAATATTCAGTTCTATGAATGGATGACGTGTGAAAATGGTCACCCTGGCTAAGGTTTTTTTTTGGTACAGGCGAGTTACGCGATGTAACGTAAAGCAGATTTTGCAGAGGAGAAACGCAGAGCAGATATGTCTCCCATCAGTGGCATATATTCGTGGCATTGGCTGTTCCTGCATTGCGTTTGTGTGTTTCCATGGGCTGTTTTTCCCCAGCCGCCACTCCTCCCCCACGTGTCCCTGAGCTGCGGGGAGCCGCGGGTACATGCCCCACACCGTGCCCGTATCAAAGCGGTGCCCCCAGCACCGTGGCTGATCTGCTGCTTTTTCTGGGTCCAAACACTAGCACGTGTACCACTAACGCACAGATACGTCCAGCATACTGCAGCTCGCCAATCACAACACACAGATCAACGGGCTGGAGTTTCATGGTGGGCTCTGAAGGTTATGCAAGCGTGTGCGTGTATGTGTGTGTATGCGCGTGTGCTCACGCGTGTGTATATATGTGTGAGTGTGGGTGTGTGCACACATGGAGCCCTTTGCAATGTTTGACTGTAGTTCTCACAGAGTAATAAAATTGTATGTTTGTGTGTGTGTGTGCGTGCCTGCTTGTGTGTGTTTGTGTGTGTGTGCTTGTGCGTGTATCTGTGTGTGTGTGTGTGTGTGTGTGTGTGTGCGTGCCTGCTTGTGCGGGTGTCTGTGTGTGTGTGCGTGCTTGTGCGCCTGTGCGCGCGTGCGTCTGTGTGTGTGTGTGCGTGCTTGTGCGTGTGTCTGTGTGTGTGTGTGTGTACATGCCTGCTTGTGTGTGTGTGTGTGCGTGCCTGCTTGTGTGTGTGTGCTTGTGCGTGTGTCTGTGTGTGTGTGTGCTTGTGCGCCTGTGCGCGCGTGCGTCTGTGTGTGGGCGTGCGTGCGTGCCTTTCCTCCACAGGAGGCTGTCATCACACAGGTGTCCCCCGACGTGCTGTACCTCTTCAGAGTGCAGGCCGTGTGTCAGAGGGACCTGCGCAGCGATTTCAGCCAGACCCTTCTCTTCAGAGGTCAGTGTGGAGAGAAAGTACCGGGAAAAAAAAACTCAAACAATAAAGAGGACTTGTCTTCCCGGAGAGGGGAATGCTGGAACGTGTAAGGTCACGTTGCTGAATTTAACATGAAAGGTGTCATTTTGTTCCGTGTTTGCGAAGCGCCTTCAATCAAAGTCTTCCTCTGACTGTGTGCAGCTGCCTGGTTCGGAAAGCCCTGGTAACTGACACAGGCAGATATTTGAAAAAAGGCAGCTGATGATTGCAGTTAAGTTGCCAGACCTGGCTGGAACATTTTGGCAATGCTGCACACAATCTGAGGGTGCAGGTTTGACTCCTGGGGCTGCTTTATCCACTTAAACCCGGCTTAGCCTTTCCACACACACACACACACACACACACACACAGACACACACACTTCTTCAATTCCTGGGTCTGCTTTATCCATTTAAAGGAAGCAAAGCCTTTTGAAGCAAATATCAAGGACCGGACACACACACGCACACACATACACACATCCATAGATTTAGGAAGGGACTCCAAAGGCAAGTCTAGATCAAGACTGGATACTGAAAACTCTCTTACACCTGGTCTAAGCAAGCAGTTGAACACATCTGACTGATTAGAAACACCCGTGAAGACATTTGTCCCAAACATTATGACACCCTGAAATTGGGGGGAACATGTATAAAAAGTACTGTTATTTCTACATGGTGAACCAAAGTGTATGAAAATACCTGTTAATAAAGGCTGAGAATCTGCACTTTAACCACACGTGAATCATTTGATTACAAATCTAAATCGGTGGAGTACAAAGCCTAATCAAGAAGGAAAAAAAAGTCCTTGTCCCAAACATTATGGAGCTCATAGGATGCTACCCTATGGCACATGGAACAAGTGTTCCTTTGCTGCTCTTGTAGTTACAGGATAAAAAAATTGCATGAAAATGCGTCATGATCACATCCACGTCTGCCAGTCTGGAAGCCATCTTGTCTTTAATGATTTGTTTACAAAATATAAAATGTGACAGAGATGAGTTTTTCCAAGTTCATGATTGTTTGGAAATGAAGACGTGAAAAAAATGTTATGTGATGCATCGCTTGTAGGCAACAGAAATTGCTGTTTTGAAGAACTTAACATTGTGCTTGCAGGCGAGAACAAAAATGGAAAAACACGAATGTGGAACACAACCGCTCTGCGGTTCAACCTGAAGACCTTTTTTTAGGCAATCCATGGGCCTCGCATGAATAAATCATAGCTATTGTTTGTTAACTAAGGTCTGCTCCTTTGAGTTTTACTTCTGTTATGGTGGTTTTGACGACGGCAATATTCCCCGCTAGCATTCTACTTGAGAGAAATAAAGTGGCTGAAATTATTTTTTTGATAAGCTGTGAAGGTTTATTTCTCCAGTATTTCTGAATAGCTCGCCTGGGTAACTTTGAATGTGTTTTCGTTTGTGGGTACATTTGTGCATGTGCGATTGTGATCTGATGCTGATGTAAAACGTGTTCTTATGCTTTATTCCAGCAAATACCACCAGGATATTTGAGGGGACAAGAATAGTGAAAACTGGAATGGTATGTGTTGGCTAATGTCTAGCAGCTCATTTGGGACTGCATGAACTGTTTTGATAGGGTTACGAAATGGCAATATTATTACTTCAGTTGCATGTTGCTGCATGTAAATTTGATTTCAAATTTATTTATTCTTTTTTGACATTCAGTCTAGTTCACATACAGTATATTGGCAACAGTACCCCCCCACAATAATATAGCATGATGATGACAATAGTAATAATTGCATATAATTAAGGTGGGGATTTCATGATGTGATTGGGATATACTGGTAAGGCTTGGCGTTTGTCATGGAAGTCGCTGGTGCCACGGATTTCGTGACTTTCCCCATTTTTAGGCATTTCCATGATTTCTTTGTTTTTAGGATTTTCATGATTTTTCGGCAGTATTGTATGGTAACTGTCAAACTTAATGTAGCCTACAGTGCTATTTGTATAGGCTTAAACTTTTTAACCCACATTGGAGCTTTGGAGTTGTTGGAAGTGTATTTAAAAACAAAAAACATTTGCAGCCCCTATACCTGATACTGCTAATTTTGACACATTTTTTTAGCGGATGTAAATGTAAGATTTTACTTTTTTTGTGCCTCTCTCTTTCTCTCTCTCTATCCCTCTATCTCTCTATTGTTCTCTCTCTCAGCCCACAGTATCTCCAGCCTCTTCTGCAGACATGGCCCCCATCAGCTCGGGCTCGTCCACCTGGACCTCCTCCGGGCTCCCCTTCTCCTTCGTCTCCATGGCGACAGGGATGGGCCCTTCGTCCAGCGGCAGCCAGGCGACGGTGGCGTCCGTGGTAACCAGCACCCTGCTGGCAGGCCTGGGCTTCAGTGGGGGGGTCCTGTCCTCCTTCCCCAGCTCCGTTTGGCCCGCCCGAACCACACCCTCCAGCCCCGCCTCGCCCCCCACCCCCGCCCCCAGCCCCAGCCGCCAACCCGCCGCCAAACAGCCAGCGGCCTCTCAGAGCCCCGACGCCGATGCCGCCGCCGGCAAAGACAGCGACGGCGCCCGCGAGGGCGAGAAGGGGCAGGAGGGGGAGAGGGAAGGAGAGGAGGAAGACGAGGAAGGAGAGGACGAGGAGGAAGTGAGGACGAAAAAGGACAAAACGGCGCCGGGGGACGCGGAGGCTCGAGCGAACGATACCGTCGCCCGGGAGAACGCCACGGCGACCGCCCCGACGTCCACCGCCAAAGAGAAAACGCCGGAGGAGTCCGGCGCGGCTCCGACCGCCGCTGCCGGGGAGGACCAGCTGGCGAAGGGCAGTCAGAGCCCCGCGCAGGGGAGTGTGACGCCCCCTA
Source organism: Anguilla anguilla (assembly GCF_013347855.1). Taxonomy (NCBI): domain Eukaryota; kingdom Metazoa; phylum Chordata; class Actinopteri; order Anguilliformes; family Anguillidae; genus Anguilla; species Anguilla anguilla. Next base: position 31,261,662 of record NC_049211.1, read on the forward strand.
CCTGGGAACCTGAGAATGACACGCTTGAGATCCAGCTTCCCAACAGCCCCACGCTGACCATTAAGACTGGAGGAGGAGAGAGGAGTCACTGGCCTTTCTCAGTTCACACAGGTGAGAGCATCTCTGCGGTGTCTGTCCACGTGTCTCCATCGTGCAGTACAGATTCTGCACTCTCCTGCCCCGTGTCAGGAAATCACAGAACGGTGACTAAGTAGCTCTTTATGACCTTGCATAGTGTTTTTAAAGCTACTGGATATGTTCAGTCAGCCCACACACAATCAGCCTCTTTTTATTCGTGATGACCTGCTGACTTTATGATGGGAAGCATAGGGGCATTTGGGGGTTTATGATCTAAAGCAAGAAAATACATTAACAGTAACATAGGTTGCAGCGTGGACAGAGGTGTACTGTTTCCTGAGGCTGTACATACGAACAGATTAATTTAATAGTGTTTATTCATGATTACAAACATACATTTCAGTTCTTATGTTTAAATATATTTGTGTACACTTTAATTTATTGTAATGTTAATTTTTTCATTGAGCACAGCAGTCTCAGGTTGTTTGCACTACAGTAAATAGTTCTGACCCATAATAATACTGAACATTTTTTTGAAGAATAATCAGGAAATATACATGCATACGACCATTGGAAGCATAGTGGTTCTTTACAAGCTACTTTGGAAAATAAATGTCCCATGTTCACATCCAAGAACGTTCACATCCAAGAACTAGACAACCAGAAGCCTGTCTAGTGGACTAACAATTACTAAATAATACTTTCATTTTATGATTTTTGTTATGTTGTATATGGTGAATAACTCTGTTAGAAAAAGATTCATTTTTTAAAGTGGTTTTAAATCTATTCCAGCAGGTGAAATCAGTGGGGTCGTAATTACTGAAAGTTTGAACAGCTGGTAACTAAATTAAAAACTTTGGAAAAGTGAAGAGTTCAAAGGAAAAACAAGCGACAATGAGCCAAACTCGCATTATGTAAAAATGCACTTAAGTACAAAATAATCGAACACCTTAAATCTATGCTTTCTACAACCTCAATTTACGAAGAGATTTCAAGAGGCTTTAACTGAAGCCCGGGATGTGATTTATAGGAAGTTTCCAAGTTTGGAAACCATTGTCTTGAGGAAGACATTCAAGGTTACTGCAGTCCCAGGTGGGCATGCAAGTGTTTTTTTTTTTTTTTACCAGAAAAGTTCGATATAAGAGAATCTGGGCTGGCAGAGAAGCAGAGTGTCCTTATCCAGTGCCCGTGTACTTGCTATCACCAGAGTAAGTGTGTAGATAATCTATTAACCCCCATTACCTGGAATCGCCGTGAAATCTCCCACAGTAATCTCCGCTCTCAGCGTAGTGGAGGCCTTGCAGAGAAATGGAGATATTGATCTGGGGCTGCTCCTCCAAGCTTTAATCACCTCTTCACCTGAAGACCTCTAAACAAGGCCTTCCCATGCACTAGGCTACCGCATAATAAAACCAGCATCTTTCCATTATAACAGTACTGTGAAGCATTATTTTCACAAATGAGTGCTTCCCTCTCCCTGCCTAAACACTGCAGGAGCCAGTGTTAAGGCAGGGTATTCTGGCACTGGGCACTGGCGCTGGGTCTAAAGTGGTGGCCATAGACCCAGCAGCCCGCCCCCCACACCGGTCAGGGCACAGTAATCAGAGGTGGGTAAGCTCCGCAGAGGTGCCACATCACACAAAGGATTGACGTGGCCTGTAGTTTGGCCTTGTGACATAAAGGTCACAGGTTCGATTCCCAGCTAGGACACTGCTGTTGTACCCTTGAGCTACAGTAGGTACTTAACCTTCATTGCTTCAGCATATATCAAGCTGTATAAATGGGTGCAGTGTATTTACTATGTAAAGAGTTGTGTAAGTTGCTCTGGATAAGAGCATCTGCTAAATGCCTGTAATGTAATGTAATGAACACTGCAGCATCAGTCAGGCCTCTGGATCCTTGGAGGTCCTGAGGGTGGGGACCCGCTATACCCTTGGCCTGCAGCTCTGTGTTCAGGCTGCCCTGGAATTCTACAGAGGGCTACAGATCCAGGTGCCCGCTGGTGCCCAGATACGCCTCTGCAGCCAAGCACTGCATTTCCTGGGAATACTGCACCTGCATTCTCCACCATTGTGGCTCTGTGCTGGGGGTCGTCACTGTGTCAAGTAGTGAACAGCCGGCAGCATACTAGCTTTTATTTACTTCATGAATTCAAGCGATGAAAATGTTGACACAAACATAACTTGAAAAAGGGAACAAGAATGTGCCACTGTAAAAAAAATAACAGAACAAAAGGCGCCCCGAGAATTAGAGGACCGGACCATGTGGTGACTTAAAAAAAAAATCTCTCCTCTCTTCTAGGCCCCAGAGCTAGGCCTTTTATAGACCCAAATAATTAGACAGTTTGTATTTATTTGGGTGCCTGCTACCATGCCTGCCAGAGGGCCTGGCGCTCTCCGTGGTCCTGCAGCTCTCCCAGGTCACCTGAGGTGCTGAAGAGACAGCGCAGTACAATATACAGGAGCAGAGAGAGCTGTTCCACTATCGCCCATCCGAGCCAATCAGATCTCCTAAAGGCAACTAGGGCCGCTCTCTGCAGCAGTTCATAATATAATGCTTCAGTGACATTTATGCCTCGTTGAAACTTGAAATTCGCTGCAACTTTTCACTTTAGGTAGCGGTGCCACGCACGCGTGCGTCAAGCGTGAATTCCCAAACGCTTGGCACGCCAATCCAAACGCACTGAACCTTCAGCTCCGTAACACAAATACAGCTGCTTCATCTGAAGATTTAGCCGCTCATCACAAATACACCTGTTTCGTCCGACGCGTCAGCCTACGAACGTGAACACAACCGCTTCATCGGAAGCATTCAGCACAAACACAACAGCTTAATCTGAAGCATTACGACCGCCAATACTCTACTCCCACGCGAAGAGACGTGACAGGAACGCGTGTAACGCACATCCCCAGGTTGACAGACGCTTATCAGGGATGCCTGAAAACAGCAATTTCCCAGAGTTCCTCAGCAGGGGCCCGGTATTGCGCAGACGGCGATGGTAATGACAGCGAGGCTAGCCGGCCCCTTCCTGGAATTACACCCAGCATGCCGCCTCGCCCCCTTTTACCAGTTGATTGGTGACAGCGGCGCGGTGGAGTGGGGCTTTCGCCAAACGGCAGCTGCGCCGCGAAGATACGAGCCGCTCATGATCTGTATTCCCGGCAAATTGACCGGGAAATGGCAGGTGCGTCCGAGCAATCTTTAGCACACGCTGTGAGAGAGAGTGAGAGAGAGAGATCGCCGTATCGAATTCGCGAAATGCCTTTTTGTTTAGCTGCTGTTTTGATGTTGAAACGAAGCGGTGAGAGGTGACGCTCGTTTCAAAGAGCCCCTTTCTGAAACCCGTCTGTGAGCAGGTAGGCACACGCCATCAAAAACCATCAGAAACTGACGGATTAAAAATGAAGTAAATACGTTAAGCAGCCAACCCGGTTCAGGTTCCAGCTTTCAATCTTTTGGGGCGTGCAGTCTTATTTCCATATTTCTATATATTTTTCTATAGTCCAAAATGTCATTCAGTAGGGTATGACTATTTGCTACAACTTTACATCTCTTTACAGTATAAGTCCAAGATACTTGTACTCCTGAGAATATGTTGACGGTCATATGCTTGAACAGATTTCCTAAGACTCCCACATTAAAAGCATGCTAGGATTGGCTTCCCATAATTTCTATGGAGAGTATCAGCTCATGTCAAGGAGGAGCCATTTTCAACTTCTAGACCACAGTAGTAAGTCTTAAAATTCATTTGTTCAATATTCAGCCAAACCACTCAATCAGCAAAAAAACATTAATATGAGAATGTCCAGGTGAAGTGGGATTACAGGGCCTTTGGCAGTGTAGGTGGATGGGGAAAACAGAGCAATTATAGATGGTAGTATGCAATTACAGGAACTTCTGTGGTGTGGGTGGTGTGTGGTGCATGTAGTTGATGCAATATGTCCATCATCTGTAATGCAATGTTTTTTGTTGCTTGTACTGTTCTTGGTGTTCTCTGTATGGAGGGCGAACAGCTTTGTTACGTGAAATGATTTTCTGTAAAACAGACAATTGAGTATCATCTAATCTCATTTATTATGGCCATTTTACACCAAGTGTCAGTTGATATGTTGCTTATGGGGATGTGTCCCCTGCTCATAAAAGTGGAGGACATTTTTCAGCTCTCGCCCATGTTAAGTAGCTAAATAATGAATGAGTTCTCCCTTTTCAGTTAAATAAGCATTTCTGGGGGCTGCTGGGTGGCTCATTTAGTTAAGCATGAGCCTCACAGCCTCAGATTGAATCTGGACCGTGCCAGTGTCGACTGTGGCTGGTAACTCCATTGGGCGACAGGCAATTGGCAGTTTGGTCACCCAGGGTACGGATGGGTTCAGTCAATTAGGGCAGTGGTTGTCAAACTCAGTCCTGGAGGACCCCTGTGTATCCTGGTTTTCGTTCCATCCACAATTACAATCCCAGAATATTATGTCCAAAATAGGTGTGCATGGCATGAAATTGAAGGCTGAGGTGAATCAGTAGGCTCCTAATTGGTGAAAGTGTGGACACGTGGCCACTAAAACTAATCATTTTGTATAAAATGAATAATTCAAAGAACAAATGATAAATGTCCAAACCTGTTTTGTGTTAAAATTATGAAAGAACTTAAACACATGTTCAGCAAATTGAATTGAGCCAGAGATTAGCTGTGACCAAAAACCAGCATACATAGGGGTCCTCCAAGAGTTTGAGAACTACTGGGTTTCTGCGTTCATCCCTATCTAGCAACCCCTGCTGGTCTATTAGACTGCATGCTAAAGCCACATAAGAAAGGTTTTCCCTCCTACTCCACTCTGCCGGCTGTGAGGTGGGTGTGATGTGCGAATGTGGGAAATTGAAATTGAATATGCTGTTTGTTAGTTGAAACTGCCTCCTGTGATATGTCATGAAAGAACAGGTATGTGTCTCCATTAACCACACAAGACTCTAAACCTTCAATTGTGTCTTAAATATTCTGATTGTGACCTAAACATAGGTAAACAACACATTCAATAGCACACTGTCCATTCATTTAAACCAGGGGTGTAAAACTGAATCCCAAGGGGTACCACAGTGTCTGCAGGTTTTTGTGGTTTCCTTTCAATCAGCTGCCAATTAAGGCCTTGAGAACAAGTTGTGTGGATTCCTTAGCCAATCTGTGACTTAAATGAAATGCAAATTTAGCAAATTAAACACAAGTTCTAACCCAGGTGTATATCTCTCTCTCTCTCTTCCACAGAGAGCAACAGCATCTCCAACATGACTAGGAATCCCGTCCATGGGGTCAGCAGGGTGGAGTGGATCATCCCCCTGGTGGTGGTCTCTGCCCTGACCTTCGTCTGCCTCATCCTGCTGCTGGCTGTGCTGGTGTACTGGAGGTGAGACCCAAAGGCCTTCATCGCCTTCCTTTAACCACACCTAACACAAAGCCCCCACTCAGCCCTACCACTCTACTGACAATGCCTCCATTTTACCCTTACCCATCTGGGTTGTGATGAAAGCCCTGCCCTGACCTTTCACACCCACTCCCTTACTGCAGCCTCGCCCACTTCACTACTGCAGCCCCGCCCACTCCCCTACTGCATCCCTGCACACTCCCCTACCGTAGCCCCACCTACTCCACAACTGCAGCCCCACCCACTCCCCAACTGCAGCCTCTCCCACTCCTCTACTGCGGCCCTGCACACTCCCCTACCGTAGCCCCACCTACTCCCCAACTGTAGCCCCACCCACTTCCCTACTGCACCCCCACCCACTCCCCTACTACACCCCCACCCACTCCCCTACTACACCCCCGCCACTCCCCTACTGCAGCTCTGCACACTCCCCTACTGTAGCCCCACCCACTTCCCTACTGCACCCCCACCCACTCCCCTACTACACCCCCACCCACTCCCCTACTACACCCCCGCTCACTCCCCTACTGCAGCTCTGCACACTCCCCTACCGTAGACCCACCTACTCCCCTACTGTAGCCCCACCCACTTCCCTACTGCACCCCCACCCACTCCCCTGCTACACCCCCGCCCACTCCCCTACTGCAGCTCTGGACACTCCCCTACTGTAGCCCCACCTACTCCACAACTGCAGCCCCGTCCACTCCCCTACGGAAGCTCCGCCCACTCTCCAACTGCAGCCCCGCCCACTCCCCCACTGTAGCCCCACCTACTCCTCTACTGCGGCCCTGCCCACTCCTCTACTGCATCCTTGCTTCCCCTCTGCAGCTCCGCTTCTGTCCCACTAATGTCCTCTGCGTCTTTCTCTAATGTTTTATCTCCGCCAGCTTCCCTCTCCCATGCGAAATTGAAACATTAGTATCCTTAGCCAAGATATTTAACTTGGTTACGCAGAATTATAGCACTTTTGCGAGGGGGGAAATGTGTTTTACCTTGAGAAGCGTAAGACGTCATTATTAGGGTTGTCCCGCCTCGGCTTCATGGCAGCGCAGAAGAGGAACGGTGTCAGGGTGGAAGTGGGTGATTGTGTTCTGGCGATAGTAAGCCAGGCAGGAGCGCCGAAGGCCTTCCTCAGGGATACATTACTTCGCCATTACTGTCAGCACAGCTGAGACATTCCCTACGGCCGACTGCGCAGACCGAGCCCGCTCCAAACGGGGGGAGGGGGAGGGGGGGGGGGGGAGATTTACCGCTTACGAAACCAGGCCCGCGCTTCCTCCACCTCCGTTCTTACCGGGACCTTACTTCTTTTTTCTGCCTTTTTTTTTCATTTTAAAATAGAAACAAAAAACAAAGGTGCCTTGATTAAATAACTTAAAGTGATAAATAAAAGAATAAAAAAAACCTTTTTCAAAACAATTTCTCTCGTGTTATCGCAGCCACGGTAAGAGTAACTAGTCAGCATATTCCAGCGGCTGATTAAGAGGATTTTCACCCTGCAAGCCTGTGCAGAAACTTAAAGTAACAGTGCTTGAAACAGTCATAGAATAACACTGGCCATAAAAGGAAAGAAGGCTTTATGAGTGTAAAAAGTGAGTTATTAAAAAATATAGAGCAAAAAATAAATGGAAGAAAAATTTTGGAAAACATTTATACTTTTACTCATCCTTAACTCTCATCAGTTATAGGGTGAAACAGTGAGCCATTGACAGCTCTCATATAAATATACACACACTAAAATTTGCAGCTCTGTCAACTTTAAGGAGACAAACCATAAACCATAGAAATGTAAACCATAGTGAAATATAAATGTGCAGCTGGGATACAAAGCAATGCAGGAGCTACCCTCATTTGTCTTTAATATCGCCTGGTTTTAGCCACGCCCCCCCCCATCCCCCCCCCCCCCCCCCCGTACCCCTCCCACATCCAGTGCAATTTGGCCAATTACGGCTGGTTCCAGCTTTCATCTCTCAACTCCTCATCTGTCTGTCCCGTCCCGTCTCCCCTCCCCCAGGAGTCCGCAGAACCCCCCGGGGAGCCATAGGCCATCTGCTGCCCTTCACGGGACACTGTGAACAGAGAACAAAAAGAAAAAAAATGTCTTTCCTTAAATTATTTGGAAGGCGGCTTCCAAATAAATGTATCCGTTAACTGCTATAGAAACGGTAGAGGTGCCGGTCGCTTAGCAGGTGGCACAGCGGTATAAGCCCTGCAAGAAAGAGTTGGGCTAACACGGCGGTATAAAGAACAGCTGGAGCTCTGTTTCCTATGTCATCAATGGGTTTTAATGGCCGGTGCCAAATGGCACAGGTCACCCCAGCAGTGGTGTTGTAACAGTAGGCGGACATTTTGTGCAAATTAGAAACACGGGCTTCTGCGGCGTGGTCAAAATGAAGGATCGCAGCGCAGTAAATGCAGAGTGATTATGTTAGCCACAGGACTGCAGAGGTGCTCATCCTGACCTGTGAGCTGAAGCTGACAGGAGACAGGTGCCTTTTACCAGCGTTGTAAACTCACTGGCAGACATCCGTCCTGGTGAACTGAAAGTAATCATGGTACATTTGAGTGCTGATTCTCTGCTGAAGGACAGAGAGCCAAGGTCAGTCAAATAAATGAGTGGGACATTACTCTCTCTTTTATTTGTATACATCAGGTCCTGTCAGCCTATTTGAAAATCATTTGTCTTCAAATTCAGTGCTCGAAAACCATGGCCAAGGGTGGCTTATCTCATTTAGTAGTAGGGTAATTGCGTAGGCTTTCAGTGCATTTTGTTTTGGAGGCATTTTCTTGAAAGTATGCAAGGGTATGTGAAAGGGTTTTTTTTTTTTTTTCCAAAATATTATATAACCGTCAAATTTACATTTTAGGTTATGCAAGATTTGCATGCTCATATTTTAAAGAGTAAAAAATAAAAACAAGGCCACCATCATGAAATGCTGCCTTGTATTTATTTCTTCTTATTACTGTTTCTGATAACATCAACTGTAATAACAGTAGTCGCAATGTAAAAGTGTACTAAAACATATTGGAGGAGGAATCATGCAGTCTTGCTCTGCTTTAATATCTGCTAATTCCGATATGTGCACACAGCTGCAATGCAAGGCCTCCTCCTCTCAGCTAACACAAAACATTCTCACAATGTTACTGCCATGTAGTGACAACGTTATAATGTTCACAATACATTCCTGTAACATTGTGATAACATTTTGTGTTTGCTGTGCTTCTGCTCAGTCCTTGACACAGCCATATGCTAATTTCTGATGGGTGCACACTATGTACACACACACCAATGTATCAGCTTCTGCATCACCCTGTGAGCTTTGAAAAAAAAATAAAAAAATACATCCTTGGACGATGACTTGTTAAAGCAGAAAGAAATTTTTGAGTCTGCATATGTTGTCTATAGTAGTAGACCAGGGCTGGTGACCTGGATTTCTGTCCATCCCTGGAGCCCTGTGAGCTACTTAAATCGCATATAGACTTCACATGTGCAAATTCATATTTAAGATACATGTATTTCACTGTCCGTGCTCATTAATCGACTCCATCCTGTCTGTGGCCCTCCGGGGCCCGGTGGTACCAGGTCACCAGCTGCGTGCTCGTCTGCTTGGCCCCCACCTGCGCATAAAATGGGCCCTGCGATCAAGATGTGTGCACACGCACACGCACGGGCACAGGCCATCGAGCGGCTGAATGGCAGTTCATTAGCGTCGGCTGATTTATTTACATCTGCAGATACCCCTGAAGGGACTGGCTCTTAGAGGTTTGATCAGAGCGCTGTCTGTTCTGTTAATTTGTCACGGAGTTCAAGGATGCTGTCCGTGTTTTTCGTACACGAAAGCAAGCCTGTGTCGTTCTAGAAACAGAGGAGTTGGTTGCTGTGGAGTAATTTAAATGAACTGGGTTGTAAGAGGACTACGGAGATGCCTCGGAGAGCTCTGTGTGCTCTGCTCTGCTCCTTGTAGAGAGTGAGGTTCCAGACTGATTGGTCCAGCTGCTCTCCTGGGCTACTGGCCCAGATATTGGTGCTTCACCTCCTCGTATAACGAGCTACAGCTGTGCTCTGTGTGGTGTGCATAGGATCCGGAATTCCGCATTCGTGCAATTGTTTGACAGTGAAATGGGGAAGGACCACAGCTGGTGGTGATGTGGTTGGAGGGCTGTCAGAATGTGTGTGCTTCCATGGTAACTGGACCCCTGCTGGAGTTCCACCTCTGGGTGGGACTAAATAATTTCCATAAGCAATCTGGTCTCATTACATATTGCATAATGTTGGTTCCACACACATCACACCCAGTCAGAACCTAGAGAGACTCACACATTGCACCTTCATTCAAACCTGGAGAAACCTAGACACTACACCCTCATAAAAACCTGGAACGCCCCTGTCACCCTGCACCCTCCGGAAAGCCTGGAGAGACCTACAGATTGCACTCACGAACATACTGCACTATCATTAGAGCCTAGAGAGACCAACATACTGCACTCTCATAAAAGCCTAGCGAGACCTACACACTGGACCCTTACAAAAGCCTGGAGAGACCTGCACACTGCACCCACCACAGGCCATGCAGAGAATGCTTGTTTCTCTTCTGCTAAAACACGTGAAGGTGTTCTTTTCCACTTCCCACCGCTCGACACTGCTACCCTTATCACCAGGCTTCGAAACAGCATCCGTGCATCACTCGAGCCCACATTGACCTAGCAGCAGTGCGGGAACTTGTGACAGTTCAATTTATTATTGCATCCTCCCACCTGTCACCTCAGCAGCGAGATCTGTGACAGTGTGTGAGGGGTGGAAATTGCAAATATTACACGATAAAAATGGAGTTTATGAAAGTGGGAGTGATGTAGATAAATTTGCAGTTCAATTATGAAAAAATTAGCAGATAAAAGCCCTAGTGATTTCATAAGAAAATGAATGAATAAAACGGGCTTGATTTGATAAACACAAACCTTCCTTTTTATCATTCACCACCACCACCACCGCTCTGCCCGTTCATCGTTTACCGTGTGCACTGCCTGACCATTTATAGAGTAGCGTGTGCATTACGCCTCCCGTCAATCAAAAAGTCGTGCCCACCGAATTTGATCCAAGTTTTCTGCCCCTTGATTGCAAATCTTCTGAAAGTAAATCATCTGCTGTGACCTCAGCTGCCACCTCCCAAACTATCTGTAGTAGTGTAGGATTCACTTCAGTACCACTGGCTTGTGTATTTTTGGCTGCAGCCAATCAATTTGATACTGTATCACATCGTGACTAGAATTACTAGAGGAAATTCTTGCAGAAATACATTTTTTTGTAGGACAAAGTCTCAAAGCTCCCTGTTATTTTGACTTTCCCTCGACATGTTTAAGAATTAGGAACAGGTCTGATTGGCTGCTTGAAGGCTGTGGGATAAAGGCAATCGGGAGCAGAAAGAAATCTAATTTGATGGGTGTGGCCTTTTGATTGACAGGAGGCTTAATGCACACACTAAACAATAAATGGCTTGGGTAGTGCAAGCATTAAACAATGAACTGACAGAGCAGCGGGGGTGGACAATAAAAAGGAGTGTTTTCATTTATCAGATCAAGGCTGTTAATGAAATCGTTTAGGTTTTTATCAAATCACTCGCAGTTCTATCTTATGATTTTTTATCTCATAACAGACAAATTAACAATTCAATTGGACTTTCATCAACTCAATTTTTATCAAGAAATTTTTGTTACTTTCATCCCTCATAACAATGTGACATCACTACTCATTTAAAATTGGTACAAAAAGAATACTCAAAGGAGCATTGCTCTCTCTCTCTCTCTCTCTCTCACAAACACACACACACACACACACACACATCGATGCAGATTATTTCTTCAGTGATAACAGTACTGAGACAACAGAAAGAAACGACTGGCTTCTTATATTTAGTGACTTTTATTTAATATCCCTCAAAATTGTTAACCTTCCCCTAACAAACCTCCTGGCTTGGCTTAAATCAAATCTGCTATTCAGGTTTGCCCTCCAGGTCACGCAAAACATCCAGGACATGTCCCACATTACCAGATTTTATGTGAGATATTTACAAACATACTTTTTTTAAATAAAAGTACAACCTTGGCCATATGCATAGTTTCAATCCCTGCCTAAATAATGAGTGGGATTATGAGCGTGGTTCCAGTCCCCTATGTTTTAGTGAAGTGAGTTTTGGGTGCAGCCCATTATCTTTTAATGCAGTGAGTTAGGATTCTGTCCCTTGTCTTTTCGTGATGTGAGTTTCTGGTCCAGCCCCCTTGTTTTTTAGTGAGGTGCATTTGGGTCCCGCCCCCTTGTCTTTTAGTGAGGTGTGTTTGGGCCCACACTCCCTTGTCTTTTAGTGAGGTGTGTTTGGGCCCACACTCCCTTGTCTTTTAGTGAGGTGTGTTTGGGCCCACACTCCCTTGTCTTTTAGTGAGGTGTGTTTGGGCCCACACTCCCTTGTCTTTTAGTGAGGTTTGGATTGGATCCTGTCTCTTTTATTTTAGTGAGGTGAGTTTTTTTGTCCAGTCTCCTGTTTTTTAGTGAGGTGTGTTTGGGTCCAGCCCCCTTGCCTTTTAATGAGTTGAGTTTGGGTCCAGCCCCCTTGTCTTTGTGTGAGGTGAGTTTGAGTCCATCCCCCTTGTCTTTTAATGAGGTGAGTTTGGGTCCCACTCCCATATCTTTGTGTGTGGTAAATTTGGGTCCAACCCTACTTGTCTTTTAATAAGGTGAGTTTGGGTCATGCCCCTTTATCTTTGTGTGAGGCAAGTTTGGGTCCACCCCCCTTGTCTTTAATGAGGTGAGTTTTTGGTCCAGCCCCTTTGTCTTTTAATGAGGTGAGTTTTTGGTCCAGCCCCTTTGTCTTTTAGGGAGGTGAGTTTTTAGTCCTAGTGAGTTTATTTCGTGCCCACAATTTACTCTGTGAGGAGGAGTTATTATGCCCTTGCAGTGCTGAGTGCCTCAGGGAATCTGCCTTCTCCTGAAAGGCCCATTCTGTGTGTTCTCTCTCTCTCTCTCTCTCTCTCTCTCTCTACTCTAATCTTCTGAAAGGGAGTGCCAGCAGCACAGATTCCTGGGAACACTGACATCTTAATGAGGAGATGTAGAGGGCTGAGTGCTTTTACTGAACTCCACTTTTGTGCGTGGCATTACATGCAGACAATGGGAGAATTTGTAGATCTCAAGTTGGAACTCTCCATAAAACCTTGAACATTCTTGTACTTGTAATTCTTGTTATTCTTGTCGTGAGGAGAAACCCAATGCCAAACAGCGAAGCATTGCCTGTAACTGGTATCGGGTCGGAAAGGGCAAAACCATTTATTAGTTTGGAACTCAAAGGTTGTTTTCAGAGATCTCATGTGAATTCTTACATTCTTGAAGATGTAGTACTTTATAAACGTCAGGAGAGCTAGGGTAGGGAGTGTCAACAAGGTTGCTTTTAAAAATGGGGGAACAAAGGGAAGCAGACAGTGGGATGGTGTAGAGGGGGCAGGGGGGTTACTGGGGAGGCAGGGGGTACTGGGGGGGGGTGCGTAGTGGGAGCAGGTGTAGAAAAAGAGGAGTTTATTAAGAGCCGTCAGTAAGAGAGAGGCAGTGTTGTGTGATGCTAATTCCATTGAGACATGAAACGCACCAAGTCCCCTCCCCCTCTGGTAGCCAGAGCAACGCTAGCTCTTCGCATGCTGCCACCATGCCCCCCCCCCTCACCCCACCCCAGTCAGTAACACAGTCTGGGGAAGACCCCACCTCCCCCCCTCTCTTTTGCTGGCTCTCTCTCTCCATAGAGCCATGCAGCAGGCACTCTCCTCTGTGTTGGTCCTGCTGCTGTCCAGGATGGCTGGGATATGCTCCCTTTTCTGCCTCCAGTACAGGTAGGAGAAGCTTCGGGGGGCAGATACGAGCGTGTGACTGGGCGGCTGCTCTGCCCCAGCGGCTCTGTGTGTGCTCTGTCTCTGAGGACGACGTGCTGGGAGAGCTAGGACTCTCGCTCGCTTACTGCTGGCTAACTTTCCTGCCTGTCATAAGGAAGATTGTGTAGCTTGACCTCGGTCCTGTGATGAAGAGGCTAGTGAAGGAAGATGCGGCATTATGGGCTAATAGCATTAGGACCTGCTTTCCTCTGTGTTGTGAGGTTGGCTCCTGATTTGATTCTACAAGAGAAACAGCAGTGAGAGTTGGCTTCATACACAAACTTTTAAAGTATAATTTTTAAGCATGGCTGTAGGCATGCATGCATGTATGTAGGTGTGTGTGTGTGTTTGTGTGTGTGTTTATGTATTTGTGTATCTCCGTGTGTGTGTACGGTGAGCTTCATAATGTTTGGGACAAAGACATATTTGTCCTTTTTTTGACTCTGTACTCCAGAATTTTGGATTTTTAATCAAACAATTCATGTGTGGTTAAAGTGCAGATTCTCAGCTTTTAATTAGAGGGTATTTTGTACATTTGGTTTCACCATGTAGAAATTACAGCATTTCTTATAAATGGCAACCCCAGGGCATCACAACGTTTCGGACAAATGGCTTTCCAGGTGTTTCTGATTAATTGGATACGCTAGTCTTGTTCTAGTCTTGATTCTAGGCGTTTGATTTTATTTGGAGTTGTTATTGGTGTTTGTCAACAGAGTTCAGTGTTGTGCCAATGAAAGTCAAGGAAGCCTTTATGAGGTTGAGATATGCGAAATAAGAAAAAAAAACAGTCAGTGACATTGGCCAAAATCTTGATCTCATCTGTCTTGTGGACAGATGAGATTAAGATTTAGCTGTATCAGAGTAATGGCAAGGATGTGGAGGCCAAAAGGAATTGCCCAAGAACCAAAACACCCAAACTCATCTGTGAAATGGTGGTGTGGGTGTTATGGTTTGCGCATACGTAGCTGCCTCAGATACTGGCTTACTTGTTTTCATTGATGATGCAACTGCTGATAGAAGCAGCAGAGTTGCAACTGAGATGTATAGAAGCATCCTATCTGCTCAAGTTCAAGCAAATGCCTCCAAAATCATTGAACAGCGCTTTATCCTACAACAAGACAATGATCCCAAACATCCTGTTAAAGCAACAATAGGAGTTTTTGAAAGTCAAAAACATGAAAATTCTTGATTGGCCAAATCATGTACCCAATCTGAATCCAGCTGAACATGCGTTTCATATGCTGAAGAGAAAACTTAAGGCCACTAGCCACTGAAACAAGCAGGAGCTTAAGATGGCTGTAGTACAGGCCTGGCAGAGCATCGCCAGAGAAGATACTCAGCACCTGGAGGGTGTGGGTCACAGACTTCAAGCAATCATTGCATGCAAATGATATGCTCAAAAGTACTTAACAGGACTACTTTCATCACGTAACATTAATATGTCCCAAACATTATGGGGCCCTGAAATGGAGAGACTATGTATATAAAGTGCAGTTATTCTTTCCTGGTGAAACCGAAATGTAAATAAATACTCTCAAAAAGTGCAGAGTCAAATTAAGAAAAAATATGTCTTTGTCCCAAGCATTATGTATCTATATGTATATGTTTGTATTCGTATGTGCATGCATGTTTTTTCGTGTGTGTGCATGTGCAAGTGTGCGTGTGTGTGTGCAAGTGTGCGTGTGTGTGTGCTTGTGCTTCTGTTTGTGTTTGTGCTTGTGTGTGTGTGTGTGTGTGTGTGTGTGTGTGTTTGTGTACACGTGCGTGTGCATGCGCGTGTGCATGTGTTTGTTGCGTGGGCATGTGCGCGTGTGTGTGTGACAGTCATATGCACCACACTATGCTCTGATGATGGTACTTCATGTGTCTGTGCTGGGCATGCGCTGCAGCCTGTGTGCGGGATGTACAGGGTAAGGCACCATGAATTTCCCATGATGGAAAGATTAGTTGCTTTGGACTACTGAAGGGAGAGTGGCTGTGATTTTAGAACTTTAGCCAGACATCATTTTAGGTTTTGAGGAACATCTTTAACAAGTGGGATAATTAATCTCATTACTTGAAATGCATATATTCCTATACCAATATACATTTTTACAGAAAGAAAAAAGACTATGAACTTGGGACTCTGGTGTGGTTATAGACTGTGAGAACAGAGCTAAAGTGAATATATGGTTGTTGATAGCTCTTAATATCCATCACTTTTTGTTTTACTGCTTTTGTGTTACTTTCAACACATTTTGTGTCAAAGTAACTACTTTTGCGTTACAAATATACAATTTATGTGTTACAAAAGGAGGCTTGTTAACAGACTGTGTTGTAAGTAACAGAACACGTAAAGTGCTGTTTTTAGCACATCTGTTTTGAGAGTGTAGGAGACTAATGTGTAATTAATGGGGCCGCCTGTTCGAAGGTAGGATAATGACTATGGTGCTTCTGAATTGTGAAACTCCCTGGCAACTAATAAAAGAAATGCTGAAGCGATGGCTACTTTTAGACAAAGACACTTCTCTTTGCTTGTGATTTATATACAGTAATCTGCATGTGACTGACTGGATTGTGGCTTGGTTTGTATTTCACTTGTGGTTTTTATCTGTTCAGCAACCTGAGACGCATTGAGATGAAGAGTGCTGTGTAAAAATAAAATAGCTTGATTGACCGGAAGCCTGATGGTAATATGGGATATGACAAGATGGCTGACCTGCCTATAATACTGTAATAAGGTTGATATGAATTTGGGTTTACGGTAATGAGGCTGAAATGTCTACATACACAAGTCTTGAGTCATGAAAGGCGGTGTGTCATCATGATTGTCTTATCTTTTATCCTTGATCTTGAAAGAAATTGTATTGCCGCCATTTCTGTGTTTCCCTTGCTTCAAGCTCCCATAGTTTGCTGTCTATGATGCTTATGAGATGTTGGTAAAATGGCTGATGGGAAACGTAGTACAATGGCAAATTTTAAGGCATCCGATTTAAAACGTATGAAAGGGAATCAAGCTACATTTGCTGACATTGCTACATTGCTAACATTGCACGTTACTACAATACAAAAGAAAACATAATTAAATGTGGGGTTCCTTAATGTTCTTCCTCTCTCCCCTCTGTCTCGCAGGAGGTTTTTCCAAACGGCTCACTTTTACGTGGAAGACAGCAGCTCCCCTCGTGTGGTCCTCAATGAGAGCATCCCTGTCATTCCTATTCCAGGTGAGCTTCATTCCTGGCCTGCTACGGCCAGGTAAGGGCAGGGGCCACTGCCCCAACTCTGGCTCCTCCCCTCTGATCACTGGTTTCCATGGAAACCTTGCTCTCATAAGAAAGTTTCCGATGTCAGCCTTTAGGTTTTTTTTCCCCTAATTTTCCTAGGGTTGTTTTTTTTTCTTTCCTGCAGCAGTGCACTGTAATGAAGGCAGCTGTTGATGAACTCAGTCTGTATGTTAGCCTTTGCAAATCGTGGCAGCTTTCCAATATCATCCGGCTCTGTAACTAGTTTTCTCAACCGCCATTAGTGCTGGAGCAGACTTTGAGAATTAATTTGCTTAAATCAATAAGCACAGCCACAAAGAAGAAAAAATGAATGATTGTAAATTATCCTATTTTTACGCTACCTTTGTTCTGTTAACTGGATAATTAATTCTTATCTTTGGCTGTATTATTGAATGTGAGTGTGTGTGTGTGTGTGTGAAAGAGAGAGAGAGAGAGAGAGAGAGACAGGATGGAAGAGAGAGATGTGTGCATGTAAATATATTTCACTTGTTTAATTTATTTGGAAATGAATCCTTTCCAATTAGCTTTAACATCAGCATGTGTTCACTAAACGAACAAAGAATCTCCATTTTCTTTTGCTTATTCATTTTGCCTTGAACCTCATTGCTGTATTGCAGTTGTGGTAGGCAGTCAATGATGAGACTTCTGCTCTTTGTTTAAGCCTATTACTTTGGTAATTATATGTTTTATGGCTGCGTTGCTTAGGTATTACTCTGATTGACTGTCCATCTCAAATTATTTTATGGTTCTTTCTCCTTTATTCCTTTAAAAAATAATTGCCTCTATCCTAAGTGGGGTGAATGTAATATAAGTGTATATATTAACACAGAGAGTATTAACACAGAACGATAAATCTGCTAATGTTTATGATGATCAGTTCTCCATCGCACCTTTTTTATACCACCATCCTTGCTTATCACCTGCAACCATTGTATTTCTACCCCACTATATCACCCCCCACTGCCTGCAATCTGCCAACAACCTGATCTGCAAATGCATTGTTTAAAAAACTTGTTATAACCCCAGTAGGAAAAAAAATAGGTTAAAATGCACACAGATAACACCGGCAGGAAACGACTAAATGTGTTGTCAGTCTGCATCTAAAAATGCAAAGCTTGTCAGCAAGATAATGTATGCATGAGAGGTAAGGCCCTGATCAAAATAGCAGCAAGAAATGCTCTCAAATAATTCCTTTTTGGAGAAAGCCTTGTTCCTGTGGTTCCATACTGTTCAACAAGGAAGTGTTCCTGTTATCATTTTGTTATTTACCTCTATTTAGTACTCAAAAACAAAACAAATAAAAAATACTTTTTTGATAGTGCAGAGTTTACAGACGAAGCAACACTATTTACAAAACACAAAATGAAAACGATCAGTAGATTAGGCACTAGTCAGAACATACAAACAGTAATGCAACATTAATTAAAATGTTCTAAATTAAATCTAATCAGGTTTTTATCAGACCTCTAAAAAGGATAAAGGTGGAAAATTCAGGTCCAGAAGGTAAAAGTCCTCCCCAGTATTTTGTTCCAATCACCTGGATTTGCTAATTAGTACAATTTTTCAGTCATGAGGTAAAACTAATTAGCTGGCTGAGTTTGCGGGTGGAAGAAATACATGGCAGGACTTTTACTTTCTGCCCCCTGGACTTTCCACCTCTGAAAATGTACAAATAGGAGCTAAGGTATTGAGCTTCAAAGACTGCTGTAATTTATTCTACGTATATGGTGCACAGTGTCTAAAGGCAGTTCTCCCTAGCTCTGTTAACAGCACACACCCGGAGCAGCAACCATTCCTAAGAATAAGTCTGATAAAGTCCAACCCTTCAACTAATAAGCTTGTGGAGATAAGATGAGAGTTTCTGTCTAATGGTCTTATAAATGAACATAATCCAATGCTGCTCTCTTCTCACATAATGAGGCCAACCCACTTTTTATACAAAATACAGCGATGGGTAACATGCTTCACCTGTCATAAATTACAATGCTGAATGATAGATAGCATCTAATGGTCTTAATATAGACGAGGAAGCATGGCTATAGATGACATCTCCATAATCTAATACTGAGAGTAAGTTTGCTTCCACAACCCTCTGTCTACATGACTTGAGAAGAGAGGCTTTATTTTTATAAAAGAAACTCAGATTTAATCTCAGCTTTATGACAAGTGTCTCAATGTGTGCCTTACAAGTACATTCATCATCTATCCAAATTCTAAGATACAGTGCCCCCCAAAAGAATGGTAAGGATATAGTGAACTTTTTATTTTTATTATATTTTTTACTATTTAATTATATGCAATGTAGTATAGTCAGTCAGCTTTTGAAAAGAGAAATAATTATACAATTCCGCCTTTGAACCACAGTTCAATTTTTATTCAAAATAAACATAATTGTTCTTCAATTTTACATCAAGTTCATTTGAATTTATTTACCATCTAAAAACATGCCTACTATGGGTTCTTGGAGTTTAATAGCCTATTAAATGTTAAAAAGTGCATATTCATGGCAAGTTGTTAACTTGAGCACCAGCACTTTTTTTCTGATCACTGATGATGTCAGTGAGAGTCATCACCGATATACACCTCCACCGAAACCTGGATCACCCCAGATGCCAATGCAACCCCTACAGCCTTTTCTGCTGTCTTCTTTCTTCCACACAACCTGCCCAATTGGCCCAGGCTGGCAGAACTACCTTACTCGTTTCAAAGTCATGGGAATTCTCTGTTCTTCCCCTCCATCATACATATTCCATACATTGTTGCAATTTACATCACGAAAGTCTACTCATGACCTCTCACATAATTTAGGGTTGGTCCGTATGAGTAGTACGGGCAGGGGCGGCTTGACACCATCTTTAATGAGCCCTTCTCAGAAGTCTGCATCTTTGGACACTTTGGTGAAGAGAACTGGTCATAATTATTTCAAGACAAAAACCAATTACAATCAGGAAACAAAATTATAAATTAATGGTCTTGACTTCTGTTAATTGGCAGATGTCAATGTTGGTTGCACAAGTTAGGCTAATAAAATACGGAACCGCTGTGAGGACATGTATTTCTGTAACATGAATCACACGTTAGGATTTCTGCTGTAGTTATTAACTTGCTCTAGGCTATTTAATAGTACAATGTATTTATAACTCGTCATCACATTTCCCAGCAGGGAATGAGCAGCGAATTTCTTGATTCCGATGAGAGCAGGACCATGTTTTTAAAAGCACATTGAAACAGATTCATGTGCAATGATATCATTGGAATCATTACAACCCATGAAAGCACAACACTGAAGAGGTGTGCACTCAAGTCTTAGAACATTTGGGAAAAAAATAATGCATATACAATCAAACGTTTGCGAGGTCTTAGACTTTAGATGTTGACGGCTTGAGGGTGGACATGGTGACAAAAGGTTCCTTGAGGAGTTGGATTTACTTCTCGGCTCGTTCCCAGAGGATGGAACTCCCCAATCTTTCTGGGCAATTTTCCTGTTTGTCTGGGTGGCACTCAATCTCCAGATTCCTCCCCTCCTCCACTCTTTTGACTTCACTTTGGCACAGTCCCCTCCCAAGCACAAAGCAATCAGCTGGGCCTAGTCCCCCTGACAGCCTGCTCCACCTCCAGCCTCACGGTTCTCCAGCTAATTTGTATCTTTCTTTCTTCCTCCTCTTCCCTCCCCTTCCTCTGTGACTCCCTCTGTCGAGGCTCAACAAGGCAAATTTTATACAGAACAAGGAAAATTCAATGTGCTTCTCAAGAAATACATTAAAATTATTAAACGAAAGAATAACCTGCTTCCCTCTATGTGAGGCCATACTGGATAAAAAGACAACTCATTCCCAACAAAACTATATAGAGGAAAAGAAGGTAACATTAAAATGAAAAGAAATGAAATAAGATGATAGGAAAATTCTAAAAGTCATTTGCAATGGTCATCAGTAAATGAATACAGATGATTTAAAAACACTGGCTCCCTAAAAAAAGTGCTGTAATTCCTACATGGTGAAAACAAAATGTATAAAAATGCCTTTTAAGAAGCTGAGAATCTGCACTTTAACCACATATGGATTGTATGAGTAAAAATCTATAATTATGGAGTACAGAGCCAAATCAGGTCTTTGTCCCAAACATTATGGAGCTCACTTTATACACTTGCTGGTCCAGGAATGCTGTTAGCCAAGTCTAGCACTATTATGCAAATAAAGCAGGTGAATGTACTTAGGTTCTCCTACATTATAATTTGCTCTAAATAAAAGCATCTGCTAAATGAATGCCATGAAATGAAGATTTTGGTATTTGTCACTTTTACTCACCTGATTTGCCTGATTTATCCTGACCCCAGCTCGAGAAGGAATGCCTGTCCATAAAGTAGCAACACGGTCAGTCTCAGGAGCTGTTTTTTTTCTGCTTTCTGCTTGGGCGTGGGAACGCTGTACCCCTGGGAGACATTTCCAGCTATTTCTGCTGGATATTTTTAGGAAGCGTTTCACACAACGTTCCATTGCTCAAGGGCACAATGACTGTGCCTCAGCTGGGATTTGAGCTTGCAATCTTCCAGTTACATGTTCAGCTCCCAGACCGCTGCTCGACACTTCTCCTTCAAACCCCTTGTGGCATGTGGGCAGGAACAGTTGGAGAGTAGGATTATGGGAAACTGACGGGGGAAGTGATTGCTGTTCCAGGTCTAGCAGTGACATACAGCTTTGTGTGTGTGGTGTCCTCATGTGACAGGGTGCCAGTATGTGAGGTAATGGGATCATTCAGCTCGAGAGAGAGCAGGTTTATTTTGACATGCGCATGGCACTCTTCCTCCAGTCTGTGAAGAAATTGTCAATGATGGGCTCAGTACTGGACCAATTCTCCTTCCTTCCCAACGCTGCCAATGCAATTTGTTCTCGTCTCAATTATGAAAGGTGGCAAGATTGGATTCTGGGAATTGTGTTCACCAATCTGAGATTCAGCATAGATCAGTTTGTTTGTTTAAACATAGAATCAGCTACGTACTGAGGTATTCAAATTACCTCAATATTTATGGGTTATGAACACAGGAAGAATAAAATGTGTGATGACGTAATTGAATTTCTTGTTTTTACAAAACAATACATTTTTGTGACAATGAAATGTTCTTTGACACTGTCGGTTATTCTATAATGAATTGGGGAGATTGTAGATAGATTAGCACCAGGGATTACAAATGATCATTTTCATCATTATCATGGATTATCATGAGATAATGATAATCTTTTTGCTGTTTGCAGGCTGACCTATATTGCTGTTTCCTTTTGTCTTGTTCTTCTGATTCAGTGTATTTGTGGCTACATGCTGTGCAAGCATGTGTTTTACATGGATAGACAAAAATTAACTTCTGTATTTTGTTAGAAATACCTCCCAAATAATTGTATCTTGCTTTACAGGTGGCACAGAGGTACAAACCATACAAAAAAAAAGAAGCAAGCAGCTAATTTCACAAATGAAATGCATTCATAACAAATGCATATTTCAAATCCATGTATTTGAAATAGGGCCCGTTCCTGTGCGTGTAGTCTGTGTGTCTCTGCACGAGTGTGCTGTGCTTGGAAAGGCCCGTGTGCATTTATTGATCTTTCCGAGGGAGAGGTGCGCAACAGACACAGAGCAAAGCAAGGTCAGGCGTGACTGTAATGGATCCACTGTTTGGACAGTTAATAGTCTCTACAGGATCTCCCTAATCTCTCTTTAAGTGTGGCAGGGGATTTTAAGCTCCCTGGCATTACAACTGCCAAACGACCATCGGATATTGCCGAGTTGAATACAAAACGCACTGCTGCGGTTGAGGTGGCCTGTACAGCGTATGGGATCAGACGGCACGTTACGGTTATGAACGGTGTGTCCGTGTGAAATGTCACTAGGGTTTCTCTGGGAGGTACAGTATATCCATATTTGCCATCCTCAGGTCCTCAGAAATTGGACATTTTCCAAATTTTCAGGATTTCAAGGACTTCATTTCCTGCATTCTGATGATTTCTAAAGCATAAAAATAACAAAATAGGCACACTGCGACTGCATTTTATGTTAATATTTTTCACTTTAAAAAATACATTTCCTACAAATGTTCAATTTAAGAATGTCTATTCATACAGGAAGTACAGTTGAAATACAGTGAAATAATCCTTTAGAAAAAATCAAATTTAACTATGTTCATTCATTTAACAATTAACATTGTCTCGACCCCCACGCTCAATGGAAAAAGCTGTGTGGCGAGTTTTACAAAAGGCATACTTCTTTCGTTTGAAACTTTCTGTAAGAAAGAGACATTCTCAGAAGTCACAGTTTTAATTTGTTTTAAGGTATCAGTCCCAAAAACTTTCCTAGATATTGTAATTGTGTTTGATATTACTGAAGTTAGTATAAACATTATTCTTATATTTGTAAAGGAAAAAATGAAAACGAAAGTATTATTTTAATAAATAGGTTTTAGTTGTCTGTTCAGTTGATTATTACTCACGTGGAACACACTGTGAATTGTGATTTCTTAATTGTATCTTTTACTTGTACAAAAAGTCAGACAGTCATTAGCTGGGAGCTCTATAGCGCCACCATGTGGTTTATTCAGGCTGATTCTTTATGTCCTCAGGATGGAGTTGTCTATAGACACCAAGTTATGTGGAACCATTTGTGATTTATTAGTTTTTTGGGTAAAAAGCCATACCCACATGAAAATCTGTTGGCTTGCTGTGTGCTTGAGCTTAAACTAAGCAAGTTCCTTTATAAGATATTCACAAATAGATGTTATATTCCAAGTTTTCTGCAGATGGTTATTTGAGGAGATTGACTTTTACATTTTTCAAAAAATTCCAAATTGCAGAAAGTCTAACCTCTGAAAATGTTTTGCGGTAGCTATTAATTTGTTCTATGAGCGAAGAGGAATCTAGGAAAAAATAATTTATTTTCTTGGTCAAAGGGGTCATGAGTTATGGGCTGTCAAAGTTTGCATTTTCAACTGTTTCCTGCAGCGCCAAAAAGTGGACAGTCGTGGCCAAAATCATTAAATCACTGTTTAGGGTAACGTTCTATCAGTGTACCAGGTTTTGTAAAAAAAAACAACCAGGCGTTTTTGGCAGAATTGAAAAAAACACGGCAGAAGTGTAATAATACAAATACCACAAGCCTTTCTGTTTGGCCCCCTAATCAAAGCTGAAGTAAAATTATTCAGTCCAGTGATTTCTTACCCGGCCTGCATGATGTGCTAGTCCGTCCAATGCAGAAAATTCCCAGTCCAGCAATTCCATCACCGGCTAAACTGCCGCGGCAGGTGTGACGGCCTTTTGCGGTCACCTTCACCTGGACGAAGTCCATGACAGCAGCTGGGTCCTCGAACCTGTGTGTGGCTCCGCCAGGCGGGGTGATCCTCAGGACTGCCGGAAAATGCAATCAAAACTGAACCTTGGAACTGGAGTGCAGCTGGCACTTAACATTGGCGTTGGCTGCCCAGTTCTTGGCAGCAGATGCGGTGTGCTCCGCATCTGGGAAGATGGATAGTTTCTTGCCTCTAAACAGGGGAGGGGACTGCTGGTAGGATTTCCCCTCCCGGTGCAAAATCTCTGTTGTGGGAAGTGGAGAAAATGCACACGGATAACAAAGGGTGCCTGCTCCTCATGGTGTGTGGTGGGCCTGGTCGAGAAGCCACTTCACGTCCAGGTGGGTCAACATCCTTCAGCAGCTGAGCAGCAAAGTCTGTGGGCCGCGGACACTCTCCATGCCCTCCGGCGACCCCTCCAGGCGAATGTTGTTTCTCCTCGATCTCCTTTCCAAGTCCCCACATTTGTCCGTGACCACTTTCATCTGACCCATGAGCTTATTCACCTTGGAATCCAGCAGCAAAATCTGGTCACTGCGTCCAGCTCATGGATGGCATATGATTCTTGATGCTTACTTTTTGCCGCAGGGGCTCCACCTTGCTTTTCAGTTCCTGCCTGACTGAGGTAATCTTGCAGCGTAGGTCGGATGCCAGGGAATCAGTCTTACCATAGATATCATTTTCAGCGAGTCCATTGGACACTGATGCAGCAGCTGGGCTAAGGGCATTAGCAGGAGCACCTGCACCGCCATCCCCCAGGGTTGCCAGTTCAAGAAAGTGCAAGGGTTTGCCGCTGCCTGTGCGCGTAGAATCTCCTTTCAGTCTAACGGATGACATTGCAAAAGTTACAGAGGCAGGAAAGCGAACCAGACAGTTTCAAAAATAGATGCTTTTCGGTCACAAAAATATGAGCGGAGTGCTTTTCAAAAAGTAAAAAAAAAACGTTGACACATCCTCACAGAGCTGCAGGGAAACATGTCTTACATCCTCTGTGCTGGAGGCTCCGCCCCCACTTCATCTCTTACCTGTCAGATGCAATATTTAGCATAAACTTCAGTGAAAGACCAGAGAGAGTTCGAACATTAAAACTAGCTTTGGTTGCAAACTACCTCAGTAAAGTCGCGTCACATCAAAAACATGAATAACTCTACTGCGCTGTTTGGGTGTTGTTCCCCTGCATGACCTCCCAGCAGAAGAGCATTGATTTGTCGAAGACAGCAAATCTCACTCAAAACCTGCTGTGGCTCAGTCTCATATGGAAGAGATACTGACAGATTGGTCTTTATTTATTGATTTACTGCCACAGGATGAAAGCCCTGAACTCATATGACCTATAGGAAACATGCACTTGAAGGACATGAATAACCCATGCATTCATTTGTCATTCTGAAATAGTGAAATAGTGTCAATACCAGCACCTTGAGATACATGGGCTTCTCTCATTTGTCCAAGTGGTTTATGGGTCTACATATACTTAAGCTTATATATAATCATGGAATCACAGATGCACATGTATCACACATATGCACAGGCACTGAATTTGCACAAAACATGATGTATGCACACACTACACACAGACATGATTCACACATACACATACTCAAACAGACACATTTGCCTACGCACGCACAAGCATGCATGCACACGCACATACTATATGCGCTGTTTTGTGTTTGATCTGCACGGGCATTGAAGGCAGTGTGTTTCCCCTTTCAGATGACACAGAGGCCATTCCTGTGAAGCAGTTTGTGAAACACGTCATGGAGCTGTACTCAAACAACCAGCACGGCTTCTCTGAAGGATTTGAGGTGAGAGCTCTCTCTGCTTGGCTGTGAGGTTCTTCTCTGCTCCCGGGGAGAGGGTGAGTGTGGTTAGAGTGTCTCTCTGAGGACAGTCTTAACATGTGTTTTCTTTGTATACGTGTCTGTGCCTGTGTGTCGTGTGTGTGAGAGGGTGTGTATGTGTGTCTGCTAACGCATGGGACAGATGGTGCAGGAATGAGGCTATGTCTCAGGCATTTCTCTGCTTGGTTGGCTGTGCAGGACCAGGGGGATCACAGCAGCCGGGGTTAAGGCTCAGCCGTTAGACCCGCCTCTGGAGAACCCGCTGTAACTGAGCTTATCAAATGCGCAGTGCTGCCGTAAATTATTTATGGTTCCCCTCTGCTCTGCTATTGATCACAGCTGTGTCTCTGGCACCTCAAGTACACAATCATCTTTGTTTTCAGTCAGTCTTCGTTCTCGGTTGCTGCCTGGTGCTGGTGCTGAGGGTTTTGCCAGATGTGAGCTAATGCTTCACTCCAAAGCCTCACGGGAGTTTGTGGTGATAATAGTCTCGACAACAGAAGGCTGCTATTACAGGAGCTTAAACATTGTACTCTTCACTCTTTTCCTCCCTGTGGTTTAAGAACAAGGTTGTCCTTGATGGCTAATTAATTAATGAATCATTCTCGCTTAAAATGAAGGGGGCTGCCACATCCTCATGTCATTGGGTAATGTCACAGTGTGCTTACAAATATGGATTGTTCCAGAGAAAACTGTCCTGGTGTGGCGTTATGACTACTGGTTTTTGTTACAGCCAATGTGTTGATCAATTAAGGTTGTCAAAAAAATGTGTTTATTTTTTTCCTCGAGCTTATTTTAACACAGTGCAGATTTGGCTCATTTGCATTTGCTTTGTTTGATCACTTTGTTTTACGCAAATTACCTAAATTACCTAAATTACCCACTCATTTCACCTGCCAGTCTACGATGTAGGATTTGTTTGACATACTGCACATTACAGAAAATGAAAGAATTAGTGGGTCTGCCTGATTAAAAGTCCTGGAATGAGATAATGGGACATTTAGTCTATTATTCCAGGAATGCATGGCTATTTCTGACACAGTTTGACTTTAACAGGGTAAACGGTCCCTCAGTGTCGAATTAAGAGCAATTAACAGCTAGTTACAATTCAGGGGTTGTAATTGTTGGCTGGAATGAAATGTGTCTAAAGGCCTTAATAAGAAAAATGTCTTGTATCATGTTAACAAATAGTGGAATCAGATTAGTGGCTATGCAGCTCATGATGGATAAAGATGATATAGAGGTCCAGCTGTGGTCTGGATTTTGTCAGTTGTCACCCTGCCAATCACAGCTTGCTCATTTACATAATCAAATCCGGAGTGGGGCCAGACCCAGAGGTTACTAATGAACATAATGAGCGAAGGGGAGACCTCTCTTTGTCTTTTTGTCTCCTTGACTCCACATAGAGCTGTCCTGTGCCTTTCACTGTCACTCCCAGAATGCAGGAAGGTTTGTAAAGGGGGAATGAGGCAGGAGGTTGAACAGTCTTCCTTTTCTGGAGCCACAGTCTCATACAGCAGGGTTCAGGGCAGATAATTAGGGGTGTGGCCAAGGGGTCACATGATGCTGTCAACACTCCCAGAGAATGAGGAAATAGGTCAACTATAGATAAAATGAACTAACCAGAGAGTTGGCACCAACCACCTTTTCTTTCTTTGTAACTAGAGGAGGCATCGGGTAGTAGCATGAGTTTCTGCTGTTTTCCAAAACTGGAAGGCCATTTTCTACTTGAATAGAAGAGAAAGACAGAACTATCATCGTTAAGAATGTGGAGCTGAGTATCTGGCTCGTCTATATTAATGTACTGTGTGTTCATTGCACTGGACCCACTCAGTTACTATGAAGAGTTTAAGCATTCAGAATGGCCGAAGAGTCTTTGAAGTAGTGTCCAGCAGGGTTTCACAAATCAATTCACTTTTCTGATGCGTGAAAATAAGGCAGCACAGTGTCCAGGCTTCTTCCCTGAGTGCAGTCAGGCTCTGTCAGGGAGCACCACCTGCCTGTTGTAATGATGGAGCAGCCCAGGAATTATGGGGAATCAGATGTTCAGGTGTTCAGTGTTCAGGAGGGGTGCATACCCTCTGGTTCAGCGCTGACCTGAACACTTTGCACTGACGGCGTTTGCAAGTGTTCAGTGTTTCCAAATAAGTCGTTGCCATGTGAACGCAGCCAATCTTCCAACTGTAGATGTTCAGAACAGGTTTGGCGGGCAACTTTGTTACCGTTACATTAGTTAAAAATTAGTTAGTTAGAAATACGAGTTTTGTGATCACCTTCTGAATATGCAGTTATTAATAAATGTGAATAGTTGGCCTGACCATACGCTTATGCCTGGCTGATTTGCTATGATGCCAGATCATCTGGGAATTAAGTGCTTGGTATTTCACACACTGATGACAATGTTATATGACATGTCTTTAACATTTCAGACAGCCGAGACCGGATGAAGCATTGGTTGTGCTTTTGACATTCACAGATAAGACAAATCTGGCACTGTTTGTGAGGAATGAATCGTTTTTATAAACATATTTATAAATATTTTTGGGTATTGAAAAATATTTTCTTAATATTCTGCTTATCCAAATGCAGTGGAACACATCTGTACATTTTTGGGAATATGTTATTCTGTGCTTTTACTTTCCTGCGACAGGATTTTCAGACATTACTGCCTTTGTAAGTGAAAATTATCACGGTATATTTCTTTCAGCACCATTGTTTTTAAGTAGTTCACCATTTTGAAAAGTTAGCCAGAAAATATATCCCATATGCATAAGCATTTCACCCATCATCGTAGAATAATAAAATTGCAATTTGCTCTAATTGACAATGCCCTATCTAAGGCGTTTTTGAAACCTTTAATTAGCATGCGCTGATGAAGGCGCAAGCTGAAGGTCTGCATGCACTGAACTCAAATAAAAATGTAAATGAGTGTGGATTTCTTTCTCTTCCTTTGAATAGTTTTGTCCTTGTCTATGCACCAAGGATGCTCTAGATTCGCATTTTGTTTGATTTTGTAAGTTGGTTACAACAGCATTTGTATCAGGAATCTACAGTAAGTGTGTAGTCTTGGCTGTTGAGTCATTGCTCACACAGAGAGGTGTTAGATAAAGTCTTTTTTTTCCTATTCGTTTTAAGTCTGAGGTTTCTTCGCACCCACATACCTGCCATTTTACCACTGAAGGACATTAAAAATTTGCAGCCCTTCCTTCATAATCCTTCTGTTGCTTGCTTCTTTGCTGTCGGTAGCTGCTGTCAGTGAAGTGTCCCACTGCTTTTGTTGCCCAGTCAGAACATTTTTTTTTTTTTTTTTGTTCCAAGTTTGTTTTTTATCTTTCATTTTTTTAATCTTCTTCAGGTGTGCAAGGTCATTATGGGTAATTGACAGTTCAGTGTTTTTTTCTTTTTTAATGTTTTATATCATGTCCACGGCAATGGTAGTAACTGAAGTTCTTTTAAAAGAAACTTTGAGAGTAAGCATGAAAAAGTTGTAACTTTTTGCTTGAAGGAGTAATTATTACCTACACAGTCAAACCCGACACTGACTAAAAACAAGTTTCTTTTGGGGTTCCGTGATTATGACAAGTCTGTGGTATCTGCATATCTTGGATTTGAGTTCATCTCTAGGTTCAGCTGGGTTGTGGGATGTGATGAAGTTCAAGTGGATATTTTTATGAGGGCAGTACGCAGGTTCCCCAAAAAAAAAGAAGATATTTAAGAATGTTCTATCAGCGTTGTCAGTGCTGGGTTTATTTCATCCGTGGGTCCCAGCTGCCTACTGCTTTGAATGATGATTGAACTTTGATGATGATTGTTCTTACACAAGCCCCTTGCTGTTCTGGTTTCCAAATCTGGCTAAGCTGTATTTCAGAACTTACGCAAGCCCCATGCTGTTTTCTGAACCTGGCTAAGCCATGTTTCTGTAGCTTTCTAAGACTCCTTTATCTCTGCTGCTTCTCCTTTGTTTAGAGAATCTCTACTTTTAATCTCCGTTTCTCCTTTCTAATGCCTGCTCTCTCATATCTTTTTGGGAGAGATAGAACATAAGTCTCTGATATGTATTTAAATGAAATAAATCATCAATCTCTGATATGCATTTAGAATAGAATCGAATAGAATAGAATAGAATAGAATAACTTTATTATTCCCAGGGGGAACTTCATATGAAGTAGCCGGCATGCAAAAATTAAATAAACAATTTACATAAATTGCATTAAACAATAAAATGAGAGAAATTGCATCTAGTGGTTTCTATATTACATTTATTTATTTGCAAATTAGAAATTATGAAGGGGAATTCTAGTAAGAAGTCCCATTAATAAATTACATAGAACTAGAACACTGAACTAAATTGCATTTTGGACTACATTAAAATTTGAGTAGCTATTAAATTTAAGGTGTGCTGTGTCATTGCTGAGGCAAACAAGCACAAAGTTGTTGAGTTTTAAAAGCAGTGATAACCAACCCTGTTCCTGGAGATCTGCCACCCTATAGGTTTACATTCCAACCCTAATTTGGCACACCTGACTACTGATTGGCAGCTCAACAAAACTATGAATGGGGTGTGCTTTGTTAGGGTTAGAGTGAAACCCTACAAAATGGTCTCCAGGAACAGGGTTGGTTACCACTTTTGACAGATAGGGACCTCAGGCTTCTTCCCAATGGCCAGATCTCAGACAGATGATTCAGGAAGAGCTGTATCATAAATCTCTTATATTTATTTGTATGAGAAAGGTCATCAGTCTGATATCTATTTAGGAGAGGAAGATCAATTTATATTTGGGAGACATTTTATCAATCTCTGAGATATGTTTTGGAAAATAGATCAGAATGGGCCAGTATCTATTTAGAAAATATAATCTCACATCTATTAAAGAGAGATAGATCTCTGATCACCCAAGTCTGTTTAGAAGCGGTCAGTAATGTAGTATTTCTAATTGAGCCATTTGTCATTTGCAAAGTTGCTTTGGTTGCTTTGTTAGTAGCCGAAGTAGCTGATAAAATATGCATTTAGCACATTAAGGAAAGGACCACTGGAGCTAGAGGCACAGTTACAATCTCTGATACCGGCTTATGTTTAGCAGAGGTCTGCGGTCTTGATTTAGAAAGTGGCTCCTTCCTTGGACAGTAAGTCAAAGAGTATCTGACCTATCCAACAACATCCTCTGCTTATGTAAATCGCTTTGTAATATACAGTATACCATAAACTGCAAATCATGCAAAAATAAATAGTGCTGTTGTCTGGGTGAAAAGATTTGGTGTTGATCGAAGAAGCAGAGACGCTGATCTTCATGCAGTGTTGTGACAGTGCATCCATCAGTGTGTGCAGAGCTCCCTCTTCTGGGCCGTGTGAGAAACACATCTGACCAGCGAACGGACCCAGAGCTGCCCGGAATAGAGGAAGTATTGCAAACAGCTGGCACCGGGAATTCTGCTGTCCTCTGGGTATTCCTTCGAACCAGACATCTTTAAAATGCTGGACGTGGCATTGTCTCTATTGCGATAAACCTCATTCATAATTCATAATTCTGTCTGGGAAGTGTTCATTTCCAGTGCATTTGCGGTATCTGTCAGTGTAGCGTAGGTCCCAATCTTGGCCTGACATGGAAGAGAGAAATTATCTCTGACTATCTCAAAATTATCTCTAATTTCCGCGCTAGTTATGAGTTAAGAGTTCCTTTTCCTCATTCGCGTCCTGTGTAACTTGTGGATGCACAGCTGGGAAATATGATGAATGGAAATATGACAAATGGGGGGCTTGGATGGCATCTCACTGACAAGAAGGTGTGTCCCTTTGAATTCTAGGGTATATGAATCCTGGCTTGAGATTTATCTCTTTTTATAGAGCTTCATCTATGCAGCCTTTTCTTGCAAAGCTGGAATAAATAGGGAAAACCTATTGGCCAACATAGGATTATGGCTGAATTTCTTCAGTTTTTTCCAAGTGGACAACAATGGTTTTACACAATGAATTGTGCTCTGCCCTTTTTGGTATTTTGTGTTCAATAAACTTAATTTTTGAATTAAGTCAGTCACTGTTAATCAAAATAACTCCCAAAATGCCTGCACGTCTTAGCTGAATCATTTTTATTAATGTGGCATCAACTAAATATATAGTATCATGATTTTGTTAAGGCTAAGTATTAATGTGCAAGTTTAAAGTGGAATTGCACTTTCTAACACTTCTGGGCTCATTTTCACACCTACCTGGAGTTTTGTGTGCATCCCAGACGGTTTTTAGGTTGCTTGCTTCAATATTTAGATATTTGTAGATTTTTGAATCCCTTGTGAGAACCCCCCCCCCCCCATCCAATAGAAGCTCATTCAACATCAAACTCCACGTTAGACTGCTTCTCATGACTGATAATATGAGCCCAGAAGTGTTATAAAGTGAATTATAAAATTCCCCTTTAACAATAAACAATTTAATTATGAAATGGAATCGGCAGTTTATAGTCAGTCTATTTCCTTAATGAGACTGATTTATTATCCTAAAATTATGCCACCATTTGTAGAAGGAGCACAATTCATTACCATAATGCACAACAAACTATGTGTGAGTGCATGTGTGATTTTGTGTATGTGTGTCTGTGTGTGTGT
Source organism: Anguilla anguilla (assembly GCF_013347855.1). Lineage (NCBI taxonomy): Eukaryota > Metazoa > Chordata > Actinopteri > Anguilliformes > Anguillidae > Anguilla > Anguilla anguilla. The sequence goes on from NC_049211.1 coordinate 31,294,093, forward strand.
GTGTGTGTGTGTTAGCACTGCGGGTGCATCTACACAAGCATGTGAGTAGTGTTCTATGTTCTCCTGCATGTGGGGTTATGTAGCATGTTGAGTGCGCACTGCAGACACGTGTTCACGGAGAACAAAGAAACTAAAATGGAGGGAGGTTTGAAACTAGCTGGAGCTAGTGATTAAACAATGGCACACAAAACATGGCAGACAGATACAGAATAACCATACAGTGTGTGTCGAGATCAATAGGTGTGTTATTACAAGTTAGTAGCTGATGTTATTATTGAATGCATCTGCAGCTGAATGTATCGAATAACTACTGTACTGAGCGGCTCGGTGGCGCAGTGGTTAGCACTGTTGCCTAGCAATAAGGAGGTCTTGTGTACCAGCCAGCTATTATTAATGTGCATTGTCTCTGTAAAATAAATTAAATAAACCAAACGTATATTTATTCTCTCTGTCTCTCTCTGCAGGAGGTTCAGCGCTGTACGGCTGATATGAAGATCACAGCCGAGCACTCCAACCACCCCGACAACAAACACAAGAACAGATACATCAACATCATGGCTTGTGAGTGGCCGGCGACGCACAGCGTCCAATGAGAAAGGCCCGTTGTGTGGAGCGCTGCAGGCTTTGCCTTAAATGGCGGCTAAACCCTGTTCTTCCTCTCCTCCCTCTTTCCTTCACAGATGACCACAGCAGAGTTAAGTTACGGCCTCTGGCCGGAAAGGACTCCAAGCACAGCGACTACATCAATGCCAACTATGTGGACGTGAGTGGGGGGCGGGAGATACGTTTCCGTGTTTTTGGTGTTGTGTGTGTTCTTTGGGAGCATGCGTTTGTGTAGTGCGTGTGTGCATTTCCATGTATGGTTATGCGCATACATGTTTGTATCTGTGTGTGAACACATGCGTTTGTATTTTATGTGTGGGCTCACTCTGCTCTTCTAACCACCAGGGCTATAACAAGCCAAAGGCCTACATCGCGGCACAGGGCCCTCTCAAGTCCACTTTCGAGGACTTCTGGAGGATGATCTGGGAGCAGAACACGAGCATCATCGTCATGATCACCAACCTGGTGGAGAAAGGGAGAGTGCGTAATCGGTCCACTTCAGCTCCTCGTTAACCAGCCTTGACTGAGCTGTTGATTGAAAATAAGTATCTGCCTACTTGATCAGGCACACACAGACTCTCACACGCAGACACACACAAGCACACACATAAACAACCCCTCATCACAGATAGCACCGATATGCACGCCCCCACACACACACAGTGAAAGGCATGCACAGCACCCTTCATCGATGTGTGGATGTAGTCACCATGTTTGGAGTGCTTACTGGTTAAAGGACATTACCCTGAGTGAAAAACCAATTGAAGGTTTCGAAAACAAGTAGGAGCTGCCTTTAATTGTGGATATTTTAATCATATATTTTAAAATTGGACAAAAAGCACCTTGGGGAGGGGACATATTATGCATGTCAACAGTTGTCTGATTCAGATTGGGAAATAAAATATGAGTGTAATTATTCAATTAACAGCTCAATCAATCTGAAGTGGCAGCATTCAGCTGGAGCACTTGAATACTTAGTGGGCGTCTTTGATTGCACTTGAGAAAAAAAAAACACACTGTGCTCGTTTAGATTAACATGTTCGTTTCAGTTGTAAAGTTGAAACTTTGAATACATTGTTGAGGGCCATAATAACAAGGAAATGAATGGTAAAAGCTGCAGGGCCAGGCCCTCACCTGTTCTTTGACTCTCTTTAACAGAGGAAGTGCGATCAGTACTGGCCCTCAGAGAACAGCGAGGAGTACGGCAACATTGTGGTGACCCTGAAGAGCACCAAAGTGCACGCCTGCTACACACTTCGCCACTTCCTCATACGGAACACCAAAGTAAAGAAGGTTAGCGTCCCTGCGAGCAGTAGGCCAAACTTCAGCTGGGTTATTTTTGTGTTAAACCTGTTTGTCCTCTCATCTTTGTGTCAAATGCATTCGCCCACTCATCTTTGTGTAAAACTTATTTATTTGCTAATGTGCTTGCTCTCTATATTGGCTAATTTTTTTTTTTTAGGTTCTTTTATTGGTTTTAACTCACTTATTGTTTGAGTGGCTGAATATATTAATGACTCAGTGAGCGTTCCACTCTGCAATCACTACCCTGTTAGTTATTACTGCTGTTAAACTTAAATACAAAAGGGAGGCTGCTTTATGGTCATATACTCCAGTTATGGACCTCCATCTTTACCACAGTTCCAAAGAGACTGTCAGTTCATGAGTAGTTCTAAATCTTAATACATTTGTTAACTGTTATAATAATAATAATAATAATAATAATAATAATAATAATGGATTTGAATCAGTTCTGGGGACTTTCAGTGTGGAGTTTGCATGTTCTCCTCGTGTCTGTGTGGGTTTCTTGTGGGTACTCTGGTTTCCTCCCACAGTCCAAAGATGTGCAGGTAGGCTAATTGGAGACTCTAAATTGTCCATAGATATGAGTGTGTGAGTGAATGGTGTGTGTGCCCAGCTGTGATAGATTTGCGGCCTGTCCAGGGTGTATTCCTGCCTCTTGCCCAATGCATACTGAAACAGGCACCAGCATCTCTTGCAACCCTGCACAGGATAGATGGATGGATGGATATTCCCATTTTCGTCTGTGTTAAACCAATTCATTCATCGTTGTGCTGTTTGGGTGACTATCCCATTCCAGGGTCAGAAAGGGACCCCGAGAGGGCGTCAGAACGAGCGTGCCGTGCTGCAGTATCACTACACCCAGTGGCCCGACATGGGCGTGCCCGAGTACACGATGCCCGTCCTCACCTTCGTCAGCCGCTCGTCCGCCGCCCGGACCCCGGACATGGGACCTGTACTGGTGCACTGCAGGTGAGCCGGGCGTGGGGCCCAACACACTTGCTCTGCTGCACTCCGCGCACGCTACACCAGGGGCGTACTTTGTACTTTTTTGTTTCAGTATTTATACTGTAGTTGTAGTTTTATGTGAATGTCGTAGATTATTAGCAGTGATCTGGAGTTCATCTTAAAATTCCAATCACATATTTTCATTGTGGGGCTGTGTAGATGGAGTGCGATTCTGTTGGAATCTGTTATTTTTGTTATTATTAGGTCATACTTTCTCGCAAGACATGCTATCGTCTCAGACTATGTAGGCTCAGAATCCTGAAGTTATGTTCCTGCAACAGCCTTTCATTTCTGGGGCTTTTGACATGATGCAACCTGGAGCCTAGTTTTATCGCCTTGCTCTTCCATTTTAATATACAGGTCTTTGCTTGAACCATCCATTTTTACAGCTAGTTTAATACCTCAGGCTATAATCTGCCCAACTATTGTAATTATTTGCTCAGATAAGATTTCCCATTACCTCTCTATTAAAATGAAATTTTTAACTGCAGACATCAGACCAGCCAGCGAAGGATGGCTTCCTCCTTTACAGTTCGGTGTTCCTCCCCCGAGATTTGCTCCCACCGGGGACTTTTTTCTCGCTAGCGTTTGAGAGCTTTCTCTTCCCACTGGGGAGTTTTCTTTTTTCTTTTTTTACCTCACTTGAAGTGTTTAGGGAACAGTGCTGAGGCTATCCAGCAGTACCAGTTGAAGAAAGTACCTGGTGGAGTCGAGGTGTGATTCTCAGGCAGTTTATTGTGAGTGCTCGGAAGAGGAGAGCAACCGGTACAGAGGTCAAGTTCTGGGGCTAACGTCTGCCATAAGTCAAAGGAGCTTTATCAAAGATCAGTAATGTATTGCATTACATTACTGGCATTTGGCAGATGCTCTTATCCAGAGTCACTTGAATGAGAAGACAAGTGTATGTATCGTTAAGTGCAACGGTGACCTTTGAGGTGGGAGGTACATACTCTCAGACCACAAATGTGAAAACCTTGGATTGACTGCTAGCTAGTTCAGCCTGTTAGGGGAAATACAAGAGGATTACAAGATAGAAAAGATGTACAACTTTTAAAAAATGACAAAAACATCAACAGCAAATAATGTAACAACAAAATAGAAATGCAGTCAATACAAGTGTAATCAATCACAGCTGCAGTAGTCATGATTTGAATTGGTGAGTCTTTCAGTCTGTGGCAGGAGGTGGGAAGTGTCTCTGCTGTTCTGACTGCTGTAGGGAGGTCATTCCACCACCGGGGGGCCAGGACAGACAGCTGATCTGACATGGACTTGCAGACCATAGAGCATACATATGAACTAGGGAGGAAGGAAGTGCCAGGTGGTGAAGCCTAGGAAGTAACGGGAAACAGCCTCAATGTGCAAAACAGCTTGCTGCCTATTGACTTCAATGTAGAAAACTAAGGTTATTTAACAACCAAAGAAAACCTCAATGGTCAATATTTTGTGATAAATATATAAAAAATATTTATTCAAATGTACGTATTTTATTTCATTTTGCCTTCAAAAGTCTGACATTCCCCATATCTTATGGCTTTTTGCTCTCTAGCAACAATGCCAAAATCATTGTTTCCGATTCGATCACCACTTGCACTAGTGCCATTTTTCCTTCTGTTAAACGTGACGTCAGTTAGTTCTTCCACTCTCTGCCTCATTTTGGTTGTATGTGTACATTGTAGCAGGATTGTATTAAAAAGTGCATTGCACGTGGTAAGCAAACACCACAATAGGTAGAGATAAGCAGTGCTACAACAAGGTTAGTATCAGTTTGCAGGGGGCAATATAAATTGGAGCACTGACTCATTTTCACTGACTGCCTTTGCAGATATTTCTATTTCCTGTTTTCCAGTAAAGCATCTTTGTGACACCAACTCTGTGAAAAGCTGTACACTAATGAATTCAGATTGAACCGATTTGAATTTTAGATTGGGAACCTCTGTGAACGTGAACCTTGACCTCACATGAGCGTGTATTTCTGTTCCGTCTGCTGGCTGAAGGGTGCTTAAAATGACACACAGCGCGTGCTGCGTCTCTGACACGTGAATAATAATGGCGCTTGTGATGTCTCCTGAGCGGGCGTGTTTACCCTTGTCTGTTATAGCGCTGGGGTGGGCAGAACGGGGACGTACATGGTGATTGACAGCATGCTGCAGCAGATTAAGGATAAGAGCTCTGTCAATGTCTTGGGCTTCCTCAAACACATCCGCACTCAGCGCAACTACCTGGTCCAGACCGAGGTATGACCGCGTTCTTGTCACAACGTGCTATGGGTGTGAGCCTGAACAGTGTGTATCCACGTGTGTGTGTGTGTGTGTGTGTGTGTCTGTATGTGTGATCCATTTAATTTGACCACTGCTTTAGGAAGCATGAAACATATTGCATATGTTGTACCCACTGTATGCAATATATGAATATATTTTAAGAATGAGCAAGAATGAAAATTTTGCAAACAAGACATGGACATGATAACTCGAACTTAAACCAATCAATAACAAAATATTTACAAACAGTATCAATTTTGTTATGACACAAGTGCATGCAATTCTTGGTAATAGGACAACATTTGACCTGTTTTTCTGAGCAGACAAGGATTTGTCAGATACTTTCTGATAATCTTTTCAGCAAAAAGCAAACTTACCAAACACGACATCAAACTCATATTCCAATCCATATTTCAGGAGCAGTACATTTTTATCCACGATGCCTTGCTGGAAGCCATTCTGGGCAAAGAGACGGAGATCCCAGCTTGTCAGTTCCACAGCTACGTCAACAGTATCCTAATGCCAGGCCCAGGGGGCAAAACTGGCTTGGAAAAACAGTTCAAGGTAAGGCTGGGACAAAGGCAACATGCCCTGGGGTCATTTTTTCTGTTTGTAGTCACCTCTTTCAATTTGCAGCCTTCACACACTGTTTAAATTGGCAATAACAAATAAAGCAGGATTGTCAAACTCCAGTCCCTTCCTTTGACTCAGAAGGCAATTTAGGCCATGCAAACAAAGGAACTTAATAAGACCAGGTCAAAACCTAGTATATGGCTGGCCAAACCGGCCGACCAATGGTGTAACTTCATCAGTCAGTCACTCAGTCACAGACATGCGTGGTATAACTTCATCACTTACTCAGTCACAGACATTCGCCTTTATAGGGCTGGCCCCGTTGTTGTGGTCCAGCCAAAAACAAAGTTACATAATCAAGGATAATTTATAAATGTCTTAATTAAATTTTTGTTGCTGAAACACATCCAAAACCCCGGCCTTCGGGACACAAGTTTGACTTCCCTGGCTTATGATATGAATGTTTGCACATCTTGTTTTGTTCTGGTGCTTGAAATACAGCAGTAGCCCGTAAATATGGGAAATCTCTGGCATGTTGAACCTCCTGCTAATCTCACCAATTTCAAAATGTGTTGGTTTAAAACCAACATTTGAGAAATCAGAATTGAAGTTATGTTTTTAAAAAAAATAGAAATGCAAGCCAAAATGTGAGGTACCTTCCTCACTCACTACCTGCTAATTGCATGCTCAACATTGTCAATGCCATGACTCAAACCCCCCATGGACCTTTACAAAATAAGAATATTGCTTTCCTTTATTGAACTGCTTCCTATTTTAATGATGTTAGACCCTCAGTCTGAAATTTGGGGTTAATTGTTTTCAAAACCTGCAAGACTGTGTGTGTGTGCCTCCTAGCCCTTATGAGAGAATGGTGACTGTGTCAACCGTGACAGTAGTCACTTGCTAAACGAAGAACAATGTGAAATCATTCAGTCGGTTTTGATATGCATGATGAAGCAACTGGAAAAGCAAACAGGTTAAAAGTTTGTTTTCCATGTAGGTAGTACAAACTTGTTTGGATATGTTACATATTCTTCATGGCATGCAGAGATATTTCTCACATACTCTGGCATTAAGAGGACAAATCCTTCAATTGACATTAAACGTGTATAAAAACAGCTTGTAATAATGGAGGAGTTGCATGCCAGCCTGTACAGTGGGTTCCCAGTCAAGTTTTGGCTTTACCGTTGCGTTTGTTACCCAACGTAGGCATTTTTTTATGGGCTCAGAGAGACGTTGTAAAAACAGATCCATTTGAGCTCATCTGAGACTGACCTTTCCCACCAGGATGCACTGCATTAAACCTGGACGCAGTCTAAAATGTCAGCTCATAAAGAAGTAATGGAATATTTGCACATTTATTCTGTAGCTCCCAGCCTTTGGTTTTCTCTCATCTGAAACAGACATACACAGAATCGCTGGCTTCTGATTGGTCACCGATCTCTGATTAATTTCCTTTTGTATTGATTAAAGTGGTCAATGACATGAGGAAGCCTTCAGGAAGTCATTGTTATTTAAACAGGAAGTCTGAATGAGGCGTACAGGTGTGAGGTTAGGGGCACAGTCCTATCACTGCATAGATTGTTTTGTCGAACCAGAGCTGGATCACATACTTCATTTGAAGAACTTGAACCCTTTTGGCACAAGTTTCTGCAGATTACTGACACTTTGAAAAGAAACATTGCTTTAACCAGTAGTAAAAACAAAATTCTATTTAATATTACTAAATGTTTTCATATTCATATTTTATTGGAATTTAAAGATTTGAAGTATCCAGTTCTGTACCCTAGTCCTCAATATCCTTTGGTTTTTAGGGTTTCAAAAAGCACTGGCACCTAACTGAGACCGGGGACATGTTAGACTCCCATCCATTCAGTGGCTTTAATAACATTAATAGCTCAAGGGCATGTAAATCCATTCTGAATCCATTTTCTCTAAGTGGGGGGAAAATCGCGGGGTGATACCGAGGTAACATCATTGTTTGGGGTGGAGCTCTGTAAATTGTTTTTGTTGTGGACAATTTGTCGTTAACTTTTGGGACACAATAGAAATGAGGTCAATTGCTCTGAAGGTGAGGCCCTCCTTTAAGTGTATGCTTTTTGTTCTTCCTCATGCAGCTGGTGACGCAGTGCAATGCCAGATTTGTCGAGTGCTTCAGCGCGCAGAAAGAGCTCAACAAGGAGAAGAACCGAAACTCCTCTGTTGTGCCCTGTAAGTGAGCTCACGAATCATAAATTCAGCCAGACAGGCAGTCTCAATTTACAATGGAACTGTCTTTGATTCTGGGTATTGGTGTTTGCAAGTTAGCTGTCACTGAGATGATGAGTGAGTGTATGCACTTCAGGGGATCAGGGTTGGTGCCAGGGGGTACATTAGAGGGCCTGCCCACCCCTCCTCCAAATGGACTCCTGTGCATCACATTTTTAAAACTAACAGCGCGAGCTGTGTCAGTACACTACTTTTTTACCAAACTGAGAGTTCTTCCAATCCGCAGTCACAGTTTCAATACACCCCCCCCCCCCCTCCTGCCCCACCTCCCCCCATGTGCTGTCCATGATCAGAATTTAATTTGCCAAGTCAGTTTGAAATAAAGTTAATTGGTCCCCCGTAAAACTTAAATGCCCACCTGTCTGAAATAACCTGAGCCTGGTGCCAAGCCTCCAGGGAATTCCTGAAGAATAAGAAATTGTGGATCCTGATCTGTTGCTGTCACTACTCTTAGATTGAAGGTTGATGAATTGTCTGTGCTATCTTGTCTATGAAAAAGCTATTCTGCCTATGACTATGACAATGCTATTCTGTCTATGATAATTGTAATCTGCCTATAACAATGCTTCCCTGATTTTAAATTAACAACATTGATGATATATCAAGACTAATATGAGTAATATGATTTTTTTCATTACTATTAGAGTATATTCTCTCATGACATTGCAACTGAGTTTTAACTTAACAATATCGCCAGCACTGCTTTTGGATCAGTGAGTAGCATTGATCTAAGTTTGCGATGCAGCATGTGATGTGTTTAAATACATTGCACCAATGTGGATGCATAAAGCTAAGCTCGCTATGCTGTGATATGATTAATTACATTTCTTTTCTTCCCCTTCAAGCGGAGCGAGCCAGAGTGGGTCTGGCACCCCTACCCGGAACAAAAGGAACGGATTACATCAATGCTTCTTACATAATGGTAAAGTGCTGCCACCATTTCACCTACTGGCAGCTCTTGGTCATCTACAATTGAATCCAAGACAATCAGATTTTGAGGAGAGCTCAAGATACTCTGACCTTACCATCTGAGCACAGCACTAACTGTAGCTGTGATAGGCGTGCCTGGGATGTATCAGCTCAGGCACTGGTCAGATTCTGAGGGCCCTGTTTATGTAAATGTGACATATTGAGATTCCTCTTCTTGCTGCTCACCCACTTCCTTGTGTCTCCTGGTTTGGAATTGAATTCCACCTTAGACCAGGGGTCCTCAATCTTATCCAGAAAGGGCCCATATGGGTGCAGACTTTCGTTCCAGCCAAGCAGTTAAACACCTGATTCTACTAATCAACCAGCAACCAGAGTATTTTCTAAGGACCTTGAGTAGTAGAATCAAAATGTGTTAATGCTTGGTTGAAACTAAAGCCTGCAACCACACCGGCCATTTCTGGATGATTGAAGACGCTTGCCTTGGACCCAGATTCACTGAGTTGATGTGATTGGTGACATATTGGTTTTATCCCAAAAAGTGGGTGGGTTTTTTGCTCTGAACTGCTGTTCCTGGGCTAATGGCAGAAATTATTAGCCTGTCATACGTGACTGTTATCCATCAAACCTGGAATCGTACAGGGAAATCTAGTGGTAGAAACACTTAGTCACTATGTTGCTCCGAGTCTCCCAGCGATTTGACCTTCCAGTTCACTGTGCAGTGGACACAATAGGGAATAAATGCTGAGAGAATGCTAAATGTCAGAAGTGTCAAGAAATGCAGAAGTACATTTGAGCTGATGTGACAGCATCTGTGACTTGACCACCTCACAGGGTTACTACAGGAGTAATGAGTTCATCGTTACGCAGCATCCTTTGCCCCACACAACAAAGGACTTCTGGCGGATGATCTGGGACCACAATGCACAAATTATTGTCATGCTCCCAGACAACCAGGGCTTGGTGAGTGCACCAACCATGGCCTCTGCTTTCCACTTCCATTCATAAAAATGTGTTTTCCATGTAATAGAATAGGAATAAACCACATCGGGCTGTGCAGGTGTCTGAAAATAAACCAGTGGTGCTCCCAAAGCAAAACCGATGGGTTAACCCTCCCCAATTGTTTTATTCCACTTTTACTATGGCTATTTGGAACAGATACAATTCAACGCTAAAATACAATTTTGTCACGTCTAGTGTATTTCCAGAGCACATTTAAAACAACTACCGTCAACCGAAGTGTTACACCATTAATAAATACACGTGTGTGCAAAATGGAGGATGAACTTTTAACGTATTTTAAACAAACAAAATTGGTGGTGGTGCTGTTACCTTGTTACTTTTTTGCCATGATTTTCATTTGTAAACAGAATGTTCCAGTGAAATACGATGTTGAATGGGCTCATTTATTCATTTTGAGCAGTGGTCTGGCCACTTTCGCTGGAACCACTTCATAACCATGCATTAGACTATTTTTCAGGCAGTGCAGGCTGTAATAAAATAATCAATACCCTCACAACCCGAACTGAGTGCTTAATCAAACCACCATATAAACCGTTGTCATAGTTTGCTCTGCAGTCCAAGTATATCCGCTGAACCTCATACATAAACACTCCAGTTAGACTCAAACTCTACTGTTCCTGTTCCTGCTTATTCACGTTCTTCTTCCATTTTTGATGAAAATATAAGTGTTAAAAAAATGAAGAGGATGGGCTCCCCTTGTTGAGCCTGGATCTTACCAAGGTTCTTTCCTGTTTTCCAACTGAGAGAGTTTTTCCTTGGCACTAGCAGCTTGCTTTGTGGGGTTTCAGGCTGTTGTGACACATATAGCAAGAGATGTTTTATGAAATGCTCAAATTAAAATGAATTACATTTGATTAGAGCAATCCCGTTTGATCATACACACGAGAACGTGCTCCTGCTTACTGTCTGACCGTGTTTTTATAGTTCGGGATTGAGGGTGTGCGCGTTGTTTGGGTGTACCATCAAGTGGCAGCGGTGGCTGAGGGCTAACGCACGTTTGTGTTTTGGTAGGCGGAAGACGAGTTTGTCTACTGGCCGAGCCGAGAGGAGGCCATGAACTGTGAGGCCTTCACCGTCACGCTAATCAGCAAGGACCGCCTGTGCCTCTCCAACGAGGAGCAGATTGTTATCCATGACTTCATCCTGGAGGCCACTCAGGTCGTTACTCTTCTCTGGCCCCTCCACACTGACTCGCAATCGCTGTCATTAGTCTGTCCAGTATTTCAGCTGATGTGCTTGTGTATGCAGAAAGGTTCACTTTATGGGTATCAGCATTCATGAAGAAACTAGGGTTAGCTGGATGTTGTAGAACAGAGATCTCCAACTCCAGTCCTGGAGGGCTGTGGTGTCTCTAGAGCATGTGATATCCATGGTCTACATTGCTGCTAATTGAAAGGAAACCACAAGTACTAGCAAGCACTTTCCAGGGTCTGAGTTCGAGGTCCCAGCTGTAGGGGCTAGGGAATTGGACAAATAATTAGAAGGCTGACAGCTGAATATTTACCGGATATTTTCAGCCTCTGGACATAGTACACATCAGCGTTTCCATGGCATTCATCAAGCAGCGGCAACGCTGCAATATTGGAGTGCGATATTGCCTAATTTCTCAGCAATGTTGGCGCCAATCATTGCTATTCATGCCACTCATCTATCACTACTTGCATTTACAGCCTACGTGAGGATGCAAGCCCTTTTCAATATCCTTACTCTCCCTGTTAAGTAGAGACATTGCGGACATTTACTTGCTTGTCGTCATTACACTTGATGGACGGAACAAAGGGTCACATCCTGTTCTGCTTGTGCTTTAAAACAAACTCTTTTAAACTATTTTATCTTTGAGGAGCTTATTTCTGAGTAGCCAGGGGCACCAGAATTTTGGGAGTTGTAAAAAAAAAAAAGTATGTGTCACATCCATTATAGTTGGTGCCCCCCCCCCCCTTATTCTACAATCATTACCTTCACCCACCCTGCCCGCAATCTTGCTGAGAGCCGGTTTACTGACAAAATGTTCTCTAGAGTAATCATACTTGTATCGTATCACTGTTAAGCGGCACTTGGGTCTCTAGGTTAGGCAAAGCTATTACGTCAAACCTCCAATGTGGGGCATAGCACACTTTGATTAAACAGTTGGACAAGCATTCTTGTAGGCCTGTAACCTTGGTCATCACTGCATATTCTTCAAAATTTTTGCTGATAGGCAGTCATAGGCTGATCAGTCTATACAATTCTTCTTTGGCTTTAGAAGTTGTTAAACAGACATGCTATTCAGAAAGCATCATTATTTTGAATCGTTCATTTTAAACATGAACAATCAATACGACTGTTGGCTATATATAATGATAGTTTACATCGTACTTGTTTACCTCAGCTCCCAAGCTTCCAAGCCCCACAGTGCAAGACCTGCATGGTTATTGACATTCCCAGACCAGTGAACATGTGCAGCGTCATCCCTGAGATTTGTGTGTGTGATGCGTTCCCTTTTGCCTCAGGATGATTATGTACTGGAGGTGCGTCACTTCCAGTGCCCGAAATGGCCGAACCCAGATGCTCCAATCAGCAGCACTTTTGAACTTATCAACGTGATCAAGGAGGAGGCCATGACAAGGGACGGACCGACCATAGTGCATGATGAGTGAGTGTCCGCCTATCCCTGATATGTCCCCGGAAATTTTTGGCAAAAATAGATACAAATACACATTAGGAATACAAAATGGCACCCTCTTAAATGTTAAAATGGCGGAGGCAGAGGCTGCACAGGTATAAACCATACAAAAAATAAAAAGGAGGCAAGTAACGCCTGTGTTACGTATGAATACATGGATGTAAATATAAATCTCAATAAATTTACTTTACTGTTATGCTAATTTAACAGGAACAATGCAAAATAATCAACATTTCCGCAGATGTGTATATGTAGGTGTGCTAGATTTAATTTAGAAACTAGGTTTCGTACGCAGTCCTAGTCGTCCCAGGCCAAGTTTACAACCCAGGCATAACGAGGATAAACATTAAACTGATCTGGGTTCCGTGGTTGGGAGCAGAAGTGACATGTACCAACCCCAGCAGAATGTGCGCACAATGCTGCTTCTTGACGTAGCTTGCCTTTTTCTGTTTCCTCAGGTTTGGGGCAGTTTGACCAGTGTTATTTAATTTAATTTCATTTAATATTTTACTTTGGGTGCCTTCCTCGGGTTTGGGGCAGCTTGACCGGGGTTCTGTTTTTTGATTTTTGGTGCTTTCCTCAGGTTTGGGGCAGTTTCTGCTGGAATGCTGTGTGCTCTCTCCACCCTGTCCCAACAGCTGGAGAGTGAAAACGTGGTGGACGTCTATCAGGTGGCCAAAATGATCAACCTCATGCGGCCTGGAGTTTTCACGGACATTGTGAGTGTGAAAGAGTGACCAGGTCTACTGTGTGTTGTGTTCTCTGGGTCCTTCACAGCATTTAATCCTGGAGGTACAGAGACATTTATAGAAAATGGACAAAACTATGGAAAATTAATTGCTACAATGTTTGCTTTTACAGCCAGTGAAATGCTCAATTTTGTGGGGAATAGCTAGCTTAATTTCATTGACCAGTAAGTGTATCAGCACCTGTGATCATATGATAGATTCATGGTTGGTTATTTTATAAAAGTCTCAACATGAGTGCATTAGAGTTTCTATGCAGGTAATGTGAGCTCTGGAAGGGCAGAAAATGCAATAGCCTTGGTGCCCAGACCCTTAGCAGTATTACTAACAAGCTAGCAATGGCTAAATACCCAGCTCAGTAATAAAGGTATTGATGTGGTAGGCTTTTCAACATCTAGCTAATTTTTATAGCGCAACCTCATCATATATGTTCTTAATGAGGGGCCTTACTGCACCCCCATTTATGAAGCAGTATCACATGAGATGCAGGATATATATGAGTGTGTTCACAGGTTGCAGGTTTTGCCACTTTTCCCACCCCCTTCACCTCAGCTTCTTGGTTTAAAAAAAAAATGCTCTTGATTAACTCATTTATTTTTGTCCAAGTCAACTGTTATGTAAAGCCCAATGCTCATAAGCAACTGAAATTTTGGACGGCATAGCTTAATATTCTCTAAGGATACCATATAAGAGAGGTTATCCATATTGAGTTGAACTACATTCCCTGGTAACTCTTTGTTTTTGTTCTTTCAGGAGCAGTACCAGTACCTTTATAAAGCTATGCTCAGCCTGGTCAGCACCAAGGAAAATGTGATGGGCCTAATGTCTTCAGACAGAAATGGCACGGTGATCATCACGGACGAGTCGGATCCCGCAGAAAGCATGGAGTCGCTGGTCTGAAGATGGCCGAGGTGCAGAGAGGCACTTAAATTTGTTAAACAAAAACAAAGGACAAGGGCAGACTTTTTTCAAGGCCTTTTTTGCCAGACTCTTGCTTAAATTAATAACCTGATTACTTTTTTACACTGATAAAAAGTTTTTGATATTTATTTTTGCCATTTTTTTGGTTTTTGTTTTTGTCTTAATGTTATCCTACTGAGCGTTTGCACCTCTGTTTGAAGTTCACACAAAGAAGCAAGAAGCGCAGTTCTTTCTAGTTTGCACTATATTGCCAGTGTTACTGCCTAAAGATGATTCAGTTGGTGATGTCCATCATCAAGACCTGAGTCATTCTGCAGTGTGGCTCCGCCCCTTTTTTCCTTGGTCCGACTGTGAACAGGAATCCCCATGGTCCCACCTGCAGCTCGCTGTATGGAGGAAGACAATGGATGAAGATTTTGAAGCAGTTGACGTGATTTCTTACCACTCCTGCTCCCAGTGCACCGTGTATTGCATTGCCAAGTCATGGTGCAGATTTTTTGGACGTACCCTTCTCTGAACTGGAAACCACATGTTGATCTTATAAATCCACCATGCTAATTCATATAATAGCACCCTAAAACAATAGGGTTCTCACTTTGCATTCTAATCGTATATCATTTAACATAATCTCTCTGATTTATTTGTAAGTGAATTCCATATTTAATTTTTTTATAGGTGGTATTACAACAGCTACTGTGAACTTGAATTCTTTTTCCCTGAGATTTATATTGATTTTTAATATATATATATATACATATATACAAACAAACAAATATATGCTTACTCATGTGAACATGTGGTTTTGTATAAGTGTTTGCCTTTGCTGAAGCCCCTCAACCACTTCTTTCCAGAACTGGTCCAATGCTTTGACACACAACCGAGATTACATTTACTATACGTTGATTTCCTGTTTCCTGTCTGCCTTGTCTAGACTGTGTGGTCCTAAGGTCTTTCTGTTGCATATATTTTGCTGCTGCCTGCCAATGATGGAATTTCCAATGTATGGTAACCACGAACCAAGAGAACAGCCAGTGTCCTATACAATGTGATGCACATTTGGATAATCTCATTATCTCAGAAAAAACTGCAATTATCATTCTCCTTTGTGAGTATTTATCTTTCATATTTCAGTATGAAAGTCAGGAAAATTATGTACCTCACACAGTGAAGTGTTAGTTAAACTCCAACAGTCTACACTGGATAAAAACTCTATCATAGGCGATTTACACCGAAGATTTGTGTGAATGTCATTGATCCTTGATGGATGGTGTATTTCAAGGATTTATCCTTAACAACAGTCTGGCAGGCTGACCTTTGGTTGTGATTTATTTCATACACACAGAGCTCAAATTTGGTATATACCTTTTCTCCTGAAATCCTGGGCAACTTTTCCTTTTTTGTGCTTAAGCAAAGCAGTTATCCAAAAATGATGCTAGTCAAAGCACATGATAGTATACTGTAACATCAACATTGCCTTGTTCTCTCTCTTCCTCTAACACGGAATATCGCTGGATAAGTTCATTTAGGGACAGACAGAGAAAGTGCAGCCTTGATTGGAAAAAAAACGAAGCTATTCTTCATACAGCACAAACACCGTGGTACAGTAAGATTTGTCATCCTTTAAATCCGCAAACAAACAAATTGGGGGAAATGTAATTTAGCAGTTTTACCAAAGATACACACTTGTTTCAGTAAGGAAATGGGAGCTGATGTTTTTTCTGTATCTGTGTTAGTGTCGATTGTGTGGCTGAATGAAAGGCGTTCCCAGGGAACACACAACGTCACAGCGTTGCTGTGATGTGCAGCGTTGCCGCAGCATTACAGCAATGAGAATGTTTGCATTTTCTGGGATGGAAATTTCCAATGTGATTTGAGACGCTTTGTTTCCTGACAGAAATTTGATTGGGTTAGTGTGTTTTATACATACAAACTACCGCAAATGTCCCTGCATCTGCTTTTGTGTTTAATGTTATTTTATAGTTATTTTAACAATTTCAGTACTTAAATCTTATTGAGAGCTTACCACCTCTGTTACTCTGTCAGGATTTACTTTGAAGACAATTAAAGAAACCATTCTTCATTTACAGCTGTCTGGAATGATAACTAGGCAGTACACATGGGTATTTTTGAGCCCATTCTCATCAATATCATGCTAGGGTTTATCTCAAATGAAGGAATCTCCTTCACTTTTTTCTCACAGAAGGACATTCTCAATGTCTGAAAATGAACTCTTACATCTAATAAATGAAGAGAGATATTTCATTAATGTTTTGTTTATTTCTTCTCCTCAGAGGGAGGTTGTTAAATAAAATCACAGTTCTCCAACATTTGGGGTTATGGCTTTTTATCATTTGTCTTTTTATCGTTTCTCGCGTACAACATTAATTTCTCATGGAAAATGTTTTTTTTTTAACTGACAGTGGGTTTTATGATCAATTTGGCACCACAGTTGCATCACTTCTTTCTTTATATTCCATTTATAATGATAGTCCTTATCATGATTTTTTTTATTTTAATGTACCTAGGTTTTTTGCTTTAATAACCATCTTCTTAAAACTTTGTATCTATGGTATATAATCATAGAATGTTATATTTTCATATAAAGCTATTTTATTTCTATTTTCAACTATTGCATTGTATTTGTGGTGACTATGTAGGAATCATTTCAATTAATTCAAGAAAATATTTTCACCACATTCCAAAAGAATGGGTTATGTTCAAATAGAGCAGCGATTCTTTCGTGTTACTTTTGAACTTTTTTCTTTAAAAATTACAATTCTGTTGTCAGTGTGTGCAATAGGATAGATCTAGTAAGTCACTGAATTAGTTTGTCTCGTTGACCCATTTGATAAAAGTGGGTGATTTCTCCTCTTTTGTAATTAAAAAAAAGTTTTGTTGAAAGTTATATCAAATCATTCTATTATAGTGCTATTTAATACGTACATTGTATTGCTATACCTAAAATAAAGTATGCTTTTTGATGTACTTTATGAACATCTTGGGATAAAAATGTTTTCCCCAATGTGTCTAGTTCCCTTCTTAGAAGTTAAAACAGGAGAGATTTATTTATCTGTCATACAGTATTTATACAAAATACACAAACTAGAGAAAAGGTCTTTACCTGTATGTGATGCTTTGCTCCAACTTTGTGTGGGCAAATGTTAAATCTGCACAGGACCTGTTATGTGCATAATGTTCAAAACGTGTTGAACACATACTCAAAATAATTCAGGACACGTTTGTCAAATCCTGAAACAATGGTCAGTTTTTAGTCAATCTGCACCAAAATATTCTTCCACGTAATAATAATAATAAATAACTAACCCTGTAAAAGTGGAATTAAAATTATTTAAAGCCTCATTCAGGGGATTTTGCCCTCTTACTAGAGATATATTTCACTAACTCTGAAAATGCCAAAATAAAACGGAAATGGGCTTGCCAAGTGCACTATTCATTTTTCAACTCTCATGTGATAAATAATACTAGCTAACTTCTGACCTCTGGCCAACTGGCTATTGAATTTTACAGTAAATACAAAGTCAACTGGACAATATAGATCTTCTATGCCTCAGATCCTTCCCATGGCATTGTGTTGAACATGCAAACAAAATGGCAGCACGCAAATTAAAATAGTACTAATTTTATCTTATTTTTTTCAATGCAAATAGTTTTGCTAACAAGTCATTTATATTCAGTCTCAAAAACTGAATGTATATTTTTCTTTCAATAGAATAAAAAAAATTGATTTCATTGTGAAAAGGTTTGCTTGCATAACAGACACAAATGTAACTCCATAGAACAAAAAAGACAAAAACTACCACAAATGCCATAATAGAAAATGGGGTAAAAGCAAAAAGAGGGGGAAAAAACCAAAAGGGAAAAAAGCTACCAGTAACTTGTGTGAGTTACCTTTAGACTTTTTAGTTGGTGGGTGTGCTTTATGATCCTATTGGTTATAAGAACTGCTCCCCTCTTTGGCATCATGGCAATGCCTTCAATGGGTTGGATACAGCTCATTTTACAGATTTTCTGATGGAAATTATAGATTGTTATCAAGTTATCAAATAATTTTCACTTATCAAAATTCGTCTTGACCAACTGAGCAAGTGCAACCAAGAATGCTTACTCCCGTTTAAAGGTAGTTGAAATACCAAAAATAAGTTTTGAAAACGGATGCAAATGTAATTTGAATATGCACAATCACAGTGCCAGCATATTTAAAAGTTACATCATTTTAGCTTCCAAAAATCCAATTATTAACTATCCCATTGTGGTCAGTGAGAGGCTGTCATACCTTCACCATGCAAAAGATGGCAATGTTAGGCAATGGTAGCTAAAAGAATGTAAACTATTTTTGACAGATTAACCAGTAAGAGCCAGGGAGTATCACTACATGTCTGGTTTTGCTTACAAATGACATGCTTTGCATAGTAGTGAAGGTGTCTGACAGGGGGGCATTAGAAAGTAGATACCTATTTTGTGTTTGATCATGTAGGGAATTACAGCAGGGGCCGATGCTCACACCAAGTGTGTGTATAGGGGGAGGTTGTGCATAGACGTTTGTTGGATGTGTTGGCTGTTATCTGGTCTTTTGAACTTTAAGGTGGGGATAAGTGTGAAAATGTCCAGAGAAAACAGAGTAAAAAAAAAAGTGAACAGGGAATGTCAGAATACATACATTTGAGGTATAATATTCTATACCAACACATGCATGCTTCAAATAAAATCATCAAAACTGGCCAACACTGTATATGAAGAAGTAGAGGTCTGCACCGGGAAACAAATGAGGCCTGAGCCTGCCTGAGACCAATGTCTTTAGGGCCCGACAGAAACCAGCCTGACAAGCTGTAGCCAAGTCCTTGAGCCAGGCAGGCTCCCTCCTGCTGCGCTGGCTCTCAGCTCTTGCAGTGGTACTTGATTCAGGCTCCACTGCTTGTTGTTCTTCAGCCACAGGAGGGGGCCTCACTGGCAGCACAGACAGGTGGGCAGCATCCCGAGTCTTTCCATCACTCAGTGTGGAACTGTATGGTCCCGTCTGATGTGTCACTCAAAGAGACTCGCCGAACTTTGATTTTCCTTTTCTCACGAGCTCGGGTCTCCTCACACGTACAAGACATGCTGAGCAGATATTGGGTGGGTTTACACGTCTCTTTTGATCAATGTGTGTTTTCATATTCAGTTGTTTCTTTTCAGCTCTGTCTCGCAGCTCGTTGTCTTCAGCGACTGGGATCTTCGGCTCAATGGCGACTTTGGTTCTCATCTTAAGTCCATACAGAAGTTTGAACTGTGATGTAGTCACGTGATGTTGCCCTGTAGATCTGGAGGAACATGAGCTTCCCATGGAGCGTTTTCTCTCTATACAGCAAAAATGCACTCTGTGAACACTGTTGAATCTCCCCACCACTGCATTTCTTTCTGGGATGATATACAGCTGTACGAATGTGCTGTATCTCTCTGCAAAGATGACAGAGATCAGCTGTAGACTGTTGTCTGCCACAATAGTTATTTGATTTCCTGTATGGCTGAACACTGTAGCAGCAGCATTAGTGACTCATGCATTGACAGTTCATCTTTAATCCGGTAGTACGGCATCATGTCTGTAGGCAGTGATTTGGCTGTAGCAGGCCACTCATTTGTGATGTAGGTGCGTAGTTTACTTAGCTCAGGGCACGAGCAGCAGGGATCTGTCGAGTCAGACGTGGAAATGGCAGGCAACAGGAAAAAGCAGCAGTCTCAGGTTCCATGACCCTGGCCGCCATCCTCACAGGGTAGACTGCAGTACTGTTCTCAGCTCCAGGCCTGCTGTAAACAATGTCATAGTTTAGCCTAGCAGACCGGTGTGCCACTCTCATACCAGCATGTCCCATGCCTTTGGCAGTCAAGAGTGTAGTTAAAACTTGGTGAACAGTTTGTGAGATGAACTTTGTTCCCCATAGGTAGGGCCTCCATTGTTCAGTACACCCAATGCAAGCTAAGGCCTCTTTTTCGACCTCTGAGCATTTCCTCACAGCAGAACTTAAGGAGCAGGTGCAAAAGCTACTGTGTGGTCATTTTGTCTGGGTGTAGCTGTGAAAGGAACCCACAGTCGAAGGAATCTGAGGACAGGATGGAAGGCAGTGAAGAGTCAAATAGGGTAAGTGCTGAGCTGTCAGTGATGAACAGTTTGACTTACTAGAAACTGTTCTGTGCATCAGCAATCCATATGAACATAGGCTCACAGAGCAGACATCTCACTGGTTCTGTGATGGTTTCGTAGTTTGGAATAAACTTGGTGTACCGCAGGGTCAGGCCAAGGAAGGACCTGAGGGACGTAGAGCCACTGGGAGTTGGAGCATAATGGACGGCAGAATCATGCCATTTGTCTTTGTTCAGATGCAACCAGCCTCCTGTAGCTTGTGTAGGACAGCTTTGAAATGTGTTTAATGTTCTGTATGTGAGGCAGACACAATAATGTCATTGATGCCAGATCTAACACTGTTCTTATGGCCATGGGTTGGATGTGGGTGAACCAAACAGATAAATCAGTAATACCAACAAATAAGCAGAGAACATTTTCTGAATATTTATTTCACACACTATGGTGACATTCACAGAAGGTAAATAAACTCTAGGACTGTTGACCTCCAACACCATTAAAGCCACAGTCAACTGTCAACACAGAAACTCTGGTTTCTTTCTGTCCTTCTGGATACTTATTGTCAAATCAGAAATATATGAATTGTAATTGGTGACAGGTAAAAGAAAGATCATATGGTGATACTGTCTGGAATACATCTTATGCAAGTATAATACTATTTACCCATACATTACCATAACTGGCTAGGAACACATCTTTCTTGATGATGATTGTATTTACTGCTGGCTGTGCAACAAATTGCCCCTCAGGGATAATAAAGATTACCTTACCTTACTTACTTGAGTAGCGTAATTGCCCAGTATCATATAGGGAATAAGGTTGGTTCATTGAACCATAAAGTGTACATAGAAACTGGAGAGGGTAGGAGGGGCAGTGAAGCCTAGGAAGTAGCAGGGAAACAGCCTCTACTCTGCATACTTGAGGGCAAAAGCGCTTCCTGGCCGTTGAATTCAATGTAGAAATCCAAGGTGATTTAACAACCAAAGAAAACCTCATCGGTCCATTTTTTGTTATCATAAAGTGCATTATGTGCGTCATTATTTTGGTCCAGTAGTCTTGGGAAAATATTTATTAAAATGTGCATATTTTATTACATAATGCATATTTTTCTATATGCTTTCCATATGAAACGGTAATCACTCAAGTTTCAAAATACCATCGAGAACGTTTCATTTTGACTTCAGAGGTCTGATATTCCCATTCAGTTCAAGGGGAGCTTCAATGTTCTGTCCTCAACAAGCGCACCACAGGTTTACTTCCGGGATTTCACAATTTTAGGTTAGTTGAAGGCGTGCCAGCCAGTCCAGTTAAATATGCGTGTCTTTGCATTGGACGCACCCTCAATCCCAGTCTAATCTGCTCCGGTTTATCGAATTCCCTTTTAAATCCGGCAAACCAACTTCAGACCGATGTTTATTCAGTGTTTAGTCTCTGGTCTAGTTTCGCACAAAACTTAGTTCACGGCCGGTGCTCTCTTTGAAGATACGTTTCACAGCAAGCAGTCAGCTGTCTATTAGCTATTTAATGGTAAATATGAATTAAATAGCTAATGACGTTAGTTACTTAGCCAGCTACGCAACAACACGATAAACTGTTGTGGAGACGTACAAGACAAACATTGTGCTGCGTAGTGTATATCTTGCAGTGACGCTGTCGTAAAATTTCTTCTGACCGTGTAGAGTCACTGACTTGCCTACGTTTTTGTGCATAATACTTGGGATATTCGAATTTCGAGCTTCACTAGTCTAGCTCACGTACGAAACGTCCAGATAAGGTAAAAACGCCTAAATTCTTAATCATGGCAATGTAAGCATTGAACTACAACGTCTTTTTCGTCAGAATTGCGTACGCTTTGAAAATAAGAAAATACATTGAGCTCAATGGCAAGCCCTCAGCGTGTTTAGGGACCGTCTAAGAAGTACAGCGACTCGGTTTCAGGAGAATCAAATTGTCAGTTTCAGATAATAGATCTTAAGGAACCTATGAAGACCATAGTACAAATTTTATGTTTTAAAAGTTCACATCTGATGATTTCTAAAAATAAACAGGTTTTCTTTTTTTCTTTTTTAGGTAAAAGATTCAATAGATTTTCAACTGTGCAGTGGAGAGCACTGCAATCAGCACTATTGCATTGACATCCCATTATACATTTTAAATTAGGAAATTATACCGTGGTTTAATTTTGGTCTGTCTTTATTATTTTAAAAAATGTAATGGCTTCACAATGGCTTTGCCAGTAGGAGAGCACTAAAATCAACATCACAGAATAGAGGGCCTCCTATTGGCTGTTCTTCACCTTTTAGATTGAGAAACTAATTTGAAGATTATTTTTATTAGTTGTTTTTTTTTTTTTAACTAAAAATTAAGTTGCTTCTTAAACATTAGGAAAAGATTACGAAAACAAAAACAGGTCTAAGAGAAACCAGTCAACTCCACATTGTTTTTCATCCCCTTGGCGAACTTCAGGTGACGCCACAGAGAAAAGGGCAGTATGAAGGTTAATTCTAGTTCTTGAACAAGCTCTGTCAGCTTGACTTTCTATATGCCTTAGCATGGTTATTTAGTAATATTTCCAAGGTCAAATTTCTGCATGGTATACCTGATGAATTTTTATTAGGGAAAAAAATTCAACAGTACCAAAGATTGGAGGGCCCCCTTTTGGTTTTAATGCAGATTTTACTTCAGAAAAGTTACACAGATTAATATTGGTGTTATGACCCCAGTCATAAGTTTATGTTTACATTTGTCACTGTTGCGTGTGTTTCTTTCCGGTTGTCATCTATTTGGTTGTTTCCGTATCCGTATTCAGTAGATACGTCACTGTGTGGTGGAGAGAGCTTAAATCAGCACCACAGATTAAATGGCCCCATTGACAATACAACTTTTAGACTTAAAATTTTAATTTTGTTTCTGTTTCATTTTGGTCCATTTTTGTTGGGAAAAAAAATATTCAATAGCGTCTCTATCATGAGGTGGAAGGCATTAAAATCAGTCAAAAAGAATGCTTGGCCTTTTAGATTTAAACTTGGTTTAAATTTTGTAAATTATTTTGCTAACATGTATGTCAGTTCCACAACCACCTACAGTTCTCTAGTTAACATTACAATGGGAGGCCGATGGCTTTCTAGCTAGATAGTTATAGCCTAGCTAGAACGTGTTATGTTTCAGCGTTAATTCTGCCTGCACAGTTAGCTAAATGACAGTTTTGTTTTTTTTCATTTTAGCAAAGTGAGAAGGTTTCTTTGCAATGGAACCTCGTTTGACTCATGAAATTGAACTAAACAAGAGGTATGAAGAAATGTAAGTACTTATTTGGCGCTTTGTTTGCAATTGCAGCAGTGTGAGTCCTTATTCTGTAAGTTTTACAGCAACCAAGCACCAGTGGTAGTGAGACAGTATTGTTCTTCTTTTTCTTCTTCTTCTCCCTTTTAAAAAAGGCTGTATAACCCAGAGTTTCTAAAAAAAAAAATTGTGCAAATTCTCAGGCTTGAAGAAAGCATTGGATTTCCAGGGCCCAGTATTTAAAAACTTCCTCAGTATGATAGAAGGGGTGATCACCCACAGCACCAAACAGTTGGGCACAACCTACCACTATCTTGATGGTCAATGAGAAATGTTCAAGTGAACCTTTATTTTAACCTGTGTCATTTGATGAATAAAATCAGGATGCTGTGTTTGGAATTATATTTACTATCCAGTGAGACATTGATTTCAGAAATTAGATTGACTTTGACATATGTATAATGTATTAATGGTGGTAGGTGAATAGGAGTAATATGCAAACTGATTCAAACTGGTTCTGACGTGTTCACTCATGTGTTTGTCTTAATGAAATGTTACATTATTTTGACCTTTGTATTGCACTCTAAAATTAGCTAAAGAGGCTTCTTTCCGTACACTGTTGCCCCAATAACCCATGAGGCCTACTATCATGGGCTTTTGTTATTGGTGTTTGTCCTTGGCTTGGTTTTATGATTTGATTGTGAGAGCTGTCTGACTAGACAGTTGCCTGTTAAAAAAGGCATTCAAACATGCAAAATACAATTTCCCTTATTCAGTGGCACACATAGTCAACTAGCTAATTAGCCTGCCGAGTGGAATGGAGCATCACATATTAGCGTTGATGTTTCAGATTGAAGAGAAGGACCACTTTACTTCAAGAGATGGAGAATCTACACGAGCAGCATGAAAATAAGAAAAAGCAACATACCATGGATGTGGAAGCTGCAATTGAAAGAAATGCTCAACTCCTTCATGTAATGTATTTACCTTGTGCATGACCTTTAACCTTTGCCGAACCACCAAGTGTCTTTTTTGTAGAAATTTCCAGTACGATTAGATTTCCCCTTTGGTATTGCTAGCTAGTTAGCTAACAGGAATATCTACCTCAGAGCATAAATGTGAACATCACATCAGATTGGAGTGAAGATGTATGGCCAGAAATAATGTAACCCGAAATACCTATCCATGCTGAGAACAAACCAATATTGAGTGTCGATAGCTAGTTTGCTAAAGTTAGCTGTAAAGTAACTTGGTACTAGTTAAAGTTAGCTGTAAAGTAACTTGGTACTAGTTAACCAGAGCATTTTTTTGCTTTTTAGTTACTAGTAAGTCGATTCTGTTTTAAAGATGATAAAAATACTCACTTTTAAAAATGAATAACCCTTTGAAATGTGTGATAATTATTTCTCATGTATTATAGCCCATTTCAAATGTCTTTCAGGACTTGCAGAAAATTGAAAATCGCTTGAAAACAAGATCTTTCACTCACCCTGATATTCTCAGTCTTGAGGTACGAGTCTCTCAAATGTAATTTTTTGACGTATAACACTGCTCACTCCCAGAGGGGGAAAAAATAAAAGCCAGTTCTGAGCTCACCGGCCTTCAAGTACAGTACAAACTGAAAGTAGATGGAAGGCAGCTCAGACATTGGCAAGATTCTCAGGGTGGTTTGCACAACTGGGGTATATTTCACTTTTTTGGTACATTTAAGTCGAGCATTTAAGTCGCTGTTGATCAACCTTCATTGAGGTGATGTAATTGGCAAGAAGATACTGGCCATGCCTGTGGTATGGGTAGGTTTATTCCATTGAACTGCACTTTCACTGGACTGGCGTGCAGTTAGTTCTGTGTAAATTTACCATTTTGCTTCTTGTACACGGTTAGGCTGTGTTAACACTTTCATTGTTCTGCCTCAGGCTCGTTACTGGGCCTCTGTGGAGGAGAAGATTCCGGAATGGGAGCCTTTCTTGCTGGGGAGGGGGCCCACTCCAGTTAGAGATGGGGAAAAATCACAGAGGAAGACAAGGAGGAAGAAAGGGTCATCTCAGGACAGCCCCCCCACACACACTGTGACCAGTTTGCCTCCTCGCTCCAACCCTAAAACTGTATCCTGACCGTTTCTGCTGTTCCACATTACCTACTTGGATGTGATCTTTCCTGGTTTGAAAAGTTTTGGAACCTTTGTACAAGTTTGAGCGAAGTGGGTTGTGGTCCGTGTGGACCTCAAACTGGGAAACGGCTTAACCCAGGAACATAATGCAGTATATGGCAAAGCAATCTGTGTACAGTGCTGTGAAAAAGTATTTGCCACCTTCCTGATTTCCTCTATTATTGCATATTTGTCACTGAATGGCTTCAGATCTTTAGACAACATGTAATATTGGACAAAGGGAACCTGAGTAAACACAAAACACATTTAAAAAATTATTTCGTTTATTGAATGAAAAATATTATCATACACCCATGTGAAAAAGTAATTAATAAACGTAACTGGTTGCACCACTTTTAGCAGCAATATCTGTAACCAAATGCTTCCAATAATTTGATGTAACTTTTTCATATCCGTGTGGAGGAATTTTAGCCCACTCTTCTTTGCAGAACTGCTTTAATTCAGACGCATTTAGGTTTTTGAGTATGAACTGCTCATTTCAGGTCCTGCCACAGCATCTCTTTTGGGTTCAAGTCAGGACTTTGACTAGACCACTGCGGAAGTTTAATTTTGTTTTCTTTCATCCATTTAGATGTGAACTTGCTTTTGTGTTTTGGATCATTGTTTTGCTGCATAACCCCTTTACGTTTTACCTTCAGTTCATGAACAGATGACAGGGCATTCTCCTTACGAATCTTCTGGTACAGAGCAGAATTCATGGTTTCTTCAATAATGGCAAATCTCCCAGGGCCTGCCTATATGTATGAGTTCATACCAACATAATTGAGCAGTGTAAAAAATCTTGCCAGTGGAAAAATGATAATATTTGTGTATACTTATTTTAATAACAACAAAAAAAAACAACATAAATCGTTAATATCTGCAATATTTACAGAACAAACCACTGTTGTTTCTAAAGAGCATACTGTGTCTCTGCACCTCCCACAAAAAAATGTCTTGTGAGAAACAGATGATTAGTATATCCTTTCCTCATCTTCCATTGCAGTTGTTGGCTATGGAAATTGGTGACATTCCCTATGCAATGCGCACATCTCTCAAAAGGAATGAAGAGAGGTCATTTGATTGACTATTAATGAATCCAGCTGCACCACAACCGCTGATAATATATTCAGTATAATCCAGCCCATTTTTCAGGTGTGCTGCATTCGATGAGCTGTATGCTCCTCGCCTCTGGTCAACATTCACCTCAACATTCACCAGCCCAGTGTGCCCACACACCGCGCTCATGCGCCATGCGACATTGATTCTGGAAAATAGACGACTATTCTAAATGGAAACATTTGGTTAAGTTTGAAGTTATGGTCATTCCATAAATGATCATTTAGGTAAAACATTTGATAAAACAAGTACCTGCTCTCTCACAATGTGACATCGGCTTACCTCTGAATATTTCTTCAGAATCCTTCTCGGCTGTCTTCAATAATGTGCTGTCTGTTGCTGACTTGATAAACAAAAGCATTGTACAATATCAATAACTTCCTTTTCTTTACACTCGCTGAATTTTGCTATATATCCCAGCATGCTGGTGGCCTTACTCCTGTAACACAATCTCACAGTTGTTTCAGAGTCAATAAATTGACTGAAATGAAGCATTCATTTTATATATCCCTATTAGCTAATATATCTTCATTAGCTTAATCATTTATTAAACATATTCATTTTTTAATAAATGATTAAAACAAACAAAAAAGCTTTACATGACTGATGCAATAATAAAAACCCACAATCAAGCTTGTGCTCTTTAAAACTTCATAAAAGATCAGTTTTATTTCGGAACCATCCAGAAGTTATTTTTAGTGTTCAAATGTAATGACTTTGATAAAAAGGTTAGAATAAGACTAAATTTCTAAAACAGACCTGTTAATTGTGAAATGTGTCAAAAAAGACAACTTCATAATTTCACCATTATTAGTAAAGCATGTGTACACAAATAAATATCATTAGGTTCCAGAGGAATTTATTACTAATTTTAGAGTTCTTTTATTTGAGTGGCACATTGGAGTATGTGAACTGGATGGGTGCCATCATTTATAAACGTTGCATCGGGAAATGTCAGAATGAAGGGACACCTTTGGAAAGCTGTGTGGGTGGATTTGGCCACCAGATCAAAATTGTGAAAATGGCTGCTGTTCTAGAGCATAGAGGGGCAACATGGGCTGGTATCGAATCCAGACCAGCGTGGACTGTAGTGGTCTCT
Source organism: Anguilla anguilla (assembly GCF_013347855.1). Classification (NCBI taxonomy): domain Eukaryota; kingdom Metazoa; phylum Chordata; class Actinopteri; order Anguilliformes; family Anguillidae; genus Anguilla; species Anguilla anguilla. The sequence goes on from NC_049211.1 coordinate 31,322,169, forward strand.
TACAGCACAGATTGAACAAGACACGGGTGATACAACTGTGTGTTTGTACAGTTAATTTTATTTAGAAGCCACAGCTCTTGCATATTACAACTGTAGGCTTTTATAAGGCAAAAGCAAGAATGAATCCACCAGGTAATTCACACAGAAACAAAAGCTTTTAGAAAGGGAGAGAGAGAACCCCCAGGAGCATGCAGATACAGCTCAAAATGCAATGTACAGCATTGTATATACAAAACAATTGTGGGACAAAAGGAACTGCTGTCTGACATCTTGTAATATTGAAATAAAAAACAAAACAAAACAAATAACTAACAAAAAAATTAAAACAAGGAAATTTTCAGGAATGGCTTATTAAGTTAGACAAAAGGGACATCATTTCTTAAAGTTTTCTTTTGTCTTTAAATAGATTACATAAAAGTGCTACATAACTAAAATATAACAATTTTGAAGTTGTAAATTAGTTCCAACCTAAAAAAAATATATAATTTGCAACAAGGTATCACAATGTGGCTATGAGGATATTGCGTTTCTAAAATACCAACTCATTTAAACCAAAATGGTTTCTCGACAACATCTTATTGGTGGATGGCGAGGCCAGGCAACAGAGATGTTGACTTAAAAGCAGAACATAACTCTTAAAAAGGTAAAGTGACATCAAAGGTGCGCTGACGATGGAAACACAGATTCTTAACAGCATCGAACGTAAATACAGAGGTTCATTTCATTTTAAGCAGTCGGCATCCACTTAAAAACAAGAGATAAATCAATGGGTCCATACACTCATCTTCACGACAACGTACCATCAATGAATGTAAAGTTACGTTTAAGAAGCGCCATATAAGTTTGCATTTAACAGGGACACACCTAGCAGTATTTCTATTCATCTCACTCAACAAACTGTCAAATGAATGGTACTCGATATTGCTTAGGGAACACATAGAAATGAATTCAGAAATAAATGATTCAAAGATTGGTGCTAACTTTTATATCACAGCTAAAATGTCAATCTTATTTTTTTTTCTTTATTGTTACTATTTTTTTTATTTATTATTATTATAACTATCATTTTATTGTTATAGTTTCTTCATGGGCAATTAGAGCTGACAGAAAAAATCTCCTAGAGTGGCTAACTGAATAACAGAGTTGGTACATGCATTGGTTACCAGGCTTATTCAAAAGAGGCTCTAATCATCTTCTTCATCCTCCTCATCGCTGTCCTTCATGGTTATGCCTTGCATTCCGCCTTCCCGGACGGATGCCGCGGCTTCTTCCATGATGAGGCGATTCCGCACGGTGTCATACATTTTACTGTTGAGAGTGGAATCGAGCACGCCTTGCAGGCGGAAATCGCGGTACTTTTTCTACAAAGAATGAAGAAATTTAAATAAAGACATGCAAAATTGAACACAGATTAATTGGGGATGGAAGCCCCCTCAATTAATCGGTGTTGTTTTTTATATTTTTATTTTAACATGTTTAGCCTGCAGACCAAAGTCAGGACATGATCCCTAATCAGGCTCTCATGACAGAAATAAATAAATAAATAAATAAATAACTTCAAGCAAGCACTGAAATATGATTTGTATCATCATCGTGTGGCATTAAGAATTAAGCAATGTTCCACTTTTCCAATATTTAAAGAACACCTGAATGTTCTTTGTACTGTGAAGTACTTTCATCCTGCCCAACCACCAAGCAATCATGTTTCTTTCTCCATGCACTCCCACTGCTCTCCTTCTTCTCTGCATTGAGTGTAAAATGTTTTGTTATCTCCTCTTGCCATTAGTGGTGATTTTATCTATAATAAATGCAGATTGCATGTGAGACTGGCAGAGAAGATTTTCAAACTGGAGGCTCACGTCCAGACTCTTCAACACATTAGAGGAAGCGCAGAGTAAAGAAAAACACCCACGTTACCCACTCAACCGTTTTTCCTAAAATGCTAAAATCCGTTCACCCCACTTGACAACACACCGGTCGAGAAATGGAAAGCACAGAAGGCTCTGATAATTGACGTGACAGTTTTGAAACCAGCGACTGTAGGGACCTAGTCAATTGCATTCCTGGTTTTTGAATGACTGACATGGAGGCGAATTTAAAAATGCTGGCTAAGGCTACACATACATTTTCCCGTATATTCACATCAAGACTAACAACGTTCGATGGAGGCTTTGCCCTATTGAGACTGTGTTGGTCCCCAGAAATTCAAATAATTAAAAATTATGAATCAACACCATGGAGTTTGTCTCAATAAAATTTATCAATATCAATACAAAATGTATTGCTATTATTTCCAGTAATACTACTCCGAAAGTTTGATTATTACACAAAAGATGCCTTAACTCTAAGGCAACTCTTGTGAACAAACTATTCACCGATTACAGACTGGATGTATCTTACTGACACATGGCTGAAAGGGGATGAGAACTTTGCTTTAAATTAGTCCTCTTCTCTTGGGTTACCTATTGTCAAAATTCTTGGGGTGGTGTTGCCGTTATCTACAATTCCTCTGTTCACCAAAGCCCAAAACCAGAGTATAAATTAGACTCCTTTGAAGTACCAGTCATGAACCTTACACAGCAAGATGTTGGTTTTTATTTCCTTTTTCCAAAAATGTGAAGTCAATAACAGGGTTTAATGTTACTTTGTCAGAACGAGGTACTGAAGCCTGACTTGATCACATTCAGGCGGCAGCCATATTGCCATGTGCTCTGCTCCCGTGGAATAGCTGAAGGTAAGCAGGTCTGGGCTTAGTTAATACTTGGGTGGGAGACCACCTGGGAAAACTATGTTGCTGCTGAAACTGGTGTTGGTTGGCTTGTAACAGGCAATAAACTCAAGTGTAGTGATTAGGATACTGTGCTGTAGGATATGCCTGGTGAGACATTAAACTTAGGTCCTGATTCACTGTGGTCATTAAAGATCCCATGACACTTGTCACTAAATGTAAGGGGTTCCTTAGTGTACTAGTGAAATTCCCAACCTGGCTCTATTAATCTGCCACCTAATCATCCACTGGCGAGAAATTCTTCTCCACACCTCAGTGTGTGGTGGGCATTCTTCTGCAAAACAGCTTCCGTGCATCCCCCAGGTGGGTGCTACAAATCAGTGGTGGTTATCACCGTAAAATGCATGAGTTTGAGAAAAGCGCTAAATAAATGCAAGGAATTATTTTATGTGTTTCTGAGTTGGGGAGTTTTATATGGGCTTATTATGCTGTTCATATGGGTTTCACACGGATTTCACATGTAGTCACATGGGTTTTCACATGTAATTATCAGACCTGGGTCAAATATGTATTTGTTTTGGAATCAAATCATTTTCTGTGCTCTATTGATCTTGCCTGGTGTAACTGAGCCTGCCAATATGACCAGAAGGTGGGGTTTGCAGTTTTTGAGAGTATTTCATTGGTTCCAATACAACCTGGTCAGGCTCATAGTTCCCAATAAGATGATGAGACATATATTTGAGGCTATGAAGACTTTTACAACCTATTTCATTAAGGCAGTGAAAGCCTTTCCCCACAGGGACCTTCACGTTACCTTCACGATCCGGATGAGGATTTTAAGCTGGTAGACGTGGAGCTGCAGGTCCATGCGGTCAGTCAGCCAGGTTCCCAGCAGATTCATGGTGCTGGTGTACCATTGCTGAAACACAGACAAACAGCATTCTCCAGCAAAACAAACAGACACATAAAGGCACAGACACACAGTCAGACAGAAACAAACGAAACAGCTATGGCAAATGACTAGGTCATGGAAACTTTTCAAAGGTTCCATTGCTCTCGGTATACGTTATAAAAATATATAATATCTATTTTTATATCTCTTTTTTTAGCATCTGTGACGCAGGAGTATTTGAGTGCAACATGACTTTGTTTTTCACTCAGAAGTTCATTTAGATGCAAAATGTTCTTTCTGAAGAGAACGTGTAGTACAGAAATGGAATCAGTAAATTTAAAAAAAAAGAGGAATGCCCTTTAAGCGCCTGAAAAGTGCAGCAGTGCAGTACTACGTGCTAAATATAACTGCATCCTTTCTATTGAATATTATATTGGCAAGCACATGTTTGTAGTTGCTAAAATGAACATATTATGTATGTTCAGTAATGTAGCCTTCCTATACAGGAAGAAAGAGATACAGTAGGCAGGGAAAAGGTGTGTATTTCACAGTGCACACAAATACACATGCCTTCATAATCATACACACATACACACCTGCACATATACACACACAGGCACGCATACATACGTACATGTATGCACTCTTACGCATACACAAATACATATATTGTCAACTCCTGACCACTTTTTATTATGTTGTGTCTTATTATTCTGCAACTTTCATGGAAAAAGAATGTTTGAATGAGATCCTACTAGGTACTTGTTCGATCATTGGTTACTACCTCATAAAAAGATTTACAGCTACAAAATAAAAGCCGGTTAAACATAAGGCTGGAGTAATGGAAGTGACTATTCCAATAAATGATTTGAATTACATTTGAACAAATTTAAATTTCATTTTCAAAGATACCAACACGTCACAAAGCACCCGTATTGCCAGATGTTTTGTATTTCAGAGGATCTGAACTGTCTGCTCTATACATAGCAGCGAGGCATTGCATGTAATAATGCATGCGCTTTGGATAAAACCAGAACTGTAAGCCTGCAGCTGCACAAAAGGATGGGTGAGCAGATTACATTATTTAAGGTGTGAGCGTGTGCTGTGTACCTGTGAAAGAAATGGCAGCCCTGCTGTGAAAAGTATGGGGCCCCCACTGATTTGCAGGGCCAGGGGCCGCTTACACATACTCACAGATCTCGCACAGTGTTATTATTGTTTTTTTTTTTTTTTGGAGGGGGGGAGGGAGGGCTGGGGGTGCCGTAGGGTATAGGAGGAACCTCGACTCGGAGAAAAATCTATACCTTAGGAAATATTATTGGCTACTAAGATAACTTCAGAGACATACTTTCAGATATTTACAAGAGATCAAAAATGCATACATGTATATATAGAATACCTGGCAATTTCGCATTGATACTTCAGTATAAACTGTACTCTTGATGAAAGGACATTTACTTCATCAAATTATTTGACATACCTCTGAATAGGAACATCCACTAAATGACTATAAAACATGGTTTGGTTTAAAAAGACTACCCAAATAAATCCAATTAAAACATGCGCACACACACACACACACACACACAATTTAAGAATGAGAATTCTTGGGGCTACTGGTGGCTCATTCTATTAAGATTCTGTTCTAGTGTGTAGTTGCCTATTCTATTCCAGTTGCCTCTAGTGTGCCAAGTAGTGGTGGCTGATGTCATGTGCTTTGGAAGGGAGCACATGCTTGTTTGCACTCTCCTGAATTGATAGCAGACTGTGCAGCACCAATAAAATGCTGTATACAATGCAACAATTAAATGAGATTTGTCATAGCATAGTAGAGTTCATCCTCAAGACCAGTATCACCATATGATTAAATTCTTACTTCACTTAGGGTCAGTTTCCCAGACAAGGATTAAGCCTAGTCCTGGACTAAATATATTTCCCTACTGGAGGTATCCACTAAAAAAAAAAAAAAAAAACTTAGTCTTGGACTAGGGTTAAAAAAGCCCTACAAGTGTAGCCTTGCAAATCTAATTCTAAACTGACATGTCGACAAAAATACTCAAATAGAATCAATGGATTTCCAAATGTAGATAATGTAGAGTTGACCCATCCAGTTGTCATCCATGTATCTAAATGGCAAAATACATGAGTATGCACTGTACTCTCTTCTCTAGCTCAAGGGTCTGCAAACTATGTAATGAAGCAAGTTTGCCTCAAAACCATTGGCTTTGTCTTGAAGCAGTTTAGTTTCAGTATGTTATCTTATTGGTTAACCCTCTTTGTGGCCACTGCTTATGTATGCATGTAAGGAAAAATATTATAGCTCACAATACACCTGAAACCAATTTAAAAGCTCAGAGCACTTATTAGGAGCTCAGTAATCTTTCATGCGCATTAACATCTACTGCTTAGAGCCGGAGAACTTTTGTTCCATTTGTGTGCTGAATACCGACTGGACCACAGGTGTCAAACTCCAGTCCTGGAGAGCCGCAGTGCCTGCTAGTCTCTGGAGTGTTCTCGGCACAAGTGTTTCATTTAAGTTATTGATTGGCTAAGGAATCCACACACCTTGTTCTCAAGGCCTTAATTGGCAGCTGAATGAAAGGAAAACACAAAAAAACACCTGCAGACACTGCGACCCCCTTGGGATTCAATTTGGCACCCCTTTGGGTGGTCAGTTCACAATGGAAGAGAAAAAAATAAAAACGCAAGGAGTGGACAAGAGGGTTCAGGATGAGGAAGAGCCGTGCAGCTCTCCGAGGGCAAAACATTACAAAACAGATTATTTATAATTAATCAATCATTCAACTAATCAATCAATCAATAAAATTCACCGCTATCAAAAGCTGTAGAGGACAAACTTCAAAATTTCATCCTAGACAATGATGCTAGGTGGAATTCAACCAATGGCCTTATGGAAAACATATTAGCTATATAATCTGGTCATGTAATCATTTAATTCTGCAGTACAATATTTGTGCAACCCAAAATCTAAGAAGAAATTAATGACAAATAAATAGAAATAAAAAAGTGGGCAAATGGTTTTTGCAAGCAAGGACTAGTTGTGCTGTTCTCTTAAACCATAATTTACAGTGAAATGTCAATTTTATTACCCGATCTTGCAGGTCTGGAATAGCACATGTTTGTCTCACTGGTGTTTGAGAACCAGTTTAAAGACAACAGCACATAGTATGATGTGAGGGGACTCCGTTTTCATCCCTCAAATTAAAAATAAAATGGAAAATCAAACTTTTTCGGCTTTGGTCGTGTGGAGTGACAAGGCAAGAGTGGGGGGTGGACCATTTTTTGGGAAGGGTGCCCTCCCGCATCCCCTTCGTGAGTTTTTGGTTTTTGGTGCCTGTCCACTTCACACTGTGGAGTGGGGGTGTGCAGTCCATGCAGAAGTGGGTGGCTGGATGCCGATAAGCTGTATGCATGTATGGGGCAGGCCTTTGAGAAGGTGGGTCATGCTAGTAGATGTACACAGGAAGATTATTTGAGTCTAAATCATGCCACTGAACAGAATGTGATAAAACAACTTGACATGAGAGATAAGTTCCATTTTAATCTTTGAGAGAGAAAGAGAAAAGTGGGAGTTTTGGATAACAAAAACAACAGGTAAAAGAAAGGGTGAATCGATAAAGGTTGAAATGAAAGAGAAACAATGAAGGATGAAAAATGTAAATGTGTATGCAGACAATACAAAAAAATTTTGGGCTTTTTTTTGGCACTTTGACATTTGTAAGACAGGGAGCAAATGTCAAAGGACCACAAAAAAACGCCACACTCCTTGGTTACATAAAAAAGTGAAACACAGTTAATAATAAGGACCCATTGCCAGACACACGATATTGCAGTGAAATTAAAAAGCACAGGAATACAGAGACATCAAGCTCTCAACACAGACAGTTATTACTGAACTCCTTTAAACTCTCAAACGCAGCGGCATCGGGTAAGGGAGAAGCAATGCGCAACATACGTTTTAAAACAAAGGCTCTTACGTACAGTAACTGACAACAGAAAGGGACAACTGGTGCGGGCCTAATAGGCTCAAAGCAAACAGACAGTGCAACGTCCTGCAGAACAGAGGACAAATTATTGCACATGCATCACAGAGGATTATAAACCGGCGAATGCCCATGGTGGTTATCTAAGACAGTGCTCTCTCTGTCTCTTTCCCCATTCTTCCCCATTCTGTCATTCTCTTTATCCCTCGTTTTCTGGCATAAACACCAAATCAAAGCCTTTGGGCTCCAAAAAGGCATTCCCTACTTCTATTTCTTCAGTGGAAATGTACTGTGTAATATATTTATATGCATTTTTGTACAATTCCTTAATTTCTTTTAAGATAAAAGTTATTGTTAGGTATTTGTGTTTGTCACAGAGTAGATACCATTATCAGGTAACTGTAGGTAGCAATAACTTTTCAGAAAGGAAATATAACTTATGGAGATATTTTGTCCCCACAACCACCCCCCCCCCCCCCCCCCAGTTGTGTATATTATAGTATTGACGTGTATCTGTGTGTATGTGTGTGTGTGTATGTGCACATGTTTGTGTAAGTCTTTTTGCTCATTCATTCCTTTGCTATACTCTTCATTAATTGAGAGAACACTGCTTAAGATAATCCGCTGTAAGGTTTTTTGAACACTTTGCTCGCAAGCACAAATAACCAGAGGGACAAAGGTCCAAAATACTGTGGTAAAGACTGAGCAGAAGACAGCATAGTAAAGGTTCAGAGAGAAAGAAGGGAAAAGGAGAAAGGGCCTCTAAAGTAACGCAGCAGCTCGCCTCAAAATGTGACTTATCCCTCTGCCCTTCGTTCTGTCACATTTTGGAAAGCCTCCTCCCTCAACCGGAGGAGACGGCATTTTACTTACATCAAATAACCTTTCTATATACATCTCCTCATTGACCTTATCTCGCAGAATGTCCTGAGAGTGGCGCACGAAGGTCACGTAGCCGTCAGCTACGTCCATCCCGGGCTTCTGCACGACGTCGAGCCACGGGGAGACAGGAGAGAGGAGAGATATATATACAAGTCAGAGAAGTTAGCATTAGCTATTAGCAGAGCACAAAGAAACAGAAATAGGACAATGTGGCAGAGGACTATTAATTAGCAAGAGCTAACTAGCATTTGCGCAAAGTGGTTGTGTTACCTCGTCAACAAAACAGGGAAAATGACACAGCTACATTCAGCAAAAGCTTTAATACACTGTCATTCATGATTTTTTGATGTTGTTTTTTCCATTGTATCAGCCAGACAAAACCTGTTCCTTAAATGTAATTTAATTTAATTTAATCAATTGTTATGCATTACTGGGTCAGTTTAACATTTTGATTTAATTTGGCCCTAAGCACTATTTTTTAAATAGCTCTTAACCACACTAAACTATATTATTCTCATTTGCTGTAATCCCCATAAGAAAGTCCTGTAGTATTTCAAATATCTACTGACAAAAAAGTAAAAACATTTTCATTAACATTGAGAATATGTTCCATAATTCCAGAGCGTTTACTGTAGTTAACATGTATTAATGGTCAAACAATATAAACCTGCACACTTTCACAGCTCTGCTGAAGACGGATGACAGTAACAGAGCATTGCCACTTTACTGTTACAAAATACACTATGGATAAATATTTACTAATTATGCATTATTTTAACTCCCTATACCAGCATGTTAAAATGTTAGAGGTGTGTATTATATTTTTTTAAAACCAAATTCCAACATAATCTTCTTTTATGGCATGGAAGGAACCTACCTCCAGCATATTGTCACTTTGCTCATATGGCATTCAAACAGGTAACACAACAGACTTGCACACAGGCTGCTCAACATAATCCCTTTTCAATGGCTAAATTAAATACATTTCTGATGTAATTTTATTGGCCATTGTTGTTGCTGCTTTCATTAAGTAAATTCAGCAGAGATGTGGTCACAATGAACTGACACCCACTGAAAGTAATGTTATTATGCAATGTTATTATATATATACATATGCAATTTTCACTGTTGTTTGAGAGGTAATTATTTTTCTGCATAAGCCTCAAGTAAAATATGCAATAATGGTTTCCTTGCAATATTTTCAAGATTATACTTGCATGTTGAAATAGTAATAAATAATATGTACAATTGAAAGAAAATAAACTAAACATAAATTAAAAACTTCTTCCTTAGATTTTGTTTTTAAGATACTTTCAAAGACACAAATTATAAACATCACCTGTTATTTAAATATAGCTACATCTCATACAAGGGATTTATTTTAACCAATGGGTACCATTCAGATGGAAAACAGTAATAGCAGTAATATAACAATGTGGATGTACATAGCACAGCGTCCAGTGTTAATTCAACTCTAACAGAGTACACACGAGTCCAACTGGGACCATATGTACTCTGTAAGAGCTGACTTAACACTTAACATTTTACTGTGTATGAGCAGAAAAATGTTCATTGTTTAAATCAAGCATTTGTATGAGATCAATAGTGTCAATTTATTCTATCAGAGTAAAATCTACTCCATCAGAGTTGATTCAGCACTGAAAGGTTTGCTGTGTGGTGATGCATGTGACTTTGCTCATCAAAGGACTCAAACAGTCAGCAACATGAATTATCTTCTCACTTACAGGAACATCCACATACTTTGAGGCTGCTTTCACCTTAGAAAGAATTTAGGAGAAAAGAGGAGGCTTAATTAATGTTTACGCAGTAAAATAACATTAAATCCCCGCTGGCTACTTAAAAAGTAATTCCCTGTTCAAAAACAAGACAGTTTGTATTATTGTCACTAATGATGTTTCTCCAATATCATAAGAGCTGTCCATAGTACAAATGTGCTTGTACGCTGTATGACTGGAGCAAATAGCAGTAAAGTCATGGTTACTCTATGAGGTTATAATGTAACAGTTCAAAATTCCTCATTGATCTGGTTTTACATATATGACAATCTAGAAATGTTGAGAATTCCCAAGCATTCTAGTTGACAGTTTATGAAAGGAAACTGCATTATCTTAAATACTTTAACTCTTCAGACACCAGTAAGATTCCTGGAGGTTACTGTTAAATAGAACCTGTATCATCACCATATTAAAAACTAAATTCTTCTTGCATATGACTGTATATTTTAGCTTTTAATACATTTGATTTTGTCAACAAAAAAACAACACTGTTTTCAAATATGCATCTAAACAGTCTTTCAAATACATATTTGATCCAGATCTGATTTGAGGAAACATTCAACGCTAATGCTTTATACAGTATAGATTTTTAAAACTGTGGTCTATAGACGAAGACCAGTGACATATATGATTGTAAGAGACTGAGGAGGCAGTGAAAGAACAGAAGCCATTCTTACTGTGAAAGATAGAAATGAGGAGAAGAGTGTGCCTTCATCATATCTGGACAGCTTCGCCAGGACGCTCTCCAGAATCACTACAAACTGCAGGGCAAATAATTATCTCCTTGTTACTGATGGATATTACAGTAACAGGTTTTGTCATAGCATCCTTTCTTTTTCAACAGAAGCTAATGCAAAAAATAGATTTAAAGTGCATCAATAAAATATTAATCTGCTTAGCAGACAATCAGACAAAGGCTAGGATTTCATCAATCTATCCATATGTCACTCATAATTATCAGTTTACTACTTATTTAAAAATATTTTTTTTTTGAAAGTTCATCACCAATATTTACTTGCCAAACTGTATAGAAAAAAACAACATTTATCTTTTATTTGTTTTTTTCACATGCATTTATATTCTTCTCACACAGGTATGTCATTGCAAGTACACATATGGACCTTCTCAGTCAGTTAAAGGCAAAACAGGCAGAGCTAAAAGATAAAAATGAATGAGAAGTAGAATTTGCACAGACCTTTGCCACCAGAAGGGCAATCATCTCCTTGACAGATTCCTCAATGAGCTCGTCAATTTTGGAATGGTACTGTTTCTGAAATTAACAAAACCAAAATAAAGAAATAAATATTATGTAAAAGCCCTGATCTATTTGATCTTCCACGCTGTGTGCGCTATGAATGAACTGTAAAAACACATTACAAATGGGGTTTACTGGAGTAAACACTCAATAAATACAGTCACTTGGATGCGTGATACTGTATCTGATACACCACTTCAAACTGTCTACCATATTCCCTGGTAATATTTGGCTCATTCTCATTGGTTAAAGATATACCCATCCCCAGATTTGTTCCTTCCCTCTGTGCAATGCAGCTATCTGCTTATAATATAAACTGCTTATAATATACACTGCCTATGTTTGTCGTTATGGTACCAAGTACATCTTTAAGATAAAGTATGTTTGCTATGTTTAACATACAAAACATAGTATAAAATTAACTTTTTGCAATTGGATTCCAATTTTCCAAGGCATAGTTAAATGTTTTTTTTTAGGAAGTTTAGTTCATTCCACATGGTTTTGGTGGCAATATAATAAATTTTATGTATCACCCAGAACACCCTGATGTTGATGTCATAATTAACAAGAAAGCATCATGCTATATATTGCTTGGTAAATATCCACATACTCATATATCAACATTCATGCACATTTATACAATCCTCTACATTCTGTACCCTGACTATGAATCTGAGCTCACAGTTAAATTAGCCTGGTTAACAAAGATATGATAATTAAGATTCAAATGCAGTTATAGCTCAGATACATTTACTGTAATAGAATAAATGTGTTTTACATGCAGTTAAATATTTTCAGAAATAATTAAGAATTACATGTTAAACATATCAACAGTTTCAGTACCATATATGCAAATACACACTCATGCACAAACACGCACACATACACACATACATACACAAACACACCAGATCATTCCCTCTCTTGAACATGTTCAGAAACATCTGATAGCAGCTAATATCCCTTTGATGCTCAGTAGGACACGTCTCGTAATGACCCAGTTGCATGTGGTAATGCATTAAAAACAAATCAAAGCATTCGCATTGTGGAGGGAAACGGCATTGTGCTGACAAGTGTATGTTCAAGCAATGAGAGAGACGTTTCAGGGGAACCGTTGGCCACACTTACCCGCTCTTTAACAAACTTTCACAAGATTGAGAAAAGAAAGGCAAAAAAGACACGGCAGTGGTGAATATTAAAAAGCAATGCAAGGAATGTTTAAGCAGTGCAAAACATTGGAGCATCAAAGCAAGTAGGGGAAAAAGCAACAAATATTTGCCAGAACTCATGTGAAATGCTTAGATACAAGTTCACACATTTATCATAAGCTACCGAAACACAGTGCCCGAATACAGAAGTAAATTTCTATAAAATTAAAAAATTTAAATTCAATAAAATTGAAGTCTATGAAATTAAAAATCTGTAACTTCCCCTTCTAAGAGTGAGGCAGTGTAAATATGTTTTCCTGTATGTTCAATATATGTGAAAATGCATTGCAGATATTTGGAAAATACTGTTTTCCCATGCACACTGCTGAGTAAAATGTAAATTATTGCTTTTTACATATTAATATTACATGTATTGCATAGTAATGCTCACACATGGAATTGTAAAATATGTAAATATATATAGTATACTGGATTTAATATTTTACTGAAAATCAATATACATTACTTTTTCAAAGGGGATTAGATTCACGCTTTCCAAAAAATATTTTTAAAAGGTAATGAACACTAAATCACATTTTTTGAGTTCTGCAGCAGAGTATCATGTCTCCATTTGATACATCACATTAGTCCTATAGTAAAGAGAAACAAAAATCGAATTAAGCCGTGCTGCTGCATTTTGTGCCAAAAAAATAACTAAGTAGCCATGCACTGCCACCGAAAGGCAAAACGTTTTCTTTTCCGTGAAGTGGGTGGAGACAGGTCAAAAGCTGGTGTTGCTGCACACTTTAATGAATGCCATTAGAAGCTAAACCAACAGCTAGGGCACTTGAAAGGATCTCTTCCCCAGATTTCCGATTGGTGCAAATCCTTCCTGAAACGCTCCTGGGACACAGGGAAGATAAGCGATGGAGGGAGAGTTACCTCCTGGCCCATCTCCAAGGCGCACAGTTTGGCAGACTGGTCCTTGGCATCCACCATCACATTGAACATGGTGCATATTGACTGCGGGATGCGGAAGTCTGTCGACCGGCTGCTCTTCTGAAGCTTCGACTCAAAAGCAGCCCTGGTGCTGGAAATGATAAACAAAGAGAGAGAAAGACCCCAGGGGGCCCCATCTCTGCATAAGAGCATCTGAGAAACACCAATACATTATGTAAATATAATTATCGAATAGTCTGGCTGGAGGTGTGCCTGAGGAGTGATAGGAGGGACGTAACTAGTGATGGCTAGGGCTAAGGCTGTGGATGGGACAGCAATGAGTTGTGGCTATTGCTGTGTTTAAGCTTGGCTGCTGGAGGTCAGAGTATGTTTAACCAATGATGGATGGGGTATAACCAGTGATGGGTGGGGCCAAGGCTGTGTTTACACAGGGACTGGCAGAACCTCACCGTTTTACGCAGGACTCGATCATGTCACTGGACATGAGTTTGAGGCGGTTCTCCAGGTGCTTGGCAAACTCCTCTTCAGGCCAGTGCAAGTCTCGGATGAAGGTCTGCAGGGCATCCAGCTTCCAAAAAAGGTCTTCTGAGGTCCCGGAGCCATTGCTACCAGGAAGAGGGACAGTCTGAGGTCAAAGGTCATCACCCCTCCCACTCACAGTGATGTCAGGGAATAGATCGGATCGGCACAGAGGCAGATGCTAACCCTCCGCACCTTCTCAATTCAGATTCCATTTGTTTATTCTTTATTTTTACCACACACTGATGCCCCCTCATTATGATTTTCTTTGTTTTAAAAAGTGCATTTTGCACCTTGCTGATTTCCCAACTAGTGGACAAACTGTCTCATCAATTTCACAAATCAATTTATGGTAAAAATAAATGGACATGTATGTCCATAACAAATCAATAACCACGCAGAAGAGCGTGATTATTTCCAGTGTGCGTGGGGGTGGAGGTCTTGGCAGTCATGCATACGATCAGAATCGTAACCACACGTCATGGTGTTTTGTGGAACACACAGAGCCGGCTAGTTTGAGGAGTGTACTGGTGAGAGAGTCTCTCAGAATCACAAAATAGGCTCCGGTTTAGCAGGAAGCTAATGAGCCAGACCTAGAACTACTTTTCCTTCCAACTCAGAACATATTTACAGGAAACTTTTCAGGTGGCGAGTTCTACTTTTTATTTCGTTTGCGCCAACAGGACAGCCTCTCCCACAGTACTCCTCGCAGCCAGGTCACTGGGTATCCAGCAGAATGAGTACACCATGCAGAGTCAGGGGTGCTGCCATCCTCAGTAGAAGTGACGGACGGGGTGGGGGGAGGGGCAGTTTCTACTGCTTTGGATGCCAGCTGCACTGAAGTGATGGCCTCTTCAGAGCAACAGCTAACGACGTACACACAGAACTACCACCGAGCCAGGACACCTGGAGAGTGTCTGCCCTTCCTCGACCATCACTTGGGGAGACAAAGCTACTATGCCAACATTCAGTGCCTGGTTTCGCTAACGCTAGGGCAATTCAGGAAGACTGGAGGCCAGTAGGAACACACAGGAAAGATACAAAATCACCATCAAGCTATAAATCCTTTGTGCCACTCTTGTTTCTTAGCATCTGGATCTCAACAAGAATAGGAAAAAACGTAGCAATTTGTTGTTTATGGTGAAAAACTGTCTGTGCTCCATCTTGTCTTCGTACAAATTGAATGCTGTCACAAGCACTTCTTAATATGTAGTAACTAGTGGGGGTTGGTTGGATATGTTCGTATAGCATACTGGTTTTTATTTTAACCATTACAATAGTTGTAATAAACAGCCATCGGGTTTTGTATCTTTCCATCCTACTGAATGCATGCACGTTTAGGAAAATGAAAAGCCATCAGGTTTTCCCATTTAAAAAACACCAAAGGAGGCCTATACTCCAGTCTTCCAATGCAGTACGCTTGGCATGAACATGACTTGAGCTGAATTATTATGTAAGGCTCATTTTTATATGAGCCCTAGATTATCGCTCCAAATAGGATTGGTATCTCGTTAGTCATGGATCTGGCAGGAACATCTATCATAATGATGTGCTGTCATGGATCTATCATAATAATGTGCTGTGTTACGGAACTGTCCTGTGAGGTTCCTCTGGCTGACTGAATTCATAAAGTGTCTTTATCTTGGGACTTGGCAAAGGAACAAAACCTAAAGCTATAGTGTTGCATGGCTTGAGGCCAGATTTTTATTTTTATTTTATTTTCCAGGAAGTGCTGAAGATGTTTTGCTTTCCTTTCGAAAGTGGGATAGATAATGTGCTTGAACACTGTTTACACATAACTAGCACATAGCTATACAAATAACTAGTGAGTATAATTCACACAACAATCTGTGGACTTTTTCTCACTAATATATAAGATGACACAATTGCACAGTTAATGAGATGTGTTCAAATATATTATAAACAGAATGGCAAGGCATGGCCAAACATTGTTTCTGAAAAGTATGTCCCTCATGCGCAAACAACACATCGTCCAAAGGAGGGCAGAGACTGGACCCAGGCTAGACAAATGGAGTTTCAGTCCAACTAAGGACCCACTTAAAATGAATCAACATCAGAAGACCATCTCCATGCCAAGGTAACTAATGTTAAAGGAAACCCCCACTAGATAAAAATTGAACTCAAAATGCAGAGAATGGTGAATTAAGAAAGTCTCTCATTTAGTTCCCTTTTCAAAATGGCTTATTTCTTGGGTTTTTCACAATTCAAAAGGCTGATGCCTTTGATTAAAATGAGCACTGCATTGTGGGATTGCTGGCTCTCTGGCTTGAAAGTCTCATTTTTGAAGGCCTTGACAAATAATATGCAAAATAATAGAAATAATATTCAAAATAATAAGAAGACATACAACACAGTTTGTACCTATTTTGTTGTTGTTTTGTGAGTGTGTGTGTGTGTGTGTGTGTGTGTATATAGAGTGTGAGTGTGTGTGTGTGTGTGTGTGTCTGTATATAGAGTGTGGGTGAGTGCGAGTATTTGGGAGTACGACTATGGGAGCATGATATGTGTGGGTATATGCGGGTTTGTGTGAATGCATATGTGTAAGGGTGGGAATTTTGTATTCATCTGCCCTTGATAAAACCCTCAATAAAAAAAGATTAACGGGTTTTGATGGATGTTGATTTGCATTAATGTGTATAAATTCTCAATCAAATGCTTTATTTCAAACAAATCAATGACCATTAAAACCACACCACTGCATAACGAAGACCCCTTAAAATTAAGGAGACAAAGAAACTAGCAATCCCACAATGGATTCCTCTGATATGTTTGTAAACGTGGGTCTCAGGCTTTTAAAATGTGAATAACGAAAAGCAAACAATTTTACACCAGAACTAAACAATGGATATCCTTAACGCTTTAACTTGCAGCTCAACCAAGCAATTGGACGTCTCTTCCCATCAAAATGTAGCTTATTTATTTACTTTTGAGCAACTGAGCAGCCATTTAAATTACGGTTAATAATAATAGAATTCTATGCATTTTAATTTCATGTTTTGTTTTTACAAGCGGAGGTTCCCTTTAATAAATCAGGTCTAATGTGAACTTGTTGAATACACACTCAGAGTCATATATCGCGGCCATCCAAGACGGGGTTGAAAAGCTAGGCATTTGTGGAAGGTTAACTGATAGTCCTGCTACTGGCACTGGTAGGTTTGGTACTTTGGGAATTTGGAGATTCACATTTGGAAGATTCACATTGGGCAGATTACTTGTTAAACTCCTGCAGAAGAAACAGACAGAAAGAAAATTTCTGAAACAGTGATTATGTTGATGCTGCAAAAGCAATGTGAGGCTTAATCTGGTTTTAGCTTCAGTCCAGCCAGAGTGCTTTGTCGTTAACTTTGCTTAAAACATGGAGCGCCAGGTTTTTTGGGGGAGGATGGGCTCCTCCGAAGAACAAGCTAATCGTCTCCCTGAAGGGTCCTCCATCCATATAGCGCACTATGTGATAATGGCCAAGGCCCAGCCCTCAACCATCCATAGGCAGCTGAAAATGCTATAAATCAACAATAAACAATAATCTGGCAACCAGCTTCTCAAAATGGTACTGGTATGTATTGTACACTTTCAGCAGTTCAAAAAACTTTGTTTCCACATACTATCTATTTTCAGAAAAATTTATGTTTCCAAAGTCACACAGCCACCTGCCGCAACACTATAAACACAAGCAGGAGCCTTATCAGAATAAAATCTAGACAAGAGGCTCTTTTGATAAATTATTAGCACCCATATGGAAATAAATTACTTAGTCTGATGTTATCTCTATTAGACTATATATGGTGTTGTTTGGAGTTGTAAATGGTATACGGGCTAATGCCATAACATTTACACTATAGGAAATAAGTGAGATAATTAGGTTTGAGGATACAAACCTAGATTAGGGTATGGCTGAAATGAATATATGTGTTCTCCTAAAAATTTCAATGTTCTATAATGACAAAATAAATTAAGTGATTGGATTTGGAAAGTGGGAATTTTGAAATAAGAACCTGATTATGGTAAGAGCACAAAGTGTTCTTGCAGGAAAAATTAAGGGGAAAAATAATCAGTTATAGAACATGTGTATTGCCTAAACCAGTAAGTGAAAATTAGTTATTTTATACATTTATACATTTTGTTTTCACCATTTACAACTTACAGTACGATTTAAATAGTCCCTCCATTTCAGGGCACCATAATGTTTGGGACAAATGGCTTCACAGGTGTTTCTGATTAGTCAAGTGTGTTAAATTACTTCCTTGGGGCAGGTCCAAGAGAGCTTTCAGTATCTAGTCTTGATTCTAGGCTCTTGATTGCCATTGGAGACAATTCACACTTGAGCACCACTGTGAAATGGTGATACTTTTGGTGACTAGGGGGAGTCTTTAAGGTGGGGGGAAAAAACTAATTTTTGCTTTTCTAAATGTACATTTATAATTATAACAACATACTGTAAGCACTTACAGTATGGCTGTTGAAAAAGCCATGGCAGGATGGAAAAAGCATAAACACTAATGAAATAATTCAAATTTTTAAATGTTCTATAATGACGTGCAAGTTGGCGACTCTAATGTTAAGAAATTTAGGCACACTTTTAAAACACTCTTTACTCAACATTTGTGTGCTACACCTACATGTGTTTCTTCATCAGTTTTATCACAATTCGTCACAATTGATGAAGGCAAAGTTAAGGACAGAATCTTGGATCTGTGGCAAAACTGAAGCTACAAATAAAAAACAAATATAAAATAAAATGCACACAACATTTCTGGACAAAAAAAGCACAGCAGCACAAACCTGCGGAGTAAAAGAATCAGTCATTTAGAGGCACGGGAGGCAAGTTAAAACTTAAACAATAATATCAAGGTCATACTTTATGTTAAGGGCTTGCTTTAAGATATATAATAAGTAAACTATGGTAATGGTTTGTGACAGAATGAAGTAGAGGTCCCCAACCATGGTGCTAGAGAGGCACAGGCTGTTCAGTATTATGGAGTTATTACTCAGCACTTAATTGATCAGTTATAGCCGCATTGACTGCACAGCGACCTCAGCTCAGTGAGTTAAATGGGTCTACACTGGTTTCTGTGGCAATCCTGTGGCTCTCCAGACTCCAGGGTTGAGTCTGAGGACCCCTGAAATAAACAGACCCTTAATATATAGCTGGACCATTGATAGGGACAGGACACGAAGTAAAAACAAGTTAAGAAGGGGAAACACATAGTCTTACGGTGCAAAGAAATGGCTACATTGAGCCACACAGAACAGAGCGATTCAAATCTCTGGTGGTATTTCAAAGCAGAGACTATGGGGGTTAGTAGAATAAATTAAATATTGAATAAAATAAATAAATAAAAAAAATCAAATAATATATTGTCAGGAGTCAAGTTACAGTAACAGATAACAGGACATTTCTAAACTGATAATACCACGTAAACACTACAAAATGCTTATACAATCTGTTAAATAAGAAATGTAACCATATTTACCTGTATTTGGCTTCAGTTAAAGAAATAATGATATACTGAAATAAAGTATTGTGACATGTATATAAAACTGTAGTATAGATCCAAGTTCAATTTACAGACAAATCCCTTCATTGACTATGTGTATTACCATACCTGCAGTTAGAACCAATTAATAAACATCACATAAAATATTATTCATAAATAGTGGATCATTATTGCAAACTGTTGTCATAAAAAAATGCAACTGTCTCTTAAATTCAAAATAAAGTTGGAATTACCATGTTAAATCCTAAGAAGTACTGTTAAATTGAACTCAGATGGTACAGTACAAGACTAAAATAATGTTAGCCACGGATCCAAATGTAGTTTCAATCGCATTAAAAAGCTATAGGTTTATACAGTTTATTATTGTTTTTTTTTTTTTTTTTACATTTTTTAGGTTTGTGCTTAAACATCAAAGCTCAAATCAAAATTTTGATCAATATGGACAGGGGGAAATTAGAACTGGAAAGAAAAAGAAAATGAATCATTTTTAAATTTGAAAGCAAAAGGATTATAAAACACAGATTTTGCACTCTTTCCCCTCAAAACAAAAATGTGACTGTGTGCTATATGTGGTTTTCTTCCTAAAATCAAGTCTGACTTCTCCAACCAGCTCAAGGCGAAGTGATTTTTGTCAAAAGAGGTTCTCTTACTTCACGGGTTCCCACGACTCCCGCTCAAAGCCCCTATGTATTGACTGTGCAATGGATGACTCCATCAGGTCGACGTATCTAACCACCAGTGGAGCGTACAGATCCTGAAGGTGTTTGTGGAACTTTCCGTTGCACAGGTGATCTGAAAAAAAATGAAAAAATACATTTTTGCATTTGGAAATAAGTAGGACATTTAGGTCAGGAGGTGTCAAACTTGGCTAAGTAGCCTCAAAGCTGATAGGACAGTTAGGTTTCATTAACTTCATAATTAATGTTTACATAGCAAGACTTTTAATCAGTCAGGTCCGCTAAATATTTTATATCTATTTCATATTAGGCTCTCCACGGCAAATTATACCTTCAACAAGTGGTCGCATTTTATATTGATTCAATTATAGACTAAAATTTATAAGCAGTGGGGTGCTAACTGCTGAGAGTGCAGACACTTATCAGTGATGCTTGTCTTAGAAAAGTGTTAAAAGACAAAGCAAGTGGTAAAAGAGCTTTTCAAGATCATAATATGATCTTGAGATGAAATGAACAATAACAAAAAAAAGCAGCATACCCACGAGTCCCCATTACAGAGTTTTAAGAACTTTGGAGTTTCAAAAGCAATAGAAGGTCATCTTTTAAAAAGGTTAACATTATTTGTTCAGCAACATCATAAACTGAATCACACATATCCTTCATTGCACACAAAGGCCAATCAAAAACACACAAAAACTGAATGAAAAGTAGAAAACCTGGTCCAATTTAGACTTAGCAAAGTTAATTTGTGAGGTGCTCACAGTCTGTCCGAAGGAAGTCGTTGAGTAGCTGGAAGAGAGGGAAGCTGTCCCAGCTGTCGGGCGGCTGGATCTCCAGTGCGGCATCCATGTCCACTGCATAGAGGGACAGGAAGGTCTCGGCGTGTTCCACCATCAGGTCCGACCACCAGGCAAAGGCCTTGTCACCACACAGGGGAAAGGGATCAAACAGAAACAGGAAGTCAACAAGACAGCGCAGCGGCAAAATGAGGGGGGACTCACATCAAAGGGGCAGGCTTAAATGAAACCAAAACTGTGACCCACCCCATAATCTAACGAAACAAGCCTAGAGCAAAAACCACTTTGGTCCTATGCAAACAGTGCAATATAATACAGCCAAGATTTAGTTCCCATTTAGACTTATGGGTCACTGTTTTGATTTGATTCCAGACAAGGCCATGAATCTCTATTTAAAAAAAAAACTATGAGTACCATGGTAGCTGTAACCCACAAATACATACAAATAGGGGTGGATAAGCTAGGAAAAAAGCATCTATTATGGATGTGGTAGCCCCATACGAGTGCTAAAAATGTAAAAATTATATCCACACTCAGTGGGGAAAAAATGTTTACTAGTCTGCAGTTAATATACATTCTAGATGGCCCTATTTTGACCTACATTTTGTACAACACTTGGCCTTTCACCCCACTGAGTACAGATAGCACTATCAGTATGAGTGTCCTGTGCACATCCCTGGTTCTCCTGCAGCATCACACTGAAGAATGCTCATACTCTTTACTGTAAATGAGCAGGCTACTGTTGATTGTACAGGTCTCCATTTATTTTTGAACACTGTAAACAACTCATTTTAACTAAGTGGATTGATGCATTGAGGTACAATGCAAGTAACTTCATTCCACTTAATTCTATAAATGCTCTGTCATTTTCTTGAGTTGCCCCATGGTCTTTCCAGCATCTCTGGCAACATCAAACCTTCACTTCAGATAGCTTCATCTAAGGATATGAGACACACCATCTGTGTGAATTATGTGATGTTCCCTTCAATGACATAATCGGGTTAGCCAGAAGCAGCACCGATCTCTAGTGCTGCGACTGTTCATTGCAGATCTATAGAATGAGTGGAGTTGGGGTGCTGGGCGACGGCTCTCACATGCAGGGGTGCCCCCCCCACGCCCCCCCACCCCCACTGTGCATGCTTTCTGAACCACTCGGGAAGGCCCTGCCCAAATTCAGCTTTCCACCATTCGCATTCACATCTCGATCGCCTCAGATGTGAATGTTCCACACTTCTCATGCATGTTCGGCAATCTTCAGCTCACCAGCGACTGGCAGCATGCAGCGCAAGGTTTCACTAGCAACAGGATCTCGTTGACGGAATGCGCAAAACCCAATTACTGGCTTCGTAAGGTAAGGATGCTGCTTTTGGTTTAGCGCCCTCCAATAAGAGAAGCCGTTGTAAGGCATGCGGCTGAGGTGGCCAGAAAGAGCAATAGCCTTTTGCTAGTGATGCTGGTCTGCTTGCAGTTGCCGCCTTGATTATTCCGTCCATGGAGAACCAAAAAAGGTAAGTCTGCTCAATGCACTAGGGAGTCGACAGAACGAAGGGAGGTTTAGTCTCCTGATGAGTGGCATGCGTTTTGTCTCAATGGACCAGACAAACATCTGTCTCGACCTTCCATGGACCTATGAGAATGCGAGACAGTCGCCTCTTACCTGATCATACTTACCTTTCAACAAACATTCACAGTGCAACACATAGCGAGCAGTTTAAACGACAGTAACCACAGACCCTGCGAGGGCAGTTGCTCACAGAGGCGGACAGAGACTGGACCAGGCCAGACCAGACCGGATCAGACCGGACACACAGAGCGGACTGAGGGAGGGGCAGGTGTGGGAGGGGTTAAACTGGGGGAGGAGGAGGAGGGGATTTCAGGGCAGCCTTGCCTGACTGCACTGCCAGCAAGACTGAAGACTATACGAGCACTTGCACAGTTCTCCACAAAGGCACAGAGATAGCCCTGGAGGACCACAATGCAAGGGTAACAATCCCACAATCCCAAGTAACAACATCCCAGCAATTAGGGTGGGTGGGAATCATCCTTGGGACATGCACAAACTGTTATGGGGGGAGCGGGGGTGACTCATTCCTCACAATCACGTACCTCTTTTCCCTGCCCGGATCGTCACGAGTCAAATGAACAGTGAAAAAACAGGGAGATTTCATGTAAAAAAATCAACCATTCCTATAGGGGGACTAAGAGAGCTTTTAACTCTGAAAACTTGCTCGCCCTGATGGCAGCAATTCAAACTAAATGCTGCTGCATAAACAAACAAACAAAAAAAACAGTTGAAAAAGGTACTAATCTGAAACTAGCTAAATGTTTTGCTTAACGTAAAAATTAATAAGCAGAACCTAAGAATGAGTAAAATAGTGAAGCATATCGTCATGCACTTGGAAATGTGGTTTCATATGAGACCTGTAAGGACTTGGCCTGTTTCTTAAAGGGACTGCTTTGAAATTGGGTATAATTCAGCCAATAGACAAATATGGCGGTAATGCGCTGCATAAAAAATGAGCTGAACATTGGCTTATTTCTGGTGTCACGTGGTGCCCGAATCCTACTGCCAGAAGCACACATTTTCCTGCCAGCTTCTCTCTAGCTTTGCAACCACAGGTCAAGTCCTACAGGATGAACTTCTCCTAGCCTCTCTCGTTTTGGCGGGTAAAATCCAGATGGGGCTTCTCTCGGAATGATGCGAGCTGGAACACAAACTGCGCCATATGCAAAAACCGGAATGTCCTGGACGGCATTCCTGCGTTCTGGTCATCCAAATATCTCATTGTGGTTGTGGAAGTCGAAAATGTACTGTATGTGGTGTGTCATGGGGTGGAGTGGGGGGGGCGGGGTTAGGAGGTGATCGGAGCGGAATCCTGAGTGACCCCGCTCTGGGGTTTCTGACACATGACCCCCTCTCTGGCCCCCCAATAATGCCCTGTCCTTTTTAAGAGTTCCATTCGCATGCACCATTGCGGGGCGTGTGAGATGTGACTGAATAGAAGGAAACATATATATACTGTACCGATTGATCTCCAGTACTTGTGACTGCAGCCTGTTGAGCATATTCAGAAAGATAAAATAAATCCGCAAATCTTAAAGATAAGAACGGGTCCCCTAGTAGATCACTATTGAATGCGACTCATTAAACCCATCTGGCATAATTCAACTGCAGAGTAGGGTAAAATTTCAACCTGTTTTGTGGATCAGCTTTTAGAACCAATAGGATAAAAGTAACCTTATCAGGCTCAGTTATTTAGCTGTATTGGTAATATCCTGAATTTTAAATGTCAGTTACTTTAGAATTGCCCCGTCAAATTTATTCATTATGATTGCATATCTTAATACCAAAAAATAAAATGACTGAGTTTCGAGCTTATTATTGTATGTTCATTTATATTAAAAACTCAAAATTCAATGTTTTGAATGATGATTTTTACTATTTTTAAAAGCACTTAGCGTTAGTAACAGGTGCAATTTTATGGTCCTTTGTAGACCCTCTAGGTGCACTGGCTCAGTCAGGATCTGAGCCCATATGCACTGCACAGTAGTGTTGTAATGGTATGCTTCACTCAGGAAGCCTATCAAAATAATATTTATAATACCAGCCAAGGGATGTGTATTTAAAGACGTTTTAAGGAGACCAACAGTAAGAAAACCTGTTCCGGGAGGGCCATATCCATTTCTGGTTTTTATTTTCACAAGTTACCCTGGTTCAGTTAGCCAATTAGCCACATCAACACTAATTAATGAATAGACCACAGTAAACACCTAAAACAGGGACACAGTAGCAGTCGTCAACTGTGATCTAAGAGCGCATCAACAGAGGCAGCTAGAACATCAGCTCCAATACTGTACAAATGAGCTAAAGAAATAATAGCAGATACAAAATCCAGAAACGGAAATTGCCCTCCGGGAACATGGTTCCGTACCCTTAGAAGCTGAGTAGATTAGTAAGTAGTGATGTCTGAAGACCAGTGTGTTGGCTCATCTGTTAGAGTTTAAGGGTTTCCCGGCTGCTCACCTCCGCGTGGTGCTCCTCGTTCTGCTGAAGAACTTCGATCACTAGCTCCGCCAGGCGAATAGTGTCTTCCAGTTTTTTGGCAGGCGTTACTAAGCGGGCTGCGTTTTCTGCAGCAGAAACGGGGCATTGTTAATGAAGCAGACTGAATTCATCCAGGCTCTGGTTGGTCATTATCGATGCAATTTAGCTGTTAGCATTCGGCAACAAAGGGGCGAATGGTGCTGATGTTTTTGCATGCTGGAAACCTGGCTTTTGTTAACATTACAACAGTGCCCCAGCAAAAAAAAAAAAAGCAAAAAAAAAATTGTCTTTTTTCAAAGCCAAAGCCAAACTCAGCTATGATGCCCATTCTGCAGCATTCAGCATACTGACCGTTGCCTCGTTTACTGTACATCTATATGAAAAATACTACCATATCAAGAACTCAAAACCATGCATGTAGCATTTAAAGACTGTCAAATAATTACCAATAATATAGCAGGACCATAACTATGAATATAGTTTATAAATTGATAACGAACATAAACATACTAATATAACAGTGAGAACTGGAGCAGAGCAGGGGTATGATAATCCCCACAGAAAACTGTTATCAACACAATGGTAAGGCAGTTTAGCACAATGCAAGTACAATGGATCAAATCAAATGAAAACAAACATGTTAACAGTTATCATGCAAAATACTGTGCAGAATTTATGTTGTTTTGTATTGACACCCATAGTCAAATGTTGTATATGACAGGTACCATAAAAAATGAAGAATGTAAAATGTTTGCATTGTCAGTCTAACACATGGTACAAATAAAATGAGTCCATCTTCTTTGGAAATTGACACCATCAGTAAAGTATAACAACTCTGACTTTATCTCACACAAATATAACCAGGGAAACTGAAGCAGTATCATTGACTTAATATTTCAAATTAAAGAGGAACTGCATAGACAGATAGAAGGCATAATCATTTTATGGCTTCTCAGATTGCTATCTGTGACCACAAGTACATGTGTGGAGATGCCATGCGATTGGACAAGAGACAGGAAGATTAAATGAGCATGACAACCATTGACCAATGAGGTGGTATGGAAGCGCAAAGTAAATACAGTGATGATAATTGGGGCAGGGGGTGAAAGGGAGCACGAAGACGTCATCCCCCCAGTTCTGTCGTACTAGCTGATAGCTGAGAATGAGAAGAAAAGGTGGATTCATTTGTCACAAAATTATTTTTGTTGGACAAATGAAAATTATTCGACTGTCCTCTCATATTAAAATGAAAAGGTATATGCAATTAGAAATTAGTTATATTCAGCCATTCGAATTTGTGAGCCCTGCAAAAGGACACATTTCTACACTTGATTAGAATTTTGACAGGCTATACTTTCAATGAGACCACTTCAAAAGACCAAGAACGGCTGCAGACTATAATGCTTCCTAATTTCACATTATTATAGAATGTTACCCCCAACACACACCTGTGTTTAAGGGGAGATATAACACAATTATGGACAATACACTGCCTGCAGCCTATGCTTGTGGGTTTCTTTCAGAACCAAATAATCATCACTTTTAGGCTCAGGGTGCCTTTTGATAAATAATTAGCCCTTATAATAATTAAGTTAGAGTTAATCATTTAAAATTATGTAGAGCATAACCATTTTCAGTTGGGGTTTATATTACATTGTAGACCTTATGTGGGATTTGGGAAACTGAAGAACAATATAGCAGTCCTATTCTAGCTCAGTTTTCTCTGTAAAAAGTGGTAACAAAAGAGGGGAGGGTCTGGATATTTCCACAGATCCAGTAATGCCATTTGGCTCTCCTCTGTGGCTGTATAGGTTTTCACTCAGTGCCTCTACTAGAGATTGAAAACCCCTTAGTGCTCTGGACTGCAGGTCTTATAGCCAATAAATCATATCCTCAGTGTGAGGAACAGAATGCTCCATAACTTAAGCCAGATGGTGTGATGGAATCAGCCCCAATTTAAAAATAAAGAGTAATGCTCTTCTTACTGTCCCAGGTGGCTGTTCTGTTCAGTATACCCTGTTAAAGGACATTTTGTTCATTGGCACATCCTATAAGCTAGCGTTGGGATTTGATCCAGGATGAATATTTCTACATTACATGGATTTTTAAGATGAGCATGCATCAAAGTTAATGCATGAGCATATCTTAATTGGAAGCACATCATGCACACCCCTAATTTAATAAAAATCTGTAATAGTAATAGCACAATTTCCATATTGGATGGCTTGTAAGCAATCTGAAGTAAACCGCTCCACTTTCAAGTACAAGATGGTTTTTTTTTGTTGTATAATGATCAGCATCATCAAATGGATCTTACATAATCTAAATCCAATGTATTAAGGAATTGAAATGTTATAAGGGCCTACTATTCATACTGAGTGTAAGGTTATTATTATTATTATTATTATTATTATTATTATTATTATTATTATTATGATTAACGACAGCATAGTCTAATCAATATGGCCAGCATAACAAGAAATATTAGAACTCAAATTTCACCAAAATAAAGTAATTCAGTTTACATTTTAACACATTGGAGACGGTCTATGTTGTGTATTTTTCCAGAGACAGTCTTTATTAATTAGGAGAAATTAATTGCTTTAGGTTGGTAGTTTAGAGTATAATATATAACAAGATAGTGCCAAATGAATATCTTGTGTAAATATACCAGAAATGGAAGCAGGTCCGCAATAAAGAAATACTTTATTAGCGGATAATTATGATCGACATTCTAGAATGGTTTCCTGAAATTCAGCTTATTGAAGCTACTTAAACAGTGTGCAAAGAGAGAGGTATGAAAAAGAGAAAAAGAGGTGTGTATATGTTTGTGCATGTGCATGTGTGCGCATGTGTATGTGTGCGTGTGTACGTGTGTGTGTATGTGTGTTTGCACCAGACATATACAAATGTGCCTTTGTGGAATGTTTATATGATACACAATGTGTGCTGCTATTGAAATGAACTGAGCTAATGAACTTACATCCTATATCAAAATTTATTCAATGCAATTTTATGACATTACTAATTATTGTACAGGTGTAATGGAATATTACTGCCCGTGCGTGTGCGTGTGCGTGTGCATAATGAACTAGGCTATGAATCAGACAGAGGGCTTCACCTGGATCCTTCTGATCCTTTTGATCTTTCTCAACTTGAGAGAGAGAGAGAGAGCGAGAAAGAGAAAAGAGAAAAAAAAAACAGTAAGAGAAATTGAGGATTAATGACTTTCCGGGGAAAGAGCACGTTCCTAAAAGCGGGCTGCCTGACCCCTCACCCCCCAACAGAGCCCTCCAGGACCTTCAGACAGAGGGGACACATTCTGATGTAAAGCCAGGCAATGGACACATGTCTTACAGTTCCATAGATAGTCAAAGTAAAACAGAAACAGCCGCAAGGATCAGGTAAACAAAAAACAGGAAAGACAAAGCCGACAGAACATACAAAATACGGACTGGAATGTCAGAGGTAAAGACATACATGTAAAAGCTGTTGGAAATAAAGACAGGACATTTTTGGTGAACTGAATTAAAAACACGTAGAAGTACTCGATATGCATACACACAGAGTGCTGCGCTCCTCGCTCTTCCCAGCTGTGGTTGTTCTAATGTCTCTCGGCTCCAAGTGACATAGCACTGTCATATCTGTCCTGCATTGTGTACCAGTGACATGTGCTCACACAACTGAGGAATACACAGAAGCAAAGTAAAAATGCATTCAAGTCACAGGCATGAACATCAAACTCAAAAAAGCTTACAGATATCTCATGTTCGTCACAAACAGATGGACTTCTCAAAGTTTTTCCTGATTGGCCGGTGACTGACAAGAGAAACCGGCGGCATGTTTCTCGCGCGCGGTCTCCGGGGTGTGAGCAACGGATGAACGGAAAAAGGCTTGAAGCAAGAACGTGATTTCAGTCAGGGGGCTATTTCTGGGGCGTGGATGGTGGGAAGGATGGGGAACGGAAAAAGTGGGCGACAAAGGATGAAGAGGATGAGGAAGGTACTCACGAATGGTTAAATCCATCACTTGAGACGCCAAGCAGAAGACAGGGTGCTCAAACATTTCTCTCTTTTTCCCTATAAAAGAGGATTTGGGCATGCGAGAGGCTTAGGTCAGAGGAAGAGAGGTTAAAGGTCAGAGGAACACTGTGCGTTAGGTCAGGGGTGAGGGGCCTGCTGAGATGGTAGAGCAGGGTGCAGAAGAGATTGGAAGTGGTGGGTGACAGGGGGCTTCGTAAATTGTTATTATTTGGGGAGGGTGGCTTGGTAATAGACAGGTACAGGTTCCTCGTAGGGCTCGATTTAACCATTCAGCATTCCCCAGGACTGAAATCTGGAAGAGTCTGAGAGATCTCTCTCAGACTGATGCATGGCAAAAAAACATCATGTGTAAAGGAAAATGTTAAATAGATTTGGCTCCAAGATACTAAGGGACAAAGCCTTTAGTATCTTTAACACCTTCAGGTTTTTCTTCATAGACATTGACTGCAAAGTGACTTGCAAATGTGGCACAATAATTGATCGATAGCAAAGCTCTGCTCACCTTGGTGACAGCTGCTAAGTGTTGAATTTTTAGGAAATACAATTGAAATCATATACCTAAGCCAACTACAATAAGAGATCATTCATTATTTTTAGATAAGGAAATATACGAACAAGAAGCCCTCACTAAGGCCTTAAATATGTGGTGGAAGGATATATACAGGATGTGAAAATATCTGAATAAATTACTGATGACCACAAAACAAAATGTTACAATGTCAGACAAGTAAAATATAGGCTAACATGGTTAAATATTATACATGCTAGCTAACTGTAGCTTGGGGCTAAAACCAATGCATTGTAACCTTAATCTATGCCTAGATTAAGGTTACAATTCAGTTTACAGTAGTTCTAACATTTTATGTCAACCATTCCTCTCAACTAGTGGCTGCTACTGCTAGGAACCTACATAGCTGACTACCTAACATTTGTTAATTACAACCATACTAAAAAGTAATGAAAACTAGTAATGTTGCCCTGAAAGGGTAAAAAACCTTTTACAAGTTCCCCATGCACATCTTAAGACCTGAAATGATTAGATTCTTTGAAAACAACGGCATGGTCTTCCGCACCTAGCATTGCTTGTACAAGGTTATGGTGGATTATAACAATTGCCAAGCTGTGACTGGAGGATCAGGAACAAAGGCGGAGCTTTGCTAAAGGTCAACTGGGGTGGATATTTTGCATGTCTGTACATATATTACACATACATAAGTGTTAAATATATGTACACAAATAGAAACATTGAATAACTAGTCTGCAGATATTACAGACTGGGAGAAATTTGGTAGCTCAATGAGCATATCTGGGAAAGGCCTTTGCTAGCCTTTGTCTATCAAAGAAGAATTTCACATGCAGCTGACAGATGTTGGGTTGCCCGTGTAGGCAACCCGGCATGCTGTGTGTATTGGCTTCCCGGACACTCTTTATAGAAAGCTATAAATCAGTGCCGAGGCCAATCAAAGGAGGAGGAAAAGAGAAGGGAGCAGAGAAAAGGAGGGTGAGAGAAAGGTACAGACAAAAATTTTTGCTTCAAAGTATTTCCACACCAAAACGTCACTGTGTGGCAAGGGGTCAGGAACCAGCGAGAAGACTTGAGGTGCGAAATGGAACCCGAACAAAAGGCAGGGTACAGAGAGAGATCTAGTGATTCGGAATTGAATGCATTTTTACTTACACACCCTCTAACACAGAGTGAGTACCTGACAGACAGAGCAAATTAAAACAGACCTGAAATATAAGGTTATAAAGTTAATAGGCTGAAAATAAAACATGGCTGTCAGTCATGTGACAGACCATGAAAGTTTCCACTGCAGGTGGGAATAAAGTTAATTGACACAATAGGAAGTAGAAGGGCACACGGAAACATGAAACACAAGACATAAGCTATCATGCCTGTATGTGCTACCCTAGAATATTCACAGGTGCCAGTGATATAAAGTAGATTTGTGAGGTAAAGAGGTATTCATGCGAAAGACAGGTTTAATACTGAAAACAATTTTGGGTAAAAGGTCATTATCAAGGAATAGCTATATCCTTAGCTGTGCTGGCAAAGACAATTCAAGGTCAAAAATGTAAATCGTAAATCTGTTAGGGAGCACTGAATTCAGAATACAGAGTGTTAAATGCAGAACCCCACTCGTGCAAAATGTTTCAAGAATATTGGACAACAAAGGTTGTCATTTTTTTGTGAGATCATGTTATATTATGAAATGTCTCCAGAATGCCTGAGAACATATTTATTGTTTCGAAGAAACTGTTATCATCAAATAAAAACATTCCAGGTATGACTCATGCACACTTACTAGTAAAAGCCCAATGGTGAAGCACCATGGCAGAGACACATCACACTTTTTAATAATATTCCAAATGAAAGTTGAAATAGATTTGTGTATTTTTGGCAGCATTCCTAAACTAGCATGAATCATAGATATATATTTCACCATGTAGAAATGACAAAACATATAAAGTTCTGTAATTTCTACATGGTGAAACCAAAGTGTATACCCTTAAATAGAAGCACTTTAACCACGTGTGAATTGTTTGATTACAAATCGAAAATTGTGGCATACAGAGCACACACACACTATATACACACAAATTTTAATTCAATATAGAACTGAATAACAGTTGGAGACCATTCCTGTTGGACATTCCTGAATGTTCAGAGAACAAAATTGTTTCCCTCACCATAGTTCAGACACAATTCACAGAATCTGTTCCAGAGCCTCTAACCTGTACACAACTTGTTTATATACTGTAAACGCAATGGAAAAGAGATTGCGTAAAGTGTCCAACTTTGCCTGCCGTGTTAGGCTTTTCCCTACACATGTCTAACCAGTAAAAGCTAATTTTAGGTATTCAGGAAAATCAGGGATCTATTTGATAATACACGCATAACCCATATTATTCAGATAGCACCTGACAGCAATGTCGAACCTTAAAAATTTAAACATCACCCATATCAACAGGGGCTACGCAGAGCTACGCGAGAAAGGGATGCTACAGCAAGGCACCAGTTAAAGAGTCACTGCTCTGATTCGTCTGCCGCCATTTCCCCAAATCATCTGAATGCATAACAGCAGCAGTGCATTGAATTAGCATGGAAATTGCAAACGATTGAAGTTGAAAAGAATGACTCACTGTTAAGAGAAGCACTGTATAAATGAACTAATACATTTATGCACAATGCGCAAAATGACTCAAAATACTTCCTCTGAAGAAATCTGCAGACGCTGTACATTTTTATCCTGCTGCCAAAAAAAGATCATTGAGGATGAAGGTCCTCTGTTTAAAGAAATAACACATGGGGACCTGCGGGGTCTTCTGTCAGCTGCGGCCTGTGGGGTAGGGGTGGAAATTGGTGCTGTAGTTACCTTCCACTTTGGCATACTCAGACAGACGCTGGTAGTTGACCAAGGCTGCTTCCTCCAGGCATTTGCGGATCACGGTTTTAACCTCCTCTTGTGGAACTGGTGTTACAATGTCCTTCATTAGGACCTGCAGATCATTGTGAGGTGACATTTACTTTACTAATAACGAATCCTCTCTTGAGAATTCAAATGCATTAAGTATTTATGTGGCATGGAATGACATATTATGTATAAACATAATATGTCATTCCATGCCCCTGATGATGAAAACGTAACAAAATATAAAACTTCAGGGTAACCAAGGCATGACTGATGTGTTATTGAGTGGTGTGATCGCAAAACTGTGCTGTCTGTATCTAACCCCTCAGACTGAAATGAGGATAACGAGCACTCGAAACAAATCTTCTGGCCTGTGAACATACATAGCATTGACATATATCAAATGAGGTTCTCAATGGTTTAATGATTTTGGCTGATAATATGAACAGATGATCTGCAAATAAACAATAAACAAGAAATCAGATTTTAAGAGTTCTAAATATCATAGTGCAAATGTGTAAGGCTTCTCACTCAGTAAACTATAATAATAGAGTAAAATGTATAAATTCAACTCCAACAGGGAATAAATCATTTCGATGGAGTACTCTCAGACTTGATTTAACCCTGATCATTTTACTGTATGTAGGCCAATACATATAATTTTCTTTAAATAATCCATAATCCATTGCAGTGATCCTAAATGCATTTTTCTGTTCATAGTTGAGGAAGAGTAGCATACCCTTTCTAGTAAAGATAAAGTTGCTTTTAATGCTCCTTCAGGACGGCCAAAAGGGAAGCAATACCTACAAAATGAATCACAGTACAATACAACTAAATACATTTATTATTACAAAAATGACAATAAAATATATATTTTTTACATTTACATACATATAATGCACAAATGAGTGTACTAATTATCAAAAAAATGTGAAATAATAATGTTACAAATCTAAGTCATAGGAGTAAAGATAAAACTATAGACTATTATTAACAGTTGTTATCATAGATTGATAAAAACTAAAATTGCAGGTTATATATTTTCTCCTCACATATGACAGATATTCCAAACAATCATAACACCATAAGAGCAGACTGTCCCCTAAATAAATACCGTATGGAGAAAGGAAAATGGCACAAACATTTGATCAGCGTTTTTCACTTCTTTTTATGCTTGGTTCTTTTCTCATGCACTCGGAAGGTCCTGGACACAGGAGCGGGTACCCACCTGAAGTGTGTGATCTGGTTCTCCAAGAGCACCCGCAACCGCTCTTTTATCTCCTCAAATCGCTCTTTCTCGTCAACCTTTACAGTCCCTATTCCGTCTGGCCTGAAAAGTAAAATAAGAAACAGTACCACTTCAAATTAGTCTTTCACTTCCTACAGTATATCTCAGCTCATATGCTTTTATAGAAACAAGGTGAAATAATTCTGGATTTTTAAAAAGATGTTGACATTTTTTGGTTGGTGGGGGTGGTCAATTTATTTAAAAAGTGAACCTGCACCTGTAGTGTCTTTTACCTCTAGGCCAGGTGTGGGCAGTCAGGCTGGAAAGCTTCCTGTAACCATGGGCATGTATCTGTTTCCATGGGCGTGTACCTGTTGTAGCTGCTCGTACCTGTTGCCATGGACATGCGAGGCGCAGAAGGCAAAGCTGTAGTGCAGGAGGGTGGGGTCAATCATGGCTCCATTTTCAGCTCTCTCCAGCAGGTCGCCCAGGTAACACAGGTGTCTGTGGCATCCCCTCACCCCGTTCCGTGCGCAGTACTCATCCAGAACGAACACCTGGCCAGGGCTGAACCAGCCCTGAGAATAACACACAGTACAAACACTTTAGCAGAGCTCCCAGGCCTAATAGAGATTGCACACACTTTAACACGGGTCTCAGGCTAAATAGAGATTACACACACTTTAACACGGGTGTCAGGCTAAATACAGATTACATATACTTTACCACAGTTAAGTTAAAAACCTTTTAGCGTGGACAGGTAAAACATCCACCACTAATACTGTACAAAAATTTGATGTGGTTCATATGTGACCTACATAACTTAATCACAAAATGCATAATACCATCATTCATAAGCCTCAGTAAATACCCACACCTGCTGATGATAGCCAGAATTATCAATACAAAAATACACAAATCAAAGGCAGGTGTGAATACTTACAGCATGTAGGCAGAACAGAAAGGCGTTTAATGTGAAACACCTAATCAGTTGTGCAGGCGGGAAAGGAGAGCATGCGCTTTGTAGCGGGTCAGAAAATAGCGCACTTCGTTCTACTCACCAGACAGGAGTAGGAGTCATTGAGCCTGTGGTCCAGGGTGAGCCGTTGAACCATCTCGAAAAGCGAGGCGTGGTCAAAGCTACATGGGTTCGCGGAGATAAATTCATCCATCCCATGTTTCTGAGCTCTGTCCGCGTCTATCCGGCCGATCGCACATGGAAAAGGACAGGATTCACAGGAGACACAGGGTCAGCTAGCGGCGGGAGGCAGCGCAGCACAGTGAGCACGCTCCCTCTGGCACCACACAACACTGCACTTCTCTATCCAGAGAGGCTGGTCTACGGTTTTAAAAAAATGGCAAATTAAATCGGTACAGCTTTACATTGTCAACTTGCATCATCTCAGCTGAGCAAAGTTGGGCTGCGCTGGAGCGAAACTCCATTTGGCAAATCTTTCGTACAGCACAACCAACGTGGACGTATGTAATCTTCACAGTGCATTCATGCATGCACGGGTCATTTGGGCTTAGCTGTGTCTTTTTTTTTTGTTCATTGAAAAGGATTGGTGAATGTGTCCTGATTGATTTTTTTTGTTGTTGTTGTCTGTTTGTTTTGGAGACAGTGGTGGGTTTGTGAAGATGAGGTACAATGTGTTCTCCTTCATGTGTGTAAAATAGATTCTGCCATTCGCTCTGAGCACTTTTCATTCATTTCCTAACAAATGATGAGTTGAATACTGAAAGAAAACAAAGAAAAAAAGGGTGATTTTTGATGGTAACTTCAAGATTTCCTTTTTTGTTTGCTGTTCATGTTGAGATAAAATTTAGTCAGAAAGAAACAACAGGCAAATTGAAAAAAATATTGCTTCCTGTAGGAAATGGAAACTGGAAATTGGAGCTGACATACGGAAAAAAACCTCAAAACATTTGATGCCGTGCCAGCCTCAGCTAATAATATAAGGAAATAGAGACTGGACAAAGCAAGGGACTCAATGTGTGCTTGGGGTGAATTACAAACTTTACTGCACTCTAACTTTTCTTTTCACTCTCCATCCTGGAGGTCTGTTCTCCTGGGGCTCAGTGTGCCTGGTTAAAAGTAGGGGTGGGACCGTTTACTGCTTTGATCTTTTTTGATCTCATAAGCATATCACTTTTATGTCAATAACCTACCTAAACTGCTGAAATGTCATAAAAATGCATTTCCATATTTTTTCTATAATTTATTTGTTGACTAGCATCCTGATGGGAGCAGTAGTCATAAGTATAGCTAGAGAGGGAATCCTATTATGGTTTTAAGCTTTTGTTACATAATATGCGATTATTTAGAGTCATTAGCTTTACATGTATGGTACTTTCCTGGGCGTACTGTACGTACATACAGTAGAACCTCTACTATGCAACATTCCACTTTCCCAAATATTCTACTTCCCAGAATCTGGGCTGAGGGTTTTTTTTTTTTATATGCATTTCCCTTTTCCCGTCTACCCAAAGTGGTCGATGTAATCAGCAAACGTCTCCTGCAGACTCACAGGTGGGGGTGAGAAAATATAGAATAATATGTCATTAAAAAAAAAAAACGAATTAAACAAAAAAAAATAAATACACCTGGGTGCATACGTTCAAACATCCAGCATTGAGAAGTAAAGAAATAAACATAACCCCTCTCTTTCATTTATTTTTTGTAGCCCAAAGGAAGCTGCATTGCAGATTTGGCTTTCAAGAAAAGATTGTACATCGTGCGAGAGACATTTCAGTGTACATTTTTCTCCAGCGGGCATCATGTATTTGTACACTTAACTGTCCCTCTCTCTTGTTTAATGGTTTTCATTTGGAACCACTGTCAAGTGTAAGAGGTGGTTTACTTCAAGTAGTGCATTTAGTTTCCACAATGTCACAAGACTTAAAGCTAATTGTTTTTCAAACTGAGGCCACTTCAACAATGTAGTCTAGCTTCTACAGCATTTTCATGTCTTTGTTTCCCAGAATTGCTAAACAAGCAATGTCTGAAGCCTATCAGTCTACTAAAGCCTGAATATTTTTGGAAAGGAGCTGTCTGGTGCTTATTCACTTATTCCTGTCTCAGTGTTCTGTGTGAAGTGGGCTAAAGCTGGAGAAAATGCTCTTTGAGGCCTTTATGGTCTGTTCTTGTAAAATAGGGTTTAGACACTACTAGATTACTACAGTATTGTCATCGTGTTGTCATTCTGTAGAGAAAATTGTAAAATGTCACACCCCTAGTTTAAACACGACGTGGGCCACCCACCACTCCAGCCAAGCTGGGAGCAGCCCTCTCGCCTTCTGTAACTCTCTCCTTTCAGAGCTAAATAATTTAACACTCCATTTTCCCTCTTTATTGCTGAGTGGATTAAGTGTTTCCTCAAGACTGCCTGGCCCTGGTTCAACAGTGCCCTACAATTCTGTTTCTGCCCTGAAACATTCTAGACCAAATCGTCATTCATTTGAACAGAATATTATCCTTTCAACAACGTTTAGCAAGAATCTACTGGTTCATTATCCTGGTAACTTTCAAATAGCATTTCAGTGAGAGAAGACTAGAACACAGCCTATATATAATACTGTATATTTTGAAACTTCTTTCTGTTTATGCAATTCCGATGATGTCACTGAGGAGCTAATTACATTTTAGTTAAACCTCAAGTGCTCAAAGGCACCCCCCATTTGAAATTGCTGGATGTTTCATTATAACATAAAAATAGCCCACAAAACATTGTTGTATTCATTTTCCAAAAGGATGTAATGAATAAAATAATCTGAAACAATTTGAATTGATGCAATACATATGGAGGAACTCTGAAATAAAAGATGTCATTGTTTCCCTCTCATCTTGGAGCTTGTCATGCTTGTTTGACATTAAAAGAGAGGAGATGAAGGTATATAGACAGTGACAAATGATGGTACTGTACAACTTAGCCTCCTCAACAGAAGAGGGAGAGACAAGATGACAATGATTTATGACTGTCATCCTTTTTTAAATACTTGTTAGAGTCTTGATGTGACTGTTGGGGCCATTTAGAAAAACAACCCACCAAAAAATTTACCATGGGCTAGTATCTTGACTTATGTTCAAGCTTCACTTTACCCGACAGGAAATTAATTTTTTTTTTCTTCTGATGAAGAGTGGGCAGGGCTTGAGGGGCCTCTAAATAAGACCTGGGTCAAATACTTTATTTGAAATAATTTAACCCTTTAGACGCCAGTAAAATGCCACCACACTGCTGACTATTTTAAAATAAACAAATT
Source organism: Anguilla anguilla (assembly GCF_013347855.1). Taxonomy (NCBI): domain Eukaryota; kingdom Metazoa; phylum Chordata; class Actinopteri; order Anguilliformes; family Anguillidae; genus Anguilla; species Anguilla anguilla. Next base: position 31,360,332 of record NC_049211.1, read on the forward strand.
CACCAATATGCTTCTTTCATATTTGTATAAATGTATGTGTTGTATGTAGCACACATGTCTCATTGGGAATTCTCAGTGGTCTGCAGTACCGTTTTGATATTTTACCAGCATCCAGCATTTCAAAGTACCCCAAATATGTATTTGGACCAGGTCCGATCTAAAAAAATAAATAAATAAAATTAAAAAATTAAAAAAAAAACAATTCATAGTTCAGAAGCATAAGGGAAAATTAAACAAAGTGTTAGGGGGGAAAGATTTTCAAATTTGGCCATCCCTATTGAAGTGCTCCTATGGTCTGAAGACCACTTGCAACATAACTGAATACATGACTAATACACTGGACTGAATGTATGGAGATGTGTTCTGTCAATAAGCGTATTAACCAAGTGGGAAGACAATTTTATTGTCTCAGTCTCCACAGTGAACATGGATGAAACTGAATGATAGATGGTCAGTGGGCATTTATTTCAACATGAGCCTCATACCACAGGAAAGGGTCACTGCATGCTGTGGGTTCCAAATCTGCAAGTTTTTCTTTTGTTAGTATGATAATTTTCTGTGTTTATTTTTTTAGGTATTTGCAAGTTGACAATACTGAGTGTAATCATGAATTCTACAGAGCACTTCAAGCATACCACTACAGTAGTAGTCTATCAGGGTAGCAATGCGTTTTGGTGCAAATACATGGGTATAGTACAAAGCTGACAGAGCGGATCGTTCTTTGAGAGATGTGGTGGTTCGGGGTGGGGGGTGGAGGGGGAGGGGGTAATCTTGTATTTCCACCAACAAATGTATAACATCACATTGGCAATTCTCCTACTCAGGCATCCAAAGAAAAAAAATAATAAAAACTTGTCCTTCCTAAAGGTGGTAAACAAGGTCTAGCATCTATCCAAAGGCCCATCTACTGTGGAAAACTCTGGAGTATTGCAGGGAGAAGGGAATGACATCACCTGCTCCTTGTCATTGTCATTCAGAATACTCCAAGTACATATTTGCCAACTCTCATAAAAGAAGACAAAAAGAAAAGAAAAGGAAACAAATTTAGCCCTCTGTGGTAAAGCATTGAGCCCAGGGTGAAGCTAAACAAACCTGTGTTTCTTTCAGCATATAAAACCTAGGGAACATGTTTGGTTGGCCGTGCAAAACATCTCTCTGTCAGTCATGAGAGGCCCACTGACCTATATGTTTGGTCTGGCCCACTAGACACATTCCGAGGTATTTGTTTCTTAAAATTTTTCAAGGGCCAATCAAGATACATCATATAATAAATGTCAGGTGAGCATCACAAAAATAGCCATCGATGCTCTATAAAATGTCTTGTGTTACATTCATATGTAATTTAATAAAAATCTGCAATTATTCATATTGCTGGAAGTCAAATGTTTTCATAACAAATGTTTGCCTGTTATATACTATGATTAATGAATAATCCAACTATCATTGGATTTTAACTCCTGGCTTTACTTTACATCTGAATATAAATTCTAAATTGTTTTCTCTTTTGTAAACAAAAGCAATATCATACACCAATGTAAGATGTGAACTACTGAACACAGCCTGTGCGTGTGGTTCTGTGCATCTCTGTTTAACATATCACCAGAATCTGCTTTACTCCGAGGTGCTCTTAACACCAATGAATATTTGGAGAGAGAAGGCAATTATGCAAATAAATCATAACAATTGAACCAAAACGATAAAGATAAAGAGTTACATGCATCCTCATCTGCCAAAAATGGAAGCTGATATTTCAAACCTAAGAGTTGAGGAAATCAAAGAGAAAAGAGTCATCTAAAGAGGTCTAGACATGAAGCGAAATTTGAGGGAAGGAAATTAAAAAAAGACTGCATTTGTCAGATAATCTGGGGAGATTATCTGAACTGTGCCAGCTACAGGGAAGCACTTACCCTTGAGTCCAGCTAGAAGATAGCAGGGTAAGAAGAAACAAACCAGAATAACATAAAGACTAGCAACAAGGCTGAGGAAAGCAGACAGGAGCCCTAACCTAGCAGCTGAAGGTCTAAAAGGGTTACAGGCAAAGCATGAAAAAGAACACAAGACAACTCAAAACACAACCTGTACCAACATGAGAGAGAAAGAGAGAGAGTAAGAGAGAAAGAAAGAAAGAGAGCAACGGTCTGAACATTCTTGTCCTCCTCACTCTGCTGCAGATCATTTGTTTAAAGAGCTGAAGTTTGTATCTCTCTGCTACATTCTAACACAAACACCTCAGTACTCTGTCCATTAATACAGCACACTTAAACTGCACTGCAAAAAAAAACACAATTTCTCATTTTAACATTATCTGAAAATGAGGAGGAATGATTTTTCAGTCTTCTTAATTTTAAGGAGAATGTTTCATGTGGTCCCTGTTTTTCTTGATACTGTGTTTTGGCCTAAAGACTAAACGTTCAGTTTTAAAATCAATTTTGTGTTGGATAAAAATGAGAGTATTTTAATGACTTGTATTGAAAGATGCTTAAAGCAGCACTGTACAGTTTCACCAGGTGTATCACATAAATTAATGCTTAATAAGCCAAAAATTCCCAATTCAGTACACCATCCACACAATGTAAATAATGGTTTAGTCACCTGACAATAATGCCACAATAGTTTTCAAGGGACCTATTTTACATATACACTTGTTATTTCTTAAGCAGTGTATACGCAATATAATTTTCTTCTATTTCAAATCCATTCATATACAGTATCTTCTGTCAGGTAATAATGGGTCTAACATGAAGGCTAACACGTTTGTACTCAAATCACACTCTAATGTCACAATCAAACATTAAAATGGGTATTTGAAAAGGATGACAGTATGCACAGAACTGCTTTAAGGACATAACTGCTTGTTCATTACTGTGCCTTCCTGATAAATTACCTCAGGTCTTGAACATAATTATATAATATTAGAATGAGAAATATTTATCTTGTAAGAAAAGCACTACTTGCAGTGTAAATGTGCTCATCTTTCTCAGCCATAAATGAGCAGGATGAGGAAATATGGATATCAGTATTCTGATACGCTTACCTCTGTTGCTCAAAATCACCTTTTAATGAAAATATCTTTTCACAGGAATATAAGTGGCAAATGACTGTTTTGTTTGTTACAGAATTAGATGCTATGCTTGTGATAATATTTTTTAAATTTCCTGAACATTTCTATCATGTATTTTCCCTCTTATGAAAGATACATATGTGGAGATTTAAGCATTGTGTACAACCGTTTTAAAATGTGACTAAAAGAAACGTGGATATTTAAATTGCATACAATTTTTATAAATGTGAGGTACATATGCAGGGTAATTACCTAAAGAACTCAGTTTAACTACCTTGCCCCAACTGGACTTGAACCTAAAACTTCTGAACTACGAACCCAGTTCCCCACCCATTATACTAAAGTTCCAACTCTATTAATACATATGCAAATTACGTGATCTTTTCACCTTAAAATCAACAGCTAATTCAGACCCAATAAAGCAGGTGAAGTGAGTTCAATAGCTTTAATTGGTCCGAGTAACAACGAGAACCAGAGGACCTTGCAGCTTTCCAGGAGTGCATGCTGTCCACAGTGAATAGTGCTCTGTATTTCCAAGCTGGTGGACTGTGCCACTAAATAGACGTTCAGTCAAATATAGAAAGATATTTGTAACCTTCGCAAACTCGTCATTAAAAAGCAACATTGAAAACGTAATCTTATACAGTATATTTTCAGCTCAAGTTAAACTAACAAGAAACTAATACTGCAGGTTTGTATTCCAACCATCAACCTCTCGCATACGATAACCTTCAGAATGTTCTAGAATCGAACAAATCCTCTGCAGCAAAGTTTGAGTTTGAGGCTTCTCCTTCCCGACCACATGCCATTCAAAACCACCAGGGACAGAAACACGTACGCTATGCCACAGTGTTTCAGGGACAGGGGAGGAACCGGAGGGGGAGGGGGGATTGGGGGGTGGTTGCCACTCTTAGATAGCTTTGAATGGCATCAGCTGGAAAAGGGAATCAACCAAACTAATGTTCACTTTTTAGACAAAGAAATCAATGAACAAACAACATAGACTTCATGTTTGTAGATTTTGCCCAGCAGTTTATACTTTGGCTGTAAATCTATCCTGTGGTTCATATGTACCTTGTTATTATATAGAAAACATCTTAACAACACATTATAAAATTGCACTAGTCTAGCATATTCTAAATGTGCGTTATTGTAACAAATTCTACTGTACTGCCTAAGCCACATTCTGTAACCCTTTCTGGAAAACAAGAACACTGCAGATATTTTTTGAATTGCAGTTAATTCATACATTTCTATGCCTTTTACTTTATTGCACTTTAAAAAAACTGTGCACCTTTAACTTAGACCCAGACTTGCTTTAAAGTGTCAGGTCCTTTCACAGCTAACACGAAATATGTGATTGCGTTCTGATGTAGTCTAATAAGGTACGTACCGCCTTCTTTTGAAAAGTTTAACGGTAGTAGCAAGAACACAAACAGAGGGGGTCAGAAAAGAATAAAGGAATAAACACATTACAGACAGAATGAGGTGGGGAGGGGGGGACACTGCATTGCTTTCGGAACTCTTACCTCCTCCTGAGCGTTCAGATCAGTGGGCCTGCTTAAAGGTGCAAAGTGCAGGAGAAAACCCGTAAGACTCACACAGGCTTTTACTGTGTGGTTACGTGACCTCGCAAAGCCGCTCAATCGAGGGGGAACCTGCCAGACAGTTCGCACCTTCCTTTCTAGAGGAGACGAGAGCTGCTAGTTACAGGGACGTTGCACCCCCCCCCCGCCCTGTCGTTTTGACAGGAAAGGTCGGGTGCAATGAAAGAAAAGAAAAAAGGGTTTGCACCTTTAAACACGCATGAGCTGAAATTGGGGTTTTCAAGAGATTGGTTGGCAGAGTCGTGAGGCTGGCCTACAAGGAGTTCTCTTTCTGCCCTACGGTGTAGCAGTGGAGGGTGAAGGCGGCAGTGTGCGGCGTTAGGGGTAGGGGGTCCCACCCCGGCGCTGGGGTTACTTACAGAACTGGGAGATGGGCGCGTCCATTTGGGGTGCCGCGCCCCCCTTGGCGTTGAGTTTCTGAACCTGGGTGGGCGGGACTGGCTTGTGGGACTGGCCAGTGGCCCGGTACATGGCTTGGACCCACAGGATGCGGTCCTGCTCATCATCGCTGGCGAAGATCACAGTGTCTCCCTCCTTCACGGCATTAAAAAAGGCCCTTCCGCCATCCAGACCTGCAGGGGGTGGGGCATTCCTGAGACTGGAGAATGATGAGGGGGCGGGGTGGGAACTTGCTGGGAACAGGGCTTATTAGGAAGAGGGCGGAGCTAAATAAGAACACGGTAGGGCTTAATGGGAGCAGGGCAGGGGTTAATGAGAACAGGGTGGCACTAAGTAGGGACAAGGAGGAGCTAAGCAGGAATAGGGTGGGGATAAGTGGGAACTTAGTGGGACTAGCTGTTGACAGGGAGGGGCTAGGTGGAAATGGGGTGAGGCTAAGTGGGAACATGGTGGGACTGGATGGGAAGAACAGGATAAGTCCAGCAGGGAAATAGTAGAGCCAGGACACAGAGTGCTGAGATACCTGGCTGAGGGTCAGTGTAGTCCACAGTGTACCCATCGAGCTGAAGCAGCTCCTGGGGCTCTGCTTTCTTCTCCCTGTAGCTGCACATGGCAAAGGTATACTGGCTGACCTGGAGAAGGGCAGAGGTTTCACATTATACAAACACCTGCAGATGTACGTGTGTGGTTAAGTAGGCTGTAATTCAGTGGTATTGGATGTAATTTGTAAGTTTGTAAGTTCGACAACTGGTTATGTAGGATATAATGCATTCACATTTCTGCTATGCAAGCTGAGCAGATAAAATAGAAATGTCACACACAGCTAGCTAGCTGGCTAGTGGTTAGCTAACCAGAATCTATATTATTGTGCAGGTATCCCTGTTGTTTGTGCCCTGGGTAATATGTATTTACATTTACCAAAATGCAACCACAGAAACGTTCCTCAAAAGACATTCCTAAGCAAATAGCACACCTACACTTCTAGCAAGTAGCAGACCTAAGGCAGAAAGGTCTTGGGGTGAGGCCTCATAGCCAGGGCCTTACACACAGGATGATTCAGACAGCTTAATAGCTAGGCTTCACTCAGATTCAGTGGCAGTGAGTGATGCGGAAACAGGGGAAGCTAAAACGTTACCTTTAAACTGATATCCGCTCAACCTGTTCCCTTTATTTTATTCATGATTAAATAAACTTTCCTTGATTGACAACCCAACAATTAATCTGTGTAATAGCAAAAGCCAAATGGTGTAATGACTACCAATTTTATTTTTTGATAGTATGATTGTTCTTTAATCACAAACTTGTGCAACTTATTTATAGCAACAGATTATTGAAACGGGTGGATAACTGTAGGCCTACTTTTCGTTCGCCGTCCAAATTCATGAAGTATTGGTGAAATAATATGGGCTAATCTGTTAATATTCTCCAGTTTAAATGCTCTTCCCAAACATCATTTGATAGCCTTGTTTATCTAAATCACATTTTGTCACATAGCCTATTTATATTATGCAATGTGACTGAATGTAATGTGAAGAAAGAGGAAGCAACATCATGAGTTTGTAGGCAGTGATACGAACATTGATGTCATCATCCCTTGAATTCATACAGAATGTAAAATAGGCTATAATTATCCACAAATTTAGATACGTTGTTGGTAATATAAGAAAATTCTGTATAGAAAAAGCAGTAAAATATTATTTACAGTCAAGCCTGTGAAACATAATTGGAATAAATGTTTAGAAAATAGGCCACTGACAGGTGACAGCCAAAATAAAAAGACATTTTGACAGTTGAAAATATTTAGATAATTTGCAAGTTCGATGCAGACGTTTTGCCATCCCCGAAGACTGGCCGGTCAGAAAAGCTTTCATTAGGAAACATCCCATTCAAGCAAATAAGCTTTAGCGGTAAGTGTTTTCAAAAATACCAGGTGCTTGAATACAGGTGATGGTGGTGATGGTGGCGGTAGTGATGAAACTGACAGCGATGTAGTATAGTATTGCAAGGCACTGTACTGTACGATGGCCAATTCTCACATTTCAGTGTATTATAGAAGATGCACTGATTTTTTTGTTTGTTTTAAAAACACTAAAACTAAAATGAATTATTATAAGACGATGTTGGTTTTATGTTAAAAATATATATATTTTAAAGAAAAATAAATAAAACTTAAATATGCTGTTTGACTAAGTATTCACCCCCTGTGCTCTGCAAGGTCCAGGTTTGCACCAGACAAGGAAACAATTGCTCGACCACTGGCTTCTATCCGTGAACCATTGAAGTAACTGTTGCATTTTCTGGATTAAAAACCCCACTCTGCTTAAGGAACATTTGTCACTGTCCCATTTTAGCACCACACCCTCCTCTGCCTTCACCCCACTCATATCTCAATACTCAGTGCTTTCCCGAACTGTTCAGAACATTGTTTACATGTGCCAATCAGTTACCTGCACCAGGACGAAGAACCTTTTCTTCCACCTCTTCCATACATTTTTTCCAAATGCCCAGAGATACCTGCAAGACATAACTTTATTAATAAATGACCTGAAAAAAAAACCTGTCCAAGAGGACTTCATTGTGAGTAGTCATGACTCAAAACATAAGCTAAAACGCATTATTTTTATTTTTAGTTACTATTTCTCACTGGTTTCCAGTTCTCATTTTTTTCATAGCCAAGCATTCAGGTCTTGCAGAGTTCAGCCTGTGCAAATTCTTCTTTGGTTGGGTGTGTCAGAATAACTCCTCAATTCCAGCAACATGAACATAGCCGTGATGATCTATGAGGGAGGACTTTCCAGTGAATACATTTATAGTGTGGTTGCCTTTGGTAATCACACTATTATTATCTCACATAATAGTCTTGTTCATTACACCCAGTTTTTGGACCGCTACTCCTCCCAGTGTTTTCGCACCACATACACGTGCAATGTGTCAAATCCCCAAAACCTAACCCTGACCCTAACAGTAACAATAACCCTAACCCTAGCTGCAAACCAAACCCTAACCCAAAACCTAGCTGTAACTCTAACCCTAACCCTAGCTGCAACCCAAACGCTAACCCTAACCCTAGCTATAACCCTAACCCTAACCCGAGCTGCAACACTAACCCTCACCCTAAATGTAACCCTAACCCTAACCCTAGCTGTAACCCTAACCCTATATGCAACCCTAACCCTAACCCAAGCTGTAAATCTAACCCTAACCCCAGGTGCATCCCAAACCCTAACCCTAGTTGTAACCCAAACCCTAGCCCTAGATGTAACCCTAACACTAACCATAGCGGCAACACTAACCGTAACCCTAGCTGTAACCATAACCGTAACCCTAAATCTAGCTGTAAAATAAACCCTATCCCAAATCATAACCCTAACCCAAGCTGCAACCCTAAGCCTAACCCTAAACCTAGTGGTAAACCTAACCCTAACCCTAGCTGCAACCCTAACCCTAACCTAAGCTGTAACCCTAACCCTAACCCTATTCCTAGATGTAACCCTAACCCTTACCCTAGCTGCAGCCCTAACCGTAACCCTAACCCTAGCTGTAACCTTATCCCTAACCCAAGCTGTAACCCAAACCCTAGCTGTAAACCTAACCCTAACCATAGCTGCAACCCTAACCCTAGCTCTAGCTGTAAACCTATGCATAACCCTAGCTGTAACCCCAACCATAACCCTAGCTGCACCCGTAACCCTAACCATAGCTGTAACCCTAAACCAAAAGCTGCGAAAGCCAGTGAACAGGGTTACTGCCCGTTTGTTTTCATTTCTTTAAAGTTGCAGTCAAGTTGCATTGTGAGGCTTGAGTCTTTTATGGACCACCTGTTGTCACTGACAATGTTACTCTAGCTAACATGAGAAGAAGGACTCAGCATCAACATTGTTTACAGAGGCTGTCAAATATTTGATTGCAACAACTGATATTAGGCTGTGTTAAGACGGACAGTTACTATCAAAAACTGCCAAAAATCACAGAAAGCACTAGAAATGGGGAAAGTCACAGAACTTCCCAAAAAAATGGCAAAAATCACAGAATCTGTGACACCTGGGACTTCCGTGACAAACACCCAGCCCAGCCTTAGAAATAATTACTCTTCCGGAAAAAATAAAAGATGACCAAGAACCTCTCACACAACAATCCCATTCCATCCCAGCAATAGTCAACCTCCTTGCAACATTATACTATCTTACATCTGTACCATTTTATTAAACAAATGCCGGAGCAGCTGGAATATCAGTCTGCATTTTTCTGTGTGCTGTCAAAACTGTGGGATATGCTCTTAAGGAGCAACAGCCGATAACACATTAATTTACCCAATTTACCCATACAACCAGTGAAGATAGTCAATTCACTGAACATGAACTGTGTCTTTTTAAGCTCTGCTTTATAAGCAAAATGAGATTAGTAGGCAGTCCTATTTGCTGATTGCGTAATTAGTTGCAGCCATAGTAAATAAGACGTTGATTTCACTCAGATTGTGTACGCACCAACATACCCTTGTCAGGCTGTAATTTGCGCTGGGAGCTTTATGTATGTACATCTCTCCCCAGAATTAATTAATATATTGCAAATAATACTCTCAATTTTCTAGTTCTCCTTTAAGCACAGCAAACAAAGTGATATAAATCCACACAAAAAACACAGAAATGTATCTTTGTCCATGGGAAATGGTCCTTATTTGAAAATTTCACTGAAAATTTAGTTGCCATTGCTTGCCTTTTATCATCTGCATTGTACAAGCAATTCTGGAGTACCAGCTACATTCTGACCAGAGTTGCTGCAACACTGCAGTGACATTGCAACATGAGGTTTGTGAATGACCCACAGAGAGCTGCTTCACATTCGCTACGTGTCATATTTCCAGCAGTATGAGAAAATGCTGACACGGCGTCCTTACCCACAGTGCTTCATGTTCTGAGGTTTGTCCATGCGGATGGCCAGCTTGATCTTTAGATCGTGGTCGGGACAGGCCTTAGTCAACGCCATTTTATGCAGTTCAGATTGCTTAGGGCTGTTCGGGGTTGGGTGGAGGACAACCTGCGTACATAATTTAAAAAATCAATACATTTCAGTGAAAATAAAGCTAGTTTAAAGGATTCTAGTACCTGATTGATTGGTAAAGATGAATAAGGTAACATGGTGGACGGTCTGTAGTCCTTATTGTAAATTATATTTCCGTTAATGAGTTGCAATAGATTGTGGTTAGTGCAGTCAAAATAAGTTGGCTGTCATTCCTCAGTCACTACTGCAGATAAACTGAACTCATATTTTGTCGTTTTTTTTTTCTAAACTTGGAATTCATTCACCTAAAGCTGTCCTGCCAGCCCTTAAAATGCTTTAAGACGTACGATCACAAATATGTGATTATAATGTTCTTAACTGAGAATCGTAGCACTGGTGTAGCAACCACTACTGATAATGGAAAGCGACAGAGTTCTAGAACACTGTCTTAGAATTTTGAAAAAAAAAAAACATTCCAAAAAAACCTACACTTCAAAGGATTAATCTGGGGTCCCTTTAGCTGTCTCACTATCAAAGGGAAGGCCCAGTATTAGTCAGTCCGGGGAAAACTGCTGAGGATTGCTCTTCTCCGAAAACTCAAGCTAATCCATTGCGAAAGCCAATGAAAGCTGGGACTGGTTAAGGAGCTCTATGAGAGCAGGGCTCTGCAGCAGCATAAGATTAAAGGGCCCTGTCACAGTCAAGGTCAATGCAACAAGGTGACGCCTAACAGCTTTCACAGCATCTACGCCTTCACCGGGAAATTTATCTGCTGCATTAACATGGGAAACGGCGAAACGATCATCCTTTCCATGGTCAGCGATGGCCGTAAGATAGGTAAAAGACAGGTTCCTGCATGTCGGCTAATTTCAGTGTCGCTAATGTCTCACGTTTAGATTGTTATACCAAAACGGCAGTTTTTATGCTATCATTCACGGGAGAATATAATAAAATTAATTCATACATTCAACTTGTTTTTATTTTGGCTTGTGGTCAATCCAATTGCAATATAAGCATTAGCTACAGCAAGATTCTGAAATTTGCTTGCTTTGATTTTTACCTTAAAATTTACTCAGACTCAAAAACCTTTAGATTGAAAATGGCTGAATTAAGAGTGGTGAGTAACAATGGACACCCGCAGACACTGTGGCACTCCGGGACCAGCTTCAGATCGCTGACCTTAATAAACTGAACAGGATGAACTGCTGCAAAAGTCCACCACAGTCAGCAGACAGTTTAGCCAGGGAACCCTTACGGTCAGGATGCAATTTAAACAAGGGCAGAGTGTACTGGACCGTTAACTAGGGAATTTAAATGAGGACACAGTGAATCTGACCATTAGCAAGGTGTTTAAATGAGGACAGAGTGAATCTGACCAATGGCAGAGAGTATAAATGAGGACAGCGTGAATCTGACCAATGGCATGGAGTTTAAATGAGGACACAGTAAACATGACCATTAGCTAGGGAGTTGAAATGAGGGCAGAAGGAATCTGACCAGTAGCAAGGAGTTTAAATAAGGACAGAGTGAATCTGTTCATTAGCATGGAGTTTAAATGAGGACAGAGTGATTCTGAACATTAGCAAGGAGATTAAATAAGGACAGAGTGATTCTGACAATTAGCAGATAGCTTAAATAATAGCAGAGTTAGAGTGGTAGGTAGGAAAGATGACGAGATGGACAGTGGGTGAAGAAGAAAGGGAGGTGAGAGAGTTCAGGACTGAGGGAGAGAGAAAAGGAGAGGGACGGGGAGAAATAGTGAATGAGAATAAGGAAGGAAGAAAGGATCATACTCTGCCAAGCTCCTTGTCTTCAAGTGCCAGCACCCCCGTGCTCTCTGTGAAGAGCTTCACTTTGACAGCCGGAAGAGGATGTGTTGTGGTGAAGTCTCCTTGAGTCCCCCAGCTGCAAGATAAAAACATACAACTGAGTACATTACATTTTTACATTGTGGGCATTTCACAAGCTCTCTTATCCAACTTTTTTACACACGGTGTTCATTTACACAGTTGGACACATACCGAAGCAATGCAGATAAAGTTCTACAGCTCAACAGCAGTGTTGCTTAGGCTACAAGGCCAGTTTCTAAACTATTATACTACACCGCCACCCAGAATAATTGATCAGAACCAATCATGGTACAGCAACCAACCTTTGGGGTTTCAGCTGTGAGGTAAGCCATGCACAAGTTGCCTGAGTATATAAAAACGTGCGTACACCCACACCCACACGCATACACACACACACACACACACACACGGCACACACATGCCCACAACTCCATTTGAGACTTGTCGTTAGGTGCAGTACTGTGAAGCAAGGTAATGAGCAATGTAATGAGCAATGTTTCCACAATGCCTCTTCCATTATACAAGCTTGCAGATGACCACAGTCATCTAGGCATTACTATGACCACAAAAATTTGGTCTCGTTCTGCTTGTATCTTAGGGTTGGCCCTGCTAGATATACACTAGGGTCTCAACCCTCCTCTGGCCTGACCTGGCAGCTGCAGTCAGGCCTGCACCAACAGTGCAAAAAGCACATTCATCCAGAGCACCTACTGCACAGCCCAGCTGGTGGACTGCAGAGTGAGAAGCAGCAGCAGTGTGGTCTCAGAAGACCTGTATGCTCATTACCATTCCACCAAAACTGAACTAAAATGTTGTAGGGATGGGGTACACACTGACACACACACACACACACACACACACACATACGTAAATTTACCATCTGATTGCATTCATTCTTATAATTGCTTTTGGAGGCATGGTAAATAAATTAGAAAAACCTGTAGAGCATCTTGCAATGATTTCCAACTGCCATATGGTGTCAACAACATAAATAAAAGGTTTGGATAAACTTGTATTAGACTCTGTATTCAAAAAACATTTGATTTCATTCAGGCAATAACAAAGATGATCACATTTCATACAGATTGTACTGCTAGATATGTCTTATATGAAGTGACTTTAGTAATTGTAAGCAGATATCAATGAAGTGATATGCACTGCTCATATCCTGTACACTGTGTAAGACTAAAGTCAAGATCGACCACTGGAGAAATATCCGATAGGAAATGATATCAGATGTGAAGACTTAATATATGTGAATAGTGCATAAAACCTTCATGAGAATGATTTATGAGTAGAGAGTTAAAGTGTGTTTTAAATGCCAGGTAAGGCAGGGTTTAACATTCATTTAACTTCAATATCCAGCATAGATAACATGGATCATATGAAATTAAATAAGAACCATCTCTGTTTCCATTCTGTCTCTATAAAACGCCATGGTCCACCAGCCCAATAAACCATTGGTCAGTTAATTATGATTTCAGGTGGGTGGGGCTCCAATTGTAGGTGGCAATTTGAACCAAATCGATAATTGAACTATAACACTGAGTAAAGCTAAGAAAAAAATATGAATACTGGAAACAAGTAACAGCAATTGTAACCTCCCTTTTAAGATGCTTTAGAGTGGGTGTGCTGGCACACAGATATATAAAACTTCTTAATTTTTCAATCTTCTAAACAATTTAAAATTATTGACATAACAGGCTCATGAAAACAAAACAAAAACAAATCCAATTTCTGTCCGTAAATACATTAACAAATAATACAAATGTTACTTTTCTAGTGCAATAATTTTTTTTTTTTTTTTTCCATTATTTTAGTAGATTCCTGGTAGCCATTGATTTCACGCCTAAAGAGAAGCACTATAAAGTATGCACTGTAACTGACTGGATGTTCTTGTAACAGCTTCATTTTTAGAAATGAGGAACAAAAGCCTTATTTCTGCCCGAAAGGCCGGTGGAAAGAACGCACATCTGAGCCGGTTTTGTTCGTGGGTGAGCTGCAGGCAGTTTCTGACAGGCTGTTAGCAGCTAATCCCATTGGTTTACACTGACAGCTCTGGGAGTTTGCCATGAAATGCAGCTGATGTTGCATCATGTTGCACTCTGTGTCCAGAGAGGGAAATGGGGAGAGCACAGAGGGGGGAGAGAGCAAGAGATGGGGAGGGTACAGAGAGAATGAGAGAGAGGAGGAGAGAGAGAGGGAGAGAAAGAGAGAGAGACACATATATGCACAAAGTCAAAGACACACAATTCGGGACAACATAGAACAGGTTAGCTCATCTCTAGTTGAGGACCTTGGGCCAGCATGTATCCTAGCTGTTATAATTCTCTCAGACCTGCAGAGGGCAGTAATGGCGAATGAGATGAGCCAGGCCCGAACGCTGGGATCCCAGAGCACCAAAGCTGTGTATCCCTGCAACACAGCAAGGTTGGCAAGGCTGCCATCCTTGAGGGAGAACAGCTTTCAAATTGAATCTTTAACTGGATCAGTTATTTTCCCAACTGTACTTGAAGAATGTCTTTGAAAATAAAAAGACTAGAATATTCTAGGTATACACAATAATAATAAATACCACAATGTGTTTTGTTCACCCAAGGGATTTGTTCAGAATGAGAGCTAGCAACACACCCAGCCCTTGGGGGAAGTGGTTGCCAGGTATGTCTCTTGTGATGAGAAGCTTTAACAGACTAGAACACATAATATTCCAATTATCTCACTCTCTTCTCAAAGACTACACGCCGCGAGCCAATTTGAAAGTGCGGCAGTAACTACAAACTTGCCATTTGCTATACAGAAAATGATAGCATAAAAATGTTAAAAAATGTATAGAGCAGGTTATTGAGCCTGACTAATCTTGTCATTTACCTATAAAGATATTACAGAGTATCCAGCAATGCCTCAAGCATGGACATCAACACCCCACAGGTCTCTGCCTCCCATGAATTTATGAAATTTAGCTATATCTAATTTCCACATATGCCCCCTACTTCTACTAACAGAACCCAGCTTGAGATAAATCTGAGTCGTTGTTACTATACCTGCGCGTAAGTGTCCTTACATCTCCCCTTGTCATTTTTACATTACATTCCAGAAACCAGTTTAGTTTGAACTCTTTGTACTTTTTCAAGAGCTTCTGCATTTTTCTTGTAGAGCTTTTGTATTTTTCTTGTGGTACACTTGTGATTTCTTGTGATTTCGCCTGGCGCCTAGTCTTTCTGTCAATGGTACAGGACTATATTAATTTTGTCTATGTTGTCTCTTCACCCCTTGGCCATTTGTTTCATCTACTTGAGATTGTTTGCATCCTGCAAGGAATAAATGATCATTTCAGACAGAGGTGAACATTTAATGTTGCCTTGTCTGTGCAAATGATATTGAGGAAAACAGGCAATGGCAGGATTTATGAAGAACTCCATAATATCTTTGACATCTGTAGCCATTCATCCCAGAGACAAAAAAGAAATCTCACAGGGTAGCTTATTATGCTATATGTATGCCTCTCTGCTATAAGTCTGGAGAAAACAGTGCAGTTTAGAGCAATTAGCCCACCCATTTTTCTACCCAACCACATGAACACAGTGACGGCAAATCTTAGAAGAAGGCCATAAGATTTATGCATCAGCTATGAGACAGAGGGAAGCACTTGGATGGTGGGAGGAGGCACTGGAGATCTCTCAAGACCTGAACACCTGGGTTCTGAGACTACTAACTGGACAAACACTCCGGGCAGGCGTGCTGTAATATTTGGATGAGCAGGAAATAAGCAGACTTTGGGGGAATACAGCAAGTCAGCTTGATATCTAGAGAACGAAATCTTGAAATCCTCTGAATATTCATCTGTGATTGTGTGTGCACCTTTCACTCTCTAAGCGGCAGCCCACTATATTAGCTCACAGCTCTATGCAGTATGCAAGCTTTCTCATTTAGGGTAATTTCATAGACCTTCATAAAACCGGGCAGGTCAACTAAGAAATCAATGATCTTTTGCACTGTTGAGCAGCAGAAATAGTGGGTAAGCAATGCCACAGGTGGGATGATAAGGAGGTCTGATGTAGTGCCGGTGACTAACCAAGTCCATTGCTGATTAGCCTCAGCAGTCAGATGCAGAGGTGGGGAGTCCAAGGGTCAGGCCATGTGATTCTTCCACCCATGAACTCAGCTGATTTCACTAATTGGTTCTCGTGGCTGGAGTATTGTGCAAATTAGCAAATACAGGTGATTGGGTAGGACTGCTGGGGAGGACTTTCACTTCCTGAAACTGGATTTTCCACCTCTGGTCAGATGAGCAGAGTTGTATGGCTTCTGGCACCTTTACCTGAATGTCCAATGTGACCACAATATGGCTTTGCTTCGACTTTAAATACAGAAATTAAATTAAATTACATTTTTTTCTATATTCAAACAACCACAACCGAACAGTAATTGCCATAAATTATTTACTTGCGTTTAATGTAAATACATTATATGGCTGTGTATACATGTGCGTAAATGCATGTGCGTTTGTGTGTTTGTGCATGTGTGTGTGTATGTGTGTGTGAATGGGTGTCAGAGACATCATCTGGTAATTTGTTTGATAATAAGGATTTTGGTCTCAATATCTGTTTTATCAGAGAGGCCATAAAAATATGTAAAAAAATGTACACCTAAAGATATAGGACAGCTGCTCATCAAGGTTACAAGACAACCTGGGGTTGGGTGCATGGCTAAAGTATATCACAGATAATGAACAAACCTTGTCAAGACAGAAGGCAGGGAAATAAGGTCATTCCATATTACATTTTTCACAAACATTTGGCTTTGCAGAAAATGGTTCATTAAGGAAGCACTTGCTCACACATTAGCTTAAATGCTGACCTTTGCCTCCACACCTGCTTCAATGCCTGACTGAACAAAACAAATGATTCATAAAAGAGGAAATGTAAAAAAATGTCTGTCACATTTGACCTTGTCTGTCACACAACACACAACCACTGATTTGCTTTTCAGTTTTTATTATTTATTTATTTATTTTTATTTTTTATCATTAAGACCTGCAGTCTAAAAGTAGCTAAGGACTTTAGACTTCAGATCATTGGAGACGTGGTCAATGTAAAGGCCTCTGAGACATGTAAATTCACAATGGTGATGATTATGCCAGTTTATGCCCTAGGTGTGCAGGGAATAAACTGGCATATTGGGGGTTCAGGCCTGGATCTCTGTAAAGCTGCTTTGTGACAATGTGCTTTGTAAAAAGTGGTCCACAAATACAATTTAATTGAAGCTTGATATGCTCCATAGATCATGAACATGCACACACGGACGTTAAAAATATAACCGATTATATGTATATGTTTTGTAAAAATAAAAAAAGCTCATAATTGTTTCTTTTTCAGGGTTAAAGTGACAGTTTGGGGTTTTGTTCAAGAAGCTCGCCAATCCATCTCAGGGCACACACACCATTCACTCACACACTCATAGCTATGGGCAAGTTAGAGTCTCCAGTTAGCCTAATAGGCATGTCTTTGGACTGAGGGAGGAAACTGGAGTACATGCGGACATGGGGAGAACATGCAAACTCCACACAGAATCTGGGAACTTCTTTCTATTAAATCTTGGATTTGGTTCTAACCAAACATGTATGGCTTTTAGGAAATAGTTTATTCTCAATCTTACAAGTCTTTGTTATGATACATATACTCCCATGCATGTTTGATGGGTATCACGTGGCCTTAGAGAAAATTCCTTCACATGAGCTGGGTCAGGTAGTGATAGTAATTATGCCAGCAAAGTAACTCACATGCAGCAGAATAATCCCTAGGGTAATGTAGAATAGCTGCTGCTAAAAATTTAAACATTTATTACACTACCCGGTTTTACCTTTTGAATGTTCTTGCTACTGTTTAATGTTTAATGTTTAGTTAGAGGGCTTTTCATCTGTATTTATGCAACATTTATCTTAATGTTCGTCTACTGAAATTTCCCTTGGGAAAAGACTAGAACAAGAAGTTGTTTTTATTCTTAATGTTATTCTTAAGCTTAAATCCTCATATTCCTGACCCACAGGACATATATCTGTGCATCAAAAGTAGCAGGAAGGTGAACACCTGGCACTACTGCACACCAATCCAAAGAAGTAGGGCAGAGGATGAGCATTTTAATGCCATGAGATAATGAGCCAACTCCATCTTTTTCCCAGATGACTTAAATTCCAGGAAAAGGCCCAGCGCGCACACATCCAGGAATGCTTTCTCAATTCCTCACCCCCCAATTAACTCAATTACCATTAACCTCGTTCACACCGCTGCTCTGCAGCAAAAAACACAAGGGTCGCAAGGACACAGGTGGCCCTCAACATCCCGTAGTCTGGCTCAGCAACCGCCATGCCAACTAAGCTGCCACAATATTTTACACCTGAAAGGACAACCACAGTGTAAATGCACCATTATTTGCAATATTATCTACAGTAAAAAATTAACCTAGCTAGTCAGTTATAAGGCAGTCTTATTTTACCTTAATTGTGTTTCCATGGAGCTGAAAAAAAGCTCCTGGGTAGCTGTTTCGTTGTTTATCAAGCAAAGGAAGCTGCTCTCTTAATGTTGCCCATTGAGGAATCATCATTGCTTAACAATTTATCTTTACCTGTACTATTTAACATATGCAATTTCCTTTATATCTTCAAAAATAGTTTTTCATTTGATTTCCCCCGTGCTGCATTATATTGAACTTGATGCATTTACACTCAAAAAATACATATGTCTGCGGCCGCAAAGAAAAGAAGGTGGAGTGAACCTTTCTGAAAATACTGGCTAGCTCCCGCAATTATACACAAAATTATTATCTAAATTTCAGATTAACTATTCCCTGTGTCCCTATTATTTGGTATATTTGAACAAATCCAGCATTTATTTTGTGAGAAGGCACCATACAAAAGTACACCGCTAGATGGCAGTGTGGAGAATTTCCTGGTTTATGTGTGTCCTTGCAGAAACAGGAAAACTTAATCCAGATGCTTTAAATGCTATAAAAAGCTGCAGAATGAGAAGGTGAGAAACATAACAATGAGGGAGTTTATAGAATCTAGCAGTATGTTTATTTTATTCATTTTTTTTTTCATTCCATAGCATTTGGTAGAAGGGTGCTCTTTTGATTTGTCACCTTCATTTTTAGCCATGGTTCCTGTTTTCATGAAATTAAGCAATGACACCTTCTCAGTATGTCCTCACCATGAAGATAATCATGAACCAAAACTAACAGCGGAGCTTGTAATCTTGCTGTTTGTCTGTTTCCTGTTGCACATGACAGGAGGGCATGGAATGAAATCTCAATTATATCAGATCAGCATCAGCTGTATTATGTAACAGATCAATAAAAAAATGCACATTCTCTAGCTCAGTTAGATCTCTAATTTCCTAAGTTCACCTTTTTCAAGGAAAACAGAAAGCAAGTTTGAAGATTATTCATATCCTTATTGTATTTCTGAAGAGAAAAAATAGTTTCTGGTTCTCATACATATATGTATGGACTGTTTTGTTTTTCTTAACATTCATAGAACATTCCTTCCTTGAAATACACCTAACAGCTTTAGAAAAAAATTCAATGTAACTGTGTTTGTAATGTGTGGACTGGGCAAGGTTTGAACAGACAGGAACAATCAGTAAGAAACATAGCAGGTTCACTGCAATCACACACAGCCCTCAAATTGGTTTCCCATCTCGCAGAGAGGAAACTCACCCTAGGACACAAGCATATGCACCCGGCTAAACACACCCAGCTAAACATACTCAGCCATATGCACACGGCTAAACACACAAAGCCATACACACCCAGATATACACACCCAACTAAGTACACCCAGCTAAACACATTTATACTTCACTGGAAGGTTTCCTGAAAAATACTGACTGTGCGAATTTACTGTAGGTAATTCTGTGCTACATTATTCAAACATTGAGAGCTTGAGGCATCTAGGTTTGCATATAATATTTTCTTTAAAAAATTGATATTAATACTCTTTTTTATTGAAAAGAGTCGTTTGTCTTCCTATCATATGTTGTGCTTTATTCAGTTGGTGAAAAAGCACAGAGGGTTTCAGATAGAGATGAAATCACAGCTCAGACTGTACCATGGTGGGGGATCGAACTGTACAGGGGGACTCACATGGCTTCAGAGTCAGCTGCCCTATGGACCTACGGAGTTATCACCAGGAGAATGCTCTTCAGCATTTCTTCATGACATATTCAAACTAAGTACCTGCCTTATATCCCTGGCCCCCTAGTGGTATGGGCGGTACCATCCATAGAATGGGAACACAGCAAAAATCCACAATTCATTAAAACATAGCCGACAAACATGCTGTAAATTCATACTTGGTGCCTTCAATAAATAGACTTGTCTCTGGCCAGAAAAACCATTCAAGTCATCAAAATAAAAGCCTGAGCCATCCTTTTGAAACTAACATCTTGTAAAATACAGGATATAAACTGTGGCGGGTATACTCAAAGAAAATGGTTTGTCACTCTGGTCAAGTTGTTGAAGAGATCGACAAAAGTGAATTTTCAAGGTAAAAATGAGTCTTTTCTTGGAAACACTTGTATGTTGGAGATTAACTATGTGCCACCATTTTCCCACTAACTGATGTGGACTTTGTTAAATAAACAGTAGAGCAAGTAAATTATAAGGCACTTCTTGTTTTTGTCCATTTTTATGAATATTATGCGTGCACCATGAACACTTCCTCACATATTTAATAGTCTTTCACACTTGTCTTGATGGTACACATGTGCCTTTCAAATACTGCCATGCCTGCTGTGTGTTAGCACAAAGTTATAAGGTTGTATCTAAGAGTCGTGCAAACCAGGGAAAAATTGCCCTTTTTTAGTGCAAGATGGGATTTAAGATGAAATTATAGTTTTTTTAAAATTGCATCTATGTTACAATAATTCAGATCCCCACCATTTCTGAATTCCCATTGTGGACAGAAAACAAGAAATAGATTAATTAGTTGTTCACCTTTGTAGAAAAGGGTAATTCATTTCTAAATGTTTAATTGTATGAAAGTTCTGTTGGTGATTTGTGCATAGTACCCATTGTACAGTCTACATTTGTGCATAGTACCCATTGTACAGTGCCCATCATTGTACACTGACCTATGTACAGTGATCATCAGTGTACAGTGGTCTGAAAGTGCATTACTGATCAGGGCAATTATGTATCGTTCATGTAGTCCCCATTAAAATGCCCACTATAATCTGTCTGGCTATGTCCGTGTGCACAAATCCTGGAGCTCCTCTGTCTTGATTAAAAATGGCAGTTGAGCTCACAGCAGTCAGGGACGTTCCTTAAAATAGCACCGGCACGAGCAGCTGTCGTCACGGCTCTGGTGACCTGCGCTGCTGGCAGAACGTCTCATTTCAATTTCAAGGTGATAAGGCCGCTGCGTTCTGTTCTCGCATTCCCACAAGGTGCGACTGCCATTGTCTAATGTGGAAAATAAAGAGACCTTCTTGTGGTCCAGGTCAGGAGCCACACCTTGAGCAACCAACAGCAGTTTGATGTACAAGATTATGCGCATACAATACCTGAAAAACCAAACTAAAACAAAAACAAAAACCAATCAAAAAGCCGCATATTCAAATAAAAAGAATCCCAACCACACTGAAAACATCAGTCACTGAGCCGAACGATGGAAAACGAAAACTCCTTCTGCCAAAAACATTCGTCATCTAAACTAGGTCTGGACACTTCCTGGGCTGTTTATCTCCCAAATAAAGAAGGCCTACCCAGCCAGAGCTGCTTATATCCGTAGATGCCGCTTGGTGCTCACGTTAAAGGGGGGGATCAATGCTGGCCTCCTGTGGTGTGCTTTCTAATCCCGTGAAAGAGTTGCTGCCGTGCGGATGATCAGCCGCAGACTGCGGCTCCCCCCAGTGGATTTTTTTCAGGGAATTACACAACCCACTGAGACTCCGCAGGTTACAGGAACGCACCAACAACTGCATGGTGAGGCCCTGCCGTGGGTGTGTTTATTGGTGTGTGTGTGTGTGTGTGTGTGAGAGAGAGAGTGCATGCTATAAGCCTACTTATATATCTTGTTGCCTACGTATAGCCAGACAAACTACATGAATGTTGTGTGGGCACAATGTCACAGATCAGACAATGCTGGTCTGTGGGGGAGGTCAATAAGAGAAAGGCCTATATTGCCGCCAGTTTTTTAAATGTGACAGTTAGCCAACATTACATTTTTTAGACTTCTGTACATTACCATTCCAATTACTAATATTAATTAGCTAAGTAGCAGAGATGGTGTACTCTTTTGTGGCAGAATATCAACATTGGTTCCATCTAATGCAAAAGAGTTGCAATATGGATTAAACAATGATAACAATAAGGTCAAAATACATCAATAATTTTTTCAGACAAAAAATTCAGTTGCAATTGTCGTTTTTCTTTGTCTGATGTATCCCCATGTGCCGATTTAAGTGTGTTATTTAGACAAGATTACATAGGCTGCTCTAGCTCTAAAAGCACTTGACAAGCTTGCATTCAAAAGCAAGGGGCAATGGCTATTCTATTGCTTGCTAGCTAGCTAGCAGGATTATGAAAACTATCACCATGTAAATCTGTTTTAGAATATTAGAATACACATATATTTACTTCAGATGCAGCTTCGACTTTACTAGCTGAGATTCATTGCTTTGTGATTGGTCTGCAGAATGGACAGCCTCATGGTATTGATTTTTAACAATTCCTCATTGTGTAAACAAACTAAATTTCGTTGAACCAAGCAATCAGCTGTTTTCTAAGTCATTATAATTAGCTGAGATGGAAGCCATGTTCTGTTCAGGCATTCAGAGTTGGATGGTGGTGAGAGGCTGAGCCATATAATTTTAATTATAGTCAGTCAGGGTTCAGTCAAAGCTCAAGTCACAGAACGTTATTTTCAATGCGGTGAAAACCACCGCAATCAAAACTGTGTTATTTCAAGAAAATGATATAACTTGTTACTGACTGGAGGAGAAACCAAACAGCTTCATTTTTCCTGGAGTAGTTTCATGCCTATCATAACTTCTTATTGTGTTTACAATCATACATAAATTCCACGGACACTATCATATCCATGAATAGCATCTTTGTTTTGGTCAGAAAGAGAGTAGCATCTACATACTTTGGTTTCAGAAAGGACCCAAAATTGTTTACAATCTGTCCTGTCTTACTGAACACTCTTTCAGAAGGGACAGATATTCTAGACATTGCTATGTCCATGCATCTGTGGTGATTGTTACAGAACCGCATTCTGTCAACAAGTGTTTGGGCAAGTTATCAGTGTGCAGAATGTTATGCAAGAAAAAAAAAAGTAAGTTATCTTAGCTGATTTCACAGTGTTATCAGTTATTATTGATAAATTGAAAAGTGGTCCCAGCTCTATTGGACACCCTTTGCCTAATAAAGTAAAACACTTACGTTGGTTTTGAGGCCTCAGCCTGGTCAGTCTGGAGCTTCTCCCCACCTTCCACTTCCATGGTACAGTAAACGATACGATTGGGGGCCAAAGACTTCAGCCCTTGCACCTCCATGATCACAACCTTGGAGAAACAACAGAGGAAGTAATACAATCTCCCTCTAGTGTCAAAGCCATTGAAAACTACCAGTGTTTCTAAAGTCTCAAATCTACTGTCTTGCATTCTCAACAATCAGCATGAAAATAGTGCAGTATAATCAAGTGCAGGGACAAGGGGAAAAATTAAGTCTGAAAATTCAGAAAGGGAAAATAGTTCATTGGGGAACATTGTCCTCTTCTGGGGTACATTCATCCTCTGAGTACTTTGGTTTTTAGTTAATGATTTATATAAAACCAGAATGCAAACCTAAAAAAAATAAAAAAATTAGGGTGCATAGATGATACTCATTGCTGAAAATTGTGATTCAGTGGAGCATATTGGATCTTTTGGAATCATCATAACGGATGGGCATAATATTGATCCAAATGAGTCAATCTCGATACAATGAAAAAAACAACCAAAAACCACAACCTTCGACTTCTGATTTTTTGAAGCGACTTCAGACAAAAAGAAGCCCAAATTCATGTTTTATAGGTGAACTTTTATAAGCTGCATTTTATAAACCGTTAAAGCCAATGTAGAAACCAGACTGTTATGGTACCATCTCATGCAGGGATGGTACCATATTTACCAAGCCTTTCATAGTACACAGTAGAAGTGCTAGGATCCCTGTCGATATCCCAAGTATACCTACTATGAGCTAAAAAGGATAACTGATCCGTGATACTCTCAGACACTTTACGAGTAATGGACACTGGTTTTCCTAAATGAGTCCTCAGCTCCATTTCCACATTAGCAGATTTCATTGCATGAGTCTAGCCCTAAAAACACCAGGAAGTTGTTTGCAATGTACCTCTAGAGTGAAGGAGAGCACCACATCAGACTTGGAGAGCTGGTTTTCGTCCTCCTGCCCCATGTCGATGATGGAGGTGTTGTGGCCTCTCTTCAGCTTCTGCAGTTTGAACTCCCCACCTTTGGACACTGGCATGCTTTCCAAGTTAGCCATGAGCAGGTTGACTGAGGACTTCAGCTCCTCAATGTACATGGCTTCCATCTCTTTGGACACAAATTTTGGAAACTTCCCTGCCTTTTACAAATACAGAAGAAGGGAAACAGTCTTATGGACACATTTCGTGTTTAAATGACATCCTAGGGATATTCTTCACATGAGTGAACCAGTGAACCTTGACATCAGGAGAGGGAGATTTGATGATTTTATATCATCACTGACATAAAACACAATTTCAGCTGCGATAAAGCTTTCATGCAAACTGAGGACACATGACAAAAAATGTCTTAAAATTTTAAGTCTCATGACAAGACTTAAACACTTTTTTTTTTTTCCACTCAAGTAGAATTATCTTGTTTTAAGCTTTTTGCTTGACAAATTGTCTTACTTTACCGGCAAATCTTGAAATTAATAAAATTGTCTCACCTCAATGGCAATCTTGTTGCCTTATTTAGAAATAAAATAGATGTAAGTAACGGAAAGTAATAGAAATAACATTTTAAGTCTAAATATAAGACAGAAATACTTAAGATTACAGATTTTTGGTTTTTGCAGTGCATCATCCTTCATATTTCTCTGAAAAGCTTCTCAGGGAATTACTTCTTACCATGAAACACGTCATATGCCACCCAGTTTTTTCTTGTTTTGAAAAGCCTAGGTTTAATAATATTTCAACAAAAGGTAATGGGTGGTATCACTATATTGAAGTAGAACCGCTGTAAAACTGAGTTCTTTTCCCAGATTCCTTTTTTGTTGCCAATGGTTGCTCGCTGCACAACATCACATGACACAAATCGAAGCATGTCTATACTAGCCAAGACCAGTGAGAGCCACAAGAAATCACTCTGTTTGTTTTGACAGTTAAATGAACAATTTTCACTTTCACAAAGAAACGCTGAACAAGGGCAGCCAGAAAACGACCATGGACTCGGGGGGGGAGGGGGGGGGGTATGAAAGGGTATGAAAGTTCAATCCCTGTTTTGTAATAATTGTATTCAAGAGATCTGAGAAAGCCAAAGCACTGTAATTTTCAAGATTAATTTTAGTTAAACATGTTCACGTTAAATGTAAGAATGTGAAGATAAAGACACATTAAAGACAGATTCACATTCAATAACTTTTATTATGTTGTGCCTGTGTTATCAGTTATTAGTCAGAAACATTTTTTTTTATGAAAACTGCCAGTCCTCTTTGAATTGAAGTTTGCAGATAACAAGTCTGAGCATGCCTTCCCTTGGTACTAAGGTCATTGTCAAAATATAGAACTCCAATAAAAACACTTAATACCACAAAGTGTACTGTGACTTTTCCTCCAATCTGATCTTCTGACTTTTCCTCCAATACCTCCCTTGCATCCGGACCCAAATGGAGACCTGTGCGCATCCAGGTCATCTTGACTGGAACCCTGTCGCGAACCTGACTTCGAATAAGAAAGTTTCTCAAGGAGTTCACACACCTGCTGGGACCTTGGACCAGCTGATAAGCTGACATAACAGAATTGGGACTGGCCTTCCCATGTTTTTGCTGTTAAGTATTAAAACACATTTTAACATTGGCATCAAAAAATAGGATAGCATAAAAACTGATTTGTCAGTTTACTGCTCTTTGTTGTTGTGTTTTGTTTTTCTATACGTGTGTTGGTCTGGAATAGCAAATTAAATGACCATGTTGTTTTACTTTGTTAAAACTTAATTTCAGGAGACTGATTAAACAAACTAGCCACATAATACAGAGCAGCGTGTCACTAAGCAATAACACAAATTAACCTTCATTAAATGGTAGTACTATTAACTTCTATATTTAGCTGTCGCAGAATTAACATTTCCTCTGATTAAGAATCATATAATATTATATGCAATTTTTTCAATTAGCATATTCATATATCCAGTATCATAGCCAATAAATATATATGCTTTTTCCAAACCATTGTCATGTCTACTTTATTTCACCAAGTTGTGCTCTGCAGACATACAGAATTATAATTGGTTGTTGAACATAATTTGTTCAGAATAAACCTGACCAAACCTCACTACAGTAATCAAACAACTCACGTGTAGTAAAAGTGCAGCTTCTCAGCTTTTATTAAAGGGTTGGACCGCTGCACACCTAAACTCTGCCTCTCCCTGTATCTCTGGCCTCGCCACCTCCCAGCCCGTTCAGGACCGCCCGGAACAGCAACCGCGGCAGCGAGCTAACAAGATCGTTGCGGCGGCAATCAATCAATCAGGGGCAAAAAATCAGTCAATCAGGGCCGCCCAGCCGTCTCTCATTACCTGTCCCAGCTGCCGCTCATCAGCCTCGCTCAAGGGAGAACCTCAGAGCAGCCAGAGCTCACTCTTTGGTTAGCTTGCTTAGACTCCCGCCTCACACAAATCTGCCTGTGTGGTTTCTCCTACAGAGACTGACAACGAAGCCACATTCCGAGGTGAATCCTTGCCTTAGAGCCTCCCCGTGCCTCCTGAAGCTGGCTTGCGGGTTTGTCAGGAAGCCTCTGAACCCACCTTCTCCTGAACCCTTGCACTCCAGTGGCCCTGGCTGTCCTCTTGCATTAAACAAGTGTGAATCCGCAATAGCTGCGACTGCACACGCACATGCATCCATGTGTGCATGGATCCACGCACACACCCTCACACAAACACGTGACCTCTTCTGTGGCTCATGACCAACCTCTCCACAAAATCTTGTGCAAATCTGTGAATCCATTTGAGATTTTGTGCCTTTTTGTGATAGGCCAAGCCCATCGCCACGCCCCTTCTTGGTCAATCGGCCTTGAAAGTTACTCAGTTGTACCTTCAGTCATGACCAACGTCCATGCCAAATGTCAGCCGACCGACCGACCGACAGACAGCGCTATAGAGCTGCCGGTCGCAGCTAATGAACCACGCCTGCTGGCTTGACTTACTACTCAGTTTCACCTTCTCAGTGCCCACCCTAGCTCTCATTCACATGGCAGCAGTACAGGGCATTTTAATACATTTTGGTTAACAGCGATTTGTTAGAGGAAGAATACTTTGAGTGTAATTCTGTGAGCAGCAGCAAGCAATCATCAAAAATCAGCACTGGAGAGGACTGATTGTTGGTTTGAAAAGGTGCTTGATTAGTGATGTGTGCATGTGATTGGTTGAGTATGAGAACACCTATTGTGTATGCGATTGGTTGAGTATGAGAACACGTAGTGTGTATGCGATTTGTTGAGTATGAGAACATGTAGTTGCTGAGGTTGACGAATGGTCGGCTGCAGCAAGAGTTTCCTGACCAAACTTGCTTTGCACATTTCATGCACAACACTCATAAAATCAAAAAGTACACAGGCTGCACAGGAGCATCAAGTATATTTTTATATTTGCAAAGCAACTGAAGCAAAGTGTCCAGCTGAATGCACCAAACCCTCATCAGGCCAATGACCTTCATGGCAGATTTATAAGAGCATGACTCATCCAGCCAGATGGAGTGAAGCCCTCTTTAAGTGTACACAATCTCTGTACCCTGTACCTCTCTCTAGATTGCCTCCAAAATGCTATGGAACCCTTTACTTAGAGCACTCAAATACAGTTTTATTGCTGGGGCTTGGAATATGACCTGATGTAACATAGTGGCGCCATGCCCATTCAAACTCAGGTGGCCCCCGATTTTTTATTTATTTTTGGCCCGTTGAGTCAAAAGTGTTCTTCCAAATATGGCACAGAACATATTTCATTAAGCTCCCAATACCCTTTTCCCCATGTTGCTACTTCCTTCAAGTCAGCCATCAGAAATCAAGCATCAAAGATAAACAAGGGACAAGATATTGCCTCACCGGGATTGATCCACAATGTATATCAGGACCAGAAAGAAATTTAGAGTTTTAAATGTCTGCAAACTAAAAATGAAAAACACCTTCAATTAACTTTTTACTCTCTTTGGTATTGAGTTAACTTGATTGCTAGTTATCTAGTAATCTAGAAAAACTGGCTTTCTGGTAGCTTCTATCCCCCTCTGGTTAGGTGCTTTATGTGCTGGATAACCTGGAAATGTGACTATTTTTCCAGTCATGGAGACCACATGGGAAATTAGCAAATGATTTAAAAATGCACCAATGCCACCAATGAGCTAAAGCAAAGTGCACTGCAATACAACAGCGTTTGGGGTTCAAAGTTTGGGGCATGTTCAATTATTTAAAAAAAAAAAGTTGCTCAAAAAGTCACGTGAAATGCGTGACTTTTTGAGCAACTAAAGAAAATGTAGATAGAAAACTTGCTGTCACATATGTATTCACAAGTTTTCTATCTACATTTTCTTTAGTTGCTAGCTGATTAGCCCATTTGTATTATTGCTAGTCAGCTAATGTTAGCTAGCTGAGGTAGCTAGCTAGCGAATGTGACAGGACAAGGGATTTTACAGAGACTTGAGAGTGATGATCCTCTGATTGGCTTTGCTTTTTTCCTATTTTTTCTGGCATGATGGTTATTGCAGTTGAAACAGAGAGGACCGAGAAAATCAGGGATGCATACATATGTTAAGGTAGGCACCCAACACCCAACACTTAAGAAACTTCTGGTTCTCTCCCTCTCTCTCTCTCTCTCTGTTTCTCTCTCTCCGTGTTGTCCTATGTAAATGTGCAGTTGATCAGATCTGGTCATGTACTCTCGCAGTGCATTCCGGAGGACTAGATGTGACGTATCACACGCTTACCCTCGCAATCTGGTCAGCCATTTGCAGTCGTCCATCCAGCTCTCTCCTGATCTGAGCGGCCTGCTCGTCTAGGTTATCCAGCTGGAGAAAAACAGGACAAACAAATAACACCATTTTTACATTCACTCACCATAATGCATTACATGCTTTCCAAACTGAAATGAATTCAAAATGATTAGCCAAGTAATTACACTGAAGAGCATTCACTTTGAGTGCATTCATATTTTAAATGAGGTGTTTTTCAAATACAACCCATTCCTGCATGTAGCCAGATAGACAGCAGGAACAGACCAAGCTGCTCCAGTGTTACAAGGAAAACTGGAAGTGAAGACTGCATGTAGACCATGATTGTGTGTTTGGGTACAGTATTTGTATATGAACACCCTCCCCTTCCATTACTATATACTATGCGTCTCTTATAAACGCAGGGCTCCGTTGAAAAATAGATTTATCAGTGGGAGTTTCCCGGATAAATAAATAAACATGTATGCGGAGGATAGTGAAACAGAGTGAAGATTTTGCACTGCGTCCAAACCATGCAATACAATCTCCAGCTAAAACAGCCGTTTGCTTTACAGGTAGTTTTGGTAGGGCAGTGGCACGCTCAAAGGCGTGCTTTTCCCGCACGGCGTGCCCTGGGGCGTTGGAACATCCTGAGAGAGCGCTCATGCCCCCCGGGCGAAGGAGCAGGTGGGTGTCGGCATGCCATTTCCCGGCTGCCCACAGCGGTCCCCGTCCAAAAGAAAAACACAGCGGGCTAACTGAAGCACCTGCACAATGCAGACTGACAGCCATTATTACGGTAGGCCTGAGTCACCGAGATTAAGGCACCGGGAAAGTGGTGCTGCTGTGGACCCCTGAGCTTTAGAAAAAAAAGTGAAAGTGGTATTTAACTCTCAGCCCAATAGAAAGCACAAGTCATTGTACCACAGGGTAGGGGAAACCGTAAATGCGATTAAAAATGGGGATTATAATTTTAAAATGGTCATTTTGATCGGTTATCTGATCTTACAAAAGTACAACCTTTATAAGAACATAACAGTATTATTATGAACGAGCCATTCAGTTCATCTTGGCTATTGACCATTTTCCTGTACAATAATCAAATGTGATTGGCAGTACATAATGGTTACCACAATGTAACTAAAATGTATAGTTCAATTAAACTGTTTCTGTGTGTGTCAGGAAAGCCAAATAAACTATGGTTAAAATTTCTGTGCAGCCCTGTATATCTTCACAAACATAACTAGCTACAGCTAAATTAGCCAAAAAATCCTTCATTGTCTACCGTTATAACAGGGAAGCAGGATGTGGCCGCTTTACTCAGGTTTCAGTTTTGGCTAAATCAATTCATTAAACCCTGTTACTCCATCCTGGCAAACACAAAGCTGTTAACCTGAGGACACCCTGTGTTGAAGGGCCAGCATAAGTCCCACTAACTTAACACATCCACCCCGGTGTTCTACCTAAACCTAACACTACGAGTTCTACCTACCTAAACACTCTAGGGTCTCAAAGTAAGGGGCGAAATCATAATAGTTTCGCAATTTGTTTTAGAGCAAACATTGCTCTATCCGCAGAAATCACCTAGGACCAATTAGCCTCCAAGTTGTTTTGTGTAGTTCCAGTTGTAGTAAACGCAGGCATCTTAATTGGTGTGTTTACTGTTGTTTCGGTGCACTGTGCAGTGGGAGTGAAAGTTCACCGAGTTTCTGTTGTTAAATATCGACTACATTTTATATGCAGGCTCAAAGGATCTGACTGGTAATGTGCTATCCTCATATGAGCACCAGTTTGGTTGTTCCATATTTCAATTGTATTAGAGATGAAAGCAAAGTGAAATTATGATGACTAAACAACAAAATAAATACATTAAATCCCATTTTAAAGGCACAGAATTCACCTTCAACTCCTACAAGGTGATTTACTGGTTATGTTTCCACCAGGTCTTTTTTTTTTTGCAATGTAATCTCATTTCTCTTGTCACAAACCAAGTCATTATTTAAAGCCTAGTCATTCTGATTTACATACAGTATACATATAGTCATTTTGATTTATATACAACAGATAATGCTTTTGATTTTTTGATAGGACTTTGGCTCAAAAATAATCCGTAATAAGAATTCAGTAATTCGCTAGTAAGCAGGAATCTTCATTGAGTGGTACTGAGCAAAAGTGAGTCTGAGCTCCTCAGAACTACCTTCAGACAGCTGTTGGCCTCGTTTTGCCAAGGAGCAATGAAATTCTCACATTAATAATGAATATACATGCCAGCACATGCCAGTAATTTAGAGTACCTGACAAAGTGGTTGGTTCAGGATTGGGTCACTCTCTCCTTCTCTCTCTCTCTCATTGATTTAATTGAGAACCGAATTAAAGCTCTGCCTCAGCTTCTACTCCGACTGATTAAAATTAGCCACCATTGCACCGAACCCCCAGTCCTCTGGGATGCTGTGGCAAAGGAAAACTTTGGGTAAGACAAGATGAGAAACTGTCTCATGGCACCCCCCTGGCAGGTTCGGGATCACGAGAGTCAAGACATAATAAGTTCCTTTTAATATCAAACTCATGATTCTCACAAGTGATAATTCTTCTTAGAAAATTTAAAGGGATAGTTCCATTTCTGTAGTTTTAAAAATATTTACTATTTCAGTTTTGGTGTGCATTTTTGTTTGGCCAAGAAAATTGTTGTATGTTTACGAGGACATTTAGTTTTTGATGACCTGCTGTTTACGATGGTGGGCAAAGAGGCATTCACTAGTTCATAGTCTAAAGCAAGAAAATGCATTTCAACTGCAAAAGCCACAAGGACAGCTATGTTACCAGTGGCTTCTCACATGTAAATGAACTGATTAGTCATAAACTGTGTTCCATATGGCTTTCCATATCAACATTACTGCATAGGCCTTTGGGAGTGAGACCTTGCATTGCTTGAGAACTGAGAAGTACCAGCACAAAAGCCTTAATAAAAATGATCAAGAAGGGTTGCATAAAATAAACAACAAAGGTAAAGAGCTATATAGTATGCTTGAAATATTGAAAAATAAAAAAAAATATGCAAGCAGTTGGGGTTTAAAAAATGTATTGTCTTGCTATAGACAATGAACCACTGATAACGTCCAGTGATAAGCTGTATCTAAAATATCCTTCATCACAACAACTGTCTGGGCCAACCCAGAAAGTGAACCATAATTTTGCTGAATGGGGAATCCTGCTGTGTTATGAAATATACTATTATTGTTGTTGCTGTCCTATCTTAAACGTGCTGAAAATAACCAAATAACAGGTCTGGTTAAATGTAGGTGTGTCCTTTTCTCCTTTCCTTCAGGGTCATGATGACTAGAGCAGCCAGCTCTTTTGTGCCGTACTGATTACCCTGCTGTAAATGCAGGGCACTGTAATATGGGCCACGCCTACAGAGAGAGCGGGTGAGAGAAAGCGAGAGAGAGAGAAAAGAGAGAGGAAGGGAGACAGGGAGGCAAGGGGCACAGACAGTGAGAGAGAGGCTGCACTCTGGCCAATAATGCCACAAACTTTAATAATTTAATAACTCTTTGTAGCTTCAGACTGAAGGTGCACAGCTGGGAGACAGTCTAAAAGCCAACAGCATCTTCTGCCTCACAGATTCAAGGAAATATGCTGGGGTGGACAGTTCTCACAGCATGCTTAAGGTCACACTCCTCCACACACAAGGAAGGCACCATTTCTGTGAGCTCTGCCCCCCCAGGGACAATTCCTTTTGCCAGGGATGTGGTTCTTCCTGATTCTTCTTGATGAATCAGGAAATACTCATTGTCAGACCCTAAATGTCTCTGGGGGCCAGTAGAATTGAGCTTAATTGCTGAACGTCATCTCATCTCTGTCAGCTGCAAAAACTAGGCCAGGAGTGCAGGGGTTGTATGACGGTGTCCTGACCTGCTTCTACAGTGCATATGACTGGTATAGCTGATGCAGCTCATATAGCTGATATGGCTCGTACAGCTGATTCTGCTTGTACAGCTGATATGGCACTACAGTTCACAGGGCTCATCCAGCTTATGCAGTGTGTGCAGTTAATGGCCCCTGCAGTCTATACTACTTGCGCAGTAGGGGGCAGGATGGCGTAAACCATTCTACGTGTGCAGTCAATCACTGTTGCACAGGCTGAATGATGCATGTGTGTTTGTGTGTGTGTGTCTATGTGTGTGTGCGACAGAGAGAGAGAGAGAGCCAGCACCAACACCATACATCTCCCTCTTATTTTACTATTTGAAACACACACACACACACATACAGAGAAAGAGTGAGAGTGTGTGTATGTGTGTCTGTGTGTGTGGAGCAGGACCACGCGTCTGTGTGTGTGTGTGTGCGTGTGTCCGAGTGTGCCTGTGTGTGTGCATGCATGTTTGTGTGTGCGCGCTCAATAATAAATTTTCCTCATTCGACAGAAGTCAGTTTGAGAGAGTGTATTGATTGCATTTCTGCTCAAAGAGCCCTGATATGATATAATGCTGAGATGTTCCTGCTACTCTCTGTGCAGATGTGCTGAAATGGCAGTAAGTGAGGTCTGGTCCTTCAACACTGCAGCGCATGCAAGCACTGTCAATCACCACCCACCTCACTCTGTCCTCGTTTTAATCCACATGGCTGTGAGACTCTGTCAGCATCCTCTTAAATTTATGATCACCGTGGCTAAGCCATATAAATGACAAATAATTGGTTTATTTAATTTTTGCTTACTCTACTTTTTTACTTCTATGATTTTTTTAAATCCAAAATTTTTCAGATATTCATTTACATCCCTGTAATAGCAGATAACCTAAGTATTCAAGTAAATAATAATATAACGTAATAGTTCTCTTTTCCATTTGTAAAATAATAAAATTAGATAATGTAATGCATTACTGGATGGCATAAACCGGTTGAACAGATAACATAAAAACTTCATTATTTTGTGGTTATTATGTTATAGGAACACAATGGAAAACATATTAGAGAATAATGTACTAGCTTAAATGCATAAAGTAATAACTAATTATGTATTGTATAATTCGCCTTAAGTGTCACACGTACACACGCTAGAATGCACATACACACGCGCAAACACACACGCACACACACAGGAAAATCCCACTGTAGCTTTTTAGAGAGGAGCCTAGTTACTCATATACACAAAGCATATACATCTGTTTTAATTCCTAAAAATTGTCTGCATACCATATTACTGATATCAAAATGAAAAAGATTGCAGTCAAACTTTCTGAAATATATTTCACAAAAACTAAACAAGCTGAATTTCAAAGTAATGCTGCCCCAGTTTTCCTACATTAATTCAAGTAAGTTCTCCTAGTGTTTCTTCATCTAGGCATCTCAAGAGAATG
Source organism: Anguilla anguilla (assembly GCF_013347855.1). NCBI lineage: Eukaryota > Metazoa > Chordata > Actinopteri > Anguilliformes > Anguillidae > Anguilla > Anguilla anguilla. The sequence goes on from NC_049211.1 coordinate 31,394,827, forward strand.
TAGCCTTTATGAGTTTGATTAATACATGCAATATTCACTAACGTTTGGAAAGTTATTCAGTTATCCCATTTTTTTACATTATAAGTGCAAAAGCTATTTTATGACAATTTAATACTTTATCTGGTGCTGTTACATTATCCATTGTTACAGTCTCTACTATGCATTCAACCATATTTATACTTTAAAATGTTTTGATTGCCCCACTGCAGTCTAGAGATTTGGCAACATGGTGGAAACCCTGAGAGAGTTAAAGCATTAAAAAAACAACATGGTGATGAAATCTGCAACATTAGCAACATTTAATATCAGTTTTTCTCTACCTATGGCCCGAGGGCCCTTACAGCCCAGTCCACACAACAGTGTAGCCAAAATCATAAATAAATGCATGTGTGTGTGTGTGTGTGTGTGTGTGTGTGTGCGTGCAGGCGTGCGTGTGTGTGAGTAAACACACCTACATTGTCAGTGGTAATATCCAAACGATATTACAGATAGGAAATGGTTTGTGTACCTATTGTGACAAGTAGGCTGTATCACCCCAATGTTTAAAAACCCCTGTTTTATATTAAAAAGGTTCAAATTGCTTTTTGTATTTCCTGGAGCACAATCCATTTCAAAATGACTTCCTAGTTATCCCACCAGCTGAATGGAAGCATGGACCACAGTCCCCAGAATCCATTGCAGGAATGATACCCTGGTTATCCTACTGGCTGGGTGGGGTGGCCCGGCATGCCCATGTTCACATGGCTATTGGACAGAGACCACCAGTGAGTTACCTCACCGACCACATAGGAAGGACTTTTCACAGACCCCGGCCGCAGACTCAAGATCCAGAGCTGTTGGAACATGTCTGCTATGCTTAGCGCTGGCAAACGGCCACCCTAGCAGGAATGATAGCACCTTAATTTGATTATCATCACTGTGAGTGAGTCAGGATGAGGGCAGAACAAGACTAGAGAAATCAGCTCTGACAAGCCTCAGAAAAACCAGACCTCTGCCGCTTCTGCTTACCACTTGGCTAATGAAGAACGCCCCATCGCTGCTTCTGTTCCAGCTGTGAGCCGGGAACCTTCTGTGCCAGCTGGGAACCTTGACTGCTGTGGCAGTGACTTTGAAAATTACTTCTGTCCGAGAGACATGCAAGAATGCATGATCAGACTGAAACGGCAACATCTGTCAAATTAGCTCTAGCCAAAAGCAGCTTTTGCAATTGGAAGTAATTTTTTCATTCATTCATTAATCCATTTTTATTATCATTATTATTATTAATTTTTGGAGCAGCCGTGTTAAAAAAAGCAACAAAAAAATACATTTTAACAGGAAACTTGGGTCTGGATTCATTCAACATGTGTCCTTCACTTCGGCTCGCAATTAAAAGCAATTGTCCACTTTTGTTTTGCGCAGAGTTTCAGCGAGTTGGTACAAGAAAATCCATTACAGACATGACAGGACTGCCATTAGTTCCCTGGGCTTGGAGACCTTGGAAATTGGATAGTACCTCTTTCTGTGCAGATCAGCTTGCTCAGGGACACGGAGTGAACAGTACGGGGAATTCAGCAATCACCAAAACGACCTTGACAAAATGTGTTTGTGAAGGGTTGAAGCACTAGCTGCATGTACATCTAAGTCTAAGTTAAGGCCATGATCCAGTCAACATCTGTCCTTAATGCATGCTTAGTCGTCTGTGACATTCTCAGTCTTGATGAATTCAGGGGTCCTGATCACCAGACTGCAGGCAGGGGCCAGAGCAGATGGGTGCAGAGGAGTGAGTTTTGGGGGTGTTGAACGGTTGCAGACTTAGCAGAATGAGTGTCGTTCAGCACCAGGGACTGGAGCAGTCAGGCGGTGGAGAGCAGGCGAGATCGCTGGGGGAACGTGATGCGGAGCTGCGCAGCAGCCTGTCGCCGGTCTATTTTTGGCACAGCTGCCTGACGGAATGTGCTGATTCTGCTGGACGTACCCGCCGCCTTTCTTCCGCTGACTCTACGCCACAGGCCACGCCCCTGTCTTGCCTCTATCCGACAGGCCACACCCCTGCCCTGCCACTAGCCCAAAGGGCCACGCCCCTGCCAAGCCTCTACCCCACAGGCCACGCCCCTGCCCTGTCTCTATTCCACAGGCCATGCCCCTGCCCTGCCAGTACCCCACAGGCCACACCCCTGCCCTGTCTCTATTCCACAGGCCACACCCCTGCCCTGCCAGTACCCCACAGGCCATGCCCCTGCCCTTCCAGTACCCGACAGGCCACACCCCTGCCCTGCCTCAACACCACAGGCCACGCCCCTGCATTTCCTTCACCCCACATTAACCACCCCTGCAGGCCCCGCCCATATCTATGCCGCATACATCTATGAGGTGCTGATTCATTTCAACACCCCTAACCTGTGATAAGTGGGGTGTTGAAATGAAATGAGTGATAGAAGGGCTCTGTAAATATATTTCAAATAAAGCTCTCATTAGATTATACCAAGCAATCAAGGGACAGTACTTACAAATGATTTCAAATTCTTCTCACCCCTGAGATATAATTATTACATTTGCTGTTCTTTCACACATTTAAGCAACCACAGTTTCTGACTTGCTATGTGGTTAATACACATAGATTATGCAGCTTTTCAAAGTTTAGTCACTTAACCACAGTGGCAAATGATGTACATAAACTGATTTTGGATCAACAGAAAACACGCAGCACAAACAAGGAACGATTTTCACAAACAACCATGGCTTTTAATTCAGTCTTTAGTGAACTAAGTGATTCACTCCTGTAACTGTCATTGCATTCCAGATGCACTGTTAATTTGCCAGATGAAAGCTGCTCATGCAGAAACATAAAAAGGACATTGTGAAGGCACTCCACTCCAGTGCCTGCAGTAATAAGTGCTACAGTAAGTAAAATAAAGCATATAAATAAAACTACAATTTACAGATGATGGGAAGTGGTCTCAGATCAGCACTTAGCATAAAAGGGAAGTCATGATTAAAGATACTTGCCTTTATCACATACTTTTGAGAGGGTGGAGATATCTGCATCTTTGAAGTGAAGATTCAGTGCAAACTGAAGGGTGAAAACTCAGGGAAGAGGAGTGTGTAATTACGATGTTTTGATCTACCACCAAAAAAAGCTAAGCTATGTCTACTTCGCTGAGCACAGTGTGCTAACGTCACAGAGCACATTTAACATTTAACGCTGAAGCTCCACCGAGCTGCACAGCCAGGCAAGGACAACCTCATTGTAAAGGCCTGTCTCTGTTCTGCTCTCTTCGTCATTATTTTGACAGTATGTAAGGCTCAATGTTTTCCGTTTTTATTTTTTACTCCTTTTTTCAGTGTTTATTTCAAATATTTAAAATCGGTTGGAAAAAATCAGTGGAAAAAATAGCCTAATGCAAAAAAAAAAAAAAAAACTAATTATAAAAATTTAGATTTTAATTCCAAACATTGATAACTTTGATAATTATTTTCTGGTCCTGTTTATTTTGTGTCCAATGCTATAGATTCATTCCAGTAAGTGAGACAAAGTACAGTAATGATTTGTTTGTAATAACAGTTCTGCATTGAATCACTGCTATGGACATTACTAAAACTAAAACTTACAATCAGATTTCAGCTCAAAATGATACGATTCTGTTTCTCTACCTTTTAGTTCATCGACACAATTATGAAAATATATTGGGCTGATTAATATTAGGTCTGTACTTGTGTGCAAGCTGCGTATCCTCTCTAGAAAAGGGCCACCAAAGACCTCCATGTTCTGTTTGAGCTATTCCCAGCTCCCTGATGAGTGATGACACTGCAAATTCTGACTCTCCTGAGCAATGCGCACTCCCACTCCTCTTAGCAGAATTTGGGTGCTGTCATGACGGGTGCATTAGTGGCTTTTTGCTCTGTGCCTGTGCTGCCAATCCTCCTGCTACCATCTGCTGGGAATCGTAGGCTTTTGTCTCCTTTATGCCTCCCAAATGTGGTCCAACCCCCAGTGGCTGAAAATGCTACAGTAGGTAAACCTGACTGAGGAGCACTATACTCCAGATTAATACAAAATGGAGGGCGGAAAAACCCAACAGTCTTCTCTGGCGGTGTGAGCTCTCAGTCCTGGAGGTCTGTAGTGTCCTTTGGTTTATTTCACCACTTAATTACACTGATTAGCTAAAGAGTACATGCACATTGTTTCCAAGGTCTAAATTGACTGATGATTGAAGGTAAACAACAAAAACCTGCAGACACTGCAGTCTTCCAGGACTTCAGTTTAACCCCACTGGATCAGGTGGTTGGATTTGGTACTATTCGAAAGATAGTTAATATATATTGTGAACAGACAGTCACTGACAACTAATCAACAAGCCAAATGACAAGGGAAAAGATTAGTAACAATGCATGGTACACTCCAAGGAAGGACTTCTAAAAACTGCCCAAAAGACTAGTGGAGTGTGTTGGACATCGTAGCTCCAATGTCAAGAAAAATAAGTCCGTTCCAAAGTGACCCTGACCTGTGTTATAATGTGAGACAGGCACAATATGCATCTACAACAGAGATCTCAAACTCCAGTCCCAGTGGGCTGCAATATCTGCTGGTCTGGTATGTATCAAGGTCACGCACATTCATTTTTGGGGGAAGAGAATTCAAAAAAGAAAAGGGCATTAAGAGCAAATTCTGAAGATTAATAGCATGCTGTTAGACAAGCAACAATCAAAATGCCTATCTAATTTACTATACCCTGCACTATATGATATGCTATTAGTAAAATGTAAACATATAGCTGAGTCAGCCCACCAATGTCTCAAATTATGATACCATGAACTTTCATATAATTTCATAAAAACTCATTAAACTTCAAGCATAATATATGCATATTGTATAACAACTCCCTTTCTGTCTGTTCTTCTTGTCAGTTCTAACAGCTGATCTTCTCATAGAAGAAAACCATATTTTCATGTTAAGCTACACCCTGGATAGAGAAAAGACTCTCAAATGTAATATTATATTGAAACATATTATAAAAATGTTTCTGCAAGAATAACAAATGTATAAGCAAATGACAAATACAAATAAAGAAAAAGCCAGCATTTTACAAAAATAAATAGCTGTGGTACCTGACTATTCACTTTTATGTCATAAACCCAGGTCAGAAATAGCAAAGGATGGTTGCCCACACAAGCTATTGCTTCAAACTGGAAAATGACCCTGTCTTTAGCATTTCGATTCTTGCTAACAAGCTAACTGTGGCACTTGTAGCAATTTCTCAGACATCGTACATGGGAACTTGTGTCTTTCTCATATATGAAGGAGACGGGCTACTTGTTTTGCTAAATTCAATATGTCAATGTCAATATGTGTTTGATCACTGAATAGAAAGCCATTCAATTGTTAGGTTGCTTATTGTTGGGGACCCCCGAGAACGTTTGTGGAAAGTACCTGTATGTCTATCTGTCCGTCCTCCATTGCTTCAGATTACAGCAAACATAAAATATGACATTTGTCTGTTCACCCCTTTTACTGACTGACGCACACAGGCAGTCTGAGAAAGGAGAAGCAGACATACAGGAACTCACCAGGGAGAACGGTACTCTCGTGCCGCTGTGCCTAGCTGCACTCAACTTGCTAGGTGTTTTCACATTGATGATGAGTGAGGAAAAACAATGTAGTGTATGCGTGTGTGAGCGGGGTGCCCTTTTTAAACACGAATGCCCTTTGTTAAATGTCGATGGAAATGATAATGTCATAAGAAAGAAAAAAACCATGTCCATCCAGGTCAAAAGAGCAGGGACTCAAGCCCCCTGATCTGTATCTCTGCATGTTCCCAGGCTGTTAGCAATGTTCAGAACTCAAGACCTCTGATTGTTATTATAATGATAGGTCTCCATACAGTATATGTGTATGCAGTGCATGCATGTTCATCTGCCTATGTCTAATTTTCACCAGAAAGTACTGACAGTCTTTCAGTAGTGGAAACATTATTATGCTGAATTGAATTAGCTTCCCTCTGTGGATTAGCTGATATATCAGAAATATAATTATGCTAGTACCTATAACAAAATCTGTCTGTAATGTATTCGGAGAGAAAACAGCTGACGCCGGGGTGAGTGGAGCATGCCTGCCGTTGCCATGGCAGCAGCGAATGAGAGCAGACGAACGTCCCTCTGAGTGACAGGGAGCAGATCGCACGGAAAGCTCGCAGTCTCGCCGTGTCAAAAGTGACAGAAGAAAACAACAGGACACGTGTAGCTGCAAAGTAGCAAAGTGGCTGTGACTTTGAACTCCCACACGTCTGCGAGAATCCAGCTCAGAATCAAGTCAGACTGCTGACAAACTACTATGCGAGAGCTTTGCTCCTTTTTCACTATTCTAAGACATTATTGATTTTAGTAATCTAATATGTCTGGTGTGGCATCCTGAAAATATTTTTATTCATTGAAAGGTGTAAAATAAAATAAAGGTTGCTTTGCCTCTGATATATTATGTAGGGGAGACAGAAATGCTTTACATTTTTATTTAATTATCAGTGAGTTTATACAGATGGACTGTGTAATAATGTTTTCATTTCCCGGTTGTCTGAACATACATTTATACATACGTATGTATTCTCCAGTAAATAAGTGACTGAAGACAATGAACTGGAAAGTTGTTTTATACCTGAATTTGGCAGCGGATGCAGTACTTCTCTGCATTTTAAATTATTTTCTCAGAAAAAAAAAAAAAAAAAAAAACAGCAACAATAGTACAGCAACAGTTTGATACAACATGTGTTTGATACAACATGTGCCAGCCAGAAAAAGGAATTTCCTAATAGAAAATAAATCTATACTACTAAATTAACAACTTTAGTCATTTCATTTTGTGTATCTGTGCAGACAGCAATCTGACATGTACTGGATGACTACAGAACGAATGCACAAGATAGCAATCACACATTCTCCCTGCCAGTGTTTGCTGTTGCCAGAAATTTTTTCCAATTATGGTTGATTGTGCTTTCATTAAATAAACTCCAGGTGGTGTATGTCAAACTGGCAACCTAATTCAAAAAACACCCACGTGGTACAACCTACGCAGGCTTGCACATCCAAGAGACACTGCTCCAGTTCCGTTTGCTCAAAAAACATCACATTAATCTGATTTGCAGAAGCACAATCTACTGCATAATACACCCTGGAGAGGCACATCAAAAAAACAAATGTAACATAAGACTTCACCTCTACAATGTGTCACCTTCTGCTCATGCACTGTTTTCATAACTGTACTGTATCTGTACAAAAATGAACAGAATACAAATTGTTTTTTTTAAATAAACAAAAACAAATGTGCAATTTGAAGGGAGCGAATGTGTTTGATACAGACTGGTGGCAGTGAACGTAGCCACGCCCATAACAGCCGGGCGCAGGGGTTTTCCCTCCCCCAGCCTGGACTGTGACTGGCTACTTCACCTTGCGCAGTCGGAGCAGGGCGTGCAGAGGTCACAGACGGTCACGCGTTGTGACCCGCCCGTCCCTCAGCCCCCGACTCGCTTTTCCTCTGCATCTCAGAGCAGTGGCCAGACAAGGCCTGAGTCACTCAGATTGCGCACCCGTCCCACAGAAATGACCTAATGACTAATGTTTTTTTTTTTTTTTTCCTTACCTCGGTTTTGTCCAGTTTTTTTTTTTTCATAAAAGAAGGCAGAAACACAGACAACGCGACAAGCGAATTGTCAGACATTCCTAATGACAGAAACAAGCAATGAATTTCAAATGCCCCCGAGGCAATGGCCCGTTAATCTCTCATCTTAGTCATCCATAGCGCTGGCCAGTGTGTCTCGCCATCATTTTGCGCAATGAAATTACACAGTGCTCATGACTCAACATCACCGTCCCTGCAAAAACACGGTCTGTCATGTGCGCAGCTCAGCAAGGGAAGTGACATTAGAGAGACATAGAACCAATATAAGGAAATGGAGAGGGAAATGGAGAGATGTCTGACTTCATGTGTTTGGCAATCACTTTTAGGAGAACTGAAGACTCTTTTAGGAGAAATGAAGACTCACCTGGCTTCAATGTCTATATAGGTGTGGTTTATGGGGATAAGTCAAGTGAACTTTATTTATAAGGCACATTTAAAAACAACTGGCAATGTCTCACGTGTTGTACAACTGCAATGAATAAATAAATTGATACAAAGAGTGTCCTGTTTCCTGTTTTCTGTTCGAACAAAATCTGCGCTGTACTTGCTTCTGCTGAACTCCCCCTTCCCTGAACTTCATTTTTTCCCTTTCTTGATTTTCACAAGCTCAGAAATAGGTTGTCAAAGTCTCTCCAATTTCAAATTTAGTTTCACCTCCCTCTCCATCTTTGGCTGTCCCTTGCTTACATTACGTGATATGTTTAGTTATTCCTCTCCGCCATTAGTGGTAACTTTACCTGTGATAAGTGTAGATTAAATGCTAGGTTGATCGCTCAGTACCTTGTACGAAATGCGAGATGGTGAGAAGTTCATAGAACCTTCCTCAGTTTCGGATGCGGCCGTTAGACCTTTCCCGAGCAGAACTCCAACAGTAAGCGGAAGGTAGTCACAAACACAAGCTCCCGGTCTACCACCGACCGCCTATTCATATTTCCAACCATTCCACTCCTCTCAGGAATGCATCTGCTGTTGAAAGAGCTAACTAGCAACTCTATTTTGAGAAATGTGAAAGTAGCAACTCCATCAACCATAATTCAATGCATTCCAGGGCAGAGAGCGACCGACAGAGGCAAATCTTTTATTAATTTATTTATGAAATAAAACAGTCACCTCCAATGTGGAGGTGGAATGTGGAATGTGGAATGTCCAATTCGCAAACTACTAATTAATATTTTCCCATCCCTTTAGTATTCAAAAGATTACACGCAGTTCTGCACCTCAGATGCAGACCTTTAAGCTTAAGCCCTCTAACTACAGTGTTATATTATATGCACAAATGCACCGGCCAAAAAAGTATTTGCAGTGACCAGTCCCACAAATGTACTCTAATGAACATTCCCTAACAAACGCCATGACACTTTGCCTGAGTGGCAAGAATTGTAAAATAACGAATTTCTTGTGATGGGATTCAAGTGTGCGAAACGGGCTGTTAGTAACATACTGGGTGAGTCAGCAATGCTTTTGTCTCCTGTGGATTTAGCGGTTCTGCGTAGCGAATATGCGGTCTATGTGGATGCCAACGGTAAGACTGACTGGTAATGGCCAAGACCTACTCTCCACTTCCTGATTGCAGATCAATATCCCAAGCCTTCCAATAACTGAATGGGTTTTTTAATTCACTCACATAATATTTATCACTTTGAGACAAATGAATCAATCAATTAGCTTAATTAAAATGCACAATCCAATCAATTTGTATAGTTTCATCCTTTTTTAAATCCCTGCTGCTAGCTCAAACTCAATCGAGTTCGACTGATTCAATGGAAATTTTTTAAACGTAAATTAAGTCATTTCAAGAATTCACTGGTTTCCAAGCTGTGTTAGAAGTAGGTTAGTAACTGTATTAAATTATCAGATGATGTAAATGTCTCTCATCTCCACTCCCACTCATCCCAACAGTGCATTTTAATCCTGCACAGGATCCGTGTTGAATACATGAACAGGTCTCTGAATTCAAAACGTGAAGTACAACAACATATTATATCTGTGTTAACACAAGCGCAGTGGGGCACATTTTCATCATGTGACGATCCCAAAGTGTCAAAATATTAAAACTAATTAACGTCACATACTGAAGTACATCCCTGCCAGTGCAATGATCCTGGGTTAACACAGAACGAGCTATTTTAAAGATGAAAATGCAGCTGGCGAAAAGAGACGTGTCTGAATAAGTGTCTGTATTTCAATGCCTCTTTCAGAAAAAGCAGTGAAGTGGGTGCACCCTGCGAGAGGTCTGAGTGTGAAACTGCTCTCGCGTTACCAGAGACAGAAAACAACTCTGATCTTGTGACATGGCTATTAGCATAATGCTGTGCTGAAGGGCTAACTTGCATTCATGCCACGGCTGCAAGAAAACACTACCGACTGATGTCTGAAACATACTTTGGTCAATCGCAGAATGCGTAGCTGGAGTTAAACTCAGGTTTAAACCCACCGACCACAGAACCACATTACAACTGCTAATTTCACAGATCCAGATAGCTGTTTCAATCGTCAACCGGTTTAAAACTGAGGTTAAGAATCCAGGTGAGCTTGCTGAAGTTGCTCCCTTAAGCCGGGGAATATACGTTCAGTAATCATTCTGTGTTACTCCCGTGATTTATTTTGAACTGTATGTTTGCCGATATACCGTTTATCTTAGTAAATACAACATCCAAACAGCTGTAGAAAAAATAGACAATGACCTTGATCTCTTACAATGATGTATCTATACATTGCATTGCTGCTGTTGTGGTATGGATTTTTCTCACAGTGTAAATTCATTACAATGCATCATCCTTTTCCATATCCTTTTTCTATTGCTCTGTCACCAACCAAGGTTCACCGGCATACGATTGGGATTGCACGATAGCTAGGTCTCTGAATATCAAACCTGTAAAAAGCAACACTGTGTTGTAAATTTCCATCAATCCCTAACACAAAATGACTGACCCGACCTCACCATTACACCCACTCAGAGCACAAGCAAAATAAAACACCAAACATAAAAAATAATAAAGCATTACTTCACTTGGCTTGGCTTTGCAAACATAATTTATATGCTTACACCTCTCTAAAAATACCAGTCTTGACACTAAGCCACTGCTTTTTTTTCATACACTGCTTTTTCCCCACAAGAACATTGCCCAAATAGCACCAGTCTTCTAGTACTGTGAAGAGGAAAGGCTGATTTGAACCAAAAGAAAAAATGGCCTAGAACACATTCTCTTATTCATGATGTTACCCTCACACTAAAAAATTCATAATTATAACCCAAATCTCAACATTATGGAAAGCAATCACAATCTTTCATTCCACTTACAAAATATGGTCCCTGAAATAATACATAATTTATCAGCTTATTAGGAAAAAGTGGTGATAACTTCAGATAGATGTCCACATTTCATGAATAATGCTGGCTTGGTCTTGGTGGGTAATATTACTCTTGGTTTCTGTTCCCATTAAATATGTAAATATATGGCCTTACAGTTGTCATTATATCCACCGAAGACACCGGGTCATCTGTCGGTTAATCAGAGACCTCTAAAAATAGGCCAGTTTGTGAGTCAGTTTTCCCCATGTCGTTAATGCACTGCGTTGTGCGTCACGCGACACGTGTGCCCCACACCGCCTTTCCACGCCTCCCCTTCCATCGTTCCTGTCCAATTAACCCTCTTTTATTCCAGTTCATTCTGGTTCCTTCATTTTCATTGGGCTAAAACTCCGTCAGTCTGGAACCACATGTATTTATCTGCTGTCCAGCATCTAGACAACCCATTGTGGCTTAGGAAGAGACAGAGGTGAGCAGAAGGAAGATACAGCGGAACCATCCACTGCCGTGTGTTCAGACTTCTACTGTATGAAGTGGTCCAAACTAAAATATGAATGCTTCACAGAGGAAGATGCCTCCTTCTACAGAGCAATTTATGTAGTGTGCCTTCTGACTATAGTTCATTTATTTATTTAGTTATATGCTTAAACTTTATGATGCACCAAATCCCCACCAAATCGCATCACAACCCAGGGGAGTGCCCTTCTGTGTATCCATGAGCAGTCGTGTGGTACTGCATTGCCACGTGAGGTTGTGTGTAGCCATATGCAGTTGTGCACATTTGTGCGCTATAGTGCGCAGTTTTGCAGTAGATTTCAATCCTGCAGTAGTGTGCAGTCATGCGGTTGCAACCTCCCCACCCCAGGGCGTCCTCACCTGACAGGCGTTGTACAGCAGTTGGTGTTCGAACTTCTTGATGCCGAGGATCAGCTGGAACATTTCGTAGAGCTGGTCCTTGCTGAGGATGAGCTCGGAGGCGGCGCTGGCGGTCAGGCGCTGCTGGTGCTTGCGCGGGTCCTCCTCGCCGCGGTAGATGGTGTCGAACTTGGCCATCCAGGAGCTGAGCACCGTCTCCTTGCTCAGGCCGTCGATCTCCGGCAGGCTGCGAACGCGCTTCTCGATGTGCTTCTTGAACACCTCGCGCGAGTCGTTAGCCGAGAAGCCGCCGCTCTGGACCATCCTGGAAACTCGGTCACTCTTAAGGAACACCTGTGGGGGGGGGGGGGGGGGTGCGGGGAGACAAGCAGGGGCTCACTTCTCCAGACAACCTGAAACTTTCTTGTCTAAAGGTTCTGTAAACCTGTACCTAGATTTATTATTACAAATACCCGGGACAACATTCTGACCTTGAGCTTTACTTACCAAAGCCCTGTGTGTCTTTGAGCGCATCCATTTTCTACCTACTGTTAATATTTTAAAGCAATTCACAAAATAATTGAACTGTAAAAAAGAGAGAAAGTTGAGCCATTCCAAATGCATTTCACATTAGTGCTTAATTATGAACAAAAATAATGAATGTTAGCAAACTAACATTTTTTTATCTGAAAATGAGATGCAGTAATGAGATATAGTACGACCAACAGGGGAAGAGCTGAATTTGCCTTATTTTACTTTTAAATTTGCCAAGTGCCATTAAAAAAGAAGCCAGATAAAAATGCAAGGTTATGAAACAGCACAGAGTGCATGCTAAGTAGTAAATGTCCAACAAATGCACAGCCATTTCCATCTGATTAGCCTGTTTTTCTCCTTCAGGGCTTTCTTTATGGGCAAATGTACTGTAGGAAATATGATTTAGCTGAGTTTTATTCATTGATCACAAAGTCTGGTGGTTGTTATGCAGGGCTCTATGCTATTCAGGCTCTATGCTGTTGAATCTTATGTAACTGTAACCTGACTTGAGATGTATACGTTCTGTAAATGTAAAAGTCTTTGCCTACTTCCTTGTGCTTTGATGAAGGGGTGCCCGCAATTTTAAGCCTGGTAGGTTTCAATCCAGAAAGTTTTACAGCCCTATATAAATGACTAACAATCTCTTCAGTGTGATTCACGATTAAATGGGTTGAAGCAAGGGAGTAATTGGTTGAATGAAGTAGATTAAGTGCCCTGATGGAAAAAACATTTGATTGGATCAGGACACCAGCTCATGTTGACTCAAGACTGAGAAAACAATCTACTTCAATTCAGTAATGCATTTAAGAGCAGACAGAGCCACTGTTACAGCTGCCACTGGTGAGGAAGACGGTGACAAATTATTGGAAAATTTCTTATTTAATCTATAGAATGAGTCTCCTCGAATGACGCAAATCTTAGAGGGGGAGAGTTTTCCCCAATGAACTGGCTATGAGAACAACAAGAATATATACACACACTGAATAGGGGAAATAAGAGCAACACAGTGTAACTGAATAATTGAAAAGCAAATATCAGCAGCCTTAATAATTTCAGAATTTCAGAATTTCAGCCTTAATAATTTCCTTAATAATGTTGATTTGTAGCTGCTCTTTTAAATTCCTGGAAAAGTTACTTTGAAAATATGCAAATGCAAGGAAAGATGGCCACTAATTTACCATGGCTGGCAGGGAATTTGATCTTTGGGTGCAGCATGCCTGAAGTTCTTTTTTTATATCCTTGAGAAGTGTAATTATTATTATAGGCTGTGCGACCCTTCAGCTTTGACCTTTGTGTCTTCTCCTGACTCTGTTGACTGCTGCCATGCTTAATAACTCCTTGCAGTACTGTACATGTTCAATACAACACGAGCTAAACTATACCAGCGTTCAACAAATTATCGCTTTCTTTCAGGAATCATCATGCAAAGAGGAGAATCAGAATTATGACATGCTACAATTATGACATGCTACAACAGAATATCTACAGTTTTAGCACATTTACCCTAGGAAAAGAAATACTTTAACCAATTTAGCTATGTAACAAACCAGAAGACGCAGAGTGACATCATATCCTAATAGTTAATATTTTCACCCATTTTGCTTAGTAATTCGGTGTCAATACTGCAATGTTTTTTTTTTTTTTTTGTTTTTTTTTTTATCTGGCCCTTGTTTTGTTTTGGGAGAGAGGGCAGGGAGACAGAAATAACTGATGAGGACAGAGAAAGGGCACCTCCGATGGTAAAGTATATCATAGTACATTCTATTTCTGCACAGAAGTGGAATGTGCTGTGATATACTGTGTGCTGACATTTTGGGGTATATTTTACAACACTTTTTAAAATATACTATACAAGAAAGCACCAATAAAATGTATACATTTCCTCATATGTATTGTTATTGATTTTGTGAATATTATTATTATTATTATTATTATTATTGTTATTATTATTATTTGTAGTAGTAGTAAGAGTAACAGTAATAACACAATTTAGTTACCCAAAATATGTGCATTTCTCAGGTAATATAGTATCAAGTGCTAATCTTTATTGTCATACCTTTATGTAACACGCATTGATATGTGCTTTTCTACATGTTGGTGGATGCAGAACACATTTAAAGCAAGGGTAAGGTGTGCTTACTGGAGGTTAGGGTGCACATGAACAGGCTGGGTGCAGCTGAGGAGCTGGGATGTGTGTGGGGGGGGGGGGGGGGGGGGGGAGTAAGAGGTCACCTCAAAATAGCTCTGGACCGCATTAATGAAAGCTTCATCCGCGACGATCTGAGTCTCCCCATTGAGGAAGGCCTGGAAGCGGTCTTTCACCGTCTGCAGCTGCTGTTTGCTTATCTGTGAAGGAGGAAGGAAGAACGTAAGAACCGATAATGACAAGAACAGAGCCTTCAGCCATCTGAGCTCATCATTTATGCACAGGCTGCAGAGTATCTGACTGCCTGAACACAAGCACTCTGAGATCCTCTGCCTCTCCTACAGGGGTGTGTCCCAATCCTCAAAAAATATATCCTCCTTCCCTCCACTACCACCTCGTCTCCTCCCAAAAACCAACCATTTTGTCCTCCCTCCCTCCAGTGTCCCAATATTGTAGGAGACGAGCAAAGTGCACAGAACTGTATTGGCAAGGCAGCTTCAAACCTCCATATACTTCCGGGTGGATGACCAGTGGTGGTGGGGGAGTGGAAGAAAGGAGGTGAAGAGTTAAAAGTAATGGGACACACTCCATAAAGTGGAAAGCCCTTCCACACATTGACAAAAACACTTCCTTGTACCAGTGCTTTATAACCAGCCCCCTGGTGGATTGGAGAGCACAAGCCACAGAATTTGGACTCACAAACATAATCCACAATTTTTTTAATCATATCCGACAAATATGCTCCAAGTTCACACTCTTCAGAGCCTTCAGGAGACTCATTTGCAGCTAGAAGCACTGCTTTTTATCATTATCAGTTCTACTTTAAGCTCAGGCCAATAAAACAGAAGGAGCCTCCTCATTCCATGAGCCCTCATTACACCCTTAAATCTATTTTTTAATGCGTTCTATAGCCATCTTTAAGTGCAAGGGGGGATTTAACCAATTTCCACCTATGCCCACCTTGTTATGAGGACAGAACTCAACCTGAAACAACTTTTGTTATTCACTGATGATCCACTTTTTTGGACTTAAAAACAAGAATTAAATCTCCCCATTGTCTCCTTCTGCTTATTGATTTTGAGCACTTCTAAACATTACAGAAAAGGAGCAATGTGAAAATATCACTGCTTAAAAAAAGCAGGAAGCTACATTTGTTTAAAATATTGCTCTATCATATTGTAATATTGTAAAATACGCAGTCAAATTTTTAAAATAAATATATTTTGGACTTTTGGTAGAATATAGTTATGTATTACTTCCAGTAATATATTTCCACATAGAATTGCTGTGTGTGCTTTCATTTCATTGACTGTCGAAATTTCAAGTCTACAGTTTGTGCGCAGTTTTTCATCTGGGGTTTTCTTTGCCTGAAATCATACTGAAACTGGTTGTGTGACAAATAAAACTAATCGTAATAGTAACTGTCCTATGAAAGACCCTATTATCTTCAGTAAACACACATTTCATGCTCACATCAAGACAGCAGTGTGAACAAACGAATGACAGACGAGCCTAAGTCAATGTTGCTATGACGATATGCCGCGAGTCACCTGTGCAATTTCCTATTAACGCTCTTAGCCCTCTCCACAGCTAAACACACTGTGGAACAATAGAAAGAATGACCAGATAAGGGTGCAAAAGGGTAATAATCACATAAATGTAATTTGTAGGTGTAAAGCTCACAATGCACACCCCCTTCAGCATGCATATGGGACTTTCATTGTGCACAGGGTTACCAAAGGCCACTTGTTATCTAGAGAGCCGATTTGCGAAAAGATTTTTTATGCTTTACTGTGGCTTTCCCGTCATAGAGCAAGGAACACACGACCCGATTATTCTTTGAAAAAATCATGCTCCATGTTTTTTTTTATTTTGAACTATTTCCCATGGTTCAAACAACTTGAGTTCTCTGTACTCAAGGGAAGCAGTACCAGCATGATATAGAAACAGACATGTATGTGTATAATTCTCGATAAATATCATAAAATTAATTTGTTTATATGTGCAGCCTCTGGGAACATAACACCACTGGACAAGCTGATGTGGAGATATTTGAAGCGCATTTTCCTCCCTGAATGGCCTATAGCTACTTGCCATTGTAAATCCGACAGGCTTATCTAAAATATATTTCATCACACCAAGGGCCAATCAAAACCATATACTGAAATTGAAATATATATTTTTAAAACACAGAGAGTGACCTATCATTTTAAAAGTGCTAAAAACACAGTGTAAGTAAATATAAGATGCTAACCATAGATCTTTGTTCAGGTGGATGGAAGTCTGGTACAGTCTCAATACATTTGAGAGGATTATTTTTTTATTAGGCTTTTTGAATGCTTTGTGAAAAAAAAATATTAAAGGACAATGAATCACTCTATGCAGCAGTAAAAATAAATCACTCCACTGTTGTCATTGAGATAAAAACTCATCCAGACCGAAAACGCTGCTGAGAAAGATTAGCTTATTTACTGTATGTCTGTATGCATGCACAAATGCAAGCCCAGTTGTTGACACTAAACCTGAACAGAGAACGCCGTGCTGGTTCACAGCATCGGACCAATCATTAAACGAGCGCCGCTGAAAATGGGCTCTCGCAATCAAACTCTCCAGAAAAGGCCGTGGAATCTTAACACCTCTCAGCCTCGGTTCCGCAGTGATTAACGCTTGCAAAATGATAATAAAATAATTCACAATGAATAAAACATGCTTGATGATTCGGCGCATCCGTGTCCTCTGATCCTCATTAAACCTGCTGGCGTCATCTAAAATCTGCCTCTGTGACCTCGGGACAGAAAACAGGGTTGAAGGGGACGAAAAAGGTTTTCGATAAAATTGGACGAAATGATACCGATGCCACTCGTTTACCAGAAGGATGAAAGGAGTGGTGTCGACGTCAGTTCAGCCAATTGAACATAAGGAATATACTAATAATAATACTAATAATACTAATAATAATAATAATAATAATGTTTTTTTAGCTTCAATCGACATTTCCTTCTCAAGTGCTTTATGAGCTCCATACTTTCTCATTACATTATAAAACAGTATAATCACATCAGGTCAAAATTTAATTTTACTTTTTCATAGTGGGCAAATCTATAGTACATGGCTGTTTTAAAAACAATTACGCTTTTAAAACAGCCCTGTGTGTTGTACACATTATGCTACCTGTAGGTGTGGTAGGGGTGTCTCCTGTCATTGAGGCTTAAAAGTATGTGTTCTCCATTTAATTACATGAAATACTTGTATATTCTTATGTTCTGGGAATGGGTATCTATGTTTGTTACAAAAATACATATAGGCTATAGGGTTGGATTAATTATGTTTCAGCTTAAATGTACTAAACATGAAAGGGAAGATTTTACAAGCAACACATGTCCAGTAGAAGCAAAATGCAATGTAAGGAAATGAATATAAATAACAACATCAAGGTTACATCACATTGATTTAACAGACACTCTTATCTGAAGTGACTTAACTGTGTTACATGAGCAGTATATTTCCTAACCTGCATGGCTAATCGCATTATCAGGCCAGAGACAGTATATGCAAAGTCAACAATGATAACACGGTCAACCTGAGGTTCATTATAAATATATTGATTTTTCTGGAATCTAATTAATTTCCTGTATAAATCTATTATGCATACAGCTGGTATAGAGCACAGCAATGTGTCACACAACTGATGTTACTGATTTCATTTGGACTGGAATAAAACTGAAAGTTGACGTTCAGCTTCCGTGAAGCAAAACGTACATGGTAAAACATGCAATCTCAATATGTAGCATGTGCATGTCAGATGAGGTCTTGCAAGGGCATTTTTAGAGTTTTAGCAAATCACTGAATTCACACCAAGAGGTGGCTTTGTGAGCACAATGTCACTTTCTTTGGTAAAACTAGCACTTTGCCTGGTAATGTTCACTGACACCCCTGCTATCACCAGCCCAGCCCAGCCAGTGCAAACCTATTTTAGACCAAGAATCTAAGAAGATGAGGAATGTCATTTTTTATCAGAGCTAGACTGAAATAAGCTTGCTTTTGGCCTTCAAATGCCTTTGCACTTATGACAGTGATATTTCAAGGTTATAGTTTTCCTCCACAGCAAGTTCAGGTTTTACTTATTGTAGGAAAAAACCTTGAATAAGAATAAAAACCTGGATTTGTGAAACCGCAGATATTCCTTTTTTATTTTAACCTGAATGGGTACTGACAGTAGTACATAGTCAAATGTTCAGTGTTACTTCATTAGTTGAGTGCACAACCTCTAAATACATACTGAAAACTAAATGGACAAATCACAAAATCATGTGTTCACAAAACCAAATTACTTGTTCGTAGAAATACAAACTTATGTCCACAACTGTACTCACAATATTAACAACGTCACAATATTTGTACAATTTTAACAAAACAATCTTTCTACTCCTAGCAAACTAATCCATTACTGTATTCATACCATTTGTCCCTATAATAGACTAACCTATCAGACCCCACTATCCCCTTCAGTCAGTTAACACCTTGCCCTAACATGTTCCTGCAACCCAATGTATGTAAACATCTCAACGTAACTGGTCAGAAAGGTTAAGATGATTGGATGTGCTGAACCAATCACCTTGCTGGTTGGTATTTTGACAGACAATAGTGTAGTGTTTGACAGAGGCTTGTCTTCATTGATGATGTTACATTCTGATGGAAGCACGATGATTTCTGAAGTGTACAGAAACATCTTATTGGTGGCTTTGATCCAACCAAATGCCTCATTGGACGGCGCTTCGCCCTGCAGCAGGGGGACAACCCCAAACATACTGCTAAATCCACCAGTGCTTTTCAGGGCCACAAACAAAAATGATGTCACTGTCCAAATACTTGTGCACTGCACTGTATGTGTATGCATGCACATGCATGAACATGTGTATGCCTGCAGGTATGACTGCACTGTATGTGTGTATGCGCTTTGGTGCATAGCCTCATTACAAGGCAAAGCACTCCAGCTTATCTCTCCTGTCTCCCATGCAGCATTAAAGGAAGCACACTTAGAAGGGAGGGAGCAGTGGGAAAGTACTGCGTAATAAATCACCTGAGAGACCGTGCAAAAGCCCCATGCCGCCCCCCTCCCCCATCACTGGGAGATTGTGTTACTGCCCTATGGCCCCCTCCCCCTCTCATCAGTGAGAAACTTTTATTGCCCCATGCCCCTTCGCTACAGAGAGACACAGAGAGACTGTAAATATTCTCTCTCCCTCTCTCTCCTCCACACACAAGCACACACAGACACATGCAAGTGCAAGTGTGCACACACACACATGCACGCATGCAAGCACACACACGCGCACACACACACACACACACACATTTGCAAGCGCAAGCATGCACACACACGCACACACACATGTAAGCGCACACACGCATGCAAGCACACACATGCGCACACGCACACACACGCGCACAAACACATTGGCCACTTGCCCCTCCTTGCAGCAGCTAGCGCTCCTCTCATTGGAGGATACAAGCTCCCACCACTGTGAGTCAGCAGCCCCGGGACACAAAGAGAACGAGCCCTGCCATTCCCCCACATGGGCCGGATGAGCTGTAATACACAGATCCTCAGCGATGCGAAACTCTGACTTACAGAACGCTCGACCGAACGGGGGCATGCAGCGCACTTCCCTCCCAGCAAATTGGCGTTGTGAAGATGTTAACAAGATGACTGGTTTCGGATGAAAGCGAAAGTTGAAAAGAAGGCTTTATCGGGTCTTTGTTTCGGCGTCTTGCAGGCTACTTAATTTCGAAAATTCGGTTTAAAATTCTAACAGCCAGCGCACTGAGCGGATCGTTACGCTACTCCCCGCTGAACACAGACCGTGCCATCATGCTCGCATCACAGGCAGCCACCTGCGAAGCACACCGCTGCCTCCTAACGAGGCACACCAGTTTACTTCAGATACCAATATAACAAACTCGGCAGGGGGGCAGGCAGGAACTGAACTCGGGCCCACTGCACTGAAGATTAATTCACCATTAGCCTAAGAGCTAGCCAGCGGTCAGAGTGGGTCACTACAATTCATTTATACACACAGTGAGCTCCATAATGTTAGGGACAAAAACTTTTTCTTTTTTTTCTGGATTTGGCTCTGTACTCTACTGGTGCCTTGAAATGGGGGGACTATAAAAACTGCTGTGATTTCTACATGGTGAATCCAAAATGCATAAAAAATACCCTTTAATAAAAGCTGAGATTCTGCACTTTAACAACTTGTGCGTTGTTTGGTTACAAATCTAAAACTGTGGAGTACAGAGTCAAATCAAGAAAAAAATAGGCCTTTGTCCCAAATATTATGGTTCTCACTGTATATACACAACATTTACAAAAGAATGTGGACACCCCTTCTAATTAGTGGTCTTGGCTACTTCGGGTACACCATTGCTAACAGGTAAAATCAAGCATACAGCCATGAAATCTCCATTGCCAGTAAATATTGCCAGTAGAATAGGTGGTACTGAAGAGCTCAGTGACTTTCAATGTTGCACTATCATAGGATGCAACCTTTCAAACAAGTCAGTTTATCTGCCCTGCTAGAGCTGGAAACCAGAATACCAGAGTACCAGAATTGGAGCCAAGAGAGATCCCTCAACACCCAAAATTAGAACAAAGCCAGACCCTTCAAGAAGAATATCCAGACCAGGCCCAGGCCCCCCAGGACCAAGATTTAGATGAAGACCAGACTTACCAGGTCTTGACAAGTCTAAGACCGAGACCTTTGGCCAAGACTGGCCACTTTCATCAATCCTTGGCAGAAATTATGAAAAAAGGGAAATAACAGATTACGTTGTTCGCAGGGCCTTTGGAAACAAACTTTCAACATTCTCCCAACTTTTTACATTTTTAATTAAACAAATATTTTAGTCAGTTTTTTGAGAAAAGGAAACTTGACATTGGGCCTCATTCAGAAAACATGAAAGTCAAAGAACACACAAATGAAATGAGACAGTAGGCCATTGACCTTCATAAAAATAAAAAAAAGCTTAATGCCTGAAAATACCCAAACAACTGAGTTTAAGACAACTGAAGCAGTGATGAATGTGCCGGGTATTTTGCCCACACACACAGTGAGGAGAATGGTTCAAGAGCCAAAAATGATCCATGTGTCACAGCTGTAGATTTGCAGAAGTTAGTTGCATCTTGGGGTCACTAAGTGCCCCATACTGCACTTACAGACACCACCTCCATGCCAATAAGCTATTTGGTACACTTTTCAGAAGACAGCCTCAACTATCATCCAGCCACATATATAAGCTCCAGAAGTTTGTAAACATCAATGGAACTTTGGATGGATATTCTCAGAGCAACTTGCTGTACGTGTTCTCCCTCCTCACCAAACACTATAGGAGAAGACTCAAAGGTTATCTTTGCAAAGTGGAGGTGCACAATATACTAAATACAAGGCTTCCAATAACTGTGACAAGTCTTTTTTATTCTATGATTTTTTTTTTCTCCGAGCAACTATATCAAAATAAGGTTAGAGAATTTTCTCATATTTCTGAGCACAGAAAACATTTAATAAAAATGAAGGTGAATTTTATCCAGCATTTTCTCTATATATTAATTGGTGGGGGGGGGGGGGGGTATGAAAAGCACTGTTTAAATTATATTATATTGTGTATTTGATCTCATACCATATTTGATATTGACTGATGTTGCTGTCACACAGTGGAAGTGCTGACCTCCCTGGCCTAATCTCATCAGTGCAGCCTCAGTGAAAAGCCCCCGGCCTCGGAGCGGCTAAGCCAGCGGATGACTGACAGCTGCGATCTACACCCAGTCCTCAGTGTGTCTGCTTCTCTCCTCCATCAAACTCATTCACAGACTCACCTCCTCTAGCCCCCCACCTATAACGGTTTTTATGATAAAGTGTTCCAGATTCAGTTTAAAACATTCAGAAATCATATTGACTCTCTGAGGCACAATAACATCAGCAAAGCTGCGTCTTACTGGTCAACAAAACTGCATGTTCTGTAGGTAAATCCAAGCTCATAACAACTCCGCAGTGACTGGTGATGGATCATTGGCCTCAACATGTTTACATTAATTGTCCTTGATTAACAATTGCGCCAACAATCTGAATAATCCATTGGGAGGTAAACATACAGATTCTTTTCACATCACATTTGGGAGAATAAGCAATAAATTCAAATGAGAAAAATCTGTTTTAATCAATGAGTACAGTGCACTTAAATAAAAACGATAAACCACTCTGTTTACCACTTTAGCTTTCAGCACAACCTGCAATAAAGGCTATCAAACAAAACCTGTGCTTCAAGATGCGCACTGCAGAACCTTGCCATGTATATTGTCGTGAAACTTTGACATTTTAAACTTCTAATCATAGCACCACCATGTGGGCTATTGCGGAGATATTACATGTGTTGGTACGCTCCGTAATTATGAATCTTGGGTCAAGTTTGAAGTCTTTGGCATATACCATCTCATGGAATACTGTGCAAACTTGAGGAAAACAACAACAATAATAAGTTCAGAGGAAAACAACAGCAGAAAGCAATGCAGTGCAATGTGTTCACCCCAATAGCATGCCTCAGTGCTGTAAAAGAGATCCAGAACACCTTTCTGAGCAGGACTGATATTGCTGGGCAGACAAGATATAGTTTTGGGATGATGTGAAGAGACCTACAGCTCTTCTCTGCGGAGTGAGTATCCTTTCACTGCCAATCACCATCACACTTCTCTTTGCTTAGGTTACTTTCCCTGCAGGTGCTGGGTGAACTGTCAGACATGTTCAGACTGACATGTTCAAATATGAGGGGATGTTAACTGTTTGCTCACAAAGGCAGTCTTTATGAATACTGGAGCAAATGAACCATGAATTACAATAGCCTCACTTAACAGGCTCAGCACCTACAGCACTCTAAGCCTGACTAGACAGATCAGAACCCTATGGTCATAAGCCCACCCTGAGCCTGACCAGACTGCTCAGAATCCTATGGTTATGACCCACTGTGAGCCTGACCAGGCTGCTCAGAACCCTAAGCTCATAACCCCACTCTCAGCCTGGCCAGGTTGCTCATAACCTCATTGCAATATGAGCCTGACCAGGTTGCTCGTAACCTTCTGGCACTATGTCCTAAGAAATATATGAATGACATAGTTCATTCCATTATTTATCAAATGAAATATTTTTTTTCTACATTGAATTTCTTATTTCTTTGAAATATGACAAAAAAATTAAATACAATCTTAACAAAAAACAAGAAAATTAGTTTCTTTAGTTTACGTTTGCTTTCACAATAGCCTATAAGATATTATTCATCTGAAGGTTCATTATTGCTTATAATGTTCATCTCACCCGTAATACTCATTTGCACTCACTTCTCTAGACAGCTCATCTGGTCAGACTCATACAGTATTTGCAGCCTTTATTTAGTTCAAGCATCAGCATAAAAATCTATGCACACACACATGCACGCACGCACACACACACACACACATGCACACACACACTCCTCTCAAATATAATGTGCATGTGTATCTCTGCTGAAGACTGTTTTCACACAGACCATTTTAATGAAGCCAGGATTCACCATAAAACTCTTAACCAGGGGTGTCAAACTGAATCCCAAGCGGTACTGCAGTGTCTGCAGGTTTTTGTGTTTTCCTTGCAATCAGCTGCCAGTTAAAGCCTTGAGAACAAGGTGTGAGGATTCCTTAGCCAATCAATGACTTAAATGAAACACTTGTGCCAAGAACACCCCAAAAACCAGCAGACA
The DNA here is from genome assembly GCF_013347855.1 of Anguilla anguilla. Classification (NCBI taxonomy): domain Eukaryota; kingdom Metazoa; phylum Chordata; class Actinopteri; order Anguilliformes; family Anguillidae; genus Anguilla; species Anguilla anguilla. The sequence goes on from NC_049211.1 coordinate 31,419,103, forward strand.
CTACAGCTCTCCAGGACTGGAGTTTGACACCTGTGATCTAAACAAACCCTTCCATTTGCACTATAGAGTCAGGGTTAAGAATTTCATTTATGTTAAGAACAAACATTGACTGAATTCAACTCAAGATCTGGGTATCTCCTGCTTAAGAACTCCCTGTTAATCCTCTTACCACTTGATTATGTTACATTCGCTCACTTAGCAGCCATACTCACAAAAGCTGATAGTACAGACATTTGACAACCTGCCCATTCATACAGCTGCCTATGTTCACATTATGTTCTTAGCACAGAGTGTAACAAAACACACCTACCTAGAAATCAAATCTATTGCACTTAACCTCAGCTCTTCTGTTCCTTTGTTCAGTTTCCTCCTAACCGCACTCCAAACTAGGTCCTCATAATGATGCCTAGAAATCCAGGTTCAATGTGCTGTCGGTAACTTTGCCATTCCTGATCCCATACCATCACCTGTACCACCCAATCCGAGGTTCCGCATTCAAACAGCACATCCTCCCGCTACTTGTTTAGTCAGGATTTGCCATTGGATGTTAAATTAGGGGTGTTAAATTTGGACTAAAATGCTCCTACTGTATTTTATATGTCTATTTTAGAAAATAAGTGACTGAATATGAATTGTTATCAGAAAAGTGTTTTTCTCTCTAAGATGTGCACTCTGCTAGTGAGAGGGCGGAGGAGGATGTGTTTTCGGGCATGTAGTAGCCTATGCATTGTTTTTCGTTATTTAATCGACAACTGAAAACCATTGCAGCAATACTATTAATAACGTTGTGAGAATGCTTTACGTTAACTGAGCGCATCCATGAAAGTACATGCTGCAACAGCCTACTAAAAAAAAGGGCTTTAAGCTCGGGATGGTTCATTAACCATTGCCTTACTTACACAGTCTGCAATGCAAATGGCAGGATATCTGTACAATAGAGTATACTTGGGTACGAAAATAAAACTACAGCATTTTTCCCTTTCCCAATAGCAGTGACAAGGTTACTGATCCGCGAAAGCGGTTGGTACTGATCCCCAACCGGAGCGTGCTCTCGAGCAGAGAATAACAGGTGACGCAATCGGGCGGGGGGGCACAAAGCATCAGCGTCGCGCAGAAACGACATACTGCCTGACCTAGGAGGACGACTGTTCTTGTCGAATGTCACCCAGAGTCTCCAACCTACACCAACGTCGTAACACTGTGCCAGACCCGCCGTAATAAGGTACAAAATGTCTCCTGCCTTCCGCCAGACGAAGTCGCGCGGCTGCCACGCTGCGGTTAATCACGGCCATTCTGTTTCAGCCGGAGTAGAGAGAATGTCTCCCACAACCCATTGAACAGCGTGTGCCTCCGCTTATTTATTGGATGGTATCAGGTCGAATTACTGCACTCCAGACTGCACAGTGCCCCGCACATTCACAGTTAGAATTACCTAAAACGGAATTTTCTGGTGCAGCTGGAATCACGCTTCGCAGAGACTGTGATGACGTTAAGGTTCAAAACATGTTTGTCGCCACAGTTTTAACTGCTTTCATAAGGTTTTTCACCTCTTTATTTTTTTGCTGACTCCGCCAGGAATCTGTCTCGGCTTTTATCATTATAGAGCAATTGCGCTGACCGTGGTTTCTAAGATGCATCGTGGGCTTCACCAGTTGAAAACATTTCCTGTTTTTTCATACATGCCTAGATTTTAATAATAGCATCTTATTTCCGCAAAGTGTATGTAGCCTATAATAATAATAATAATAATAATAATAATAATAATAATAATCGCAGTCGTAATAAAGCGTTGTTTCGGTCAAATACGTTTAACCATTTAAATAGCACGTATTGAGGTCATAACATAAATATTATTTTAATGTTTCCTTTGTCATTTTGTCCTGCTAAGTACTTTTGCTCAGGAATAATTGTTGCTGTTGTTATATTTTGCAGTGACAATTTTACAAGATAAAGATAACACATGTCCTTTGTGAAACAGTGATTGGTCCCACAAGCAAATGACTTCAGAGAACCCCGCTAAATAATTGGGCTGTGGACAGAAATATTACATACGGCTACACACCAGTGCTGTGCAACAGTGCAACGGTAGCGGACAAATAAAATTAACAGCAACCAACAAGTGCCTGAAGCTTGCTCCGCCAAAGAAAAAGGTCGCTTTAGCGCATGTAGCTGACATAGCACGAACGTGCGTGCCCTGATCTAGAAGTCACAACTCTGTCATCAAAGCCAAGAGATATGAGTCAGGGGCTCTGTGGGATGCTAGAAGGCTCTGCAAGGGCTTTGCAGATGAGAGGGGTGGGAAAATCAAACAGCCCGGGGCAGGAGCGGGTACAAAGCTGGATCCCGTTCAAATTTATTACACCTTTAAAATATTAATTTGCTCGCACAGACTTTCTTTCCTCCCGGAAGACCGATGAGATGTGAACTTAAGACAGAATACATTTTCCGTCGTCAAAGGCACTGCCGCAGAAGCCTCTATTCGTTTCAAATGAGGGGAAATTCTAACGCGAGTGTGGGCTCCATTAGAGCGTTTGGAGCAAAGACTGATTCTACCAGTAAATGTGTCCTGGTCCCATCGGTCATGCAAAAGTGAAGTTTGAACAAAAACCCAGACTAGGCTCCTAATCGTGGACCAAAAGCTGCATATTGGACGCAGGTACGTTTCAAAATGGCTCCTCTCAGAACCACAGCACTGCTAAATTAATGATGAAGCGCTGTTGTGACACATTGGGAGCAGTTTAAGTTGGTTCCATATTGACAACAAAATTTCATATGAAACAGCAATTAATGGTTTTACAGTCATTAAAGTCCATAATCATAACACAGGTAATTAAAATCATAGCTTTTCACTGCTTGCCTTTTAAATGTAATATTAATAAAACAACTATTACACAACCAGAAAAAAAAAAAAACACATTTTCACTGCTGTAAGTCTACAGCATATTCAAAAATGAACAGCTTTTCAAAATAGAGCAGATTTCATGAGACAGAAGACCTTATGCATGTGATTTCTCCCCTACAGATGCCTGAAACGTCAGACTGCTGGCAGGGGTCACAGTCGAAGGGATACGTAGGTTGAAAGGGCGCAGAGAGGTGGCGGCGTGAGGGACAGCTCGCCGGGTCGGGTAGTAGAGCCAGAGGCCCTCGGGGCGTTCGAGTCCAGGCTTGTCACGGTGCAGCATATTCTCAAAGTCTGTGGGTAAGTGATGAACCTGGGACTGAACAGTGTGTCCTTACATCATTGTATATGAAGGGATATATTTGTGTATTTGTAATGCTGTTCAAATTGGGAGACGTTGAGGTGATCTAGAATGCAGGGTAATGAGGGCTGTTATGGAGGAGCCCGCCCGTATTCCGCTAGTGCATTCAATCCCACAGTGCCCCTGGGGCACACTCCGGAGCATTGTGCTGCTCTGCGTCGGGTGGGAGGTGTGCCTCAGGGGGGTGTGCTAATCATCCCTCAGTAGCGCATGAGGTCATGCTAAAAATGTATCACTAGAGATTCAGACTGTTTACTACAATGTTTGCCTCACACCCCTTGTTTTCTAGCAGACACATTTCTTAAAAACAGCAGCAACGGTGAACAATGATCATGGTGACCAAACACAAAACAAAATCTACCATTTACTTACAAGAATGTTGCAGACATGCTTCTGTAACTACATACAACGTTTGCTAGCTTTACGTCACCTTGTAAAACAGTAAATTAAAAGTGTGCCACAGCTTGAATCAAACCTAGGACACTGGGTTCTAATGGCTGTGTCTACACCACAGTGCGGTCAAACAGGCTACAGTTAGCGCGTGTCCAGGGGAAAAGAATGTTGGGGAACTAATGCCCCCTATCAATGTACATTTTAAACACACAATGTGACCTATGACAATGACATGTATCCTAGTAACACATTCTTTATAGGAAGTATGCTAGTTATATTATTGGCTGAAGTGCTCATTATTTAACGTACTAGTTCACATAATTAGAAAAGGGTTTCTCAGTATCATATATGCCATTTAGTCCACATCAGCATAAAGGTGCAGACACACTAGCAGTATTAGGAGTGTAAATTAAAATGATTAACTAATTTTTGACTGACCCGCAAGCCTTATTTTAAATAAGTCTGTAGGATATCAGGCTTTTCATGTACACCAGCGCTTCGCAAACCTGGTCCTAGAGAGCCACAACCTCTGTGGGTTTTTGTTTTTAACTTAAAAATCAAGCAGTTCAGAAGATGCGATCATGAAAGTAGCAGACCCGAAAACCCTCCAGGATCAGGGATGGGTAGCCCAGGGTTGCATTCTAAAGTTACCCCTGAAGCCCTCTGTTCGGGAAATGAAAGTGCCACACCCTAGGAGCTAAAGAGTTTTCCAAAAACAAAGTTGGCGCAGTCACGTTGCTCAAATCAGCTCTCAAAATCAACCCTTAAAGAACGCAAAACCAATGGTAGGTTCTCGGCTAAGGTGACATCCCAGAAACCACTGAAAACATCCGACAAAGCACCAGTATCCACAAACAACCAGCCTCCCTAATAGCTGGCAGAAATACTGTGGCTTATTGACTTGCTGGACTGCGGGAATCTGACAAACCACAGAATGAAATAAAATAAGAATCACAACTTCCCCATAAAAGACAGACAAACTTTTGAATAATAATAATTCTGTTATAAGCCTAGAATTCATAATGGTCTCAGGAACTTGTCTAAATCTATTTCAAGACATGTACTATAGTTGTGCCATTCACTAGTAATGGTGATGATAGTGGTGCGTAAATAATGATGATTTTAACCACTCCTCAGGCCCTGGAATTGCTTGATGATGACAGAACATGATCAAACCTCTAAATTAAATTTGGATATCTAAGTGTTCATAGAACATCTGTATCTAGTTTTGTGCCTGAGATGGTTTTTCAAGCATTTAGCAAATAAAAGAAAATTCTAGTAGGGGTCCTGGAAGGTAGCAATGTCTTCTAGTTCTACAGTAAATGTTTTTTCAGGCTTAATATACGACCACACACCATTTAAGAGCCCGCACACCTTGTTTCCAAGGCCTACATTGGCTTCTGAATGAAAGGAAACAACAAAAACCTGCACTGTGACCCTTCTGGACTGGAGTTTGAGACCCATGGTCTACAGTTTATGAAGCAGATGTGTACTGTATGTTTAGAGACCTGTCTCCATATGAGCAAAGCAACATTTTCACTAAATTTCAATCCTCTAAGCAGGGGTTTTCAAACTCTGTCTAGAGGACCCACTGTGTATGCGGGTTTTCATTCAAACACGACTGCAACTTCTGTATTGTAATGGGTTCTTAATTTTTCTTAATTATATTACTTAATTTTTAAATTATTAAATCATTTTCTATTGAAGGATCTACCCTCCTAAGGACACATTGTGTTAGAAATTGCCATGCATCCCATAAAGAAGAAATGTCCATAATTATAATCCGAGAACTTTTAATCAGTCAGATCAAGCAATGGTTTTATTTTCTGTCATGTGCTGTATGGCAAATGAATGCTGTAGAAGAGGTGACATGTTTTAATTGATTTAATTATAGAATGACAGGCCAACTCACTGGGGCTCTGACTGCTGAATGGGTGCACACTTGGGCAAAGACAGATTTCAAAGAAAGAGCTAACTGCTTTGAGCCAAACTTGCATTGTACGACAGTAAGTTCGAGGAAAGAATTGTGGAAGAACTTCAACACGTATTCAGCTCCTCAAATTAGCTGCAACCGGAAGCAGGCTACACATTAGACCTTTGCTCTACAGCAGTGATTTTCAACCTTGATCCTGTAGAGCCCCAGTGTATGCTTTTTAAATATACAGTATATGTTTTTTTTTTCCCAACCTTAATTGAAATAACTGTAAGAAAGGCTGTTCATTGTTTTTATTTGAAAATTGGTGTTTATTTTGGTGTAACACCCGCATGAAAAGTCAATTATCTTTCCAAGGCAGACATAAAAGATTGGCACTGTACATCCAAACAAATGGGAGTTTCCTCTTAGAGCCAACCAGACTACTTTGGAAATGCTTGGATGGAAGGATAATCTGCACAAAAAGCGACCACGGAGGTCCGGTTCTGCTTGGGTTCAAGAAGGGCGGTCCATTACCACACATTCTGAAATGACTGAAAATGACAGTTCTCTATGGGAAAAGTCCCCTAGTGTATAAACATGTGTGTTCCACCAAAAAGATTATTCCTAACCCCAGTGTTGTGATTGTTCACAACCAGATCCTACAACAAACAAAATTGTTGGGCAGGCAAAATTAAATCTCTTTATCACAAGCACAAAGATATGACTTCAGTATTGTGTTTTAAATAGGTTCTTTGTGCATGTAGGAAAGCATTTTCTATCTGCCGGTTCTTTGGTAGGCAGGCCCTATTAGTCCTTTAGCTGGCTGTAATGTAGGTTGCTATTGAATTTGGCTCTTTGTGTGTGTACTGTATCCGCGCGGTCCCCGAGAATCGCTACACTGACTGCGGTTCCTGTTCTGTAGGCAGTTATCCATGCTCTTGCTATTAGTCTTTTCCCTAATTGAGCTGTTCTTCTCCGTGGGTTGTAGCAGGCAAAGCCTTGTGGGCGAAGGTAAGCTGCTGAACTGAGCCAACGAGAGCTGCCTATCACAAAGAATGCAGCTGGGGCCTTGGTGACGACCTTGATGCTTCATTGTTTTTGTTTATGATTGTAGTTGCAGGAGTCGGCCAGCGTGTGGGGGTGCCCTTTTTCTTATTGAGAGCACCTGGGGGGCAACCCTATAATAAGGAGCCCCAGGGCTTTCTGTCTCTCTCTCCCTCTCTTTTTGGTACTCCTCCTGCATCAGGCCAGATGGTGTTTTGTTTTTTTACTTTCTTTATTTGTTTCGCATTGTACATTCACATCCCATTTTTGCACATGCAGATCCATACATATGTCTTATAAATATGTTACATTTGCACTCATACATGCATTATTTTCTTCTGCTTAATAAATGATTTGTGTTAAAATAGACCTTGTAGTGTTGTCCCCCTTTTGTTGTGACTGTTGCAAGAGTCGTAACACCTTGAATGGAAAAATGGGCATAATGCTCTCTGAGGATTTTTCAATTAATTGAGTGAATTTCAATGAATTTCCTGAACTGACTGAATTTACATGGAATTGAAACCCCAAGCCTCCTAGTGTATACCTCTGTGCCTTCTGCAAGGAAATCTATGCCTTCACCATCTCCATTGCATTTATATAGGAGGTATTTTTTTGGCCAAAGAAGCAAGCAATCCATATTAGATGTGAAATGTGCACAAGAACATGTGTGTGTCAAATGCATGTAGTTGAAGTACCACTCATCCCTGTGTGTTGTCAGGCACCACATGGGCCTGATGTGTTTGACTGCACACAGCATAGCAGTGGGAGGTCCTTGTCACATGTATGCAGTGCAGCCAAACATATTTCATGGAATGTCGCTTGTGATTGGTCAATTTGTCACTTGAGGGTCACTAGATAAAGTGAGCTGCCATAGAAATGTTTATGGAGTTTGGTTGCAATTGAGTGGAGTGGAGCAGATGATATTTTGTTCCTATATTTAATAAGTGGCTAAATTTCCATTAATTCCCATTAATGCAGACCCAGGATCAAGAAGATTTTGCTAGACAGACTAACTTGGACTAACTGCAAAGGAAACCATACTGGAGAGCAGAATGGAGCTTCTGAAGGTTTACAGTGTAGTATGGCTGGGCTGATTCCTTGATATTATTCTCCTTGAGAAAACCACAGCATATCCTCATGCTTCCTGTGACCCGATCACATGCAACGTGACTGCAGATGATGTAGCTTATTTGCTAGCAGACGAATGCTGAATGTAGAAATGCAATGTCTCCTTTTCTCCTCCTGGTTGAGGACAGGGGGTTTTATTACATGAAATAATAAAAATGATTGTTCACCACTAAAAGGTAGTCCCAGAACCCAGAAAGCCAGATCTCAAGAGATCTCAAGACTAGAACTCAAGTGTCAGCTGTAGCTCCCCAGAAAATGTGCCAGCTTTGACCTTGGTCAGATGACACACACACCTCCTTACACTGTTCAACTGCTACCCTGTTTCTTATAGTTAATGTTTGATTTGCCTTAGATCAACTTTGACCTTCACTGAGCTGATGTTATTGATTGTAAGATTTTGCTTAGGCCCCAGAAGTGGGCGGGCTTCTTGCCCTGAATGACAATGCTTCCTCCAGGCACATAGTAGAGAGGGACAAGCCTGGCGTTTGAGGCTACTGAAATAGCTTCTTCCCCTGGGAAAACATCCAGCTATTTTTGAGCGGAACCGAGTGTGCATAAAAAATGTGTGGCACAGTTCCTCTGTCATTGAGAGTTATATCGATCTGCAGATGATCTGAATTGGAGCCTTATGTATAATATATGAGGCAACAGAAACCATTACTCATTGTAAGTAAAGATTTCTTAATTTTAAGCCTTTTGGAATGTTTTTTTTTTTTTGTAATCTTTTTAAAGTACTGTTTCTGTTTTCATTGTAGGCCTTGACCACGAGTTTAACCAGAAGCACGTTACATTTTCAATGAAAGAAAACTGCAAGGTGTGATTTAACAGACACACCTCGGTCACGAAGTAACACACTACTATATATTATCAGAAAATGCCCCAAACATTTTCTTTTTGCATTTTTTACCTTTTTAATGTACAACAGAAAAAAACTATTTTATAGCTTCAAATTATTCTCAGCCCCACACACAAATAGTTGACTATTGATTTGCAACCCACATTCCCAGCACACTATTGATAATGGCTTGTAAAATAAGGCACAACCACTTGAGGCATTTACAGACATGAAAGAAACAATCCTCACAAGAATTACTAGGGGATAACTAAGATCACACAGTGTGGTTTGATCCAAGATAGCATAATTTAGGCCCATAATTTAGGCCCATTCATGCAGACATGGGAACGGAGTCAGCAGTCAGCTCACAACCCAGGATCTGTATTCATAAAGCATATCAGATTAGGAGTGCAGATGTCAGATCAGTTTTGCCTTTTGACTGATAATAGATTAGGCTAAAATATGTACATGGAAAACCTGATGCTAGATCAGCAGATACAGTATTTAATGAACACAGTACCTGACCTAAGATCAGCACTGACTTCAAGCACGTGGATAAGGTTACATTATGGACAGGGAAAACCTGATTCCAGATCAAGAGATACTCATTAGAGGCAGACTCTGATCCAGGACCATTTTGCTTTGTAGCTCACAATAGATAAGGGTAAATTAAAGGGCAGGGAAAACATGATCCTAGATCAGGTCTTTGAGACTCTAAATGAATACGGGTCCTGGTTCTGACTTCTGGAGGTGCCTGAGATAACCTCATCAGGCTCATTTGCAAGCTCAACAACCAGATCTGAACCTCTTCTGGAAATGATCAATTACACAAAAGATTTTATGTAAAAAAAAGAAGTAATCTCTCTATAAGCCCGTTCTCCTAAATGTTGTTTTTATGAGTGACTCACGTGAGGAAAAGCCTTTAATGGGAAAAGATATAAATTTCACTGCAAACGCTCATCTCTGTCCTGGTGCTTATCGCTGCAGTATAAGAAAACAGCGGGGGCTATAACCCCTGCATTGCATCCCATCTCCTGTCTGCACTCAGACACTCCAAAAAAAGAGAGAACCAATATTCCTGTATGACAGCAGACGCTCCTCACCAACTTCAAAGTCAAATAGATATGCGATGCACTTGTATAGCATGTTCCCTGGATTTCAATGCTTTTTGCAGTGAGTTTACCTCAACCACCACAAATCAATCAAATTCAACACATTTTTTTGTCAAAGGTAATGGCAAGGAAAAAAACGTCTTGGATTGAAAGTTGGAAGAAACCTTAAGTAGGAGCTAGTCTCAAGTGGAAGAGCCCATCTACCTCTGACTGGGTAGATTTATAGCTGGTAACCGCCTAGCTGTTGTAAGACAGCCATTTTATGCTAGAATGCTCCCCACACATCAGCTTAAGTGGAGCAGGATGGTTTATTTAAGTACACTAGGGCACTGGCTTTCTGTACAGTGTGTATGGAACCCAGCCCCCTATTGGCCATACAACACCTTTGCGGCAGGGCTCGGTTTGTGGGAGAGGTTCAGGGCAATCGAAGGACCACGCCTACTGGTTAAGTAGCACACGCACTTGGAGCGCATTGCCAATTAGTCAAAGTATTTAAAGTGTGCTCTTTTCCCAGTAGGTGGCAGTGACCGGAGAACTCTGAAGTCGAGAGGGAGCTGGACCGACTGTAAGGAGGTGGAAAGCTCTGTGGGGCTGTTTGGCTGTTTTGTTTATTTTGTCTTTGTTATTTTAGTTCGTTGTGTTAATTTATTTATTTTTTTTCCTGGATCCCATGAGTCGGAAAGGTAAAGAATTTCTGTAGAATCGTGTTCTCTCTCTGTGCATTTAAAATAAAGACCAGTAAATTCCAGAATTCCCCTATCTCCCTGTGTCCGATTGTTTTGTCAACCAAAGGGGTGTGTCGTGGAGTGTGACAACTTCTTCTAGTAGTAACTTCAGTCTCCAGTCCACGTGCTAACCAAGCCCATAGCTGCTTAGCCTCAGATATATGACTGTCGGCCAAATCAACACACTCCAACCCTGCTTCAGTTGTATGACTAAATATGAGCTGCTTAGTGTGAACTATGAGGCAATAGAATGTTCCAGTGACAGAGTTTCAGAGCTGTCTGCTCTCAGTGCCAGCAGCTGGTGTCCTCTTATCGCAAAGCCTAATGTCAACAACCAGGTGTGCTATGACTCAACACAACCTCTCATACTTACTTCTCCCAATTCACTGTTTGTCAAACATGCTGGCAGGAGAACAGCAAATGATCAAAAAGGCAGTTTGTAAATGTGATCTGGATCTTGTGAAAATATGATAAAAATATGACTGAACGAAAGGCTGAAACGAAAAAAAAACTGAGCTGGTTGCTAGGTATTGAAAAAATATTCTTTTTTTATACAAGTGGTATGTTAAGTGCTTTGAGTCTAGGAAGGAATGCTAATATGTGCATGTGTTTTCCAGGGTTGGGGTGAAGTACATATAAATTCAGGGAATGATTTATTCACTGAAATGCCATCTTAGAATGTTTTGGACAGTTTTCTATTCATTAATTGAATTTCCTGAATTTAATGAATAGAAAAGAATTGACCCCAACCTTCAGTATACTTTAAATATTCCAAATATACATGCTTAAGATTTCACGGATATTCAGAATATGTAAAATGTTAGCATGAACTGCCGCCGCGGGCTACGCATGGCAAATTGTGGTCGGTCACTCACTCACTCACGGACGACATTTCAGGGACGTTTAGTGGGACGCATGCGCAGGTGGTGGCAGCTAAAATATGTCTGCGGAAATGAGTTGTTTTCCAAGAGTCAGATTTACTGCTTAAGCACAGTGGAAGACAAAGCCTTTTTTCCTCTTTTTCAGTGAATACAGACACTTGTGGGTGTACCTGGTGAGCTTAGAAACAATACAACCACAGCCACAATGCTGGACAAATTCTGGTTCAAATTTGATGACAGTACCTCCAAAAATGAGCATTCCAAGTCCCCCAAATGCTGAGGCTTCAGTTTAGACTTAAACATTGTAGATTTTGACCATGTGTAGATGACCTAGAACCCCCCACACATTCCCATTCCATCCCAGCAATAGTCAAGCTCCATGCAATATGGATTAATTCTATCACCAATTGCCATCACAGCTGGATTATACGCTATTTTGTTCAGCGCTGTCCACAGTGCTGAATAGCCTATGTTCTTTCGTGGCACCAGCAGATGCATCAATTTCCCCACATGAAGTGAAGATACGCACAGTACAATGTTCAGAGTTTATATGAGTCCACTATGGTCAGAGTTGTATTTACACTGGACATTTTTCAGTGTATTCAATGCACTAAACAGGAGTATTGTTGTGGTTGAACTGCGCCTTTTAAGCTCTGCTTCATTCGCAAAATGCGAAAACTCGGCAGTAACGTTTGTTGATTGTGCAGTTAGCGGGAGCCTTAGTAAATAAGGCAGACTGTATTAATTTCAGGCAGACTGTGAATGCACCAGCATACCGTCTTCAGCCCGCAATTTGCACTGCAAGATTTATGTACGTAAAGCTGGATCACACAGGAATCGTGACACTACTTTTTGGATGCACTTTAGAGAGAAAACATTCATGAGGAGAAACAAGAATGAAAAATGTTCAAACAATGGTAATACATTTCCTTTGTTTAGCATTTCTCTGCAGTTACTGAAATTCCAAACACTCTTTAGAGCTCAGTTTTTCAGTGTTAACATTGGTTTATTTCTCAGAGTGAACTCCTTGGAGTGTAGTTATTCAGTGTTAACCTGGTTTTATTTCACACAGACTGAACTCTTTGGAGTGTAGTTATTCAGTGTTAACCTGGGTTTATTTAGTGCAGACAGAGGAAGCCATCCGTGCATCCTGAGGGACAGCTGTCCATCCACCATCACTAATTACATAAAAACAGCAATCTAACTGCATGTGCACACAGACACACACGCACACAGACATGCACGCTCACACCCAGACACATGCACACACACATGCAAATACGCACAGACTGTTTGGAGTGTGTGAATTTGTGTGGGCATGTATGTGCACGCTTGTCTGTGTGTAAACAAGAAAGACAAAATTCTCTGTCTAATTTTGGGTTCCTCACTTCAAGAAAAAAACTGAATTTAATTTAAACAATGAACTAGGCTGCATACAGTATGTCTTTCAGTGAATTCCCTGCTCATGTGACAGCTGCCTCTATAATCGTGTATTACACATTCACCCAGAAAGCCATAAAGAAGTCTCTCAACACACACACACACACACACACACGCACACACACATACATACGTACACACACACACTTTCCACAAGTGATATAAAGATCCTCAAATTTGGCAATAATTCTATTGTTGATAAATTACACTTGACAAAACAATGTTTCTGCAGAACAGACACCGCATGGGGGCATGTTTATCTAAACCAAAACTACACTACACTCCACTACACAGAAGGTAGTTTGACTATATACATGACACCTGGAGATGTGAGGGAGCATCCAAAGCTTGGACTGCGGCAGGAAGACGAAGCACCTGCACAGCTCGGACACGATATCCCCTGTGGCACCGTGTTCATGTGGGTCAGCACTACATAGCTCCCCTTCTGTAAAGGATCCATTTGTACTTGTCACCGTTAGACTGGCCTATAGGATGAAATTAACCCGGAGGAAGCAATGAACTAATCAGAAATGTTACTAATCAAGTTATAAAATGAGTAATGTACCTGCTGAAATAGCATTGGTTTGTGAACTACTGTCAGACCACAGACTCTGCTCAAGCTAAGCCTTCATTTGGTGAGCTACCATGAGACCACAGACACTGCTAATGCTAAACCCCATCTGCCTTCTCCTTGTGAGCTACTGTGCATCCACAGACACTGCTAGTGCTAAACCACACTTCACCTTCTCTTTGTGAGCGACTGTCCTTTCACAGACAAAACTAGCGCTAAGATTCTTCTCTTTGTAAACTACCATCAGACCACAGACACGGCTAATGCTAAGCTGCTTCTGGCCTTCTCTTGGCTGACCTGAACAGACAACAGTAGCCGTGCTGGAGCCCAGGTTCCACAGGGACTCTCAGTAACGACACACAAAAACAGTCTATTATTTAACCTTATTCATTTAAATTTTATATCACTCCACAGGCAAGGCACCCCTGTTGTGAATGATCAAATTCTTCCATTCCTCTATATAACATCAGCAGTGATTCATTTATAATATGAATGCATTAAATGTCCCTATTAGCACACAAGAGTTTGGTTTGTTAACTGGTACAGATATCTGTGAAACTCTTAAGTTATAAATCATAGTGGTGTGTACAGTTAATTTGATACATTACACACCTGTTTTTATTTTATTTTACCCAAGATCACGCCCTCAGCGCGTACAATTGCCATAGCAAAGCAATATATTTCAATAATAGCACTGTTCCGACTTGTACTGCTTCTAGTTAACACCAAAAAATAGTATATTTTAAAATCAAAATGCTGTCAGTTGTATTGTATAGTCATGTTCAGGTGACTTTGAGATGAATGGAATAAGTTAAGATAAACCAACAATATTGCATGTTATGAAGACAATAAAATGCAGATGAGATTCTTTCCAGATTATTCAGCCCTGAAATGTATTTGGCTGATTTGGCTGATTTGGCTGACCATTCTCTCCTTCCATCAACTGTCAGTGAGTGCAAAAACTCTTTATTTTGTCCAGTCCTGGCTTACTCAAGCCATACCCTCTGCCTTTGACTGAAATTTTTAATTCTGAAAATAAATATTTCACAATTCACCAGGAAGTAAATCACAGTCCAGAAAAGGCTTTTTTTTTTTCTCGAATGTTGTCTGCCGGTGGTCACTGTCATCGCTGAGTCTCATTTGTGAGAATGTCCTAGTGCTCTGCTCTGTACAGGGTCATGGGCCTCTGCTGGGCAGAAAACCAACTGGCAGGGCTTGGCTTTGCTGTGTACAAAATGCTTAAGGTGGCCTCCATGCCTTACAGAAAGGCTTCCCTTTATCTGGCTCCACCAATGGGGTAAAAGACACGGATCCATCAATATCCCCACATAATCCTGATGGATGTCCTCTTTCAATTTCCTTTGATTTTTCTTTTTTAATCTTCATTTCATTTGCATACCATTATCCACTCTGAGCTGTTCCCTCCTGCGTGTGCTGAGAGCAGCAGCAATACTCGAAACTGTGTTTCTAAAAAAAGGTTGTTTCAAGAAATGAGCCACAAACCAACAACAGCCCATGCATTTACCCAGCCAAATCACCAGCCAAAGCACTTTTCTTTTAAAATATACTTCCGATTTCAGATATTGTCCTTGATTTAAAGCAAAAGATTTGCAATTCAGAGATGTATTTTTAAACTCTTAACCGAGTGGTCATTCAACATCAATTCCTGCCAACATATGGAGTTTCCACAATGATAATACAGCGTTCTTACAATATTATCGGGTTGGTACAGGTCTGCGGTGAGCAAGATAATCTGTGTGAACATGACTTTGAGAGCAAACATGCTAGAACATAATACCAAAGCCCTGTTTCATGAAGCAGGATAACACCGGGTAAAACCCGAACCCACCCCAATTAGGAACATGGACCGAAGTAAAAAGAGCTGTTCCGAGTTTTTAGTGCCGCAATTATCCAGCTAACTCAGTATTCCTGTTTCGTAAAATACTCCCTGTTTAATGGGCCGGTACGGCCATACATGACTATTTGCAATATGTGCTGTAAATGTTTCTAGAAAGTAGCTCGAGATCTTTGTTTGCCCGATAACTTGTTCTTCAAAGTGGTAAGATGATAGTTAATTAAGTGTATGTTTATATAGGAATCAAGTAAAATTGCCAAGTCATGATTGCTAGTTAATCATTTACCTGTATTCCGGATATGAACACATGCATATTGCTTTACCTCGTGTTATTATTGTATCGACATGGCATACGCTAGGCCTTGAGGAGACGGACATGAATTTTTATTTATTTATTTATTTGTTTATTTATTTATTTTACGTATGGTCAAACTGATCGTCCACAGCCAATCGCCATATAGGCGACTCTATGAACTGCAGCAAAGCTACCAAACAAGAGGCAGCGAGCAGTGCAACGTAAAACACTTATACTATATAAACAAATATAAAATCGTATCAACAAAAGGCATAGTGCTTTACCAATTTACATTGCTTCTGTGTGCAGTACTTGCACATGGCTAATAAGGCCGGTTAAATTTGCGAAAAGTGTTATATAGGACATCACAATAAGGCTTAAAGAACACTGGGGGAAAATGCTTCAGCGTATTCAATCCTACTCAAGCGCGCTCTGTCCTAACCGAGTAGAATAATGACATGAAGGACATAACAGATTATTACATTCCAGGACGTATTATAGATGTTTATTTTTTTCAAATGGACTGTCCTTATAAAACTCATTTTCGCTTATAAAAAAAAAAAAAAATTTTTAAACGGACAGCCATGTGGCTAGACTGCTAATAGGACGTGGAATTGGCTTTTGTACAGTTTCTGATACATTCACGCGGATGCACACACAATAAACCGAAAACCCAGGCTCAGAAGCCACACACACACACACGCACACACAGATATATATATAATAGGTGCTTCATATGTCACTTCTTCTGTTCAAGAGTCACCTTGGGGAAATGAACTGAGCGCGATGGCGCAAAAAAGGCATCTATGGTTAGAGCAAGGCATTTGACTTCCAATCTGAACCTCACGTGACTTTCTCTGGTACACACACTGACATGGTTTTGTTTCTGCCTCTATTAATCGAGACTACTGGTCTATCATCTGAAAATTAAGTTTGTTTTTTTTTTCTCAAAAGCTTTTCTAGTTGTGGGGCACTTGGTCACAGAACATGTAGCCAGAATGTTGCCGTCCTGATTTAAGCGAGGGTAACCCGCAATATAGCCTAAGCACGATACTGCAGTCCCATGAACCCAGTCCTCCCGAAAGCTCTACGTACCCCACATTACGCATGGGCGATTTTTCACTAGCCATTTATATTTTATATATGAGTGTCTGTGAAGGACTTTGGGAACTTAAAGATGTCGGGGCTGTACAAGCATACGGGCTACACAAGTAGGCTATATATTGTAAGAACTCTGGGGAAGATTTCTGGCTGTGTTTCATTTTTACAATAAAAAGCCAACATAGAGCGCTTGAAATATTTTCTTTCACTCAAGTGGGTGCTTACTGGTGTAGTTTTCCTCCGTGCGCTGCCCTTACCTTTTGCTGTCGCCTCGCCATATCGGTCGGTTGCTTTGCGTTAAAAGGGTAGGCAATGCACCGCATCACAAAGACATAGAGCTGCAGCTTCTTCTTTCGTTCCTCTTCCTCCTTCTGCATTTTTTCCACGTCCTCTTTTTCCTGCTCGCTCACTGCCGAGGGGCTCGGGCTGGACGGGCGGACGCTGCTGCTCCGGCTGCTGGGCTGCAGCCCGCCGGAGCTCTCGCTAGTCCGACTCGGCGAGATGCGAGACCCGGCCTGCGGTGCCATAACCTCTTTGCTTTCTTCTTCGACTATCCCATCCGATTCCTCCTCGCTGGACGACGGGTCCAACATTTTGTTTTGTAGAGGTTGTCTAATTAGACAGCAGAATACGGAAACTGGGTGATTTCAGAACCTCGAAAGCCGTGCTAGATTAAAATAATATTAATAATAACAACAGTAATACCTGCGTTAAAGGAAAAAAGTCCAACAATTTTGCTTAAATGGCAAAGTATATGAAGGGAAGAAGAAATCCTGATATCGACAAGTAACCCAATAAGCTCGATTTCTCAGAAATATCTGAAGATGCGATGAAGCGGGACAGCTAGCGGACGCTGAGAGAGGCCGGCGGAGCTTTTCGCAGAGACACAGCAATCTCCCCCTACCCAACGAGATTGTTGCTGCTTACGTGTTTTCTCTGTTTTAACTCACCAGTCACCGTCAGGGAGCCGTGGGAAGGAAGTGGAAGAGGGGAGGGGGACGTAGCAAAGCAAGACGCTGTCAATGAAAAGCGCGATCGATGGCCACTTCCTGCCAGCCAGCGTTTCAGACTGAAAGCACAGGGAGCTGACCATGGTTCTGAATCGAATTATCCGTTAGATGAGAGGCGCGAGAACAGAAGGATGCCCGCTGCTCATTTTGTTTATGGGCAGGCGGAGATAAATAGTAATCTACTGATTACATTTACTTAATACTATTAAGTATGCAGCGTTTGCTAAAGTAGAGAATACAGTATGTAAAATTTGACATTTATAATTTCCTACAAATTAATTTAATATATTCATAAAATGTGTATATTTCAGAGATGCTAGGGAATAGCGCTTTGTGTTTTACGTTACACATGCGCGCGCGTGCACACAGTCTTCATGAAAAAAATATTTGAAAGAAATCCTCCCGAATTTTCAAGCTCAGCATATGATTTTCGAGAAATATACATTATACATACAATAACATGTATTTTAACAAAACGAAATGAAACGATTGTAATGTACAAAGCTGTAGCGCACTGCATCACAATAATCCTTGTTGCTTTTGGTACGTGTTATGTTTAAAATTTAGAATGTTGGTCAAATGGAAAATTTTCTCCATAAACTATCAAGTAAATAATCATGTTCACAACAGCTAATTCGGACAGACAATGTTGTTTTGAATGCAGTAAGCAAAGTACCCACTAGAATTCTGATTACCAATTAGCTTGATTATTTTAATAGGTTTGTGGTAGAAATAATTAAT
Organism: Anguilla anguilla; assembly: GCF_013347855.1. Classification (NCBI taxonomy): domain Eukaryota; kingdom Metazoa; phylum Chordata; class Actinopteri; order Anguilliformes; family Anguillidae; genus Anguilla; species Anguilla anguilla. The sequence continues at coordinate 31,437,409 of NC_049211.1, forward strand.
GTTATGAGCTCTTTAGTGTATGCTCACCATGCCCCAAATAAGCATCCTCTATATCTGTTTATTCATGCAAATTAACATCCACATCTGTATTAAGGTTTTCTAGAGCTAAAAAAAAAAAACTCTGACACTTGTGGTTTCAGATGTTTCTCTTGTGTTTCACTGTGTTACTAGTGTTTTACTTATGTTCTCACATGTAAGTTGATTGTTGGCTGCGTAAACTTTTGAAAGAGAAGAGTCTTTTACAGAAAATCTGAAGTCCAAATCCTTACTGAAGTTTAGGAAGTTTTATATTAATATGTTTGTGTCTAACAGCAGTCAATTGTACGTTATTGGTTCTACCCCATCTTGATGTATATATAGTATACATAAAATTGAGAAACCAATGGAAAGTCACTTACAGTGTTGGATCACCATGTGTGGCTAGTATGCAAAGCCATGTCATGGCAGTTTCAAAATGAAATGGGGGCACCAAACCCACACAATAATTTTAGAAAAATGTTCCTAAAAACATGCATGCCATGCAATTTCCATTTGCAGCTACATCACGCCACAACCGGGAACTTTTGTGAACTCTGCCCTTTCCATGACAACACCCTTGACAACCATACGTTCCAAACGTGTGGTTAACTTATCTTTACATACATCTGTAGTAGCTAGCTAGCCTAGGTGGTTCCCAGAAAGTTAATAAAATCATTGAAACATATCCTAATGTACTACTATAGAGAGGCACTCTATTTTCAGCTTGTCTCTGATACAAACATAGCCCTGACAGGCCTCTGAAAAGTTTTCAGCTGGACTATCTAGCTAATCTTTCATTTGAAAAGCAGAAACATGTGTACACATTTCACATATATTTAGTGCAGATTCTACGCAGACTTTGATACATGCAGCCCCTGGTGCTGTGTCCCCACAGGTGCGTGCAACACAAAACCCACACAAAACTAATGATTTTGCTGTATCAAACGCATATGGCCTGTCTTCCCACTGTTATTTTGATGCTCTATATAGTTTTGCTTTCTCAAAATCAGCCCTATGGCTATGTACATAATCAAAACAAAGTTTTCCATGTGAAAAATGTGGGATTTTTATTTTTTAAAACAATAATGTGGTATACACTCATATATATATATATATATATATATATATATATATATATATATATAAAGGTTGGACAGTGATTGCAAGCAACAGTATTTAGTAACATATACTCAATAATATTGTGTGCAATATTAAAACATGTATATTTCAGAGATGCTATAGGGAACATCGTTTTTGTGTTTTACGTTACACACGCACGCGCGACTTTCAAGAAATCTACACCACTGTCCAACAGTTTATTTTTTGAGTGTATGTTTGGTTTTATAGGCTTATGTTATATGTTTTGGATGGTATAGCCTATGTTAAAATTATATAATTGACCATTCTTATTTTATTTCTTAAATTACATTTGTATCAGTTTGTTAATGTTCTTAAAGCTTGTTTTAAATTAATAAAACGATTTTACAAGTTCATCAAAGTGAGTGTTGTGCCTCTTTTGCCTTTCCTAAAAGCCAAGGTAACACATAGCCGACAAGCATTGGGCATTTAATGTTTGTTTTTCAGAATTCCAGTTGTTAAGGCTTGAAAGAGCAACATAAAGCTTTGGTAATTATTTATTTTTTTCTTTTTTTGTATGAACAAGGTTCAGTGTTTACATCTGAAGCCACTGCCCATATAGGCAAGTGGCTGGAGGGGCAATGGTGAAAGGATCAGAGAGGGCCTCATGATATAATTTTGAAACAGGCCACCGTGGGCCACGGAACATCTCTCCTTGTACGACTGGTGTATGCTGAGGCCCAGAGCTTAACAGCATCTGGAATTTTGTGGGAGAAGTGCAACTCCACTCTTCCACAATAGAGTCGATTAACTGACGTTTAGTGTACAGAAGCTGAAAATGCTATCTCAGCTATTATTCCACAGCTGCAGAATATTCCCCAAATGCTCAGTTGGCTTCAGATCTAGTGTGGGTGCTGTCATGCTCTTCAACTCATCGAGCGACTGCTCCTGCTCTTTGGTTGGGGGAACTGTCATCTTGAAATATGTCCCTTTCTCCATGAAGGGAATGCTTTTACAATAGGCATAGAGAACCACTCAGTACCATTAAGTAATGACTGAAATCAACCTTGCTTTCTAAGTGTATGAGTGCACCCAAACCGTGCCAGAAAGATTAAAGCACACCATCAAGGTACTGTAAGAACCCTTTGCGCTGGAGCACTGGTGTGTCACTATTTCATACAGGCTGTCAGTGGTACAGTTGATGCTCTAATGTTTGGTTAAGCATAATGAACAGAGTACCTGATGAGGTGAGTTCAGATGGACTAAACTTTGTATGGTTTGCAATGATGATACTTCAAGAGTCAAATTTACTGTTAGCACACAATATATGCTACACATAATCATACACAGTATTTCATATTTCAGGTAAAATCATGTGTGGTGACAGCAATACCATTCCATCAAGAAAATTCCTAGATTTATGAGTTGTTTGTTTCTCAAAACAGATTTTCTTTTCTGCTGGAATTAAAATCTTTACATCGCTGCAAGGCAAACATTTGTCCTGACTTGTCTGCAATGATTCCCAGAATTTCCACCATGTAATGTCAATCTGGTATCTGGTGTCATTATTTGAGGAGTGATTAGAACTACATCAGCTAAAACAGAGTATTGGTTCATGAAACAAATAGGGGCCATATTCATGAAACCTTGCAGAGTAGGAGTGCTGATCTAGGATCAGCTATCCCTGGTCTGGAGCCTTGTCCATTATGAGCTTAAAGGCAAAACTGATCCAGATCGGCACTCCTGCTCTAAAAGGCTTTATGAAATTGGGTCCAAGTTTTTAATATCCAGATTTTTAGTGATCATCCATCAATAATATTTTCCTATTGCTTAAAGAGAGAACTCCCCAGTTTCCATCCCTCGCAGTGTTTCTGGAATGCTGATACATTTAGCAGTGTTTTATGTATGTTGTATACACAAAGAAAGTTCAGTGTGAAGTCAACTGGTCATACGTCTTACTCATACTCTGACATACTATAACATCTGTAATCCCTGATGATGGATTCATATAAATTGTGTTAAAGTCCAAACCAATACTTAGTCGATGCAGTTGCACCATTAAATTTGAATCGAGAAACAAACAAAGCTATTCTAATTAAACAACAAAAACAAATGTTTGCAACAGCACACTCATAAAAATGTAAAGTTGAACATTACTGTTATTTATGGGCAGGCCAAAGAGAAAACATGTATTGCCTTCTCCCTGAACATTTTGTCTGGATTAAATCTCTGCAGCCAATTATTTAAAGAGAAAGCCTTATTCAGTGAACAATGTTCAACGATAAGAGACTATATTACAATAATGATGATCCCTTGAGTCTGAATCGCCAAACCATTTTAGAGGAAAGAGGGGAAGGCTTTCTCCCTGACTGAACAACACTTTCTCTTCGAGAAAAACATTCCCCCATTTCTTAAAATGGCTTTCATATTTTGTTATGTTAATTGTGGTACTAATGTGTCTTGTATAAGCTTTGAACTGAATGTGACAATTGCCTTGTCCTTTCCACAACCAGGCATCAGATCTGGTATTCTAATAAAATTCCAAGATCATAGACAAAGATCCAATGAACAACGGAGAATCTGAACCAAAGGAAAAATCTAAATAGTTGCCTGCACTGTCTAGCATGTAAAATGATAAGAATACTGTATAGTTATGCTACATTGCGTAACGGACACAGAACAAGACCCAGCATTTATGATTTATCTTAAAATCATAAAGATAATGACAAGAGTCCTAGATAATGAATACATTTGGTATCATACAGGAGCAAAGTTCTTTCCAACAACATCATCAGTTGTAATTTGTCAAACTGTAGTAGTCCTTTATAAAGTACAGCACTGGACATATCATGATTTGCATGTTTGTATTACCATCTGTCCATCCAATATCTAACCCGCGTATTCCTGATCCGGATTGCAGGGTGTATTATCATCTGGAGATATTAAGAATAGTTTTTCATTTTTGTGTGTCTTTAAAGTAAACTTTGCAGGTGAGACTGTAGCCTGAGCAGAAAAATTGCCATTGGTCCACTGTTTTATGAATACTGAAAGCAGACCCACTGTGTGCCTTAGAATTTATAATAACTGAACTAATATCCAAACTAAAAATACAATGATCACCTATTGTACAATAATCAAGTCCTTTATAATAATAATAACAATAATAATAATAATTTGGTCTACATACTCTTTTATAGTGCCTTTTACAAACAGGTTGTATACAGCATAAAAGATGATCGGTACATTTTAGCTGAATGAACTTGAAAAAGTATCCTTCTGTTATGAACAGCAGATGGTAATGTACTGTTTACCATTTGGTAATGTGCTACTTGCCATTTAATTGTGCATTATGGCACAGTGTATCATTTCTATGTAAATAATAATGATATGATAAAATGTTGCCCGTGTTACATTTTGGAGAACTGTTAATAATGGATGGATAGCTGCCCAATGGAATTATTAGAAAGACATAAAATTCCTGTTTACAAAATATGTGCTTGTGAAGTGCATCTCCTAGGAGTATTTGTGCTTGAATTATGCCATTAAATTTCATGTGTACAAAATGTATAATAATTTCAATGAAAAAAAGACTGTGACTTCATTAACTATGCATAAATTGACAAAATGAGAAGTAAAGAGCAGAGTCTACTGTAAGTTAGGCTGCCTATTGGAAATGGTAAGTTTCATGAAAAAGTGTTCAGATGTTTATCAGTTGATATTCAGTTGTTGTTGGCAAGTTTTTTTTTCCATTTCAACTATGTAAATCCCAAAATACATGTTTCACAGTATGTAACATTATTTAATATTTTCCAGTAGAATGCTTCAGCAACTCTTTGAGCATCACAATCAAACGGTATTTGTGTGAGATATTTCTTGATCTTTTGGGGTATTGGACAAAAATAGATCAGGGTGGTATTGATCCAGGACATTGTTCTAAGTTTTTTTTCAGCTTTATTGGCTATGGCAGTGTAGAGAGACAGGAAAAATTGGGAGCAAGAGAGAGGGAGTGACATGCGACAAAGGTCATGAGGCCAGATTCAATGAGCATGAGGATGGTGATCTATAGGCTATGCCACGAGATCCCAGGTGCTTTACTCTCAGGTTGAAGATGTAATGGCTGACATTTTACACTGATCAGTGACAGTTCTATCCCTCAATTTTTGAATCAAAAGTTCTATCCAGTTTTTCACACTCATTTCCCTAAATTAAAAGGGACTGAAAGCCCTGATCTCCTCCTGAAAGGAAAATCGAGTTGCTAAATACAAAATTTGGACAATTGTATTCCTGTCGTTTTTTCCATCCAGGCCCTTAATTACTTTGTTAAATAAATTAATTGGTGTAATTAGCACACATGGCTGCGTGCTGAAGGTTTTCTTGTGATTAATGATGCAACGTGATCTAGCAAAGCAGAGTGAGTGGAGAGGGCTCTCCGAGCAGAGGGAGACGAAGCCAAGCCAGTGCCTGCGCAGGGCCTCGGAAATGCCATGGAGCATGCCAAAGAGCCATCTGTGTCCTGCGGGTTATCCCAGTGACACGAGAGGGGAGCTTGCGGGGAGGCCTTAATGCGGGCTTGATGAGGTACTATGAAAGAGCCTTATTTTGCAGACCTGTCACAAGGCAATTTCAAGGAAGGTTCTGGAACCGAGATCTGATGTGATGCAGTTGTGCACAGTATAAGCATCTCAGGTGTTACAATGTTGGTCGTTACACTCAACGTTCAGTGCTGACAAACAGATTTTATATGAGCCTAAAAGAAACAAATCTATGTGATATCAGAATCGATTTAACGCTGAAAATTCTTTTATTTTGTTAGTTTCTAGTTTAATTACCTAAAGCTAAGCACTAAAAATCACTAAATATTGTCAGAAAGTACATTTGTAATGATCACCAAAGATATTTAATTACGCAGAAATCAATCCTTATATTTTTGTTTTTAGGAAAGATGCCAAGTATTTGAATATACTTGCCGGGGATAGTGTTCAAGTTACCATTACAATCCAAAACTAATGCTCATAAAAGCTGACCCATGTATAATTGTCCAGCCAGAGAATTTTCTTTGTATATTTGTATTTGTTTTTTAAACTGTGAATTAATGCTAAATAACACTGAATATAATATTTTAAAATTAAATAATACAAATGAGGTCTCATAATATGGGTGGGGGGGGGGGGGGTATGCAATATAACAAAATATGGTATGAAACTGGTATGGTATGAAGGTTGTTCATAATTGAGCACAAACACAGTGAGCTCCATATTGTTTGGGAAAACTACAAAAAAGAAAAATTTGGATCTGTACTCCACAATTTTAGATTTCACACACTGATACAGGTGAATCTTGTTCTCAGCTGTCCACAATCTCTTTTTCCAGAACTCTGCATGCTCTTTTAGGTGGTACTTCTTAGTTACAGCAAACCATAAACTGTCAATTCTGTTTTTAATTAGTGGCTAATTAGTGGTTTGCATCTTGCAGTGTAGACTCTGTAGTTCTGTTCTGTGGATAGTAGTCACTGACATATCCAAGTCTGACTCCTGAATAATGTTTCTTTTCTGTTGGACAGGTGTTTTGTGTTCATTACGGTGATAATTCTTTGGTCATCAACAGCAGAGGTCTTCCTTCCTAAAAAAATCCTTAAATAAAATGTGAGCACTTGTGGATTTAACCATATGTGAATTGTTTGATTACAAATCTAAAATTGTGGTGTACAGAGTCAAATCAAGAATAAAATAGGTATTTGTCCAAAAACATAAAGGAGCTTGCTGTTTATGTAAAGCAGAACTTTAGATATAAAGTTATTTCACATCTGTAAATGTCTCGATCATTGACAGACATTGATTCAGCTGAAAGTTCAAAGGAAACAGCCTCTTGGAATCTGAGATGTGGCCTCACAGTGAGTGCCTGTCAGTCTACAAAGGTCTTTGAAGCAGCTAGCAGAGCCATCTCCCCATGATGTATTCCTGTTAAGATAAGACAGTGCCTTGAGTCACCCTTGTCCTTGTAGACTGCTGTTCCCTGTGAAGTCAGTCTGGAATATGACCAGGAATCCAAGCGTATACAACCAGGAAACCCGGAATATACAGATGACCAGGAATCCCATTCCAGTCCCCGAGTCTCATCATCTCAAGAAAATGACCCGAGAGCACTTCCAGTCACATTACAAAACTTTGGCTACAGTATTTGAAAAACATTGAACAAACTGTGCATTAGAAAGCATTTAATGTCCATCTGACTTGAAAATGTCAGTTTGTCAGCTTGCCAGCTCATAGAAACTTTAAATGCATTAATTTTACCTTCCAAGAGACGTGTGATTGACTGTCTGTACTTGAATTTGTTGACTCATGCAGGTATGTAATTTCTTCCCAAATGTTCTCATTTGGGAAATGATTAAGTTGAGTGTTTTGGCACACATTACCATGTACATTGACTGCAATTATTTCGTTTTCTCTTGATCATTAGTACCAACAGTTTCTTTTGGATATTATTCCTCTAGAGTAAATAAAATGCACTTTACAAAATTTACCAAAACATCTTTAACTGAAAAATCATGGGAAGAGGAAAATGTGTCATCTGAAAACTGGGGTGTCTGGCCTGAAGGTAGAAGTCTCCAGCTTCACAATCCCCACAGTTAATACAATACAATACATTGCAATACAATACAATTAATGAAATACAACACAAATGAAGTACAACACATAGCATAAAAAGACAGGCATCTGCCAGTGTCATTTGCAAAGCTAGCTGTCAATCACTTGATGAAATTGTAGTCGTATTGGCCAGAAACTCTCTCTACTGCCTTCACATTGCCATGGCAAGCAGAGCTGACTTGACTGGGATCCAAGGAGGTTTGATTGAATAGCATTTGCCCTCAGTGCAAGGCTAAGGCTACAGGCTAAGTGCATCTGACTGAATTCCCCTCTATTTTTTCCCCCACTAACATGGCTCATCTGGAGGGAGATATAACCTTTGACCTTTGAGTGAACGACCATGGTACAACAGGGTTGGGGGCGGATGGTAGGTTACAGTCACAGTCTGAGCCTTCAAAGCTACTGTAGTTACTGGTGACCAAATAAATCATCTATAAAACGACTACTTTTCATACTGCCAAAAGACGCAAAAATGGCAAACAAGCAAAAAAATGTGTTACTTCTATTAATTATTAATCATATAACATGCTTTATTCATGTCAGACTAAAAATCAGAAAACCACTTTTTTTAATGGATGAATCCAGTTATTAAGGTTAAGTAAGTTTTAATTTCTGTATAAAGTGTTTCCAGTGATTTGATAGACCGGAATCATGCGAGTTATTTAATTCTTTTTTATGTAAAAAAATCTTCTGTTTCAAGGCCTACTTTGTGGAAGAATCTGTTTGTCTTGAATTCTCAAGAGTAAAATCACTTGGAAAGAAATGGAAGTATATATTGTAATTCACTAAATTAGCATTCACCACACTATGTGTGCTAAACAGCTATTTATGCAGTCAACCAAAAATGATTAACAAAAGCCTCAATTAATTGTATTGTTGTTTGCCCTGGGACCTTGGGCAAAATCATTTATTTAAAAAAAACAAAAAAATAATACCAAGGAGACTCCAAAAATAAAAAGAACAATGGCTCAATTCTAGGTGACACACCAAACATGTATTCAGTGTGACTGACCCATTCAAACATCACAAATAGTTGAAAGATGACCTCAGCAGTGCCAACCATTAGAGTCAGAGGAGGTCATTCTCTGCAGGCCAGGTTGGTGAAGGCAGTGAATGGCACAGAATTGAATGAGGCAGTAGTGGCTAGCACTTTAAAGAGTAGGTGTTTTGTAAGGTTTTTTTTTTTTTCTAGTGAAGTCAATGTTCTAGAACTCCATTGCTTTCAATTAGCAGTAGATATTGTTATATCAGCATTAGAAGATTCTGCTAAGAACATTGTAATCTCACATTTGTGATCTCATACCTTAAAGGGTTCATCCCTTGTTTTTCAGTCAGCTGAAAAGCAAAACCCTTATGTCCTCTCTTAGGCTCTTGATTTGTTAGCAATGTGTTTACAACAGAAATTTTATTGTCAAAGGTGTGGCTTCACACTGTATTTGCTTTATGTAGCCAATCAACCATGAATCCATGATTATTATTTGCATTTATCACAATATTGTTATGCAGCATTTTTTCTCTTTAAGGGCACCAGGTTTCAGATTGTTCCAGAACTTTCTTTGTTTCAGCGCAAAGAGAACATTTAGAAGAAAAAAATTTTCTTCTGAGCCCGGCATGACCCCAGGAACTTTCCAGGACTGTGAGTGTGATTTTGCAGGGTACTTTTGTAATCATAGCATTGTGAGTAGTCTGACTTTTCTTAGTATTCCATTGAGCCTGAACACTTTCTTACATTAGGTTCCCACTATCAGCACAACCCTTGGTCAGCCAGAATTCTCCAAATCATTGGTACAGTGGTCTTCTAGCAGGCAATCAAGGCAAGGCAGCCCAGGCGAGGAGAGCAGCTGTAAAAAGAATGCTAAACAGTTGTTAAAGGGACCTGTCACTAGCAGGCCCCTGTTGTGTTCTTCTAGGGCTAATTTTTCAAAATCTCATTGGCACACTGACAGTGGTCTGATTGGTGCTTGCTTGCAGTGAAGCATTACTGAAGGCCTTCCAGAAATGTTTTCCACAATATTGTATAATTATTAATTTATTTGTTTTGTGGTTCATCCCCCCCCCCCCCCCCCCCCACCCCATTTGCTTACTTATTTATTATGCTTGCTTTTCAAATGAAATGTCAATGCTCAAGGACATTGTCATGTTAGTGCACATCAGTGTTACTGACTGCAGAAGACATGTCCTTAACTTGACAGTCACAAGTCAATTTTACTGTGGTTATTGTTTGCAAGGTGAAAAAAAAAAATATTTCAATACAAATTAAAAAATTGACATTGACTTCTGTCCTGATTAAACCAGAAAAAAAAATATTCCCAGACAAACAAACTAAGGGGAGTTCATTGGGATTTTTTACATTGATGAAAAAAATGACTAACAAAATGAAATACAAAATATTTTCATGTTGACTTCTGTCAGTAGAATAAGGGAGCATAGGTTCAAATCTGCAGATATGTTTTCCATTGATAGCAGGAGGTATTTCCTTACACAGAGCGTTACATGCGTGGAACAGCTGCCCAGGTCATGTTGCAGAGACAGAGACCCTTGGGGTGCTCAAGGTCATGTGATTATGGATTCTAATGTGTCCTTATAACATTTTTCTCACTGCAGGAGATTCTGGTACTGAGTTTAGAATTATATTCAAAATAATGTGATTGAATAGATGTCTACAAGTTAATGCACTTCACTTAATCTATCTTTTCATTCGGATGGTTATTCTTTAAGTGTATCTTACCTAAGAATACAACAGCAATGCCCACACACCCCTACTCCTCCCTCAACACTCTCAACCCCAACCCCTAGTCCCCCCAGGCCTATCTCACTCCAGATGTGGATCCCTGTTACAGTTTATTGGTGGGTTTGCACAGACTCTGGCAATGTTTTGGCAATGCCCCTCCCTTCACCCCTGTCACACCAAACAAGGACAGGGACACTATGACACCCCAGTGCCTCTTTCTTGTACAGCACATGAACGATAACCAGCAGAACAGGACAGCACACACTGTCCATAAGAAAAGTTATAAGATGAAAGGACTCCAAACCTGTCAGTTTAACACTCAATCGGATAATACAATTAAAGTAACTGTCCTCAACCATCTTTAACAAAATCTGATCAAACTGATGAGTTTGCACTATAGTCTTATACACAATGTAATGACAATCGTATTGTGTAATAAATTCTAAAATATATGATCTAATCAAAACTAATTTGACCCCTTTATTTGACCTCTGAGAGTACTTTCAAAATAGCTCACTCCTGTGGTGTAAAAATAACGGCTGCTGTTCACAGTCTAGTAAAAAGACCTTTCATGTCATGCATATTTTCTGACAGTCCCTCAAAACAGATTAATTCTAATGCCCATTTACCAGCTGTGGGATTTCAACAAGGCCTGGGGTTAATTGAACTAATATTTCTTGAATTAATCTTTCCATGTAGTGTCATTGAAAACTTCTCCAGAAAAGATCCCCTTGTGAAATCTGTCCATGTGCACACATTTCTAAGTGAAGCTCAATGAGATAAAACTATAATATACAGTATGACATTTGAAAGGACCCAGTCTCAAGCAAATATTTTTGTAATCCAAAAATATTAGGATATTGTCCTTTCTTTAATTTTACAGTCACCGTGCAATTCTCAAAAAATGAAAGATTCATTTCTAGCTCTATAAACATGTGCTAAACAGTAACAATATTTTATTTACATTTATTTACTGAAGAAATACATATTCTTTCATGATAGTGAAAGTCAAGACCAAACTGCAAAGCAGAAAGATTTATTTATACTGGAAGTAATTTGTCATTCAGGTGAAATTTGTTATGCAGGTAAATCATTGGTTTCCCAATCCAACTGATCACATGACATTACTTATGACTTACAATTGGAAAACTGCATTTACTTGATTTTTATTTTATACTAATTGAGCAGCTACCCTTGTGCCAGGTGACTTAAACTTTGGTGGAAATAAATTTAGGGCACACAATACAATTAACACCGGCATAATGTGGGGTCAGGAATCAATACTATTATAAGCACTATTATTAAAACAGATGAATATTAATATTGGGCTGTTTACTCCTGGTTTGCAGGGATGAACTGGCCGCAGTCACACTGATAACGCGACGCACTCTTTATTCTAACGCAAGTGCATGCGCATGAAAGCGAGCAGCGTCTTGTCAGAGAGCCAGAGGGGGTTGGGGTGGGAGGGGGGAGTGCAGAAAAATTGGCAGGAAGGTAGGAGTTTTGAAATGCACGTGGGCTGCAATCAGAAGCTTGTGGAGGGGAGAGAGCGAGGGAGGGAGGGAGGGAGGGAGGGAGGGGCGGTGTGAAATTCAGCAGGGTTGGAAGAGAGCCAGAGGGAGCAGAACGCAGGATAATTTAGAAATTCAAACCGCGCCGGGGGGCTATCCTCCTCGCTGATGAGTTAAGCTCGGCTGACAGAAATGTCCAGAGCTCTGTTAGACGACCACTTTCCCGACCCCGGCTATCGACTGCCTCCCCTGCTGGAACGCAGGGATCCAGGCCCAAGGAGAGAAGAGCTCTCCTGTATTCCAAGGCTCCCACGGCCTTCCGTGTGCAGACGGCTGTCAAGTAGAGCCAGCTACACAGGCTGACCCACAGTGCTGAAACCTGCCATTGTACACATTAAGAAAACAGCACGTTCAGTCAAAGTGTCAAGTGCCCCCTCTCTCATCTTTTACTCAAATTATTATTCAATGTTATTAACACATCGTGACATTCCAAACTGATTTAAAATGTAAATTTTATTGATAAAAGCCATTTATCTGTTTTGTGTTTACAAATCAGGCTAAAAGACTGATAAATATAAAAAATATATTTAGTTATTCTCACTGCATGAGGTTGTTGCCAAGGGAAATTCAATATTCCCGTTAGTCTATCACAATGTTTTCCAAAGTGAACACAAGGTGATAAATAAAATCAGGACATAAACTGGAGACACAACCTTTACTACAAAGAGGGGTTAAGCCTGAGCTAGCAGGGGGGTCAACCACAGTTTGACATTAAGAGCTTTTTAAATGACTATGTTCTGTTTACAATTCCAGTCACCGGCTCACTCCGCCTCCCGCCGCAGTGGAAATTACTGGACAGATTGGAGTCATCTTTCTTTTCGGATTTTTACAATGAATATGAAATGTGAGCATACCGTGACATGAGTCAGCACATCGGGTTTTATTCGACTGCCGACACGAAGCCGCCGATTCCTTCCGCAGCGAGGCGACTGAGCAGCGCAGGAAAGGAGCGCCTTCTACAGCAGCGCATTTTAAAAGACGAGCAGACGTGGAGCATCTCACCTTTAATGAGCTCATGAACGAGCTTTAAAATGAGCTTAACGTCTCTCCGGCCAGCCTTCCCTCGGCACAAGAGTGCTACTGGGGGACTGGTAAGCAGCATCCTTACTGGCATCTGATTTATTGCAAATGTTCACATTACCGTTTTAAGCATGGTGTCCGCTGCTGTCTAAACACTGCATGAAAAGGCTTTAGCCGTCCTTCTATTAAATATAATCATAATCAACGTGCTAATTCTCATTCAGCTGCGCAATGGGATTAAAGAGCAGGGTTAAATGGCAGACTGCACTATGCAATTTCGTACCGACAATAAATATATTTTTGTCAAGATATCCGAGTCTGACCGTATGCATGCAGAGTGCGTACGGCAGTTTTTCTTTTCCCAGATTGGCAGAGGAACCTGTGCTGCAGGCATTTGACTTTCAACAATGCAGGACAGGGTCTGACAGGTCGGGCGAACCAGGTGACAGGCAGAGCGGTGATGACAGGTGGACTGGAGGAGGGGAGGTGACAGGTCAGTCAGCCCCGGTGACACGCAGTGCAGTAGTGACAGGCGTCTGCGGTTAACACGCCGCTCGCTGATGTCACTACGAGGAAGAGGCCCTTTGCCCTTTTCACCCAGACCTGGAGTCCCTGGACTCCACTCCGATCGAGATGCTAAAGATGCTGACATATGCTGTGACCTCATCTCTACACAGCGGGAAACGAGATACCACAGTAGCTCCACAGTGCCCAGAGAGGATTGTGGGAAGGATTTAGAGGACATTTGAAATGTTCCATGTTCTTTGGCAAAGTCTCAAATTGCTGAGTCTCACTTTTGTGAAAGATATCATATCCAACTGTTAGCGACAGAAGGGTTTTAGTTGAGATTTTAAAATAGTATAAATTCAATAGATTTCTTAAATTTCTCATCAGTGTTTAAGTTCAATCTCAGATAGCAGCGGAGAATGGTGCAGGATGTTGAGACTGAAAAAAGGTTTAAGAGCCTTTATGAAATAAATAAATAAACAAACATAGCAAACACCTCTGAGTTGTTTGGAAGCTCTCTCTGTGGCATGGAGTATGCACATATTCGTAAGTATTATTTCTCCTAAAAGGTTTCATAACTCAATCTCCTTGGCATGGAGCACAATCTCTAGTAACCAAGGGCATTATAATTCTGTCTCAACGGCTGGCTAGTCTAAGCTTTATTCCAGGAAAATGTATGCCAACCAGTATCTTTGAAGTTGAGAGGAGGTTGTAGTATGGACTGTGTGATTGTTTTGGATAAATGACACAGTCAAAAACTGTGCAGTGCATGGGCATTGTACATGGTAACAAAGCCTTAAATCATGCAAATGGTCTTCCACAGCAGCAGTGCCAATGCATTTGAGGTCACCAGCCAACTGAAGAGAAAATTGAGTATATTGAGGTTATTGTAATAATAAAAATTCCTTTGTATCACTGTGAATCTGGACATTGAAAATCAGCCAAATAATGTTACTCATCCTTAATAAGTAATTACATCAATATTGATGACTTAATTTGTAAATCTATATTAGTAATGATATTACCTAGATAAATATCATAAAGCTATTGAAAACTGACACCAGAGCTAGTTGTTACTGACCCCCCTCTCTTTCTCTCACTCACCCTCGTGTCCCTCTCTCTTTCTCTTTGTCGCGCACAGCCTCATTTCCCTCTATGTCTGTGACTCACGTTTCATTCGTCACCAGCGTTCATAGCGTGAACACCTGGGTGTAATTCCGGCCATGATGTCATAGCGGTCGATGTGAAAATGTTTAATAAGTGGATGATATGAAGTATATGAAGAATGCAGCACGGTGGGCTAAAATGCCTATTGCATTACCATTAAAAAGGCAGCATTATTTCCTGCTTATTACAGGCTTCAAAATTAAATTAAATTAAAAAATTAAATTAAAAAATGAATTTCCAAAGATGCTTCCTGCTTCACTCACTGGGCCAATTATGTTAGTCAGCACGGTGTATTCAAGAGACGACAACATACTGTGCAGTGCTACATGGAAATTGTACACGCTACTGAGCAAGTCTGTTATGCATGGAAATCTCAACGACGATGACGACATATTATTATTATTATTATTATTATTAATAATAAGATGCGAGCAGCAATTAAGCACTCGCTAATAGCCACAAATACCCTGTCTTAAATTTATCGTGTTAATCCTTGATGTCAACATTTAGTATGCATAAACGTTTGGGTAAATATACTGTGATCATATTTAATCATGTAACTTTTGAAGCATAACATCGTTTTTGACATTTACCACATTTAACAATCTCAGACTGCTCATGTAAAATGTCTGAAAACACAATATTGCAACTCAGTAGTGTCAAGATACCGCTTGTATTTCATCTCAAAGTTCACAGTTTTTAGGAAGCAGAGGAAGCTGTTCTGCAGGCAGAATCAAGGCTGTGTCACAACAGACTGGTGGGAGTGGTGACTCGAGTTAGAGCCAGGGCTGGGATACTTTCTGACATCCCATATTGACAACACCAAAGGGAAGGAGAAGCACCACCAGGTTCAGGAGGAGGTGAGAGCTGCAGTGGAAGAGGAGAGGTCCGGGTGCCAATGAAACAGTAAGGTGCTGGGACGAGACGGGACCATGCGCTTTAGAGGGAGGTGGCCTAGGCTGAGCTGTGGAAAACCGAGTCCCACTGAATACAGTTTCTTGTCCAGGCAGTATATGATGTACTTTCCAGCCCATTAAACCTCCACGTGGGGGGCAAGGCAGAGGCACCAGAATGTCCACTGCGCTCTAAATGAGGAACCCTGGAGCACATTCTGCACGAAGGCGCTAGGACAGGCACATTACCGATGGCAGTACGATCAAGTCCTGAAGGTCATCGCTGAAGCCATCCACTCAAGAGTTGATGGGCACAAAGCAGTCATGTCCTTCAAAACAGCCAAGGCCCTCTGCAAAAACATTTGTAGGAATCTTGACATCTGCATGGGACTGGTAACTGTTGGTAGACCGGATGTTGCAACTAAAATTCCCACATTGTGACAACCACCTTCAGACCAGATATTGTTCTCATGTATTGAAACTCACCAAGTACAAGGGACTGGTCAGTAAGTGTCGACAAGGTGGCTGGAAAGCAAGGTCAGGTGCAGTTGCTTTGCAGGCCGATTTCGGTCCCAAGCCTTTAGCATGTTGAGCAACGAGGGAGAGAGAAGGAGAAGAGCTATCCACAATACCACCAAAGTGGCAGAGAGAGACTCAAGATAGCTGTGGTGCAAGAACGGAGAGCCATGGGGGGAAAAGTAGCTGGCCAACTGGACACAGGCGGAGGTCTGATTGGCCTCAGCTTAGTTGCATGGAGAAGGAGGGTATATGATGTTGAAAGACTCAAAACACCCATTGGTTCCAGACACTTCACTGAAGATGTATCCAGCAGCAACAGTAGATTCATGTACACAATATGCTTTATGGCATCAATCACAAAAATCTGCACAGATCAATATATTGTAATTATGTGCGGATATTACTGAAATTAGTATAAAAGTGACTCTTACGCTTGTAAAGGAAAAGGAAAGTATTATTTAAATAAATTAGCTTTAGTTGTCTGTGCAGCTGGTTATTGATCACGTGGAACTTATGTCATGTGCATTCTAATTTCATAAATATATCTTTTATTTATACCAATGATCAGACGGTGATCATTTGGGAGAACCCGAATTTGGTTGTGCAACATGTTTGTATCTTTTCCTAATTTCAGTTATTGCTCATTTAACTATAAATTGTTACCAAATGTGTCGTGATTATATTAAGTAGTTAAGATATATAAAACATTCAACACTAGAATTCAATAGAATGGCATTTTCTCAGAATTATAACCGGCATGGTGGTGCAACGGGTAGCACTGTCAGACAATAAAACCGACATGAAAATAGAGCCAGAAGGTTCTGCGTTCGAATACCAAAGTTTGCATGTTCTCCTCGTGTCCACGTGGCTTTCCTCTGGGTAATCCTACTCGGTCTCTGTTCATGCAGATTCATGATTCATCACAATTCATGCAGATGAGTAGGTATTAGTGTGAGTGAATGATGTGTGTGCCCTGTGATAGACTGGCAAGATGTCTAGGGTGTATTCCTGCCCTATGCCTGCCTCCCTGTGACCCTGACCCAGAATAAGCTTGGTCAGTTTAGATAATGGATGGATGGATGCAGTTCATAAAAAGTGCATTTATACTAAACAGCCATATGGTGGAAGTCTAAGGCCAATGGCCAATGTTTGCACATCTGGAAGCAAGTTATGCTCATTTTCTTTCTGTGTTCAAATTAAAGTCACATATCTATATAACATGATTACAATATGTACTTACATAATTACAGCTCGAATACTAAGTGTTTTATGCTCAATTTTAAGAACACATTATTCATAAAGGATGAATGGACAATTACTATTTTAAGGAATTGAACGATCATGAAAAGGTTAAAGTATATATACAATATTGGTACTATAGCAGTGCTGTTGTGCTATACCTGTCCTGCTGTACTATGTTGGTGTGCTTCCACTGTAGTGTCGCTGCTATACTGTAGTGTAGAGCCCTGCACATGACCCGTTTCTTAAATCCCATTCCCATTCACATCTGCAGCATTGCAGACCATTCCTGCCCAGTCCAGCAAAGGTTTGGATCCATTCCCTCCCACTCCCACAGAAATTGGGGACCATGTATGCCCCAACCACCGTTATTTTGATATGTTGCCTGTTACCGTCTGGCAAATAAATACACAAATAAAGATAAACACAGAAATTCAGAATCATTTAACTTCAAGAGAGATGCATATTTATAATTTTAGTGAAAATATACACACATGAACAAAACAGAAATAAAGACATGTTTGCGTACATAACAAGAAATAGGCTAGGAGAATAGGTGTGCTGCTGTGCTATAGTGGGGCTGCTATACTACAGCTGTGCAGCTGTGCTATAGTGGTATTGCTGTAGCTGGTGCGCTGTACACACAAACACACACACACACACACACACAGACGCATGGACACACATATTTTGCTAATATAAGAAGCATTCAAGCAAAATGCAAAAGAAACTCTCAGCCACTTCCTATTCAGTTTAACTAAAACCCATTATGCAATTATTCATCTCCTGCTCAAAACAATGAAAAACCCACATATAGCAGTCTGGGAAAATGAGGCTGTGGAGAAGAGAAAATAAGTAGTCGCTCTATTTGATGTATTATGACATACTGATGTTGTCATTGCAATGTAAAAGTTGTTAATCCTATTCCGGACAACATGAAATCAGATGATCAGTTTTGTGTGTGTTGGGGAACGGGGGGAGGGGGGGAATCCAATTCCACCAGATCTCCTTGTCTCTTCCTAATCCTTCAGCACCAACCAGAACTTTCCTCGAGATAAAAAGCTTTCTTTTGCATCTTGGCACCCTAGAGCACCAGCATTCTGAGTTTTATGGATGAATAATTGATTGAGAACAGCTCTTGTACTGCATGCTCTGGTACACAGTACAATGTGTACTGTTACATCAGCTCTTCCAAATTGGAATATGAGGAATTTTACATTTTACTGTGTACATTCAGCAAGTTCTTTGCAAATGTTCAGTGATTTCACCAAAAGGTCAAAATGCATGACTACAGAACCAGTGTTCTATCACTCTTTCCTTATTAGCCGGATGTTCTGGCAAGTCACAAAGCGGGCCGCGGGTCTTCCATGATGAAATTAATTAAAAGGAATTGAACTAGTGTGTTTTTTTTTAGTGTAAAAATACATCCAGATAAGCAATGACTGCTACAGATAGCTTATAGGACTATCAGGCAGCAGTAGAGAGAGAAGTGCATTTGTTAGCAGGTGTTAATCACAGAAGGGACTGTACTGAGTTACCCCTGAGCAAGCCTAATAAGCAAAATGTGACAAATCCAAGACACCTTGTCAGTCTGAATTAAAGGACTGGCTCTGTCCCTCCGTCATGCAAACAGACCAGCATCTGGCCCCGCATTTGTGCTCCATGACTGCCACAGGAGGGCCAGGGATGAAAGCTAATCTCATTCCCCCCCGTGCTGTGCGAGGACATGAATAAATGGGCAGTAGTCCCCATATCACACATGAACAAAAGGGCAGTCATCCCCATATCACACATGAACAAAAGGGCAGTAGTCCCCATATCACACATGAACAAAAGGGCAGTCATCCCCATATCACACAAGAACAAAAGAGCATTTATCCACATATCACACAAGAACAAAGGGGCAGTTACACCCATATGACACAAGGATAAATTGGCAGTTATTTTCATAACACACATGAACAAAAGGGTAGGGTAGTTATCCTCAAATGTCGACACGGGGATAACCACCTTACTCCCTGAAAAAACAATCAACTTGTGATTAGTTTATGGTAGTAGAAAACACTCTAGGGCATTGTTCCAGAATATTCTATTAAATCTCAACGGGATTCAGATCAGCTGACTGAGAAGGTATGGGCAGCATCACCGTCATGATCATCAAACTATTCGGCAACTACTTGTGCTTTGTGGAGAGAGGGCATTGTCTTCCTGTAGAAGATTCCTCTCTGCAGAAAGGATACGCTTTAAAGTGGGGTGAACAAGATTACTCGGTACCATTAAGCATCGGATAAACTTGACCTTGCTTTCAGAGGATGCATATTTAAACAGAGTAAAGGTCATGAAAATCCAATTAACATGGCCACAAAGTGTAGATTTTCAAGTTGACATATATGGCTTGAGCTGCAAAGACAAGGTGGAGAATAGCCTTGACACCAGTCGCTGTCCTGCAACACTTTCTGTAACATTCCAAGTCTGTTAATGGTATTTCAGTTCTGAGGTTAAGTCACACAGAGTGGGTCTAAATATCCTTTAATTTGCTCTACAGAAAATATTACAAATTCCACACTTGAAAAGATCAGTGTCCTTTTTTATGCATTGTATGCATAATACTAACAGGGCTATGTGGGTTGAGAGTTGTGAGGGACTTGTTCATGGAAGATCCTGGCGTTCCAGACTATTGATTTGTCCCTGTGGGTGTTCGTAAGGTTGTGTGTCCAGCTAAAAGCATTTTTGAAATGGTGTCACCCAATGAGAGAGGGCTTTGGTTGGGAAGGTGCTCCCTGCTATCTTATGTGCATGC
Organism: Anguilla anguilla; assembly: GCF_013347855.1. Classification (NCBI taxonomy): domain Eukaryota; kingdom Metazoa; phylum Chordata; class Actinopteri; order Anguilliformes; family Anguillidae; genus Anguilla; species Anguilla anguilla. The sequence goes on from NC_049211.1 coordinate 31,457,595, forward strand.
AGTTTGCCTCCACCAGTCGCCTACGCATTGCAGTGCTCCAGCACAGCAACAGGAAGAACATTACAAATCAGGAAAGAAAATAGTAAAAAGACGATTAGCATTTTCACCAAAAACAAATTTTTGCAGCTGCACTGGTGCGGGCAACTTTTGGTAAAACATTCATTATTAATGCCTCCATACAGGCAATTGCTTTCACTATTTCTCACAATGTGTTACAATACATAAGCACCCCCTATTTTCTCATATAAAAATATGCATAAATTCGCATGAATGATATTGCATTAACTGATGTTATATCATGTGCAATTAATTATATATATACTGTACACTGCCTGGCCAAAAAAAAACTTGCGCACTAATATTTTGTTGGACCACCTTTAGCTTTGATTACGGCGCGCATTTGTTTGTTTTGACAAACTTATGCAACATCACAACATTTATTTCTGTCCAGAATTGCATTAACTTTTGGCGGAGATCTTGTATTGACAACGGGAGAGTCAAATCACTCCGAAAAGTGTTCTCCAGCACATCCCAAAGACTTTCAATGGGGTTAAGGTCAGGACATGACCAATTCATGTGGGAAAATGATTCCTCATGCTCCCAGAACCACTCTTTCACAATTTGAGCCCGATGAATCTTGGCACTGTTGTCCTGGAATATGCACGTGCTGTCAGGGAAGAAAATATCCATTGATGGGATAACCTGGTCATTCAGTACATTCAGGTACTCAGCTGACTTCATTTTATTGCCGCATAATGTTGCTGAGCCTAGACCTGACCAATTGAAGCAACCCCAGATTATAACACTGCCTCCAGAGGCTTGCAAAGTGGACAGTGTCCAAAAAAATCCAAACAGCGCAACGTTTTTTTTGGCCAGGCAGTGTGTGTGTGTGTGTATATATATATATATATATTTTGCTATTCCTGTGCGGTAGATGTTGGTTCAGTGCTGGTTACTTCTGTACAAACTTCTAAATTTCATCAGTCTTCAGCAGAGGTGCAGTACAGTGAAATGAAAGCAGATGTATTCCGAGTGTATGGTATCCACCAAGGCAGGTAAAATCAATTCCTTTCAATATTTCAAAGCTCAGTGCCGTTTTTGGTTCCATTGATTAATTTTTCATACCGAGCACACAACCTCCTCTCCTCTCCGTTTCCACCCTCTGTCCTCCTGATCTAAACTTTTTTTGCGCCAAAAAGTAAGTTGTGAGTAAAGTTTATGTATATAATACAAGTGTACAAAGTGCTTCACAGGGGCATAAAACATATATTAATAAATTAGTAAATGAGTAAATAGATAAAGAAATAATAAACCAGACATTAAAACAGAGCCACAAAAGAAAGACCTAGCAGGTACTTTAGCTGAAAGCCAGTCTCTCCTTGTTTTTTTGTTCTAGAACTGAGGATTGCCAGCAGTCTTTGATCTGAGGACCTAAGGGACCTATTGGTGGCATAAGGGCAAAGAAGTTTGCTTGTGTAAGCTGGCCCCTGACCATGCAATTCCCTGTATGAAATGACAAAAATGTTGAAACCTATCCTGAATTTGATGGGAAGCCAGGGTAGTGAGGCAGAAATGGGAGTAATGTGTGACCATCTTTTGGATTTTGTTAATAGCCCGGCGACAGTATTCTGAACCACTTGTAGGCGGTCCAGAGAGGATTTACTTAGACAAGAAAAAGAGGCATTGCAGTACTCCAAACATGAGGAGACAAAAGAATGGATAAGCGCCTCCAATGGTGGTTTAGACATAAAAGTAAAAAAAAATCTAGCAATCATAAAAATAGCTAAATCTAGCAATGTTCCTCATCTAGAGAAAATAAGAACGAGTCAACATCCTAATATGCTGGTCATAATTCATGGACTTGTCGAAAATTATACCTACATTTGGATGTGACAGCTGTATACAAGGAACCAACAATTACTTTAGTCTGAGAATTTACACAGGTGTGAACCAAAAAACTAAAACTTCCGTTTTTGAAGTTCTGGTTTTTGAGCTGCATGAAATTGCTAGCCATTTAGTCCTTAATAGCAGTCATGGAATCGAGTAAAACACCCAATTTATTCAACTGGTCTGGCTGGAATAAGACATACAATTGTGCATCATCTGTGCAACTGTGGTAAGAACTGCCTGCAGATTGGAGCAGCTGATGATGACACATAATTACCAACAGACACAGAAAAACTCTTATCTGAAAGGAAGGATGAAAGCCAGTCCAGGGCAGTCCCAGCAATACCCACTTGCAGGATGCTGTTATGCTGTGATCAATGGTGCCAAAGTCAGCACTAAGATCCAGTAGTATCAGAACGGAGCATTCATCAGCATCAGCATGTATTAAGATTTCAGAAATGGCTGCCAGTTTTGTTTGGTGCTCTCTTGCAGATTCTTTGCAGACCTGTTAATCTGTTTTATATCAGTTTTTATCTACCATTCATGTACTTGCTGCTTGTAAGATCATATACTAGAGCCTATAACGTTTCTTTAGCTTTGCTACAGTTGCTCATAGAAATAATAAAGGGAGGACTCAATTACCATAATCAAAAATATATTAATCATTGGGTTTCTTACGACAAAAAAAAAAAAAAAAATTCAACAAACATCAGTATTGTTCACATCCATGCCGTGCAAACCTTCCAATTGTTTTGCCGTTCTAGTTTCTCTGAGAAGGAAGTCCTTAGCAAAAGTCCCAGTTATATACCCCCCAAAAAGAGACCCCAAAGTAAAAAAAAATAAAAACATATATATATATATATATATATATATAAAATCGTCAAAACGTCAGCAAAAACGAAAACAACAACAAAAAAGAGGTTGATCTCACCCAAGTCTCCACCACTGGTCCGGTCCCACGATGAGTGTCAAACAAACACAGAAAACAATTAGTGCCCAAACAATCCAACAGTCATGGCAATCCAAGGAATCCAACAATCCACGCAAGCAAAGTTCTTCAACCTTGTGATTACAAATATTTTCTTACAATTATTTAGCAGAGCAGCTACGTGAGACAGAGATACAAACTAGGCCTCTAAGCTCCAGGTTCCTAGTCAGTTGATTGTGCTCTCTACCTTAACTAGCCACACCCTTCTGTCTACTTTTCCCCCCCATTTCCTGAACTCCTCCCCTTTTCTCTAATCTGTCTACTCAGGGTCCTAAATTCAGCCTCTGAGCTCATTCCAAGAATAAGTTAATAAGAGAATGAATTAGATAAAGGGAAATAAAATTCATACAACACAACTCATGGAAAATTAGGGTCACAAGCCTTTGCCACAGTTTACTGCATTTTTATTACCATTTCTCTAAATTACCACTTATCCCATTCCTTGCTGCTCGTTACAATTGAAAGTGAATGGGAGCCATCTTGTTGACCTCCAGTCTAGGGTATGTTTGGTCCATGTTTGTGATTGTGACTTTGTGCCCTTGTCTGGCTGCTTTTTAAGATTAAATTGTAGCCTCTGTTTTTATATATATATATAATTATCAATGATAGTTTTTTTGCTGTTTGTATATTACTTCTGATTACTGCACTTTTAACTCATGTGTTTAACTCATATGTTTAACTGCTTTTATTTGATACGAATGATAGTTTGTATACAGTTTGTTTATTACCTTGATTATTGCAATTTTCACTTGTCTGTTCACAACATGCGAAACAAAACACGTTATTAGAGTATATACAAGAATAAATTGTATTATTTTACAGAATCTTAAATGGATGCTTGCAAAGCATGGCCTGTTAAGACAACCAAGGGAATACAGGGGAGGCCAGAAAACTTCATCAAGGATAGCTGTGTTGACCTGTGAACATAAAATACACTTTAAGCTCCCACACCCTTCTCCGTTACGATGCTTGGTCAACCCTGATATAAGTGGAGGTGCGCAACAATAGCCCTGTTAGATTTGCTTACCTATTGTGTAACTTTGTGTTATCTATCATGTAGCTATACTTTTAGATAGTATTGTTATTTTTATTTGAATATTATTCCAGAGTGCTCCTTTACAATTAAAAAAAAAAAATTAATAAAAAATCTGAATTCATGTTGTTACGCAATGATGCTTTTTTAAATAAATCTGAAAGTGAATCATTAGAAACTCTGAGGAGGGCTGTTTCAGTTCAATGCTTCTGACGGAAACAAAGATGTTATGCTCAAAGACATTCATAAGCTGTTTAAGCTGCTAACTTTTCAAGGATCTTAGACATAAAGGAATTGCCCTATAGTTCTTGGGCAAGGATGAGTCAAGATTAGATTTTTTTTTAGAAGAAGCTGAACTATTGCCAGTTTAAAGGACACAGGAACACAACCTGATTCAAGGGAGCAATTGATAATGAATATGAAGCAAGGTCCAATAGACGCCAATACATTTTTTTTTTTTTGTACTGGGGTCTATGATGGCTTTATTAAAAGCACCAAATCAGGAAATTTGTAGGTGAAAAGAAGTCCAGTACTGAGTTGGGCAGTTGATTAGGGGTGTAAAAGTGGAAAAAATCTTAGACCTTGTATCCCTGACTCTGTCAACAAAACATGAGAAAATTATTACTTGCAGAAACAGAAGAAACAGGTAGTGCAGGAGATGCCGGAGACAGAATATGATTAATGGTGGCAGGCAATACTTTCGGATTGCGTTTACTAGTGGCAATGAGATGAAGAGAAATAAGCGGCCTGTGCTTTCGTGCTCCCTTAACCATGTCATTAAAATCAGACACAAGATCCCTTAAATGAAGGTCGTGAACTTGAACTTTCGTGAATTTCCACAAACGCTCCACCTTTCTGCATTCACACTTCAATGAATGAATATCATCAGTAATCCAGGGGCAACTGACAAGAGCAGTTGCATTTTCTGGTAGTTAAAGGAGCTCTGTCATCCAGCACTGACAAGCAATATGAATTAAAACTGCACAACATCATCAATGTGGCCATGAGGATTCAAAACCTAACCAGAATCATAAGCTACAGAAACCTTAGCTGCAGAGACTGTTAAGAAAGTGTGAATAAGTAATGTCTGCAGGATAGAGAATCTAAATTAAAAGAGAGATCAAACAATATATATTTGTGGAGGGAAATAAATCTATCAACAGTGCAAAGTGAACCAAACTTCAAACCTAGGGTGAAAACAAGGTCCTAAGTACGGACTATGTTATGCGTTGGACGCGACACATGTTGAACAAAGTTAAAGGACAGGTCAGCCTTTCCCAAAATCTCTCTACATATTCCCTGGATTCGAACCTGCAGCCTTGTTGGTGGGTATGATATTTCAGCCCAGGGTGTTTGTCTGAGTTGGTAATGATGGTTCAGCCCAGGTATGGTTTCTATGTGTTGAAAAATATGATGTAATATATCCATAAGCCACCCTGCAGCCACAGGTGTCGGCAGCTAGATAATCAATGCTATCCTTTATCTGTTCTGCCTGCTGTGAGACTGGAGGCTCAGAGAAACAGACCCACATGGACTCCTGGCGAGAGAGAGATGGACTGGTTGCTCGACTGTTGATTTGCTGATTATTTGTGTTGCCAACCTGTGCTGCTTGTATACAGTGGTTCTCAAACTCAATCCTGGGCCAGTAATTTTGAGGGATGATTTACCATCATAAACCATTTAATCTAAAATAATTATGCATGCCATGAAGAATAAAAAACCCCATATTCACATTGTGCTATGCTGTAATCAGTTACATAAAAAGAAGTAAAAAGAAATTTACTGATCTAATCAACAACTGAGGTGAATCAACACAATCCTAATTGGTGAAAGTGTGAAAAATCTGGCAGCTAAAACTAACCATTCAGTAAATAATGAAGAATTCAATGAGAATGCAATTGAAAAGCCACGCCAAACCTGCATGTGGACCAATGTGTGCTATGTGTAAACTCTACAGTGAGAATAAAGGCAAACCAACATAAGAGAATATTGGTAGAATACTCTTAAGATAACATAAGATATATAGAGCAGCACATCTGACAATTTTATTCGTCTTTATTGTTGATGTAGTTAATTGCGGATATTAAGATCCCATGGAAAAACTCCAGTGGGGGTACTCAGACAATAAAAACCTCAATCGCGTATTCATAGTTTGTGCCTCCGAGCCTGGGAGAGTGTGTTTTATTCTAATAGGGAATTTGAACACAATTTTACCTTCGCAAAACTATTCATATCCCAAAACTCTGAATCATTCTCCTATTGTGTTTCTCCGACCATGTACTGTAAGATTATGCAGTGCGTTTCCTGCACTGTATAATCACACTAATTTTGTTATGATGGACAGATTTCATTGGTTGCTAGTCAGCAGCTATTTAGAACGTGTGACCCTCTCCAGCAAATTTAAAACTAGGTCATGTGATACCCAATTGGAATGCCTTGACTGGTGGCGTCCTCGTAGGATGCAAAGATGAGGTTTTTGAGTAAATAATCGGGTTCTGACTCAAGGCACTTGGAGACAGAAAGTGGTACTGCTGGTGGTGTCATCATTGTCAACAGGCCGTCAACACAATGCAGCGGCAAAAAAAAAAAAATTGCCAAAAGGGACTGCGTTAGTCAATGCAACAGTAACACCGGTGATAGCTGTACCACTTGTGTGATCAATTCCAGAAAAATACATTAATGGCGAGCGTATTTTCATTGGCTGCTCCCTGGGGAGTTGACACTGGAAGAGGATATAGGGAACATAAGAGAGATGACACGTCTCTGAAGAGAAGCTCTGATGGCATGGCGGAGACGATAATGGAACCAGGGTCTGTGAAAGCTGTAAGAGGTTCCCTGAAATATTTAAGCAGTCGGAGTGTTTTTTTTTTTTTTTGCACAAGACTGATGGAATAGGGTCATCCCTTTCAGTAAAAGGAGCTTTTCTTCCCCGCTTCCCTCGGCTCACCTATGAGATGTGAGTTATTTCCTGATTTCCAGTGTTTTTTTAGATGAGTGTTAAATTTCCTGAGCTTGAGATTGGTGAGGTGAGGAAAAAAAAATCCTTGATGACTGCAGAGGCTTAATATTATAATGTTCTCTAGTGATGTTTGGCATAGAAAAAATCAACCAGCTGTGCTATAATGTATTCTGATGTTTTAAATTTTCTGAACTTTAACAAATATTGCATTACAGTGCATTCCTCACCATGTTGCTTTTTCGGCCTGGCCTGTCTCCAGTTGGGAAACAGCATTATAACCTGTATTGCGTCATAGAAAGGCAGCAGTTTCAGTTATTGAATACTCTACTTGAATCCTACTCAAAGCCTGGTCATCCTGTTGGTAGCCTCGCGAGCCAGTCTCTTTTTTCACTTCGTTCAACAGAGCCTGGCCGATGCCTTGATGTTCTAGGCATAAACGAGGCAACCTTCCCAGGATAGATGTATTTTCCCAACCAATCAGAGTGCAGAGGGGCGGCGCTCCAAATGTGGTGACGATTTTGGCCAGGCGTGGTCTGAAATGTGCACTGGAAAAACATTACCGGAGGCAAACTTTTCCACAGACCCACATCAGTTCGCCACTATTTGGGGAAAGGGGTTAACGTTAATGTCAGAGCACCGACCACACCATCAAAGTTTATCACCGAGATATGCAGAGTCTGCGGTTATTAGTGATAAATTTATTTATTTAATTCCTTTTAGGTTCAACAATTCCACTTGCGCCTCCATTACTGATTGTAACAGGCAAACAATCAAAACCATTGCTTCTTCTGGTCATTTTTCTGGGTATTTATTTGATGGCAGACTGCATACCATATGTAGGCTACGCTTGAAAAATTAAACTTTTGCCAAATCCTGTAGGCAAGCGAGTATATTTCTGTTCGATAACAGCGTATCCAAACACACGCGCTGAAGGTCCTTCAAGGAAGTCACACCATGTATTTGGCAAGTCTGTGATATAACAGAAATCTTAAAATCTTCTTCGAATTTGTCCATAATTCTGTTTTTAGCAGATAATTTGGGTTTGCTCAATAGCTTTGTCCATTTTGCTGCTTTGTTTCAGTCGGGAGTGTTGGGGGGGGGGGGTGGTCAGGGAGAACTGGCACACTGAGACAGATAGTTCGATTAACCAATAGGGAGGCGCCGGTGGCTCCGCGAGGCTCCTCCCTTTTTCCCCAGAAAGTACACGCGTTCGTCCAGACTATCCTGTCCGAGGCTTGTGTATTGCAGTGACTTTCAGATGCCAGGGGGTGGCGAGGTGGAGCTAGAGCCAGAGAGGTGGCCGTTAATAACACGCCGCAAAGCGACAGCCGGCTGCCAAACAGCAGGTCGCATCATCTGGGAACTATCCGCCAATGTCTGAGAGGGACTGACCACGCTCCATCGCAAGGGCTGTGTTTCGTTTCAATGTCACTACAGACGGTGAGCTGTGCAGATTTTCAACGGCGAAAAAACGGAAGAGCACATTATGTAAACAAGTGGCCTGGCCAGGCTCCTAATGTGAGGCAGCTGGTCTGGTCTTTGTGCTATGCATGCTACTGCAGTGGAGGGTTGGAGGAAGGGAGGGAGGGAGAGAGAGAGAGAGAGAGAGAGAGAGAGAGAGAGAGAGAGAGAGAGAGAGAGATGGTACAATGGTTGTGGTACTACTAATTATACCCATTGATAAAACCCACATACTTTTCTTCAGCTTCAATCATATTCAGAGAATGTTCAAACAAATCAGTTTAAGAATTTTTACATTCAATTCTATTCTATTCTAGCAGGATATGGAAAAAGTCTTTTAAAAATAATTTAATTACCTCAGATCCACACTTGATCATGTACATCAAACCTATGTCAAAACTTAAAGAGACATTGTATTTAACTGATGTTTGGCTTTTTTCTGTACAAATGTTTCATTTGTCCACGGGTGTTAGTTTTGGTTATGCTTTGCTTAGATGAAGCCCATTTACTGCCATAAGGAAACTACTCTACTAAGCCAATTGAATACACTCCCTGACTACCAATACTCACTCAGGCAGATCTCTATTGATCCCTACTGGTTTATGAGTAACTGCCCAGCTTGAGCAGAACAGCACTGATGACTTCAGCCAAAAAAAGTCACCCTATTGTTCTCCATAACTTAGTTTGACCACGAACCATATTCATAAGCATGTTAGATCCGCATTGATGATCCCAGAGATAAAAGAAGATGGGGAAGATGGGGAAAAGGTAAGAGATGGGGAATCCTTTATAGCCTGATCCTTTATCAGCATTTCTACACTTCATGAAAACAGGCCTTGATCTAAGATCAGTCTTGCTTTTGAACTCATAATGAAAAAGGTTAGGATATGGACAGAGGAAATGTGATCCTAGATTAATATCCCAGAGAAGCTTAATAAAAATGGGACTAGGGTTCTAAGGACACCTTCAGTTTGCTGCATAGGGGTGGTTCTGAGCAGTTTGCCTCTTCACGATACAGAATGTGTGTATGTTTGATGTATGGTAATTTTCTATGGATGCCTGGCTGTGCTTTATTATGATAAAGCATTGGCTTAACACAGTCAGATGCTCCAAGAAAAGAGAGCATGAATGCGGATAACTTCACTCACAGTGCTCGGACTGAAGCGGGAGGATAGATCTGAGAATTTCTCTTTCATTAAAATGTCTGAACATGTCTTGTTCTCATTCATTTTATTGTTAAAGGGATCTTTATGCCATTATGTTGGGGAAGTGAGGATTAAATAAAATATGTATATTTTCTGAACCCTGCAGTTTTGAACCCAGCTAAAAACATTGGACAGTTTGCTCATGTATGTAAAACATGCTAGCTAGCTAGCTATCTAGTTAGCTGGCCTTTTGATAGCTAATATGTTAGCAAGCTGTTGTAGGCTGGTCCAAATTTTTATACAGTGTGTCAATATTAAGCTACTAATTAAAATTGGCATGTTGCAAGAGTGCCTAGCTAACATTAACTGAGTAACACGTATCATGATTGGACAATGTGGTTGTTGCTAGTTATCAAATGAGACATTTGCTAGCTATAAAATTTATGCAAGATTTTGTCCCGAAGCTGCAAGAACTAGAGGGTGGTTTTCATTTTATGGAAAAACACTGTTATCTGTGACAAACTTCTTCTCCACAACAGAATCTCTTTTCTTGTTAGCCCACAATTGTCTTCATCTTTTGTCTATGTGGAGAGATATTACTGCAAAGTTTTTTTAACCAATTTGGGGAAATGTATAGCCAAAGTGCAATTGTTTACAATGTACATGCCTTAGTTAATCTCCCTGAAGATGTTATGTTGCATGGTTGTTGGACAAAATTACTTCATTTCTGTATGAAATATCTACAAAAAGTGAAGAGACTAGTTAGGCAACCAGATTGTCCACTACAGCAAATTTTCAGAAGGCTGTTGGAACAATTCCATTCTAATACCAAACAATGTCCTGAAAGAACACACTTTTGATGGACTACTTCTGAGTACAAATGTTCTTTCAGTTAAGAGGCAGCACTGTGGAATGCATACAGAACAGTGGACCCGTAAAGTGTCAACAGGAAATAATGTCCTCATTGTTGGAAATGATGTTTGTGTCATATGCAATATTGCTGAATGCTTTGATGGAGTCTATGTGTTACACCCTCACAGAGGTCTGTTTTTTAAATATACATTTAGTTCAGAGTTCCTGAATGTGTACAGCAGTGGTGGCTGGTGGGTATGGAAACAATGTCCAATAATTGTGATGCGGTCCGAAAAGAGGGGAGCCTGGGGGGGCAAGGCCTTCGGAGAAATTTTATTGTGAAAATCATCCCTAAAATAAACCCTAAACATTGATGAAAATGAGACTTAGATATTCATCTTGGTTCATCTCAGATGAAAAAAAAAAAAAAAAAAATGAAAGATATGGCTAATTGTAAATAAAATCAAACCAAATGGAACCCCTAACCTGTCAAATTGCTCCTCTATTAAACTTTTGGTCTTGATTTGAATGCCAACAAAGTTCCAAGATGGCTAATATACATACTTAAAAAATTGACTGTACATATATAACGAATGATAATGAATTAAGCAATGTAGGTTCAAAAAATGCTAACATTTTAATAGGTGTGCATTTTTCAGAAGACATTGCAAAGATACTATGATCTTAAACTAAATATATGAAAATAGATACCTGTATGTACATCATGGAGCTGTAGGGCCTGCACTTTAAGCACATGTGCATTGTTTGATTGTAAATCTAAAACTTGTTGAGTACAGAGCCAAATCAAGGAAAAATATGTTTTTGTCCCAAACATGGATTTCCCTGGAGGTCCACCCATAGAGAACATGGAGAGATAATTTATTTATTTTTTGGATGCATAGCAGCATCAGGGATTAGAGTGGCTCCAGTTGTAACAAACTACAGGAAAAGAAAGAGTGTTGCACTAATCACAATGGGTGGTCATGTACACATTATTATTGCTATAGCTGGCAACATCTGACAGAAGAAAACAAGACCAGGTCAAAACCTTGTATATGGCTGGACCTAACACACGTGATCTGGCCGACCAATGGTGTAACTTCATCACTCACTTAGTCACAGACATTTGCGGATAGTACTGGAAATCATAGCTGGCAGAGAATAACAAGGAAATTTGTTTCAACATAACTAGGTACAGGGTGTTACCAATACTTTGCTTATTTTTACATATGGCTGCAAATGCAGCATGTTTACATTTTGTTGTCTTTCGTATGAACCCGGTTGATAATAGGTACCCAAACTTTTGTGTCAAATACATTCCTTTGCCAATAACAAAAAAATAAATAAATAAACATGGTGTCTTCTTGCCCTACTAACCTCAATTTAAAAAACTACTATTTAAAAAATCTATAATTGAAAAAAATTATAATTTTGCACAGCTACCTTATAACAAGCATGTCTCTCTACTAGACAGCTAGATTACACTAGCTAACATTACTAGGGTTAGAAAAAATATGTTACTTCACCAAGCTCCTCCAAATGAATAACAAAAATAACTCCTTCAACCACTCCTTCTCGCCCTACTGCCCTCAATTTTAAAGCTGCAATAGAAAAAAATCAATACATTTGCACAACTATATTTTATCACATGCTTCTCTTTCTCTCAATAGCTAGCTTTCACAAAATCTCACACTGTACGACTGAGGCTGAGCACAATGGCTTGCACACATAGTGACACTTGATCAACCCCTTCCATATAGGCTACTCTAATTGGATATACAGTTTGTCATTGTTTTAGTCTGATGGCTTATTGGTTAGGAAGGACGTCCTCCCCAAGTCTCATTTTTGCAATGTAAAAGATAGGAGAGGAGAAGCCATGGTAACGAGGTTATATTTGAATGGATGCTTATGGAGGCTTCAGGAGGCCGAGAAGCCATTGTACTCCCTGCTACATTTTCCCGTTGCACTAGACACCACTGTTGACATTTTAACATTTGGCACTAGGAGGTTTGGGTATCATACATGCTTACAAATGGATATAAAAGTGATTTGTTGGCACTGTTATTTTTCAATAATTATTTTTATAGATTTTTTCCCTTCAGATTCATGAGGAGGATGGACCTCCTGTGCTGTACAGAGTATCTCACCTTTCAGATTAACTCAAGTATGCCAAAGCTTCAGACATTACACAGAAATGCATAGCATTGCCCCATAGAGTTTGTGGCTATACCCTTTCTGCATACATTTTCACATGCCTAGTATAGAGCGGGACTTTAATTCATTTTTCATAATTGTTTTGAATGGAAATGACGTATAGTCATCACTTGAAACTATGCTTTCACTTTCTGACCTTTCTCCCATTTTTTCCCATTTTCAACCAATTGAGTTTTTGCCAATCCTCTATAGCAGAGGTCCTCAATCTTATCCAGAAAGGGCCGGTGTGGGTGCAGGCTTTTGTTCCACCCGAGCAGTGACACACCTGATTCTACTAATCAAGGTCCTTAGCAAAGACTACTCTAGTGGTTGATTAGTAGAATCAGGTGTGTAACTGCTCGGGTGGAACAAAAGCCTGCACCCACACCGGCCCTTTCTGGATAAGATTGAGGACCCCTGCTCTATAGTATAGGGCCCATTGATACAGTCACTCATATTGATCAGGCTGACCAAGAAATTCTCTTCTCCTCCTCCAATATGCTGAGCTGTTCGCTGGGTGCATTTTTATCACATGGCCTCAGCAAGAGATTTAGTGCATGTGGAGACTATTGAGATATTTAAATAATTGGAGACAGAGATGGATTAGCCTGTCCATTAATTTCAGCAGTAGCTGTCAAATCATGCATGAAGCCAAGGAAATGACATGGGGGCTGACATATTGAAAACATCACTTCCTTGGCACCACAACCAAACCTGTTGAAATACAGACTGACTACAATGTGAGCTGATGATGTTATCAAAAGCCCCAGTTTGCTTGGGGGATAAAGTGGTGCTAATCCTGGAATAACAATTTCAATATGGATATATAAGAAATATTGAAATTCAAATAGCTGAGAACTGTTGATTTGATTTCAGCCATTATTTCAACTGTGATATAAACTTTTAAAACTGTTACATTTTCTTATACTGGTACTGTAGGTGTTGCTTCTGAAGGTGACGTCAAAGGGAAAACTTGGCACCAGACACTTTAACTGCTAGGGGGCTAGCAGACTTCAACCTACATAAGAGGCTAATTCTGCCCCAATAATGGAGATCCACGCTATTCTCCTAAGATTAGCCAGCAGCTTGCCATGTACCCCATCAATTTAGTGCATTGAGAGCAAAAAGGAGAATGCACATGGTGATCCACCCACCCTTGAGACACAGTAAATTGTGCACCACAGAGAAAGTAATAGTATTTTGCCCTGCACCACTTGGGCATCCAAGTAAGATCTTTTCCATCTTTTCCACAGGACTGATTGCATCACTAGCATAAAGGGCAGGTCAGTGTTTTTCCAAAAAGCTTCAGAAAGGTTGGCCATTTGGAGAAATACTCAAATTGATATTACTTTTTCTCTTTTTGCTTTTAGTAAGTAAGTATCACTTGGTGAAATTTATGCAGACTAAAAACAGCTGGAGTTGTACCATCTGACTGGTATAATGTTGGAGTATCATTTTGGCCTTGCTACACCACTGATTAACAAATTGATTGATAAAGCTGTCAAACAAAGAGAGGAGCCTGGAGAGGACTGGGAAGGTCAGGACTGCACAGTTAAGAAAACTTGTAATATGTTCAAATTCTGTTTTGTTTATGATACACTTTTCCACACAGCACAGACTCACTGAATCATTACTTATGCAGCAATGAGTTAGTCTTTCAGGCTGGCATTCAAATGTGGTATTTTACTCATGACCCTTCTCTGAATTCCAACCGTGGAAAGACTTTCTGTCACTGTGTATTGAATCTATATATTTTACTGTTTCTGTCTGCAGCAGCTTGGGCTGTGGAAGCAGCAGTTCTTACTCATCGTCACTTTGATTTTCACTTCCATTATTTTCTGTTACATCCCCTCTTCTTTTATTTTGTTCCTCATTTCCTCCTCACCCTGAATCATTTTTCTTCAAGATCGCTTTTAAACTGATGTCTAACATAATCCAACACAGTCAAACTATCTGCTTTCTCATGTGCATCAAGTTTTAGCGATATAGGCTAATTATTTAATGGAAAAAGAGCTGCCTCGCTGTATCACAACCCAAACTATGACGTAGGTGATTATTCCGAAGATTGTTGAAAATGGGAGCCGGGGCAAAGGGTATGTGCAGTTTCATCTTTTATGGCTGATTTCTTTCCATTATTTCAATAAAATTGAGTTTTTAACATCGTGAATCATAAAATAGAACAACTTCTTCTATTTGGCTGGTGATATTTTTGTGATACCTGGTGCTTACCCTTTAATCTTGGATTGCTTTGCTTTCAGTGGGTTTTCATTTGTTTCACCGTTTGTGATCTGGCACAGCATTCTCTGAAGACAAGTTGGGCATTGTAGCTACAGTAAACTGTAGAATATCACTCGATACAGCGAGACATGCTCCTATTGACATTAGTGAGGTAAAAGCACCCTATTTCCTTTCATAGGATGCTTTTTACTCACTAATTCCATTTTCTTCCAAGTGCTGCAGGAAACAGGTAATATCATAAATGTAGGTCCAGTGCAAACACCATTTTGATCAGTGTTCATACGTTCTAGAAAACTGCTTGGCAGCTAGGCAGGCACAGAAGTCATTAATATGCAACACCTCCGACTTGGCGTCGGAATCTGAAGACGATATGGAAATCAAGCCAAAGTTTCGGCATAAGAAAAACAAATTTTTTGTTCTGTTCAGAAACTGAAAACTAACTGAAACACTTGGCTGTTTATTTTGTTTTATTGCAGAAACTTTTTTGGTGACACTGATTGGGTGGAAAGTAGAAATGATTAGCCTTTCTCACAGAAGGCAAAATCCGAGGTCCGAGGACCAGCTCAGCAGTGTCCATCTGTCCGTCTGCCTCTTGGACCTCAGTCACCGCAGTTATTGCAGTACTAGCACCCACAGGTAGCTCCACCACCACCACAACCTGCAGTACCGCAGAATTCTCCTCCACCATCATGTCATAGGGCTGACTCTCCTGGGGATGATGTAAATGGGACCAACCTGCAGGGTGACAAAGTCTGGGATTGGACCAATCCCCTGTACTGGTAAGCTCCATTTATAAACATTTGTTTTGAAGTGGTGTCTGTAGTTATTTAGCTAGCATTTACATTTGTTGTCCCCATGTTTTTGTCTTTTTTCCCTCCATTTTGTAGCTGCTCAATTGCGTACCCTTACCTTGTTGGAACGTGTGAAAAATCGGCAAACACATATCCTCTCTGTGCTCAACACCTTCGCCTCAAGGATGGATGCCAATGAGAGAGGATGCAGTCCTAACAGATGCTGTGCATTTCCCTTTAGGGGCTTCAGGAAATGTGGAGGAGTTTGAGGCCTGGCTTAGGGATGCCAACAATGCAGCAGTTAAAAAGAGCACGGTACTGCTGTCTCTTCCACATTACTATTTAGCTCAAACTGTACATAATCAGTGTGGCCTTATTTTACCCAAGATTAATTCAAGTGATAGCTTTCAAATTCAAGATATCATTCAACAGACAGCTGTACTGGCCTCCATTGGAGGACATGACACAAAGAAAGTGAGGTGGTACATTCTTGGACACATGTTTTGCAATAGCCAATCTACAGCACTGGTAAAAAATAAAAAAGTAGTCCCTATTAAAAATTATAATCTGCCAATCACTGCTGCCAAATTGTGGGCCAGCTTCATCTTTCTGGGCTGTTTCGATCAATCACAGATATGAAATGTTGATAATCGTGGATTATTTTCTGTTGCCTGGGGATTTTTATTTCAAGATGAGACACATGCAGTTTACCTGAAGATAAAACCATCATAGCAGTGAAAATACAGTCAGCTAATATATAGCCTAGTTAGTTAGTACTTTTAGTCCCTTAGCTTGCCGGCACTAAAACAGGTAGATGAGTTGGCTACCGTTATCATGTTAATGTTACATTGTTATTACTTTATATAGGTGTAGTACTTACCTATGAGTGGCTATGTTCACTCGATTGAGTTTGTAGTTGGTAGACTACAAATATGAATGATCACGGCTGTTCATTATTGGTAACTTAAGCAAGTGTTGGTACAAAAATTAATGAATGATAGTCACAACATAGTTATTGATAAACAAGTTTCATTAAAGAAAGCTCGGCTGTAAAGTTAGTTCTTTTTTAAGACAGCATTTGGGTGAATATTTGAAGATGATCAAGCTTTAACATTGGCTATTGATGAGCAAGCACTGCTACAGAAATTATCAAGTTGTAGCATAGTTTCCAAGATGGAAAAACTTCTCTTTGACCTGGGTAAGTTTTATCTAGGGTAGGCTAGTCAACATCATGTTTCCCTGTGTGATGCTGCAAAACTGTGGTGGCAGCAGGTATTTTTCATTTCCCAAGTTTAACTTCTAGATTGCTAACCAGTTTGTTTTGGCAATATTGACTTCCTGGCTTGCTGGACACAATGGATCGGGATTATTCAAGTGGGTCTACAAAGATAAATTGACTCGGCAGCAGTTCTGCAGAAGGTAACCTAACCCTGCCTCAGCTATTTATTTTTTTCAGTTGTTGCTCCTGCATGCTAATGCTACTACCAGCGATTCCACTCGTGCTAGCTTCCTAATTAGTAGGCATACACAAACCACAATGGGATAGTAACGCTTTTAGTTTATTGGTGGACTAGTCGGACCTTGTCAGGATGCTAGAATTCGAGGATAGCCTCTGTAACCGCTTTGGTAGGAGGAAGAAGACCTTTGAGGATAAGACACATTTTATTTATATCATGGTGGTGGTATGTTGCATAGTCTAATATATTACTGCGCCCCAGTTGCGCTAACTCCTGGAGTCACAAAATTACCAAAACAGACTTGGACATGCCCTTATTCACCAGTGCCTTGAGTTCTGGTGAGTGAGGGAGGTACAACTCCTTTTTTGAAACTTACAATTGCAAAATGGTTGGATCAATATTGTTATACACTACAGGCTTCATGAGGGTTGAGTCAGCTGGGTTGAAACTATTTCTTTAAACTTCCCAGTTTTTTTCCTTCCACTTACAAAATAGAATGGGCTACCACTGCAAGATCCTCCATAAAATACTGCCATACTGTATGCACCCGAAAAAAACTGGTTCAGGCTTTTTGACTTTTTCTGCAGCCCAGCAGCAGATCTGGCAAACCACCAACCACAGAAATCACTGTTATGCACTTAAGTGGAGAATACCCTCCCTCCATGGGAGATGAAATAGCCAATTACACATCACCCTGCAGGACTCCTGGCCGCAGTCAGCACTAGCACAGCCAGGATTCTAATGTTGGTTTATGAACAACTAAGACCTTGTCCTGGACCAACCGTAAACAATGTCAAAAACACACTGGTTCAATTTCAGCATGCCTTCAGTCTTTAGTCCGTAGCTGCGTAATGAAAAACGTTTCCGAAGTACCATATTACGGGATTTGCTGTATATTGAGTTTAGGACAATCAGCTGATCTCCAGCAATCCTCCTGCTGGTCCCAAAGTTCAGTGTTTATGTTTTTATCACCATTGTGCACAGCGAACGTAAAGAATGGAAATATTTTTTAATATTTAAAGTGGGATAATCTTTTTAAATTCCTGAAATATCCGCAATTGAGCTTATTACTATGCAGAGCCCACATAAACAAGAAAATACCTTTAAAGCACTTAAAAATGTGCTTGTGAACTTCTAAATAAACTGTTACAAAATGAATATTTCTTTGCCTTACATCCTAAACGTTGTATTCATAACTTCAAGATTTCAGTCTTAACTCAATAACAAAAATGTTGCGATTACCTAAATTATTTGCCTCTCTGGCATTACCATATGAAACTGATAATGAGACAAATTTGGTCAAAAACACCTCTGTTCACACATTGATATTGTTAATACTGTTGGCTTTTGACTAGGGCGACCAGTTTTGCTCCCCTTGTCCTCCTGCATGATATTTCAGTTTGTCGCCAGCTAGAGGTCACAATAGTCTCTTTGTCAAGCCCCTTCTCAAACAATTATCCCATGTGCATCATCTCAATAATCTAAGTTGAAGTAATTGCCCGTAATTAAGCATAGACGATGAATCACAGCAATGTTTACAAGCGAAACTCATTCATGTCCTCTCTACAGCACTCAGATGTCAGGCTGTGCACATGCATGTGGTTGGAAGGTGGGGCTTTTAAAGGTTTTTTCTTTTCTTCAAAATCTAGCTCTCTCGTTTGTTTTTCCAAACTTGCATACTGCACCTTTAAGCAGGGTCGTTCAGAAGCTCGAACAGATTTTGTGCTCGAGATTTTATCGTCTGTATATAAAATAGATAAGATGGGTTGTGCGTTGGCCTTTTTATGGATTCCAGGCCACAAGGGAATAAAAGGAAATGAAATGGCAGATAAAATTGGCAAGTCAAGATTGCAGTCAGAAAATATCCAAGTTACTGTATCTTTTGGGAAAATGGACAGGTTTAATTAAAAAGAGTGTTGGGAAGGAGTGACAAAGTCAACAGGAAATGGATAAGAGAGGGAGACACTTTTACTCAATTAAAACATCTCTCAAGAAAGGATCTGTTTATTATGGTAGAAATCGAACTGAACCAGTGAAAAGAATTAGACTGGGAATGGGCTGTTGTGGGTTGGGGAGTGGGTTGAAAGCTATTGGGAAACATAATGATGGACTATGTGAGTGTGGTTGTCTGGATGTTCTGTTAAAACACTGCTCAGTTGGGATGGGAGTGTGGACCACTGGTTCACAGACATGCTTTACATAGCATTTAAACGTCCATCCATGTTCACTTTCATTTCACTGCATATTAGATCAAATAATTGTTTATAAATGTCTCAATTCAAAATTAAATTGTATGATTAGTCACTTGCCATTGGAGTTGAAGAGCCTTTGGGGACCCCTGCAGGATAACCATTGAAAAGTTTAAATCCCTGCGGGTCACATGGTGGACACAAACGGGTGGCCCTACTTTTGACTGAATATTATTATTCAATTATGAGTATAGACCACTATACAATGCATGCGCTGCAATGATAACATGCTGATTAGGGAAGTGATTTTCAATCTGAAACGTGTGAGTTATTGTTCGACAATCAACAGAATAATGAATAAAAGTTATTGAGTAATTTCATCATTAACTTAAGTCTCTTAAATGACAACGTTGTCAAAAAATGATATGAGTTTGAGGTAGTGCAATGCAAATGTGTGTAATGCACAGCCAGTTCTTTAAATTAATAATGGGGTGAAATCTAAATTAAATATTTATCGCTTGAGCATGAAGTAGTGCAGACTTTTAAAATACCTATTTAATGAAAGAACAATTCTCAATGTAACCAAGAACAACAGTTTTAGATACAAAGGCAATAAATAATACCATATGTGTAGCCTATTTATTTGTTTTGCAACAAAATACATTTTTATTTAAATAATTTGCATAGCCATGCGCAGATGAATGGTGAAAGAAGTGGATGAAGTAGGCTTTAAAGAGTTGTCAGAAGGTCCCAGGTTGAAATCCCTGGCCGGGGCCTTTCTATGTGGAGTTTGTATGTTCTCTCCCTCTGGGTATTCTGGGTTCCTTCCACAGTCCAATGTAGGTTAGGCTAATTGGAGAGACTAGCTTTCCTATTCATATGAGTGTGTGAGTGAATGGTGTGTGTATCCCGTGTGAATGGATTGGTGACCTGTCCAGTGCGTAGTTCTGCCTCTTACCCAATGCATGCTGGGATAGATTCCAGCCCACCCTATGACCCTGACCAGAAATAATGGTGTTAGAGGATCGATGAATACTTATGTGCAATTAAAGTTTAAGTAATTATGCTTCAAACATGCTGATTTTACTAGTTTTTCACATGGGTTATAATTACTTAAACCACAGTTAGCAGAGTGATCTTATTACTGTCACTGATTTATATTTTGTGTGTGTGTGTGTACTGTACACATGCATGTGCATGTGTGTGTGTGTGTGTGTGTGTGTGTGTGTGTGTGAGAGAGAGAGAGAGTAACATGCAACCATATAGGGTTGTGTGCGCAAATCACTTTTTAATTCAAGTATTTAAAAGTATTTCAGAACTGCAAATTATCTGCGCATATGCATTTTCATTTGCATTCACAGATAAGCATGTATGTATTTCCCGTACAAGTCCTGTAAAAGCAGGTTTCGAAGAATAGGACACACAGGCATGGGTTACTGCTAAGATTTCTCAGTTCTGGGCACTCAGCTACTGCTAGTGCAGAGAAATTGCGCCCCTGTGTGGATGTTGAATAAAACTGCCAGACATCTCAATGAGAAATGAAAATTCTCTACTGATCTTCATTCCTGGTCTGGAGAGCTGCAGAGCCTGCTGGTTTTTGCTGTTATTCAGCACTAAATTGATCAATTAAAGCAGTTCATTACACAGTTAACCTTGCCTGGTTTCTTGCATCTGAATTAGTTGCTGATATTAAGGCAAAAACAAAAACCAGCAGACCCTGTTCTCTCCGGGACCAGGAATGAAGACCACTGCTTTAGACAGGCGGCAGAAAAAAAAGTCTGCAAAGAGTGCTGTAGCCCTCAAGGTCAGGGTTTCAAACTGCTGCTGCAGATACATATACACTGACCTCCATAATGTTTGGGACAAAGACATATTTTTTCTTGATGTTTCTCTGTACACCATTTTAGATTTGTAATCAAGCAATTCACATCTGGTTAAAGTGCACAGTCTCATCTTTTATTTAAGGGTATTTTAATATACTTTGGTTTCACCATGTATAAATTGCAGCACTTTTTATACATAGTCCCCGCAGATGCTTTGGGTTGGTTCAAATGGATAGAATCAGATGCTTGGGGTTGGATCGAATTGATTGAATCAGATACTTGGGGTTGGATCAAATTGATTTGTCAATCATTTGTGGTGCAGGGAAATAGCTGGTAGACTATTTAACTGACGCTGCTTGCCAAAATCCATTTAAAATTAAATTTAGGCAAGAAACCGGCCATCCAGGTAATGTGGTTGTCTTCTTAATAGCTTAATCGTTTAGACTTTGCGGAGTCCGTTTGTTTTGTAGTTATGGAACAATTGTTTGGCAAGTGGGAGAATTTTCACTGTGGATCCTAAATCTGATCGGTGTCAGGGAAAAGTTAATTGAATTCAACGTTCCAATCACGACATCCACTTACTGTGGGAAATTTACATCAGCCACCAGCTCAATGCTGATAATTTTTTATCTTTGGCTGCTTAATTTGCGTATCTCTACCAGCCGCTTCGGCAGGTAACCACCCATCACTTGGAAGTCCTGTTCTATTCTAAATATCCAGCTGTCTCGTAAAACAAAGAAATTTGCCGGTGAATCTTAGAATGCACCAGTGACTGTGGCCAGTGGACAAAAAGTCAGTTACCTGCCCTGCTTGCATCAGGATGCCAGCTATCCCTTTGGGCTTTGCACAAGTGATTAGACCCTAATCATAGAAAATTAATGGAGGTAATGTGGAACCCTAGCAATATTGCTTTCAGTCTGGCTGATCTATTGATCCAGACGGACCATTGTATTGCCTTACCAGCCCAAGCCTAATGCCAGTACTATATATCTATTTTACCCAACTTTTTCAATTACTTCTTCACTGACTGATTTTCTTAACTAATATATGAAGTATTACTTAAAGTTTTTGTTTTCAATTATAGCAAGGAGAGAGTTTTCTAAAATAGTTCTTCATGAAGTGCATCCACCATTCATGAAAGAACAAATCATTCATGAACGACACACCACTACTTAAACAATGAATGTAATCGTGTTAGAGATCTTCATTAGGGTCAGATAGAATGTACTATAGGCTATTTTAAATAGTAATATTTTTATGGAAAGATTTTTTTTTTTTTTACAATAACATTTTCTTTACACCTTTCAGCTATGTTTGAATGAATTACAGTGGATGTAATTAATTAATTACATGATGTAGTAAATACTGATAGCCGCAGCATTTGTCCAGGACCTTATTGGCTAGGCCAGTAGCTATTGAAATGTTAGGCTATTGATGGCTAATGTCTGCTGTCACAGTAATAGCGGTTTCTGATCAAACGTTAGTTAAAACTTTTCTGTGCCCTGAAAAACACGTAAACAAACCTGAACAAAGAAACTCGGTCTCGGCCTCAAACTGTGGAGAGCAACACACCTTTAAGCACCTGGGCTGATTAGTTAATGCTGCCCAGGTGCATGTGCTCTCTCCACCAGCCGACGAAGACGAAATCAATCAAGCTCACCACCGGACCGAATGCCACAGCATGCTTGGCCTTGTATCCAATAAAGGGGTCAATACATCCAAATGAAACCTGAACCGGAACCAGACTGACGCAAATTTTGCAGATTGACCATTTTTACAATTACATCGGCTCTCAATACCCATGCCTAGTTACCAGTCTGTTAAAGGCAAAAGAAAAATATCCAGGGACGGTCCTAGGATTGTGTCCCTAAACAAATCTGTGGGGTACGTTCGCACGGGTGGGGGGGTGTGGGGGGTGGTTGCTGTTGGATTCTGTCGAGTGGGGGGGATCGCTTGGTAAAGTCCGTCTTACATTGTTATGAAATGTTCTGTTGTCATTCCATTTACAATTTATACCGCTAGTTCCGCGATAGGGGATGAATAACGTAATTACGAAAATAATGTTATTTATCTTAGATTAACATAGGATCGTGTGGCCCCCCCTCGTGGTCGTGTGGCCCCCCTTAGTGGTTGTGGCCCTAAACAACCGCATAGCGCGTTCATGCCACGGCCGGCCCTGGAAATATCGTTATTTTGAACAGAAGAGCTGTGTCGCAAGAGAAGGTTAACCTGCTACAAGGTCTTACTGTAGCTTTACTGCACCTCACTATACTAACTAGCTTAACTACAGTACATCTGCTACATATGCAAGGAATGACTGGCTGTAGCATTTCATGAAAATGAACCACTGCCTGTTTAGAAGCCCCTGTAGTTATTTTATTTAAAAAAAAACATATCCTGTCTGGGTGTTTTGCTTATTTATAGGGTATATGACAGCATAAACTATAAAATGTGTGCTGAACAAGACCACAGCTCCACAATTTAGTGTGCAGTTATGCATAATTTATAATAATTAAATGCGTAATTGAGATGATTCAGGAAAAGAATGTGGTTTTTTATTTTTTTATGTTTTATAATTGCCCAACAGGTGGCATCAGAACCTTGCTGTATGATACCAGAGCTGCAGGTTTATGAATAATAAACAATATAAATAAGAGAGTAATTAACCATAACAAACTATTCCACATAAATGAAAGTTATCAATCAAAGCGGAGAGGGAATATTTCTTCTGAATTATTAACTACATATTATATTAGTATTTGAACATCTTAATACATGATTAATGGGCCTACATAAATGAATCAGCTAGGATATATTGTCAAATAAGTGAGAGAAAGATTACTGATGAGAGAAAGTGTTTTATTATACAAATAATTGATCTTGATATCACTGATAGCATCCTTGGATCAGTATCCAAATGATAGTTCTGTAATAAAAACCCCAGTGTTCTCCTTTCTCATCTAGAGGGCTGACTAGTGTCCTTAGCTTGGTACTGTGTCCGTGGGCGGGTTGGTACAACAGTACAATTCTCTCTCTCTCTCTCTCTCTCTCTCTCTCTCTCTCTCTCTCTCTGATTCAAATGTGCTTCATTTATACATTAATACTGCATGACCTCTCAAAAGCACTGTCAAAGCGCAAGGTCAGCATAAAGACGCTTAGCCTGTGCGGTCTTTTTTCATCTGTCAGTCACATTGCCTGTTTCCGAGTTACACAGAAACCCGCAGTAGAGTCTGCTAATTACTGCGGCCCCCGTAGCCATGAGACTGTAATCCCCGTTCCTCCGGCGGCCCGGTAAAGTGCCCTTCATCTCTGCAGCACGCAGTTTGGAGAGGAAGACAAGCATGCGGGGTGCAGCCCATCTGCAGCTTACCAGCTCAGAGGAGTGTGCAAGTCTTTCTGTGTGGCAGGGTTTCTGTGGGAATCAGATGAAAGGAGGTCGCCGGTGCTTACAGAGGGGGGGGGGAGACTGGCAGGGGCTCTCCACTGCAGGCGACCTTGGCTGCTTTAGGTGTGTGTGTGTGTGTGTGCATTTATGTGTGAGTGTGTTTGAGGTGGAGGAGTGGCTTAATATCAATAATGGAGGAAAAAAATCTCCCCCGTGTTGACATTTTTTCATATAACCCTCCCTCCTGTGACAGTGAAAAGCAGTACACACACAAATGCATGCACACGTGTATGTGTGTGTGCACATAAAATGTTGATACAATGATACACCATCATTAATTTTAATATGTTGGAGGTCACTTGCAAGCAAATTAGTCATGAAATAAACAAACCATGAAGATGACCTCTTCTACTCTGATGCTTTCTCCAAATTGATGTGTCTGTCTTTTCTTTAAACTCCTCCTCCCCAGATGTGTCAAGTAAACTGCTTCTAAAAAGACTGCATTTTAAATGGGTTACTGCCAGTAGTTGAATCTAAGCAGCCAAAATGACAACCATATTTAGGCTTTGAAAAACTCCTTTGTTGCTTTAGCAGTATGTTTGGGATCATTGTCTTGCTGTAGGATGAAGCGCCATTCAATGAGTTTGGAAGCATTTGGCTGAATTTTAGCAGATAAGATGTTTCTGTGGACTTCAGAATTAATTCATCTGTTGCTGTCGGTAATTACATCATCAATGAAGACAAGTGAGACAGTACCTGTGGCAGCCATACATGCCTGACCCATATAACACCCTACTGAAAATCTCTCCCTTTGTGGAAACAAGTCAGGACCGGTGAAGTAACACACTGACAACCACTTTCCAATTGAAAAGGTTTTATTTTGATTTGCAAAGGGAGATCCATGTGTGTGCCTCAATAAGTTTTCTGTCCGAATCTGAATATAACAGCCACAAGTGAGGGTTTAAGTATCCTGGTCAGAGGTGTAACAGCTGGCAAGTGTGAACAGATTTCCCAGGAACACCAATTAGGTCTGCTGCCAGTGACACATCTTTGATCTGCAGCAGTAGTATGTCCTGAGAGTAAAGCCACACATCCTTCGACAAGAACTGAATTTGTAATCATGTCCATTCATTTCAATGACAACATTTATTTGCGTCTGCAATGCATGATGGGATAGCTGGCAATGCGAGGCAAGCTGGCAAGGTGACTGGAAAGAAGGGGAACATGACGTGGTAATCAGATTAAAGATCTGACATGCCAGTTGTCCCTGTTATTTGCCATAGATCATTTTGGTACATTTACGTTATGAGAGTTGCGTATGTATTGCGGTGGCAGAAAGCAAGTGGCACAACCCAACATTTGGTGAAATACTGTTTGGCTGCTTTTTTTGCCAGCAGAACCTGACTTGTCCTCCCTGTTTTACAGGAACTCTTTTTTTGAGTAACATCTTAAAGACTTGGACAGTTCTGGTGACCTGATATTTATCTGTTTGGCTTAGAGTTTGCATTTTTATTCTTTACTCTGGGTGGAACACTGTGTATGAAAAACTGTGTAATTCTAGAAATATTATAACCAGTTGTATTTGCAGAGTTTCCTTTGATTAATACAAGTGAATAGGCATCAAGGTTTTCCACAGGAAGGATGATGATGGTAAGAAAGATTGTCTGCCCTCCTGATATATGTCTTCCATTGCGGTGTTGGAGTTACTGGGACTTCTGCCATTATGTACTAATGTTCCCATGGCAGTTTCAACAAAGTTTAGACGTACCATTACAGCCAGTGGCAGATGGACACAAAATTTTGGTGACAGTGAAGAGTGCAGAAACTGAAATAAAATATGTTGGCTAGTACACTAATGTACTGCTGTGCATCCCTCTGGATTTGTGCATCTGCTTAGGGACTGTAATGTAATGTATCAAAGATGAAATACATAGTTCATTGATGCACAGATTTCAAGTTGAACTGCATATTTTCTACTGTTACGAAAGGTTACATAAACTGTGGGCCCTGTGTTAAGTCATTGGACAGCATGCCCAGGACAAATAGGATAATGATTAGGGATAGGGTTACGGTTAGCATTGAGGCAGCACTAGGACCCTGCTTAGGAGCTTGGATTAGGGAAGTGGAACAGACCCACCTTTGAGATGTGTCTTCCAGGGCTGATGCCATGACTTCAGACCTACACGCACCACAGAGTCCGGTTTCTCTCTGTACTTTTTTCTTGTGTAGAATCTTAATTTCACCACTAGAAGGCAGTGTTACATTGCATTACATGGCATTACTTTACAGTCACTCGACAGACACAGTTATCAAGAATGACATACAGTAGTGGAAAACATCAGTGCCCCTGTCATATATACAGATGTGACCAAGGAAAGGGACCCTTTAGGAACAGTAAGGCAACCATGCACAGCAGAGCAGTCTGGTGGGAGTATAAGGTTTAAAATTAGATGTAAGGTAGGTATAAGGTTATATGAAATAAGATGTGAGGGAGTTAATCTTGCTGTCCCTTAGGTTAGAATAAGAGCTTTCTATTTTATTCAAGCCACAACCAGTAAACACTGGAGGTAGATGTTGTGACATGCACTATTAAAAACTGCAGGCTCCCTCAACATTAAATATTAAGGTGAATGGTTTCACAGTCTTGTTAATCAGATCTAACATTGTGGCAAAAAGTTCTATAAAATACTAATTTTGAGCTCACTTGGCAAGTCTTTTGTGCAGACTGAGAAAAAAAGGCAAGATGTGTGGACTTGTAACTTGTTCATCTTACATGAACAACATGCAATAGTAAGTTTAAGAAATGTATGAGACTTAAAACTAATATAAAACAGCTATTACTGTAGAACACGATTAGCTCACCAAGTTCATTCACCTTCAAAAGGCTGTGTGACCAGTCGCCTGAACAGTTACGACATACTAAAGGTAATCCATCGCAGGTGGAAACTGCAATAAACTAGTTCAACGAGTCAGTGTTCGAAGAAAAAAGCAAAACGTTAGTCATGAAACAAAGGAAAAAATACCCTTAAAAGTTTTAATAACTGTTTTTACGCACCAACTGTTAAAGAGAAAAATTGAGGAAAAGGATATATGGCACTTTTATGTTTGCAGACAGAGTAGTACAGAGGAAAAGCACCAATCAATCAATGCTTACAAAATGTTTATGGATCATAAAAAGAAGAGGAACAGGGCAACGCATAGATGTGGAGCATTTCAGCTGCTATAAGACTGGAATTAGAACAAAATTCAACATTTAACACAGCAAATAAAGACAACTTATCACAGGTCTTGGTAATGTCAATAATATTGGTCTAACATACAAAGACCAAAAGGGAGTCTGCCTTTGTACTCCATATACACACACATACTGTATATATATATATATATATATATATATGTGTGTGTGTGTGTGTGTGTGTGGTGTGTGTATAATAAACATTTCTTCTGCATTTCGGGAAGCAGAAAACCTTTAGACAATTTTAACTTTGTAAGCTTGCAGGGGTGGGTTAAAAAAAAAACTTGGAGAATCTGAAATGTAGCGAAGCAGGAGTTGGTGATTACTTGATAATGAATTCAGTATGTTTTTTGAATAGTGTCATATTCACAATCTTTTTGGGAAAAAAGAATCTCTGTTCACATTTTCACTATGGGAACAATGTAGCAAATTATGCGTGGATAATGTTCCATAATATCAGTCTTTCATTGTGTGAGCAACTGCTGGTGTTCTGATTTTTTTGTTTGTAAGTAGTTGTTTCTAAACGTTTAGAAATATTTTAGACAACAAGGTCTAAAGTTCTTTGACATACATTCTCATGTTGTAGCATTTAACCAACAACCATCAGAGGGAGAATGTCCAGTTTCTGTGTTCCCATTGTCACCAGTAGTTCTCTTGGATGAAAATATTCTGAATGTGTATATATATATATATACACACACAATTTACTGAGTGCTTTTAAGGGAATACATTAAGTGTATAATATAGTTTAATTTATCCAGGGTAAAAAAAGAAAGAAACCTTAGTAAAATCTGTTGATAACAATTCCCTCAAACAGGTCACGAAGTATGTTCAGGGGATATCCAATCACAGGATGAAAAAACAATGTATATTTCATTAAAACACATTCTGCCGATTTATAGATTTCAGGTTGACCTTTTCTGTGAGCTCATCAACAATTCTGTCACATAATCATGGAGTTTGTAACAAAATCTGTCCTTGTCTCACCTCAGTGGTCTGAATGTCAGTCACAGATCTTAAACAAAACCTACAGAATCATTCCCCTCAAAAACTCCAGGAATCCTATGAGGTCATTACATATACTGTATATTCTGGAGTAACCGAGAAAACTGTCCCTTGTAAATTTTTCTTCAAAGGGATCAGACATAATCCATTTTTCACAACAATATTTGTGTATGTTCCTTTTATACTCAGAGGCAAGAGATAATTTTCCATAGTTTGTTAGAAAATGATTTATGTTGTCAATGACCTCAGAAAATTCATAAACAAATGACTACTTAATATTATAGTTTTATTTCTGTAGAATGTATCCAATACCTATGGGCATATGACCTTTCAGGATCTATACAACACCATTCACATTCTCAATTATTTGCGTTGCAGAATTTTTTTAAATGTGTAGAACTGTTTGCAAGGAGAGAAACAATGCAGCAATTTTGTGCCCACTTAAATTGAAAAATTCTTTGATTTCATCAGTAGTCTCCAAATTACTACTTCTGACATGTGATGCATGTTCCTCAAAATGATGTCAGAGACCAATTGAGTCCAGCCACTCCATGATGAACAGTTGGTCTTGTGAGTGCTTTTATGATTCCTAGTCTTATGAACACTGAATACAGAATAGTACTTGATGTCAAAAGAAAATTTAAAAATGGACATTTGTCATGTGAGGTGAAACAGAGTACCCAAGTGCAGGAATTATGCCACAACACGAGATGAAAGAAAATACAAATACTTTTTTAGAAACACAGGGATAAATTATAAACAAGACTGAGCATGATAAAACATAAATAAAAAAAACACATGAGAATTAGGGAGGCTTGATGCGTCTATACAAAGACTAAGACCAAGCGACAAGACTAGAAGCACTAGGAACTTAAATACTAAGGGCTCATTCCAATCTCTTATTTTATCCGTCCTTGTCTCCTTAGTCCTTGTCTGACCTGGAAATCGATTGATGTCCACTATCTTCAAGGACATTTCAATCCATTAAATACTCCTTGAAGGAGCTAGGAGGTTCCCGAAGGATGCTTGAGCAAGGAAACACGAGTGCATCGTTTTCAGAAGTATTTTTTTCAGAGCGTGTGATGTTTTTTCAGTAGATCGACCTGTGGATCCACCTCTCCCCATCTGCAATGTCTGTAATTGACATAGTTTCCAACTTGAAGCTTGACTGAACAAGGACGTTCCATTTGGCTGGTACATGTTGGTGCAAATGGCCTAATACACAAAGTGATTTGTGATGCTACATGTAAGGTATTCATGTATTCGCAAAATATCTTGGATCAAGACATAACTCTTTTATGTTGGCCAATTCTGTCATTCCTGCAGTCTCCCAGGGAGATCCCCCCCCCCCTCCCCCAGAGGTTTGGCTGTTAGGGGTCAATGACGATCTGTTAAATACATTTCTGATAACGTGTAGTGTGTGCATTGTCATTCAATCACAAACTCACAAAAAATAAGTGGACAGTAGCCTATTAGATAGGAGTTTGGAGTGTAGAAAATGCACTTCAGGTGTCTGTATAAATCAGGTGGAACATTACAATACAGCCCTCAGAGGGCCTGGATGTTCTTTGTGGCATGTTGTTTGTTGCATAACAATTGCAAAAGTCATGGATATCTCAGACATAAATGAGGACACGTGTAGGACTCTAGAAGGCATGATGGTGAATTGCATGTGCCAATGCCAATCAGTGAACTAAGTTCAGCAGGACAGGCAGAAGTAGAAGAGCTAATTCATCTATAGCCTGGTAAGCAGGTCCGAAACTTTGTCACCAAAATGTTACATTTTAAATAACCTTAATGTATTGCAATGTTTTGCAAATATACAGTCCTGGGGATTCACTTGGCATTACTTTTTTTTCTTCTTTTTTTGACATCTCAATACGCTTCAAAAGATTCATCCTAATTTCACCATTTTAACACAATTTTTTAAATGGTGAAAATGGTAAGAATAAACCTGGTAAGAACAAACCAGACAAAATGGTAAGAACAAACCTTATTCTTCGTTCTTTACATTTTTATATCACTTTTTCATATGGGTCATATAGGTGTTTGATAACTTTTTTCATTAAATAAATTAAATAATAATTTCAGGTATTTTGTGTTAACTCTGTTTCTCTTTTTCTAATATTACATTTTGTCTAAAGATTTGAAACCATTCAGTGTCACCAATGTGCAAGGAAATCAGGAAGGGGACAAATACATTTTTATGCCATGGTATGGCGAGAGGACCTTATAATACACTGTAAACCACTTGTTAGCATACATGTTAAAGTAACCAAAAGGTAGAGATGAAAATCTGAGGTGTCAAACAGTTTCTGTTCAGATGCTGCATAATCAAATCACTGTTAGTAACTGAAATCCCCCCCGCAAATAGGCGATGATGACTAATGGTAAATGGACTGCATTTATATAGCGCTTTTATCCACAGCGCTTTACAATTGATGCCTCTCATTCGCCAGAGCAGTTAGGAGTTAGGTGTCTTGCTCAAGGACACTTCGACACGCCCAGGGCGGGGTTTGAACCGGCAACCCTCCGACTGCCAGACAATCGGTCTTACCTCCTGAGCTATGTCGCCTAAATTTGAGTGTCATTTGATTTTACCGAACACACTTCTTCAGTTTCACTCAATAAACTCAATTAAATGTATCGTTTATTTTTAATTTAAACTGCAAACTTAGAGTAGATCTTCTCATAACAGCAGCTTTTTTTTCTAATTTGATTCTTAATGCCTAAAGTTGTCAAGCCTCACAAACTTTTATTAAGTTACTGGGGGGACCTGATGGCACGTTGTAGGGTGACCATGCAGGGAGAGGGTTGCTCTAGTCCAGTCAGGACAGCACAAGGCCCAGACTGATGAGCTGGGCAGCACATCTAGTGAGAAACAGATTCATTTAGTGGATGCTGGTGTGAAAAGAAAACAGAAGCTCCGGCAAACTTATGCAATTTTCTCAGTGAAAGACAGCAGCTTGTTTTCTGGAAATACTCTGGGATTCTGGGCAGTCTGGGGTGCAGAGGCCATTATACACACCAAGAGTAATGGACAGATCCTTGGGGGGGGAGGAGGGGGATGTACCTGGATGTACCTGGTGCAGTAAATCAGTTTCTGTGGGAGCGAGGTTGCGATGCTGACTGATCATTCAACTGGAAATATCACTCAGACAAGCTTTGGTGCATGAAACCATAGAGCAGCAATGGGGGAAGCCATGGGAGGATATTATTTAACAGAAAGATTCAGTTTCTGAGGAAAAAAGCTGAGGCCCGAGAACCAAACCCTGGGTGACTGCAGAGGTAAGGCTTTGGGGTTTTCAGATAGAGCCATGCCAGGTCATCTGGCAAGAGTGGTCACAAAGGAATTATAAAAGAATTTCCATTTGGCGACATTGCCTACCATTTCCACCAGGGTTTCCAAAAAAGACCTGATGTCCAATTCCATTGAATGCCACAGGCTTAGTGCTGCTTCTGTTCCAGAGAGGACAGCCATCTCTGATGTGTGTCTGGCCTTGAAGCCAGACTGATGAGGTAGTGTGTCAGCCGGTTGGATACAATCAGTTCAAAGAATTTAGAGCGAACAGGAGGAAGGATACTGGTTGGGAGCATTGGACTGTGGACAGGCCCATGGTTGGGTTTTGAGTAAGGGTGTTATTTTTTCATCATTTGAGATCCTTTCATTTTCTCAAGGAATATTCTGTAAACAACATAACGGTGTAAAACAACATAGCAGAAGCAGAGGTAAAAAGGTGAAGTTCATCCTTCTTAAGGCCCAACGTTGGACATTTACGGTACAGGGTTATATTGATCAGAGATCTTGAAATAGCACAGCGGTCTCACCAGAAATAGTCACCTGGGTCCAAGGGCATAACCTTGGTGCAATAAGGTTTGTGAGCTGTCAGCATGGACTGTAGAGAAGCATGTACTCTAAGGCACTACTGACTGAAACTTATGTTCCATACGAGACAAAAAATATAGCTGCTTACTGCTAATGTGAATTTAATTAACTGAAATTTTTAGTATGATGTGCAAGTGAGATCAATATACACCAATCGCAAGAGACAAGTTGGCTATTGCCTGACTTACAGTTAATGAGTTGGTTTTCAAGTATGTAATTATACCTTATACCTTTGGGACATCTTAGAACTTTTTTCTATGCCTTCCTGTCTCAGTTCGTAGCTCTTTTAACTGTTCACACTGTATTTGTTTACATTTTTAATCAAATGAATAAAGAAGTGAGTGGTGGGCCATTGGCTTTCCAATCGATCTTTGACACTGCAAATCACCCACTCAAAATATGAGACATGCCTTCAATGAGACGTCCAGACCGGATTATTCTCGATGACCCAAAAGGAGGAAACTTTGAGGAAATTTAAAGAAATTTAAGGAAATTATTTTGCCAAGATACAGTCGATCTGATAGCGGACCTTCTACTCCTTTTACTCATATAGTGTATATCCTTACTGGCCTCATATAAACTATGTGAGAGTAGACTGAGAATAATACTATGTAAAAAATATTGTTATTGGTTATTGGTGAAAGAGTTAATATTTTCATGTCAATGCCTGACATGTATTTCCATGGTGACTGTACATGATACCAAACAATAAAACAATCAGAAATTGTGTAGTTTGAATATGTTTGTCCAAATGAATTTCCTGAAAGATACTAAAAGGTGCTGTAGTAATGGGCACTATGGAGTGTGTGTGTATGTGTGTGTGTGTGTGTGTGTGTGTGTAGGTGTGCGGGCATACGTGTGTGACACTGTGGAGTGAGTGTGTATACACATGAAAGTGTGTACCAATATGTGTATGTGTGCAAACATTTTTTGCCTCTATGGTCGGCAATAAATCTGTTTGCTTTGGCGGTGTAATGGGGGGTCAATAAAAATATGTCAATAAATATATTTCATGCTGAGCAAGTTTAGTGTCTAATGTGTTTGTGGTTTTAAACAACCCAGATCACACTCTTACTCCAATGCTAGCACAGGTGTATTTTGGTACTCTTACCAATGCACATAATATGAACACTCAACACATGGGGCAGGCAAGTGATCACACAAACCTACTTTATGGATGTTGACATGACATCACCACTGGTCATGTTGCCTAAGACGTGCATTTATATATATATAATATATATTCAAAAATAGGTTACACAAGTCCTTCTCAGTGATCCACTTCTGCAAATGGTTTGATTTTATTCTGGTCTTTCTTTATATCAAAAAACTGTGCAGAGTTTTATAAAACTGCAGTAGCCGCAAGACGAATCTAGCATTTTCACACAGGGATATGCTTAAATGTGCACAACAGAAAAAGCATACATAAATAATACCCAGATGCGTATGGACACATAAAACAGAAGAACAACAATGTGACTGTTGCAGTAAATTCTAGTCGCAAGAAGACCCGTTTTTCTGTTTTCCTCTTTTTTAAATTGTTTATAAGAATCTGGGTAATAATTTATTTGTGTTTTTTTTTCTGTTGAGTACATCTGAGCATTTCAACTTTTTAAGAGAGCCAGGTGGTAATACACTACATTGTTTCAGTTTTTTTAATATATACTGATTTTTTGAGTGCATCTCGTCATTTCACCACAGCAACAAGTTCACATTCACACTTTATTTTGTGCAGATTTTATTCTTTTGCATTAGTGCTTAGACATACACCTTTGTCTACTTTTTATAGTATTTAGATGGAACCTAATTTAATGTTTGCATTAGAGTGTGTTGCTACTTTGGGTTGCTTATGGACTCGGTTGACTGGCATTGTTGGCTCGAGGAGCATCCTGACAGGATCATTTGCCTGAGGAAGCTTTTCTGAGGAGTCAGAAATGGACATGCGGCCATTCTGTGTCTTCCGAATAAGATATATAAGACATGAGGAACCTGCCAGTTTGCTCCTGACCTTGGTACAATAATATTAAAGGGAAAGAATGTGGTTCATCTAATTGGCCATAATGAAACCAAAGCTCCACCACACCCACAGATAATGTATTTATTTTAAACCAACCGCTTGTGCAGTTGTACTGCAGGTGCACTAATGTCACAAAATTACATAACTTGCCTTGGACACACTTTAATTTACCAGCGTCTTGCGTGACCACTGGAGTATGACAACTGCACCTTGACTGTGAAAACAGGGCCTATAATCATATTGTCTGCTGGCAAAGATATTTCCACACCTGGCAAAATAGTTTTTTCATTGTCAAAATTGTGTTCACTGAGAGTAATTCCATATGCTTTGTTTTTCAAGTTACTGATCGCTATTTTACATAATAAACTTATGTTATGCTAAGTTTTTTATTTTTCCTGAACCAACTGGAGTTTGCGACTGATATTTAAAAGTGGCGGAAAGGGGTAAATAACAATGGTGGTGTGTCTTTAGGCCCCTAAAAGGAAAGCATTAATTGAGCTTTCTGCATCAAGCCATTTTGCAGTATTTTTGGTGGGGGGTTAGTTCCATGAGATTATGTATGAAAGTAATATAATGGTGTAGTTTGCTTGAATGTAGGATAAAGAGGATCCATCCCCATTTCACAAGCCAAATGTAAAGTATGTGCACACAGCTAATACTCAATGCAAACCAAGATGCATGGTGTTAACTGCTGCTTTACAATCCTAACCTGATTACTTGAGTTAAAAATCATTATTGTTACAATACAATATTATTCCATTACATTATTATCACATTACATTATTTGCATACTTAATATCTTTTGTTCCTGCAAGCCAGTTATATCTGTCATATGGCACTGTTGGCATCGTGTATATATTGTAGTTGCTACTCTGTTCAGCACATGCACAGATAATACTGAGCTACCTAAATTAGCATAACCTGGGGCAAGCTTGCACTGTTTGGTTAGCTAGATTGACTGTTGTGATATACACATGACTTATCAACGAATACAGTGCCTGATTTCCTCTATTATTGCACGTCACACTGAATGGTTTCAGATCTTTAGACAAAATGTAATATTAGACGACGAGGACCTGAATAAACACATTTTTAAAATAATGTATTTAATGAAAATAGTTATTAAACACTCAGCCATGTGAAAAATGTAATTGCCCCTTAAACTTAATAACTGGTTTCACCAGCTTTAGCAGCAATAACTGCAACCAAACAGTTCCTATAATTTGATATCAGTCTTTCACATCATTGTGGAGGCCACTCCTGGGAAGATTCCACCATGTTCCAAGTGTTCTGGAGATAATAGCTCTCACTGTGGTTCGGTAGATTCCGAGAGCCTTAGAAATGCATTTGTAACAACTTTTTTCTCATCTCTTCTGGAATTTCCTTTGATCGTGGCATAGTGTGCTTGTAGAAACTTTGAAATTTCTGCTGTAGCAGCTTTAAAAAATGTTGAAAAGGAGAATGTGAGTGATCTGAAAAATATGCAAAAAAATACTAATAATTCCCTCTCCCTTCATATATTTGATTGATTATCTGACAAAGTTGGCCTTCCATAGCAACAGTAACCATGGGCAACATGGCCCTGTGGACAGGGCAGCTTACACTGGTAAGGCTGCAATGTGAAAATATGGAGAGCAGAGTGGAAGAAGCAGTATTTGAGGTCATGACTAAGATCAAGTAGATCATTGATTTTTATTGGATAAGGAAACATACAGAAAATAAACAAGGAGATTGTGTTAGTTTTGCAATGTTTGTTTAACATTTAATATATGTCTGGACCTGGCTCAGACCGGTTCAAATTTGAGGGCTCTTCCAAACTACTGTGGTCCTGAAATTTTTTACGCACAGGCGTATTGACTATTTGGCTAGGCCACGTCTCTCTCTACCCATTTATGAAACCCTCTGTTTAGAAATAGGTGCACTTTAAGAAGCATTTAACTGTTGGTTCCCAACAGACTTTTTAATTAAGCCTTGCTTTAATTGCATCATCACCTTGAAAACCTTGGGCAGCTCCCTCATTAGAAGGCTAATGAAAGACATGAAAAACCAGTAGGAAGCGTAGGAGACCAGCAACGTGCTATTCACCCTTTGAAAAAAAAAAGATAAAAAGGAGACTAAAAAAGCACAGTATTCTGGCATCCCAGACTGGTAACAACTAAGCAAGGTGATGCTGCAACAAGTGGCTTGATGTCATAAATGTAGGTATATCAAAATTTTGCTCATTAAAAATCTTTCTCGGGGCTGTCTGTTCTACTTGCATCTAGTACAATGACTGACCAATGCAAACAAGACCAAAATACGTTTAATCCAGCTCATAATTTCTGTATACTCATTTGCTTCTGCTGGGGGTTGACATTCCTTTAAATCTCTCATTTCTGGGAGGCTGTTTGAAATTAAATGAAATGTTCTCTTTCTATGACTTACAGTACCTTAAATACAGAAGACATCCATACTGAGTATGATGAAGCCAATGGTAATCATTAGAAACCAATTAACATTAAGATTATTGTTGTGAATGATGCAGTTATTATGTTTGTTTTATCGCTGTTCTTAAACTACTAACGAGGATGACAAGCTTGCTCTAGTGGCTAATGAAAGCTGTCTGAGCAGCAGTAATGATCTGATGTTAATTGATTCTGAATGAAGGTACACAAAATAGCAGGACTGCAGAAGTGCACTGGGAATCCCACTGAATATATGTAAATTAAAGACATATATAAAAAAGATGTCTCACTATTCTGAAGGCAAGCTTTTCCTTTCATATTAACAAAAGAATTATGCGCACATTGTTATTCACACATCATTTTCACAGCATTCTTTTGATGGTATTACTTTATGCTGTATGGATGTGTGTTTGTTTTCTGTGTGTGTGTGTGTGCGTGTGTGTGTGTGTGTGTACATGCACATCTGTTTGTATTGTGTGTAAGTGTGTGCAAGTGTGTGTGCATGCATGTGTATGTGTATATACATGCAAACATCATGCGTTATTGTGCATGTACGTATGTGCATGCATGGATGTGTGTATGCCTGCGTAAGTGCATACATGCATACTGTACATTGCCAGTGTGTCCTCACATTGTGAATGTGTGTGTGTAGGTGTGTGTGTGTATGTGTGGCTGATCCTGGTTAAAGTGGGTGATCATATTTGATGCTATCATCAGTAATCCAGGCCTTATTCAAGTGCAAAAATGAGATTCTAATAAAAGAATGTGCAGGACTTCCTGGCTGTTTGAGGGGCTTTCTAACACTACAGGTCTGTGAGCTCATGTGAGTGAAGAAGGAGCAGACTTGAGCATCTGATAGGAGCCTCCCCGAGCCTCTTCCTCTCTGCAGCAACTCCCAGCCTCTCCTCAGAGCTCCGACGCACAGCCCAGCTCCGTGTGAGGGAAGAAGCGTGTGGGAATCCGTGCCGCTCTTCTCACCAAGCGTCTGTAGCATGAGCCAGCTGCCTTTTCCCTGTCGCGGAGTGAGACCCGGCTGCATTCCTTCATTTTAAATGTGTATGGTGATATTCGCTCCGGTAAGTTCATTAACTTTTTGTTTGTGATTCTGTGATATTAATGGCTTGTTCATTCTCTTTGGGAGATTTTATATATGTGTATATAATTTGGGAGATTAAAAAAAAAAAAAAGTGCTGTGATGCAGTGGCGTTGCCAACAATAGTGTACATGTTGCTTATGTGATTGCCAGCTCATAGATCAGGTTTCACTGAACTGTGTTAAAATGTAATGAAAGTAATGATAAATGTGTATAAATAATTTCAGTTGGGGGAGGGACACTATAGGGGAAGTCCACAGTGTATGTTTTATTCAAAAGAGATGCCTTTGAGAGTTGTCTGAGATTATTTTATTGGTCATTGAATTTGGCATTCAAAAAGCAATGATTTTTTTTTCCATCACTTTTATCATTGTTTATGCTTTTGTTTCTGAGGACCCACATGTGCTGTTCATTACTGTGAATTACATAGATCACAGAAATTATAATATAATATAAAATATACAGTTTAATACTGTGTGCCGTGCCACTGCCTTCTTTGTGTGAGCAGAAATCAACAGGTTAAAGCAGTTTGTCATAGACTGCTCAGCCACTCATCACCAGCTGTCATCTCTCTGTTTGCGGTCTACCTGTCTAAATTATTCATTTGTTTCGGAGCTCTATTTAGCAGTGTAAAAATCTTGATTGTTAGCCTTGATGAGAGCTGTCATAGAGGGGTAACACACGGCGCAAGCTGCAAAAAGGACCAATTATCAGTGCCTCCGGATCATCTGACAATCAAATCTGAAGATGGTTTCCCCTCCTCTTCTTCTTCAATCCCATCCCTTTTTTGCCTCCTAGTTCTGGACATCTGATCACCGCAGGAGGAAAAGTACCCCGTTCACCGTGTGTTATCGCTCTCTCTCTTTCAGGCTAGGGCACCATTCGAGTGCAGCATAAAACAGAATGAAAATTCACCGACATAGTTCCCTCCACTCCTAGGGGCACCCCTTTCATTTTTCAGTAGTTCAAAGTTTGAAAGAAGTGCACAGCATTTTCTGCTCTGTCTTTGTGTCAGCCGCGCAGAGCGTGGGCACAAATCACGGCTCAACAGAAGCCCGCTGTGTCTCTGTTTCAACCTTTCAAATGCTTGTACATAATTCATAGAGACTCATTCTCTCTCCCTACCACTGTAGTTAGGCGAGAACGCTTGACACTCCCAATGAGCAAAGTGGCACAATAGAAGAAACACGCTGCACTGTCTCCTGGGAATGCGGCTATGGACGTTACATTCACTAAAACAATTTAGCTTGCTAGGTCTGATTGATGGACTGATTCATTAATTGTATTCGATCACCCTGAAATACAATAAATCAACACATATCCCTGCTTCCATATGGCATAATGATTGCATTAAAAATTATAAAGTAACACCCGGAAATGATCAGTTGTTTATGGGGTTATCTCATAAAAGGCAACATTTTAATTGCATGCTTTGTCATGTTTTTTTATTTTATTTATTTTTTACACAGCATACAATAGTTTCAGAAGTAATCACACACAACTGTTCGGATCGGATTATAATTATTATCATGGCAAATTGTCCACTGCAGCTGCACATTTTAGCATAATTTCTGGATGCTGATAGTAGAATGACACACTCCTGCTTTTACAGGTCTTTATAAATAAGCATTGCTCATGAGAATCACATTATTTGACAATGCACATATTTTAAACACTTAAACAGTAGAAAGACTCTCATCTAATAATAAATTCCACTACATCCCAGACGTCCACTAGAGAACTGACTCTATTTTTCCAACCACGTTGATCTACTGGTGAAATGAAATTAAATACCAGTTAATGGCTTTATCCCCTTTTACTTGACTTGGTAGCTAGTTACATATACATATTCTTACAGAATATATGTTGCCATTTTCAATTGGGATTGCTTGGGATGAAAAGGTATATTGTGAGAGCAGCATCTACATTTTTTTTTTAAACATGACAAAATGTGTTCAAGCTAGCAATGCAATGGTGAACCTAACCATATCTGAATAAAAAATTCCAATAGAGAAATGCAATCTCCATCTATCACTTGCTTTGGTTGCTTTTTTCTCATTAAACTACATGCCATGGTGCCACAGCATTGTGGTCTTGCAGGGCAAAGGTTTGTCTACACCAAAGAGGGAGAGATCTTCTACAAAGGACAACACTAGGCTTACATTTTTATTATAGTTTTTACTAATACACTTTTTCTATTGGGCAGAAAGGCATTTAGCTTGCTATTTTTTAGGGACTAAGATTGGTTGATCAGTTAATCCATTTGTATCTTAATAACTTATGCTTATGCTTATGTTTAAATATAGTTATTTTTACTTTACCAGGCTGTTTATTTATTTTGTATTTTTCATTTTTACAGGAATGAAATTGCTATAAAAAAAAGTTATATTTATTTGTCCTAGTTTTTATAAGGATGGCAGCATGATACTCAAGATTTGCAACATGCAAATTTACCTAGTTAGTTTACTAATAAGTGCAACAATTGACCAGGGCAGCTCTAGCAGGACAGAAATTGACTTGTTGGAAAGTGCCTCATTGAAAGTCACTGAGCTCTTCAGTATGGTGCATTTTACTGCCAATGTGTTTCTATGGAGATTCCATGGCTGTATGCTTGATTTTATGCACCTGTTAGCTATGACACTAGTCCTGTCTATAGGTATGTTTTAAATTGAGTATTTGAGAAAGGCCTGCAGTAAGAAAGCAAATCTAATTAGATAGTACAAATATAAGGTTATGTGGTTTCACTTTGGTTCAGGTGTGAAAGCTTGATTCATTGATCAAAGAGATAGCCATCACAGCGTCTTTACATCTTCTCAACCAAGTGGTTGCATTAAGGCACATGATTTCGAGAAATGACTCTAAAAATAGTTTTTGATCCTGACAGATAATTTACTATGAAGTGCTATTAAAAGTGAAAGGTATACTTTCTTAGATGCATACCATCAGTTTTGAGGCTGCCGTGAGCCAGAGTGCTGTCAATTTGGCTATTCAGCCTGCTCCATGTGCTTTGAGCTGTGCGCTCCCAGTCACGAAAATACTAACGTTCAGTAGCCACACCAAGTGCGCCCGCACGCTGTGCCCATGTGCCCGGCATCATTGATTCTGGAAAACAGAGCCCGATATTATGCTAATACTGTGAATGTGTGCTTTGTTATTATTAGTATTTGTAGTACCATTTCTCTTTCCCTGCATGTTCTTCTAGGGGAAATAATGATCAGTGCTAAAGCATGTGGCCATTTTAAGGGGCCCTGGGATTATCACTCGCAGCTACACAGAATTTAATGGACTAAAT
Organism: Anguilla anguilla; assembly: GCF_013347855.1. NCBI lineage: Eukaryota > Metazoa > Chordata > Actinopteri > Anguilliformes > Anguillidae > Anguilla > Anguilla anguilla. The sequence continues at coordinate 31,498,968 of NC_049211.1, forward strand.
GCTGAAAGAATACATTCTTTAGACTTACCACATGTGCAGCTCATTGTTCTTAGCATTATAGGATTAGTCTCCTTACAGTAGAAGCCAAAATATTCCAATTTGTTGCATCCTATGAATATTTGTGGAGAGGCACAACCAAGTACAATAATGTAGTAACGGTTGTTCTGCACTCTAATATAGCACCGTAAACTCCAGTTACCAATCAGAATCTTTTGTAGTTAAGAAGCAGAAGAATGAAGGGACATGGGAGTGATGTAGCTGGAAAATCTATGCAATCTATGTTGATAGTACACAAGCACCCAATTGAAAAAAAAAAAAAAACTAGCTGTGAAATCCACAGGGATAGACTCTGTGTAGGTTTAGGGTAGGTTTGTATAAGTTGATAAGCTTTGCGCCTGATGTCACCTGTAAGTGTATGTAGATCACATGACCTTGCTGAAAAATCTGACATGGCAGCCAAATGTTCACATTACCACACATTTCCTGAGAGCCCTTAAGCCACACAACGATGTGTACCTTGCCATACCACATGGTTTTCTGAGGCTATATTTCGACCGGCAAACCAAATCCAATTTTTTGCATGTCCAACTGGAATCTGATTAAGTCAGAACAGCAAAAAAAAAAAAAAACACATGAAATCCGATTTTTTCAAATCCTATTGAAACCACATACATATGTGCCAAATCACATTTCTGGACATGGGTCTCAATCTGGCTGCTCAAATCAAATTTCAAGTGTTGTTTTTCACGCATTTGACATCACATGTGGACTGCCGGAAAGTAACAAACAAAACAAAGTGGAACACACATATCAGCCATTTCCATCGCTGATGTTTGCCTGATGGGATGCATGAGTTCCGCACCGTGACTATATATATATATCTGTCAGTTCAGCCGACATTTACTATTAATTTGATCAGACCAGCAGATAAGCTTATACCTAGTACTAAACTCTGTACTAGAGTGCTAGACTTTGAGGAGGGGGAGGGTGATGCCTACTGCAAGAAACAGTAATAACTAGCTTTCTAGCAAATGGCTATTTGCTATTTTAGTATTCAACCATGCTGGGAGACCATAATAGAGGTGTTCAATCACATGATTAATCAAAGAGGGAATATCTAACAGTAATCAGCACCCGTCTTTGCCTTGTATGTCATGCCGTACAGTGCTATGCTGTGCACTCTAACACCTCCATATACCTTAACTGCATCCATTGTGTTGATACTGCACATTTGTGCAAACCCCCTCAGGTTTAAACCAAGTGATTTTGTAATGGCAGCAACAACAAAAAAACATTCAGCCTATCTAAACAGGTCTCAACTTCTACAAGATTACTCCATATGCAACCAATTACATACTTTATAAAAGGTACCTTGGATAGGGAAAAATAGTCTTAAATGTTTAAGTAAGGTTTTTAACATGAGAATGAAAAACAGCCCTGTTAGATAACAACTTTATTTAATCAGGAAGGAAGGAAGTCCCTTAAATTCTCTTTTTTGGGGTAGACGTGGCATTGACAGCAGCAAAAAAAAATACAGCATATAAATGTTCCATGTTAAAAAACATAGCATCACAATAATACATAGAACATACTTTTGCTATGTCACTAACTCAAGTCTACAAAACAGCATCATTTGACACTAATGTGCTGCAGAGGAGCATTGGTTTCCCTTTTTAGTTTGCCTGTTAAAATATATGTGCAGGGACACAACCATTCAGAGGCCAGATTGCCTACATTCACTCCAAACACCACTCAGATATCAGATGGCTGGTCAGTGGCATACTATGTTTTGTGAAAAACAGGTGTGGACTTATGAAACTCCTGTCCAGCTATTATATTAGGACATGATGTGCTTGTGAACAGAGTGGTCCATGTTTTTTTTAATACTGCAATATTTGACAGCCATTGTATATTTCCCATATATTTTGCAATACCTTGATAATACATTTTATCTCAGTTTATTCCAGTTATACTGTCTGTGCACTGGATTCTCCTGTTCATCCTTTTATTTATTCTTTCCATTTTCATTTGGAGCTCTTTCTTTCCTCAAATATCTGCCTGTCCATCCTGCTCCCTCTCTCTAACATAAGTCTCCTTCCCCAACGTTGTTCTTTTATGAAATCTGCCTCCACATATCCAGCTACCCTCTCCTTGCTCTCACCCTCTCTTTCTCTAAACCTTCCCTCCAGTTTTTCTGTAAACCCCTTCTATTCCTTGCTTTTTTTCTACAATTATCGCCATCTCTTACTCTGTGCATCCTTATCTGCAGGTTCATTTAGTTCCCCTTTCTTTCTCCAGTATGCCCTCTCTCCTTTCTGAACCGAAGGGGTGCAACAAGTTTGATTCTTTTTTTATTGTATAGAAGAAGAAAAAAACGAGAGCTCCTTCAACCAGAAAATATTTCCATCTCCTCTACTGGATGATCAATAGAGAAGAGACAACAGCTGTATCATAAATAGCTGCAGTGCCAGAGGCTGGGTGATTAGGAGAGAGAGAGAGGGGGAGGGAGGGAGAGAGAAAGCAGGAGAGAGAGAGAGAGAGAGAGAGAGAGAGAGAGAGAATAGCTAAGCTGATGTCCCTTTTGACACTTAGCCAATGCAGACGATGAGTAAATGGCCCAGGAAAATCATCCTCCCTCCCCCTGGTCAATGGCATGGTAACATTTGGCTTTCAACAAAGTACGATGAAAATAACGTTTGTCTTGTTGATAACATGAATAACATTATTCAAACCAGGGACTTGGGGGGCAGGGAAGTTAGAGAGTGAAAGGGGTGTGTGCAGTGTGCAGTGAGGTGTCATGGCTACCAATAATAGTGAGAACACTAACAAAATCTTTTTAGAGTAAGGGTGCCTTGGGGCTGCGGGGAGTGAGGGAACGGGAGACGATGTGTAGAATAGTCTGACATTTCTTTGTTTAAATGCTAGAAATATAAAAAATACATTGGAACATGAGGCTGTTATGAATAGTGGGGGCTATGACATAGTCAAGATTACAGAGACATAGCTTGGGGAAGGGGATGGGATGAATATAATATAGAGATAAAAACTTATTAGGAAGGATAGATCCCATATGAGAGGTGGAGGTGTAGGTCTCTATGAAAAAGAAACATGAGAACAGCCTTAATATTGGACTATGTTGCTGACCACCGGCTTTATACAGAGTGAATACAATGCTCTTTGGAAACAAGCTTGTCAGGAAGATGAGACTTCTTACGGTGACTTCAATTACCCCAGTATTAATTTCCTTGATTACAGGACAAGGAATGTGTGAGGAAGAATTTTTAAATGTTGTAAAGGACAATTTTTTGACACAGTATGTCATTCAGCCTTCAAGAGGGAATCGAATTCTGGATATCATGCTTTGTAATGATCCTACAGAATTTGCAGCACAGAGGTGGTGGAGCCACTTGGGACAAGCAATGATTCTGCTCTTAGTTTTGTTATTGTAGCAGTCGATTTGTCTCAGCTGCGACGGCTGTTGGAGCGATTACACGCACCTGGGCTGCACTAGCTTATCAGCCCAGGTGCTTAAATGATTTTCGTTTAGTTTTATTAAAAGAAACAAAACTGAAATTAAATTAAACAAATAATGAAACTCGCTCTTGGTGTGAGCTCCCGGCCTCAGCCCCGAACTGTGGAGAGCAGCGCACCTTTAAGCACCTGGGCTGATTAGTTAACGCAACCCAGGTGCGTGTGCTCACTCCACCAGCCAGCGCAGCTGAAACCAATCCACCTCTCCAGTGGAATGACTGCAACTGACATATTTTAGCAAATTAAGAGGGCCTCCTGAAAGTTATATGAATATATTTACCATATTTACCAGTACACTGTTGCTATTGGCTAGCAACTGCAACAGCAGGGAGAAGTCAGTGACACATGACAACTGATTAACTCTGGTATCATTTTCAGTTTGAAAAAGACTTGAGACTAATAGTTGATAAAAGACTCTCAGTTTCTGGGCACTGTGCTGCAGCAGTAACAAAGGCTTAAAAGGCTTTATCTCAAGCTTAGTAAAAGGAGACTTAGGGGTAAATTGATTGAGTCTTTTTAATTCATAAGAGGGATTAACAAAGTGAACAACAAGAGATTCTTCAGGTTGAGTTCTGTTAGTAAAATGAGGACCAGCTTTTTAAAATGTATCCTTTACATTTCATTGAGACCTGTTCAAGAGGCTGTGGTCACATACTAATCACCATTACAGCCATCATATATATATATATATATATATATATATATATAACAAAATAGTGGAGTGGCATGGTATAAAAGCAACAATACACCGAGTAAACAGATCAATTAGAAGCATTTACACTTCTCTGTTAAGTAAATCTTCAACCAGTTCATCCACATTCATTTGCCTAGAGGTTTGTATGCAATTGCTTAGGATGCAGATTTGTTTTGGTCATTCCTATTCATTTTTTGCCAGTCGGAAAGCCAATGGACAGTTGATCAGACCTTCGATAACATATTTTATTTTACATTTTTTCAGTACCCAACTCAAGGCTACAAGCAGCATCCCAGCTGGCCATCGAACCTACACCCCGGGTTCCCAAACCATTATACAATGCTGTCGCCACTTGTAGAGCTGGAATTGGATCTACAAATGTTGTGGCAGGGTTTCTTTCTGGGGAGCACTGGTTAAACAGTACAGAAGTAAAAGTAAAAAAAAAAAAAAACAGATCTGCTTTAAGATGTTAACCACTTCTATGGGAGGTCTGCCTTTCACTTGTGGCGTTATGTTGAGAGTTGGATCTGCAAGGACTGCAGATGCACTTGACTCTATGTTCTCCAGTTGCTTCGAACTAATGTTGCCTGGAATGCAGCAGGCAGCTGTTACACTTGGCATGAATCGGTGCCAAAATGAGCTCATTTACAGCTTGTGAATGTGGCCGTTGAGACAGTTACTTAAACTGTCTTCCAACAATTATTCTTGGAAAGTTTAGACCCCATGTCCCATCCCGACATCAGAACCTTTGGGAGTTTTTGTATTCACAGCAAGCTATTTGCTGTCCTTCATTGTTCACTGTTGACAAATGCCTCTGTATTTCTGCACAAATGGCAATGACACAAACGTGAGCTGCTGCATTGCAGACCCTCAGATATTCTAACCATGACTGGATTCACAACTCACGGCTCATAACCTTTATTATAAATTTAATCCTAAATTTCACATGTAACATAACATAACATGACATGACATGACATGACATAACATAACACTTAAGGCGAGAACAGGCCATTCAGCCCAACACTGCTCGTCTATTCCTACCACTAAACTGTACTTAATGTTTAGTTTACCTAGATAGTATCTAACACTGTATCAAGCTGGGCCTTGAATACCCCCAGTGTTTCTGCCTCCACTACATGTCCAGGCAAGCTATTCCACACATTGACCACTCTCTGTGAAAAAACATTTCCTAATGTCTGTGTGAAATGTATCCTTTGCCAGTTTCCATTTATGCCCCCTCGTTCTGCTAACCAAACTCAACTTGAATAATTTCCTGTAGTTAACTTTGTGAATCCCTGTAATACATTTAAAAGCCTCAATCAAATCTCCTCTAAGTCTCCTTTTACTAAGCTTGAAAAGTCCAAGCATCCAAGCCTTTCCTCTTTTATACCTGGAATCAATCTGGTTGCCCGTCTTTGGACCTTTTCCAGCGCCTCTATATCTTTCTTGTAGTACGGTCCCCAGAACTGCACACAATACTCTAAGTGGGCAAGCTCATCTTGGACCTGTCGCCAAGGCCTTGTGGAAATGGAAAATATACAGTAGATATAAATGTTGAACTAATATATATATGAAATTATTGCTATATATATATATATATATAGTGGGGTGTGTGGTCTTCTGCTGCTGTAGCCCATCTGCTTCAAGGTTTGACGTGGTGTGCATTCAGAGATGCTCTTCTGCACACCTCGGTTGTAACGAGTGGTTATTTGAGTTACTGTTGCCTTTCTATCAGCTCGAACCAGTCTGGCCATTCTCCTCTGACCTCTGCCATCAACAAGGCATTTTCGCCCAGAGAACTGCCGCTCATTGGATATTTTCTCTTTTTTGGACCATTCTCTGTAAACCCTAGAGATGGTTGAGCGTGAAAAAATGTAGATCAGCAGTTTCTGAAATACTCAAACCAGCCCGTCTGGCACCAACAACCATGCCACGTTCAAAGTCAGTTAAACCACCTTTCTTCCACATTCTGATGCTTGGTTTGAACTTCAGAAAATCGTCTTGACCATGTTTACATGCCTAAATGCATTGAGTTGCTGCCACGTGATTGGCTGAATATATATTTTTATTAGATATATTAACGAGCAGTTGAACAGGTGTACCTAAAGTAGTGGCCGGTGAGTGTATATATATAAATGACAAGAGAACTGGGTCTATTACCAGTATAACACTGTGACACTAGGCTCGCGTCGAAACTCAAAAAAGTGGTGGAACCTTCTACAGACACTGACACAACCAAGTATATTGGCCATTACTAAACTTCCCAATTGCAAAAGGCTCTCCTTTGTGTCTCATTCATAGATGAGGACTGCCTTGTCTTGAGGATTCGGGTCAAAATGAATTACCTGTTAGATTGGTGGCTATGCCTTAATTGAAATTGACCACAGCTGTCAAAGACATAAATAAAGCAGCAGAAGATTAGTGTTATGATTCAGCTGGACTAATTTCCCCACAGCTTGAAATCTGAGGGGACATTTTAATTGAGAGGCTATAACACAAGGCATATACCTTTTAAAGTTCCCCAGCTTCCACTGAATATTACAAGTTTTGTCTGTGTGAGATGTTTATTTGCATTTGAGTTCATTTTTCTCTTTGACATTAACAACAGCAGCAAAGCAGTGACTCTTCAGCAGAGGTTTGGTTCAGTATTTCACTCGTTTTACTTGATTAATCCAGTCGTGTAAATCTTTTTGTCAAATAAGTGTGAACTACAAATGAATGTAAGCCATTCCAGATAAGGGTGAATGTTCAGACACAAATAATAATAAAGTTTAAAGGCTGATTCGGACCAATTAACCAACAACAGAAGGATGGCTTTTAGGAGTTTTAGGATATGCTCAGATTGGCTCCACAACGACTCCGCATGATACATCCTGAGTTGAGTTAAAGGCAAAAATGATTTTCTCAGCCAACTTTTAATCTGTTTTTATGATTTATTTAATAATTTTATATGATAACCATCATTTTGATATGGACTGTGCAGTCTTTACTCAGTAACCAAATAAGTTCTTCTTTTTTTTTACTTTATTTAAATGAAAACTCATGGTCCTTGCTGTCACCATTTCTATTTGAACTGGGTTATATGGAAGGGTTCTGTTTCGTCATTATTATCCTTCACACGTTGATACCCAGGCAATTGTTATGGATTGGAAGAAATTTTCTGTGCAGCATTCAGTCCAGCTGGTGTCTGGTAGATTCAGAATAGAGAAGAGAGAGAGAGGGAGGTTTCATGTGCTCTTCAGGGTCTTTGAGCAGATTGAGAACAAGGACAGAGGCAGCAGGATTTGACTGGCTCCTTAGAGGCATGGATCTGCAACAGTGATGGATTGTTCTTAAACAAATCCAGATGGATGGAGACTTGTAATAGATACGGAAACTGAAGAGTTGCAAGTGTTTATCACCAGCATTACAGTGACATAGACAAAGTCCTGAAATGCTCGTACAGGACTTTATATTTAAGTATTTAGCAAACTGTCTTATCCAGTTATTTATAAAATGGCACGCAGAAAGGACAGAGAACATGCCAAGTTATTAGTGCCACAACCAGGGCCGGTCTAGGCATAGGCGGTCGCCTAGGGTGACATCTGGTCTGTTCTCCAACACAATAGGTTGCAATAGGTTGATTTTGAGTTGAGCTTATATAATTCTGGGAAAAACTATTTTTGAATGAAATCAAATGGAATGTGAGAACAAGCAAGTGAAAGATATATAGCTGTATAGCTTAGAAAAATAGGGTATAGAACCTGTGGAAATAATAGCTTTCTGTGCTTTAATTAGCCTCTAGAATATGAGCAAACAAAGTGACTGTGGGTGGGGGGGGGGGGGGGGGGGGGGGGGGGGGGTTAGGGTTAGGGTTAGGGTCAGGGGGGGGGGGTGATTAGGCAATAATTATTTAGGTCTTATTATTTAATATTACATAATTCAATAATGGTGGATCGTATTGGTTTAGAACAAAAAGACATTAAGCAGCCCATATACTTTTTAAATCTTAATTTAAATAACTTACCTTTTTTCATCTTAATTTAAATAACAACATTTGTGGCCTAAATATGAACACTTACCTCAATACATCTTTTGTGTTGATTCTTAAATGTATCAAGAGTGGTATTTAAGGAAAGTACATGTTCAGTTGTTCCCTTGTCTCTTTAGTGTCTACACATGTGCAGGGAGGGTGAATGTCCTCTGTGGAACTACTGAGATGAATCAATGGAACAGCAACAAGTTAATGTTAAGACAGAAATGGATATAAATGGGATATAAATATCATAGGTGACCTATAACGCCCATTTTACCTTGAGTTTATGCGATGAATAATAGTGGGTTTCTGGGGATGAAGAGGTTCAGGTAGGTAATGAACCCTTTTGCATCATCAATAGTGTTTTTACCACAAAATCTTAATTATGGAAATTAGCCTGAAACATTGTATGCATAATATATGTCTGTTACTTTTAACAGTGCAGGAATGTAAAAATCAGAGGTGTTCTGTCTTATATGAAAATGATGCCCTTTTCGGATAAGATTGGACACTCCTAGTCTAAATCATTTACCCCAACAAACAAACAAACAAACAAACAAAAAAAAGAACATTCTTTATATGTTATAGGAACAATGAACATAAAGGCATTTTGGTAAAGTGTTTGCACTTGAGCTGTGCCACAGCACTGTGTATCTTCAGGCCATATTGCTAACAATTCATTAAAAATCCATTTCGGAGCAGCACGCTTTGCAGAACGCACATTACTGTATGTGACTGATTGCACAAGCGGAAATATTGGTGCCTCGCTCCACTCGCCCCCATTCATTTCAGTGGAAGCACGAAGTAATAAAATGAACTAAAACGATTACCACCTGATGGCAATCACTGGCCTCTGAGGAGTCTCACTGCCACTGACTGGAATTAAACCTGCTTCACAGGAGCGGTGGCTTGGCTGGTAGGCTCTAGCAGATAATACATCTTCAGTTAAAGTAGGTGTCTCAGCGCACGCTCAAATTATGTTTCACAAGAGCACAGCCTGAGTGAATGGATGATAACCAGGCAGGAGCAGCACCTCCAGATCTGTTTAGCAGCAGATCTTAGAATCAGGCCAGGGCTGTGACTCTGAACCCATTTGTGTAGCATTGATATTTTTGATTTACTTCACATTTATATAGCAGAGATTCTTATCTTGGGCAATATATGGAGGAGGAGTAAAATAGTGAATACAAAAGGTAAAAGAATTAGCACCCATTAAAGAAGTGATTGTACACTCAGATCCAGGAAGATGCAAGGCCATTGTTCTGTACCTGTTCATTAGATTCAGGTAGAAACCACAAAACTGGACTTACTCAGCTCAGTTTCTGGTCTCTGCTGGACTCTAGAGGTGGAAAGTGTGGGGTTTAGCATGGAAATGCCTCCGGCCCCCAAGAAGTCCTCTGAGTCCTCTGCTGAACCAAGAAATAACTCAACTGCTCAACAAATGAACTCAGTTAATATATTCAAAATTGAAAATGCGAAGTTCTTGAGACAAAAAACATTGAATAAGTGAATAATTATAATTCCCTTGCTAGAGAAGTCCATGAAAAGACATTTCATGCAGCCCAGAAGAACTGCCAGGCAGCTGTTGAGGGGCCAAATCGTATGACAGATTTCCAGAATATATTCTCAACCCAGCTGTGTGAAAACGTCCCAGGACGTGCGCTGAAACCCAGCCAAATGAACCGTTTTCCCAAACAAATTAGTCAAGTGGGGATTTTTTCAGTGAGCCCTCAAACCAGCCCTGCAGAAAAACATGAAAATGTACTCAACCCATCCCTGTGGGAGAGAAGGAGAATGTACTCAACCCAGCCCTATGAGAAATAGGAGGAATGTACTCAACCCAGCCCAATGGGAAATAAGGAAAATGTACTAAACTCACCCCTGTAGGAAATCAGAAGAATGGACACAACCCACCACAGTAGGAAATTAGGAGAATGTACTCAACCCACCCCTGTAGGAAGTCAGAAGAATGGACACAACCCACCACAGTAGGAAATTAGGAGAATGTACTCAACCCACCCCTGTAGGAAATCAGAAGAATGGACACAACCCACCACAGAAGGAAATTAGGAGAATGTACTCAACCCACTCGTGTAAGAAATCAAGAGAATGTACTTAAGAGCATGATAACCCCTTAAGTCACAAGAGTAGGTTCATTGTAATTCATTTCACTAATTTGCGATTAATATTAAACAATTAAATGATGTTGGACTTAACTGCAAGTCAAGAGAAATATAAATATAAAATATGGATCAAATATTGAAAAATATAATAAAGGTAGCCTATGGCAAGATCAACAAGTGGGAAATTACAGTCAAGAAAAGGAAAAATTATATGAATAACGAGTAAGAATAATTAAAATAAATACAATATGAAAATAAATAAAATTAAAATACAAAACCTCTCTGGGACTTCCGTTGGTTACACCAACAAATGTAGGCTACATAGCCTATATATTGCAATTTGCAAATTTCCATTTAAGAAGACCAGCTGTCTAATTTTTCATGCAACTATGCACAACCGGGTCCTCATTACCACAAATAGCCTTTCATTCAAGTTTCATACTGAATCGACCAGCCAGTGCCGCCCATGTTCCCAGAGTCCTAGGCATCGCAGCAAGATTAAGATGGATATTGCTGAATAAATATTGTTACAGTTTCTAAATATGTTCAGCTCTTATAGTCGTAAAGTGTGTTTAGCAGTAGCTTCTGTTTAGATAGTTATTGAACTAAGCGTGAATTCACACCATGTGATCGTCAGCTGTGTGAGGAAAAGATGTTGTTGTATTTCAGTGACTGAAGCTATTTACCTCGCTGGAGAACAGCACATATCTTTCTAAAGATGAAACTTAGCCTAGTAGTATCTAAGCGGAAGAAAAGAAATACAGTCTCTCTGAACGGATTTGATTGTTGCGAGCACCTCCATTTTGCTTGGAGCTACAAGTGAGTAACTCCAGCTAGAGCCAGAGTAAATAGTATATACTGCAAAGTGAGTGTTTTATTAATGGTTAAGTATGAGTGTGGTGTGATTGGAATGGCAGATATGGAATGGACCATAATCAATGGATTAGTAAACCGGATAGCCAATTAATTTATTTTCTACAATCTTGCTGACCTGTTGCTGCCAGAGGTTGTTAGGCGAGAGCAAGGAGAGGCAGGTTGGGGAGGGTTACAAGAAGGGGGAAAGCAAGCAAGCCACTACTTCTTCCATGAGCATATAGTATAAAGTATATAGAATTCTGCACCTCTAATAACCCATAATATCATTTGGTTACCAAGTGTTCTTTTGGAGTCCCCAAATTGATTTTTTGGAAACCTGCCTAGACATAGCTCAGAAAAAAACAATGCAGAATGCTAATTTTTGTTGGCACACTATTGTCAGCCAATTTGAGCCTGGATTTGTCCGGCATTGTGGCTGTGTCTGCATTATGTTTCTAAGCCCACCAGACACAGCCTCAAGCAACTATATCCAAAAAAACCTAAACCTTTTATTTGAGAAAAAAATCCACGTGCACTGTGTTTGAGCTTCTGTTACTTAGTTTCAATAATATTTAGAGTAATTATGACTCTCGGAAAACGAACTCCCAAGGGTTACCTCTTCAGAAGAGACCGGGTTTATGCCTGTATTGAAACAGGTTCAAAAATAGTATGCATTTTATTTTGGGTATGCCATTTTCTGGCTAAAGGGGGCAATAAATAAGGAGTTCAACTCTAGTCAATATCCTCCTTTCATTTAATGAAGTTTTTGTTGGTAATGTGTCTTGTTTCAAAAATTTATCAGCATCTGAAATATTTAAATCAGAATCAAAATTATTTATTCGCCAAGTACGATGTAAATACATATTTGATACAGGTCTGATCACCATAACTTTGTGAATAGGCTCTGCAATGTGCTGTTAGCAGATACACATGTTTATAACTAGATTCTGAGATGTGCGGTTAGCTGTAATGTAGGTTTTGCGAGTAGGTTCTGGGATGTGCTGTTCACTGTAATGCAGGATTGCGGGCATGTTTAACACTGTTCTTTTTTTCCCACAGCTTTTTGCCATTTGTGCTTTTGCAACATGTGGAGGGTACTCTGGTCTGCTGCAGGTTAGCATGGACTGCCTCAACAAGACAGAGAGCAACTACAGTATCACCATCAACTTTGCATATCCATTCAGGTAGGAACAAGCACTACACATGCTCAAATGGAAGGTATTACATCGCTCATATTTGAATACTATTGTCATGAACATGAAACAAAGCATGTGATACAGATGACTCTGTTTTACACATATGAGCAGTGCTGTTAGGAACATTGTTTCAGGAATAAATCTGCCTCTTGTTTAAGTGGTTTATAAGAGGACTCCCCCTCCCCCACCCTAAACTAGCTCTCCAAGTGCAGTCTGGGCACACCTATTAATATCTACTTCATAATCCAAATGTCCACTTTTCTTCTTAAACAGCCATGAATTTGTGCAGATGCAAAGATGCACACACCCACAGTGTGTAAGAGCTATGTGGCTCATTCGTCTTGCTGAGACAGATGTGCACAATGCCTGGGACCCAAGAGCTGGCTCCATTATTATTACCCACATTCTTCTGTTTTTATTATAAGGACCTGAGAGCTACTGACCTCATTATAAGGACCTGAGAGCTGCTGGCTCCATTATCAGGACCTGTAGGCTGCTGGCTACATTATCAGGACCTGTAGGCTTCATTATCAGGACCCGAGGGCTAATGCCATCATTATCATGACCTGAGTGGCATGGCATTAGCTTCATTATCAAGACCTGAGAGCTGCTGGCTTCATTATCAGGACCTGAGGGCTAATGCCATCATTATCATGACCTGAGTGGCATGGCATTAGCTTCATTATCAAGACCTGAGAGCTGCTGGCTTCATTATCGGGACCTGAGAGCTGTTGTCTCCATTATCGGGACCTGAGAGATGTTATCTCCATTATCAGGACCTGACAGCTGTTGCCTTCATTATACATACCCGAGAGCTGTTGACCTCATTATTAGTACCTGAGAGCTTCTGTCTTTATTAGGACCTGAGAGCTGTTGGCTTCATTATCAGGACATGAGTGGTCAGGATAAATAACAAAACAATGTACATTCTATCAGAATAGCCCCACCAGAGTTGAATTCAAATGTATTTTGATTGCATCAATTCAGAAGATTACTGAAAATTTGAAAAATGTATTGAAATTAAATTCATTTTTACATTAATTGCATTTCAGTTCACAACATAAATACATTACATTCTCTATAGAATTTTCCAGGAAATGAACTAGTGCCAAAACACAAAGGAAGTAACATATATTATGGCGATGTTCTAAAAGGTTGAAGTTGTTCCAGTATCCAGTTTCTTTGATCTGTTCCAACATCAAAAGTATTGCCTGACATGAGATTGCATAGGTTGCATTTTAACAAGGCATCCCCACTAAGTACGCTACTCGACTTTACTGTATAATATGTAATCTCCGAAGAAACAATATCTCCTTCCAGCTTCAAACACAGCAGCCCCGTCATTGATCATTTGACTGATACAAAGGCAGAGCATGCTGTTCAGAAACACAGATCAGAAGCTTGTGCACAAGCCCATGGAAAGTCAGTGGGTGATGTCAGAGTCACTTCGTCCATATTTTTTCTACAGTCTATGGTTTCAGGTTGTATTATGCGTTTTCGTTTTTCTACAAAGGAGTGCTCAGAATGTGCTCATCTTTGATTTTCGTATGCAAAACAAGGGTAATGCAAATGGTAGCCAATATGCTGGGACATTTATTAGCGATATTCTAAAAAACTCTCCTTTTTGTAATACACTCAGGCTGTTGCTTCTGATGCCTCTTGGTGAGCTATGTCCAGGCTGGCTCAAATGAAGGAAGATGTTTTTCACATGCATTAAATAACAGGAAAACTAATCTAAAATGGGACTACTGCCAGCCTGTTTAAATCATATTAGGTGGTTGATTTCCATTATCTCCTACTTGCAAATGTCTATGCATTAAGGCTAATGTGCCAAAGTTAGTGCCTTATTGTCTTATCACACATGCTAGAATCACATTACTCCTACATAAGTAATCTTGATGCTTACTTTTATACAACAAAACTGCTTTACGTTTGTGCGGAATGTTCATAGATCTACCTGAAAGTTCGTCAGTATAGCTCTTCACTACCTTTTCCTCAAAAACGTAGCTCTTTGCTCATTTCCTGCGGTAAAGGCTAAAGGTGAGTGGCTTCGTTCGGTCGTGTGAAATCCCAGCCGGCTCTCGAGCCCCGTCCCGCACGGGCACTCCAGCGCTCGTCACTAGGCACATTCACGATGAGCTTTCTGAAGGACCTGGCTGAGAGCCTCGCCACCAGGCGCTGGCTTTGTGACACATTTCCGATCCGCTCCCTCCGCGCGGCGAAGGATCACAACCACAAAGGGGGCACAGCGGTCGTTTTAAAGATTTCCGTTTCCCGCTCAGTGAGGACGGGGCTTAGCAGAGGACCCTGGGTGCTAGAAGCTCCCTGACATGTAAAATATGCTGTAACTTTGCATGTCCTGGAAGCACTGGCGTGCACTTTTACTTACTGAATACAGCATATGAGAATGCAGAAAGTAAAGTTGTGTGGTATTGTGATAATGTAAAAAAAATTGTATTCATTTTTTGTCTGATACGGTCCTGTTCACACTTCTTTATATGCCACACATATCCAGTTTCTTAAAATCTCATTTTTGTTGATGACTACAGACAGAACACAAGAAATCATATAACAATTGGATTTATCTTAATCTGATCTGAGTTACCTGGTAGTCTGGGTCAGGTTTCTCCACCATGAGATTTTAATGTGAACATTCCTCTCCTGAAATCAACATCTTACTGGCATCCTAAATCCAAAATAACCTCTCGCGAAAAGTGATTGGGAGTCACGAGGGAACCTGCCAGTCAGGTCAGACACAATGCTGAGCGCAACAACCACAAGAAATGTGATCTAGGCCTTAACAGAATTGGGTATACAGTTCATTGTGACTGGTGTGCGAACAGACAATCACATCTAACAGACTTACAGCAACTCAATTTGTCAGCAGTATGTGATTTGAGTGTGAGCAAGGTCAGTGTCCTCACAGAACCTGTCCCTGATTGGTTGAAAACAGGCAGGGGTCTCTTCAGGCACAGACGGTGTGGCATTAACGTCCCTTTGTTCACGTGTAAGTGGTGTCTCCAAAATCTGGCATTCCTCTGAGCGGTCCCCCCCCCACCTCCCCCACCCCCCCAGCACGCCAGCACGCCAGCACCCACAGCGGTAATTAGAATGCTTCATTCTGGCACGGCATGCTGGCTCTCTGTCGAAATCAAAATCAAACAGGGTTCACCTCCAGCTGGCTGGCATTTGCAGGAAAGCCTTCCATTTTATATGTTCTTACTGAGAACAGTGCACTCAGATAATCTATAAATATGTTCTTTTTATTTTTTTTTATTGTGATAAGAGTTAAAGGTTGTATGAGGTTTTTATTTGTATCTTGTCTTAAAATATTATATGAACATAAGTTAAGCTATTTGAATTCTTCATTTCCATTACTTATTTTTCTATGCATGTTAGCTGTTTTATTTTTAGATGTTATTTTCATTAACTATCATTTTTCATGTGAAGACTATAGTCTTCTGAATGAGCTGTCTTAAAAAGTTAATGCTTTGTTAATATCCTATTATAAACAACTCTTTAAAAAACATATGGCCAGTCAAGCTTTTTATTTATTTATTTCAGTTTTGAGCCACTTTTGACACAGTTACAAGACCTTTAAATCAGTGTCTTCATATATTGTTTTTCATTGATACATTATGTGGATTTTACATCTCTCAACATTTACCTGCAAGATTTCATTTTTTGCACAGGTCATGGCTGTTTATGAATGTCTCACAAGAACAACAGTCTTTCATTCTACAAGGCCAGCAATCAGAATCACCCCATATTTGTCACTGTTAGAAAAGTATGGTATGAATCCAGTTTAGCTCTGGGCCACAGTATCTGTTAAATAAATCTCTTAAATTATACCTGCCCATGGCTATACAGGAGAATTTTCACAGTCCAAGAAATGAAAAGACACAAAAATATAAGAGAAATTCTATTCTGTTACAACTGTTTTTGTGCTCTAGAAGCTGACAGTCTTTGAGTAGTTCAGCAGTTATTCTCTGCACTTAGAAATCTAAGCTGTATGAAAAATATCTGCTGAAACATCGCTGTATCAGCAGAGCTCCTGCTTTATGGCTTATTTAAAGCCTGAAGCAGTGCCCTGATGTATGCTTCTGTGAGTATGCGTTGCTAAGCCTACCACTGTCAAACAGCTATTCCTGAGATCTGAGAGGAAGCTGTGTCACAGACGGGTAAGAAC
This sequence comes from Anguilla anguilla, assembly GCF_013347855.1. NCBI lineage: Eukaryota > Metazoa > Chordata > Actinopteri > Anguilliformes > Anguillidae > Anguilla > Anguilla anguilla. The sequence goes on from NC_049211.1 coordinate 31,515,574, forward strand.
TTCCCTCGCAGAATCTTTGGAGGTATATGAACAGGCACACCTGTGTTTTTCTGAAAAGATGAAATCTTTCGAAGGTAGTTGGAAAAGGTCTTGATGTGCAGTTTGTAGGCTGGTTTCATTGTCTTCCCTGGGTACAAACTGAACTTCTTTTGGAGAGGGAGTTGTGGAGAAGGGGAGTACAGTATGTCCTTCTCTCCTGAACTATCAGTCAGTTTTTTCCTGTAGTTAGGCATTGATTTATATAGTTCTCTGTGGAGGATCTTAAACTAGGTTATGCTACCACAAGTCTGAACCCTGTGACTGGAGGTGATACATATATATGTGCTCTCTCTGAGCTGAACAGTGGTCTCTCTCTATACTTAGTGTACTCTCTCTTAGCTGCCCAGTGGTCTCTCTCTTTCTTTGTGTAATCTCTTTTGGGTGTAAAGTGGTCTCTACACTTTGTGTACTCTCCCTGGGCTGTGCAGCGACCTTTGCACTGCGTATGTTCTCAGTTCAAATGATCAAAATAAGTCCTCCATTTGGTTCCATTTTGAATTGCCAGTTCTTGTCTTTGCTGTTGGTCATCAGTTTTAAATATCAATTCCATAACTATTTTCGTTAATTGCCTCCTCTATCTGGTTACATTTTTCAGTTGTGTTTTGATGTTTTTTTATTACATAGAATTTGCATATATGTTTTCAGTACCAGTGAGTGCTTGAGGCATAGCTCTTGTTCAGTGGGCTCTCTGTGTTTTTTTGTTGTTGTCGTAAGTTTTTTAATGAATTCATATTCATGGTCATTTTTTGTTTCTTTTTTGGATTGTTTTATTGTTTTGTTTTATAACATTTGCTAACAAAGCCAGTGTTTCATAACATTTGCTAACAATGCAATTAGTCATATAATTTTTTCCATTTGAGTCAAATTGGTTCCATGCTGTTTGAAAGTTTTTTATTGATAATTTTTGTATTAGTCATGTTAGCTTTGTCGTTTTTCTTTGCTGGTATTTGTCCAAATATACAGTGATCTCAAGGGGATCCGTTTCTCAGCTGGGTTATTGTTGAGTCTTTGTTGATCCATTTTAAATAAAGACTGGCTTGACAGTGGTCAAATAATGGGTTTACGGCCTGACAAAAAATTGCTTTATATATTTTGGATCAGTGTTAGGAATGCCATATTCTACCACACTACTACCTAATCTTGAACTATTATGTGAATCTATCAGGAAAATTCCCCCTGGTCCTTGCGTTGACTGTATACAGACTAAGTCCTTTACAGAGATGCATTACCTGTTTTCCGCTTTTATTAACCACACTGTTGTGGCTGTTCAGCTGTGCTGTAATGGGAGTGTGGCACAAAGACTCATACCCAAAGAGGTGGTGGTTTCCTGCTGTGCTGATATAGTCCATCTCTTTTATTTTAAAGTTTTAATTTTATTTATAGAAACATTTAGTTTATGGTTTATGTTGTTTTGACATTAGCAGTATAACATTCTCATTAATGACTGTTCCAACACTTCAAAATTAATACATATTCTAAGCAAGTAAAATTAATGAATAAATTAATTTAAAGTAATATTGTAATATTTCCATACAGCACATTTTTACTGATAATGCATACATACAGTTTTCCTATTATTATTTCAGAGGTTTCGAGCAGATGGTATGTAGTAGATCAGTAATCAAGTTCAGTTCCGATGTTGCAGGGTTCAGTGCTCTCGAAGCTACAGCTGCATAGCGCTCTGGCTGTGCTCCTTGTTCTAGTTCGATGGGGTCTACTTTTAGCTCTGGTCCAGTTGTGTGCTCTGGTTTCCTGATATTCACGGCGCTGCAGTTGATTTGCTGTGTGGGGGCTCTCAGTGTTAGGGAGCGTCGGGGTCTCATTGGTTGGAAACTGCTGTGGGGTGGCAGTGGTAGGATTCCGGTTCTCTGTGTAAGGTGTCCCGGGGCAGTGTCCTTCAGCACCTTGGAAAAGTCTTTGATGTCCTGCTTGTTCAGTTGAATGTGCTCCGAAAATCCCAGGTCAGGTGCACATTGTGCCTCTCCATAGCTCTGCATTGATGGTCTGGATGATGTGGAATGGGGCGTCTCCATGTGACAGTCGGGTGGACATGGTGATCCTCTCTGCTGTGTTGCCTGTTTGCGGCAGCCATGTCTCCTCTTTGTGTCATCGGGTCATTGGTGGCAGTATGAATGAGTGCTGAGCCTTTGTTCAGCATCTCTCAAAGAGCAGTTGGGCACCATAACTTTTTTTGCTTTCATGCCTGAGAACAAGAGTCTTTCCCTTAGGAACTTCCTCTGTTAGAATCACACAGTGTGACTGCATCTGCATCAATGACTTGTTCTATGTCTGCGACAGTACTGGGCGAGGCGACTGATACAGTGGGTGTTACGCTGTCGGCTGATGAAACAGTGTGTTTTATGGTGCTTAAGTTGAGGGCATTGCATGTATTGGACGGTGTGTGTATGTTAGGATGGTGTGGCGAACTGGGTGTTTGAGTGAGTGTATTGTTCTATTTTTCATATATTTCACTTGGTAGTGTTGCATGGAACAGAGCACAGGTTTACTGAATTTGAAGAACATCATTGACTTAAAATGTAAAATATAGATTAACAGTTTGGCCTAATCTGACAAAAATAACATGGGAAATGATACATTTATGTAGATAAGAAAGGCTGGTTCATATAGGTTAATACTTAACGTTACGTTGTGCCTTCTCATTCTGAGTGAATGACTGAGAGACTTTGTCAAGCAGTTTCAAGTGGGTATGACAGGGTGCTAGACCTAAACTCAACACAAACACCCTGCTAAAGTAAATGAGTACAACCTCGACTATACCCCAGATGCCATCTGTCCTGTGTAAAGATGCACTTATACAGGAAATACTGTACTGTCTGAGACAAACGTAAAAGCATTGCATGCATAGAGCCTAGCAGGGGATTTTCTATAGAAAATCCCCTGCTTTTTCACCTAAGAAAATGTGTTGCTTATGGCTTTGTGTCATGCTGATGGGTACTGGATACAGAGCAGAATATCAATTATTATTGAAATACCCTCTTTCATATGGTAGCCCACAAACAAGGCTTATGATTGTTTCTGGAGCTCTCTATCCCTGTTTTTTGCAGGCAGTTATTGGTATTTTTCCACATGAGGACCAGAGTTGTGTCAGTGAAAGTCAAGAAGGCCATTATGAGACTGAGAAATAGGAAAACTAGAGTCATAGGCTAAACCTTACCAATTTATTTTGGCTTACCAAAATAAACTGTTTGGAACATCATTAAAAAGAAAGAGACCACTGGTCAGGTCAGTAATTGCAAAGAGCCTGGTAGGCTAAGGAAGACCTCTACCATTGATGACCAAAGAATTATCAGCATAATGAAGAAAAAACCCCAAACACCTGTTCAACAGGTGATGAACACTTTTCAGGAGGCAGGTGTGGATGTGTCTGTGACTCTGCAGAAGACTTCACAAACAGACCTACAGACGCTACAGATGTAAGCCAAAGGGAGGCCAAAGGGAACTGCCCAAGATCCAAAGTTTACATTTTAGGCAACAGGCTTTCAATCACTTTAATATTGTGTCTTCTCTAACTTATTTCTTCCCTCTCGACAATCTAGAAACAAACCTTAATTTCCTTGGATAGTATAATCTGTTCTGTCTTCATTTAGCAGGTTGGCAAATAGCACTCATCTTTCTGTCCATCTCCACTTTTTAATTTTATTTTGGGTCCAGTTTGTTCTCTTTGATTTTTATTTTTGTTTTTTAGTTTAGTTTAGTTTTTTTTTTTTTTTGTTTTTACCAAAAACTACACTTAAAAATAAGTAATAATGGAGGATGTTCATGAGCTCATCTTTTTAACTGCTTAGTCCTGAATTGTCCTGAATTGTAGAATTTTTTTAGAATCCTAAATTCTGTACTAAATTCAGTTTAATTCTGTGCTCTGTCTGGGCTGTAGAATTTAAATTGATTTTTTTTATGATATACTGCATAATTGTGCCGGGGTGTTGGGAGTGAGTCACTGTGCATCTTAGTGACTGATCAAGAAAGCACCCAAATGAGGGCAAACAGTGGTCTTAAATGCAATGCATTTCTAATTAAATTAATTGGTCAAACAAAAAATATGACAAAAATTGCAAACAACAGAAAAAAATCATCTCCCACAGCAAGCTCTTGTAGAGGTCCTAAGATCTGGGGAAAGAGAAAGGCCTCTTAAGGCACAGAGGCTTTACAACCAGTCTAATGAGGGCAGGGGGCAGGACCTGAGCTGACTGCTGATTAGCCTCAGATGAGCATGCCTGTGTGTGATGCTGTCGCTCTCCACGGTCCTGTGTTCCTGGCTGTGGGAGGGAACAGCTGACAACAGCCAACGAGAAGCAGCAGAAATCTCTGCTCCTCCTCCCTCCCCTCCCAAAATTACAATAATGCAGGAACTTTTTTTCTCAAACAGGTTCATGGACTCCCACGTTCCTTATCATCTGTCCAGATTTTTCCCAAGACGAACAGACCAGCCAAATATGGTTTCCATTATAAGACTGTGAACACTAGCCAATACCCTTAGCTAGAATGCTAATTTTCATACTACTAGACTGTGGTGCTACCTATAAGCACTAACCATATTGCAACTTGTAGCTTTGTAACTATACTACAATATTAACAATGGATCTGATGATAGCCCCACCTATAGCAACTAGCTATATCACTTTGGTGTGCTGTGCAGAAGTTCTAATGGTGTTGATTCATTGAAATATGTGCTGTTCCCTTGCCCCGCTGGGCTGTGGCAGGTTGTACCAGGTGTACTTTGATGCCCCCTTGTGTGAAGGGAACAGGCGGGAGCGGCTGTTCCTGGACGGGGATTTCTCCTCCTCGGCCGAACTATTCGTCACCACCGCCGTCTTCGCCTTCCTCTACTCCCTGCTGGCCACCGTGGTCTACATCTTCTACCAGAACAAGTACCGCGAGAACAACCGGGGGCCTGTGGCCGTAAGTCACTGCCGCCAATCGGCACCACTTTTTCACCAAACCTCTCTATTCTCTACAAATGCTAAAAATCAGTAATGTCATGATATTTAAAAAAAAAAAATAGAATTGCTAGTTTTGAGATTGTTGGGTTAAGGACTGTTAAGTGTGTACTGTAGCTGGAAACAGTAGCCTTCTACATTTTACACTGGTTACTGGTGATGTGGTTCAAAATGTTGATTCCAGATTTGCTCTTAATATAGTTACTGAATTGGTCTGCTAAATTTATTTATATAATTGTCTATATCACTTTTGTCTTTTCTGCCACGAGTTAAGAGTGAATAATTAAAAGCCGTATTGAACACAGGCTATTAGTAGTTCATTTGAAGTTCCATTCTAATTAGCTTGTACACCTGAGGTGACCTTATTCAGTCATGTATAAAAGACTGCAGTCAGCACACAATGCCATTTGACTGATGACGGTTTAACCTTTCTGTTTTAGCGTCTATTTTAACCCACTTTCAAGTGAAAATATGTCAGAAATAGCACTTAGTTTTATTGAAACCAACCTTTGTGGTAACCTCAAGAATAATTATATAAACTATTTAAAAACTGTTCATTTTATTGAATTTGAAAGTCTCTGTCATCTGTGATGTTATGGGACAATTATTGACTTTGCAAATATTATAGGTTGTTGATAGGATGCAATGCAGCATTATAAAATTATGAGGAGTTCTGTTGATTAAATCTGACCCAAATATGATTCTACTTTGAGTAAAGCCCCAACCACACCAACCCAACTCCCACAGACAGCTCATTTCTTCTCATAATGTTATTCTCGTAATGTGTGTGTGCGTGTTTTTTTTTTTTTACAACAATATTAAAAAACATAATTTTCTCCAAACCTGATATTACCCTCTCCCATAACCCTTCATGTCATCAATATTGTACTTGCCTTCCATTGCTCACTTACTACTATCATTGGGTTTGTACAGTGCTTCTGTTTTTGAATAGTTATTTAAACAGTTTATGTTGCCAGAGTAGCTATTTTATCCTTAATTTTGGCTGCAAAAGTGTTCTTTGTGTTTATGTATAATACAATTCCCCATTGTTCATCTATTGCTGTCCTGCTGTGCACTCACCTGAAAACCAGTAACTATTTCACACCCTACAGTCCAAACAGTATGACAGGAGTGAGAGTAAGTGCCTTTCAGGGAAGAGTCTCTCTCTCTCTCTCTCTATGTACAGTACCATGTGGACTAATTTTATCTTGCACTCAATTGTCTTATGGGGGCGTGCCATGAACAACAAGCACTCATTTCTCGCAACATCAGTATCTATAAATAAGATAAGGCTTGTTTGAGATCTTGTCCACATTTCATGCTGCTGCAGCAGAAGCAGCTGCATACTTCAACATGCAAACAAGGTTCACAGTCTATGAGGGTCTTCATGCTATCTTTGATTATGTCAATGAAGTGGAGGAGAGAGCAGGCTGAAACTGAGTAGGAAGTGTCTGAGATGGAGGATGATGTTGAATACAATCCTTAAAATGTTTCTTGGAATGTAGCCTTTGCATAAGGATGCAGTGATGTGTTGCATTAAGTGAGCGGTCAGGAACGTGTTCATTCTTCTGTGACTGCACCAGGACTTCATTGTGACCATGGTCTTCTCCTTCACTTGGCTGGTGAGCGCCTCTGCCTGGGCCAAGGGTTTGGCTGATCTCAAGGAGGAGACAGACCCTGAGAAGGTGCTGCAGCTGATCTCTGCCTGTAGAGTCAGGGCCAAGTGCAGCTCTGTTCAGGAGCCTCTCTGGTCAGGCCTTAACATCTCTGTGGTGAGTCGTCATAGAAACTGGCAGAAGTTTTAGCGCTGCAGTCTAAAAATACATAGGGCCATAGGGTCCCATTGTATATAAAAAAACAGAGTTTGTGTTAGCCAGCAGTTGCTGCTTTTTCTACAGTAAAAATGATCAAAGCCTGGGAAATGTAAATCTTTCTGGACATTCTGGCTGACAATTTTATATTTGTAATCAAACAACTCACATGTGGTGAAGACAGATGCAGAACTCGCATTGTTTATACTGGACAGGTTGGGTTAAATTTCAGAACTATTTTACCTGGACTTTCTGCTTGTCAGCCAGATGTACTTTCAGTGAATTTAGGCACCGATGCAGCAAGGTAGCTATTATTGATAACATTACTTTTTAACATATAATTTCAAGGTGTAAATGAAATGTATTGTATCCTCATGTGTTTGCATTGTTCCAGTGACAAGTTGGGAAAAGCTGCCTTTTTATTTTTTCATGGGATTCCTTTCTGTGTGTCTGTATGTGGATGTAAGCATCAGAGTGACATCAGAGTGAGACAGTCCCAGAGAGGGGCCCTTATAGACAAACCCAAAGAGAGTGGCCCTTAGAGACAGTCCCAGAGAGAGTGGCCCTTATAGACAGACCCAGAGAGAGTGGCCCTTAGAGACAGTCCCAGAGTGAGTGGCCCTTAGTGACAGACCCAGAGAGAGTGGCCCTTATAGACATACCCAGAGCGAGTGGCCCTTATAGACAGACCCAGAGAGAGTGGCCCTTAGAGACAGTCCCAGAGAGAGTGGCCCTTAGAGACAGACCCAGAGAGAGTGGCCCTTAGAGACAGACCCAGAGGGAGGGGTCCTTAGAGACAGACCCAGAGAGAGTAGCCCTTAGAGACAGTCCCAGAGAGAGTGGCCCTTAGAGACAGACCCTGAGAGAGATGCCCTTATAGACAGACCCAGAGAAAGTGGCCCTTAGAGACAGTCCCAGAGAGAGTGGCCCTTAGAGACAGACCTGGAGAGAGTGGCCCTGAGAGACAGACCTGGAGAGAGTGGCCCTTAGAGACAGACCCAGAGAGAGAGGCCCTTAGAGACAGACCCAGAGAGAGGGGCCGTGAGGGACAGTCCCACTGATGCCTCTTCTCTCTCCCTCCAGGTCTTTGGCTTTTTCAACTTCCTCCTGTGGGCAGGCAACATCTGGTTTGCTCGCAAAGAGACTGGGTGGTACCAGCCAGGCTATCACAGGTATCCCGCAAGGAGTGCCTCGGAGAAACAGAGCGGCCGATTCACCCGGCATCCCTACAGCCAGGGTAGTTTTGAGGAGCCCCTCAGTCTTGAGCAGCCAATGGGAGGCTTCATCACCCAGCACGCTGTTCTGGGGCAGCAGTCCAGCTACAACCAGGTGGGCAGCTGTGTGACCACTGGGCCCATCACCTTTGCTGGGCAGATATAGCCTCCGAACACTGCCCCCTGCTGGGCTGTAATGGGAGGCTGTCCTAGGTCATGGGGGACTGAGTGTGGTACAGGAGGTTAGGCAGACACACCATTTGTTCAAGCCCAATTGTTTGGGGCTTACCGGCCATAGCACAGGGCTACACACCCACAGCCTGGGGGGCAAATGTGACCTGTCATAGATTCATTATTATTTCTTTGAATATTGAAAATAGAAAAATTAAAAAGTATCATTCCGGTGCATGAAAAATGTGACACAATTCAGATCTGCATCTGCGGTGTCAGCATAACCCCCAATAGAGACACGATAATAAGGATACATACATTATAATATAGTATAGCATATTGTAAGAAGACATCTGCTTTGTTTACACATATGTGCAATATGTCTTATTTATACATTTATATAAATATTATGTGGAAATTTGGCCTATGTGCACATTTTGAAAAAAAAGGATCCAGCCCCCAGGAAGAGGTAGTTGAAGAACCATGATCTAGAGCTTTTCCTACACCAGGGAGAAACACAGTACACTTGAGCCCAGATTCAATGGCCAATGTGCAACACACTGTGTGTTTCACTCCAATGAGCAATGAAATTTAGAAGGCATTCTACTTATAAGTTTTCTAATTCTACTATTAGTTTGGTTGAGACAGGAACAAATTAATGAATGTAAAACAAGGAGGAAAGTAACACTTGTTACATTGCATGTTACTGTGCTTGTTTGATGTATTACTTGGAGTTGGACTTAAAGCAGCTTGGTGAGATTGGTGGTTAGATTGAGGCATGGACTCATTCACAAATCACTCCTTTGATATATCTGAATGTTCATTTTTTCATCATGGTTAATATTGGTAATTGCTGAAAGTGTTTGTGGAGATAAAACTAACACTTGAATGTGACCATTTAAGTTTTGAATAAATAAATGATTTTCACAGTTTTTACCGGTTTTATCTTTTCAGCTTCAGCTTCCAGCATGTTTTTGTCTGTGGGAAGTTATATATATTTTAATTGTTTTATTTATTTCAAACAAATTGAACAATGGTGAAATAAAATGTGATACTTTGTACTTGTTGAAGATTTTATTGTTAATGTTGAAGTGTATGAAATTGTGCAGTTAATGGTTGTTACCTGTTTGAATTTTGACTTTTCAGCCATTTAAAATAAGTATTTCACTAAAATATTGACTTTATTTGCACACTGACTTGTGTTTTAATAAAAGTATGTGGATAGTACTTACAGGTTTATTGCACATGCTACCTGTCCATATGAACATGTAACATCTGTTGTTAATCTTTTGGGAATTTAGTATGCTGGTGTTCATATTGTATAAGGATTCAATTGTTTTGTGTGCTCTTTGTTATTAAATATGCTTTAATATATTTTGATTTTAAAAGTAATACTGCACTCAGTCTGCTGTATAAAGGCACATAAACTTGAAAAGGCACATGAAATCTATCAGACCCTAACCATCCTTAATGAGAGATGAGTATCTCAAAGCTTGTCTCAAGATGAACAGTCATGTCTAATTATAATCAGTTTTTGTGTACTTTCATATCTCCTTAATCACATTTCCAAATACAACTCATAGTTTATCAGTTTTCTGTTGGTGTTAAATGTTTTTAAATGAACATGTATTCATTCAGTATTGATTTTGACCATTCAGATCACATGGCTGCGTTTGTCTCAGCAACTTAAATGAGAAATGGGGATCAGTTTCTTTGCTGTACCCCACTGAACTTGCTCAATGATGTCACATTATGAGAACAATTCAGATTCAACATACTTCAGACCTGTTAACAATTACTGAATGTGAATGCCTGTTTAAAATGCATTAAAAGTTAAATTAATTAATATGCACGAAACTGTAACTGAGACTGTGTCCTTTTGAGACTGTGTGTGCGTGTGTGTGCGCGTGCACACATTAGAATAGGGAAACGTACACTTTCACGAAAGGTCTACTCTATTAAAAGTAAAATCCGTGACTACTTATAAGTGTTCCTTTTGAATTCCAATATGGCGAAAGACATTTATGTGCAGTAATGCAGACTCCTTAGGTGTAATTGGATTAATTTTGGATTTTGGCTGTTTGAAAGTCATTTCCATTAATATCCATGCACAGAACTGTTGAGGTTGTGTGGTGTGTGTTTGAAGCCAAAATACACTTAGTTTTCAAAACATAACATATTTGGCTTTCCTTGTATTAATGTTTTCCCCAAACATGCACATAATTAGGCTAATTTCAACATGACAAAGACCAACTGTGTGGTTAAATACTGAAAACCTTAAGAAGTGGCAAATAGATTCATGCTTTCTTTATGATGCTGTTGTACAATTGTAATTTTCTACAGCTCAATAGCAATGAGTTACAATTGCTTGCCCATTGACATGAAAGGTTGATCAGTGCTCAGTTCAAGGGAGATAATAGATGAAATATCATATCATATTTAACAAGCAATGATTTTCTGCCATCCACCTGCGGATTGAGAAAGCACTCAGTCTGATATATTTATTATACATTAATTGATTTCATTTGACATCATTTATTGAGCGGAATGTTCTGGATATTTTCTCCTTATGCATTTCATTATAAAAGTACTACTGTTATTTTCTGCTGTAAATAATCGAGGTAGGACTTATTAAACATAATGACATAAATTGTAGAATGTCATATATGGATTAACATTTGGTGAATATATGCTAAATTAGTAAACGTATTAATTCAAAGATGTGCACAATGTAAGAGACACTTCACCGTGGTATAAATCTTTTCACAAATTCTTGGTAAGAGAAGGAAACATGCTCTTTGTTTCCACGGTTGTGTTGCAGGGATTCTATTTTGAGAAAGCGGGAGAGGTATGCTTGTTTAATTTGTACGAGGGGAAACACTGTGAAGCGTTTGAAGGACTCGTTCCCCTAGGTGCGTTCCCTCGCCGTCGTTTCCTTTATTAATCAGATGCTCGGAGTGCAGGAACAGGCCCGTTACAGTCTGATGAAGATGAAGAGAGGCTTCGGGGAAACCTCTGGCTAAACAATCGATATGACACCTACCCCAAACTCTCTGCTCCTTATAAACAAACCAGGTCTGCCGGAATGGAAATAAAGCAGACCCTATGGTTATATAAAAGATGGCCTGGAAAAAAAAACTTCTTTTTGTGTTTGGACTGGCAAACTATGTCTGAGGAAGTTTGGGGAGTTTCAACTGCTTCAATGCATGTATTAAATAGCAGTTCTAGTGAAGGCCTTCCTTTGGTTTATTTCCCATTCATAGGCAAGTAATGGAAACGGAATTATCTTGTAACCTTTGTGTAATCGAATTGAGCTTCTGCTCATGGAGCCTAATGTACTACTACATTGCATGGGCAAACAACTTCACAGAGCTTATAATATGTAGAATGGATTTTGTTGAAAGACAATTTTATGTGTATCATTCTATTTTAGAGTTTCAGGGGTTTAAACAATTTGGGGAAGTTTCTGGAAATTTTTCGAAATTGATCATAAAAGCATTGTTTTTTCTCACACTCAAAACACTTGATTAGGGAAACTCTCCTCATCCACAACCAATGTGTAGCACCCACCTGGGTAGGGTCGCCAGTTGTCAAGGATTAGCTGAGAGACTCTCAAGAGATTTGTTTTTGCTGAATCCAGTGCATATGTCAGTTATGAGTATCTGTTTTTTTTTTTTTGGGCAATAGCGGCATGGCCTTGGTCATGTTATGAGATAACAATGACTTGGAGACTACAGTGGATAAACACAACTGGCGAGAGAGAAAGAGGGCGAGCGAGAGAGAGAGAGAGAGAGAGAGAGAGAGAGAGAGAGAGACTCTTCCCTTAAAAGACACTTACTCACTCCTGTCATACTGTTTGGACTGTAGGGTGTGAAATAGACACTGGTTTTCAGGTGAGTGCACAGCAGGACAGCAACAGATGAACTGTGAAAAACTGTACAATACACAAACATAAAAAAACACCTTTACAGCCAAAATTAAGGATAAAATAGCTACTCTGGCAACATAAACTGTTTGCATAACTAATCAAAAACAGAAGTACAAACCCAGTGTAAGTAGTAAGTATGCATGCATAGGGATGGCCAGCAATTCCCAATGTTGTATTTTGGTTACAAACACAACACTACTTGTGAATATTCAATGTGTTTATATTGTTTCATATGTTTATTATGTTTTTAATGATGTTATATACTTAAAGATTAAAAAAAAAAAATATTTGGATCATCCATTGATGTCAAATGAAATGACAAATCTGGATGGAGAAGAGTGGGCGGAGGTATAATTGCAGTTTAGCTACATTTAAAACAGTATGAAACGGTATTACAAGTTAAGTTTCCCTCCAAAGTGCTTTCTAATTTATAGTTTTTGGTTGAAGGAGCTGTGATATATAATCTGTAGAAATGCTATTTCAGTAGAAATTGCATTTGGAAAGTTTTAAAGTCACGCAACGCTGGGGAAATAGCTTTATAAAGCCAATAATATGAGTAACCTTGTCTAGACATCCATACATGAGCTTAGACAAAATAAAGGGGGTTCCATGTATACAATGGATTTCAAAACTAAAGGGCAATTCCACGCGTGTCATTCTGCGCGTAAATGAGGGTCTGCTTTCCACGAAGCGAGCGAGACCGTCTCACACATATCGGCTCTTTGACCTAGCGTGTCTCTGGGGGGGGAAGGAGGTCGGCGGCCCTACGCACAGCGAGCTCAGAGATAACGAGTGGGCAACGACGAGTCGCTCGCCTCAGAACCCCGCTAATCACAGGGTTCTCGGGTAGTGATTAAGACCTCTGCGCTGAAGAGATAAAGGCAGTGTTTGTCCAGCCTTCTGCAGAGATGCTAAATGCCCGCAGGTGTTCAGGACACAAAGATGCTGATGGCCCGAAATTGCGGCGTAGCTGCCCGTGCATGTAACAATTACGGTTAGGTTGTCTGAGGGAAATTAGGGGTTGCGTTAGCATTCGTGCCATGGATTTCTGTAAGCAGCAATTTTGCATGAATGTTCTCGCTGCATGCAGAAATGCTGATCATGTTAATACCAGTTCTGGAGGCTGACTACTGGACACTGAGACGTTTATAATCAAACCCACTCAAACCTCTGACCTTTTAATCCATAATGCTCTTCTCCCAGGCTCCTACCTTCGAAACAGCTTACTGTTGAACATACACCATCACAGATATACCGTAACACTCAACAAAAAACATTTTCAATGTACAAAAACAGGCTCCTTAAAATCACAGGTTGTTTCAATCCCAGCGGGGCAATTCATCAGTTAAATATCCAGTGTTGAACTCAGCATGGTGATGTCACATTTCGGCTCACTGTTCTTCCGCTCCTCTGTGACTGTTCCGTAGTGCAGCATCATACCTGCTAGCGGAAGAGCATTACAGTGTGTCCCATTGTGTTCTCTTACCGTACCACCAGCCACTACACTACAGGAGTCTTACCTGACTCGCTCATGCTGGGACTTGTGCTTCCCCTGACGAGAGTCCGCCCACCCATGTCCCCGACTCCCCACCCTCTGGCTGGGTCCTGCGTGTGTACAAGCGCCAGCTCATCATGAACCAAAGGCTTGACAGGAAATGCAGAACCAAGCCGTCAGAGTGTCAGACTGGGCCAGAGCTCGTTGACCCCATCAAGCCAGTAAACTGAACTTGTTCTGGTCTCCCCCATGCCCGCTGGACCCGGCTACTTACCAGCTGGCAGGCAGACAGGTCCCGGTGGCATGCCAGCCACTTGTCCAATAAGCTTGCTGCCCCTGGGGTGATACAGGGCGCCCTGGTGGTCAGACTGCATGCCCTCCACCTGTTGTGGAATTCAAGCCGTCGTCAAAGATTTCCTGCCCACTTCAAAAAGCTCAGCTAGTACAGAGGGGCTTCACCTTTTCCCCTCTTGATGTGCTTCTAGCATGCATGAACAACAACTGAAATTCTCACACATTTTAGGTATCTTATATGCAATAAGACAGCTGTATGCTACTGAAATGAAAATGCAGTTATCCTGCCATGCATTTCAATACATTGTTAAAAAAACGGGCTTAATATGCGCATGGTGGGCTTGGACAAATGGGCCCGTAAAAAGTGGCACTTGCGGCACATGAGTGAGCACCATGGTCTCGGATGGAATCCGAACCGTGCTGGCGGCAACTGTGGCCAGCGGCCCCACAGGTGTGCCATATAATTGGCTTTGCATTGCTCAGGGATAATAGGGGGGGATACAGTCAGTAGGCTAGCGACATTGTTCATTGCTCGAGGGACTCCCGCTAGCCATTCCGGGAGCCCACGGCTCCGCACACACGTATGAATGGGTTTCATGAATGGGCCCTTCTGTACGCTAGCGCGGCTTGTGGCTGCGGTGTGAAAAAAAGCAGCTTGTTAAATGTGTAATCTGATATTGTGTATGGGTTTTACATTCTCATAAAAACCAGAAATTGTGAAAGAAAATCTTTCTGAATATCCAGCTCATGAAATGTCCACAGGAGGTACGTGCACATGGCCATCCATAATTCAATGAGTGAAATCAGTTCTGGATCTGGTGCTATGTAATGATCCTGACAGCATTTTCAACATTGACGGAATCAAGCAACTCGAGACAAGTGATCATTCCACAGTTAGTTTTGATTTATTTTGGAAAATTAACAGGGCCTCCTCTTTGGCCAGGAGTGTTTTTATTTTTGGTGAGCCAACTTTAACAAGACGCGAAGGAATTTGTGTAATACAGACTGGGTGCAACTTTTTGATTGCAAGGCCGTGAATGAAAAGTGGGACAGGTTCAAAATTGTTATTCTTGAGGCAGAATGTAAATTTATTTGAAAGGTAAGGAAAAGTAAGTTAAAGAAACAATCTCCCCAGTGGATGAACAAAGCCATACCAGAGAGTTTGACAAAAAAGCAACAAAAACAGTATAAGATAAAAACAACAGCACTGAGAGAAATAAGACTTAATATTGTAATATGCATGCTATGGTTAAAAAAAAAAAAACTACGGGAATCTTAGAGGCTCTTCGAAAGGCAAATCAGCCAAGATGCAAAAAGCAATCCTAAGCGTTTCTTTCAATACTGTAGTAGGAAAAGGAAAGTCAAGGAGGATATAAGATACACCTGTGATAAAGAAGGAGCACTGATTTATAAGAATAAGGATATTGCTGATTCCTTAAATAGTTAATTTGTTAAGAGTATTACTAGAGAAGACGCTATGAACAGACTGGATGGTGTATTCAATACTCAGAATGTTTTAGCAGATATTGATATAGAGGATAAAGAAGTTACATGAAGACAAATAAGGCAACAGGCAGGTATTTTTAGACAGTCTAAGAGATAGCCACCATGGTTTTCCCAAGGGAAGGTCATGCCTGACAAACCTTTTGGCGTTTTTTGAAGAAGCTACCAAGCATTTTGATTATAGCAAGGCTTATGATTAAATTATTAAATATTTCAATTTCCAAAAGGAATTTGATAAGGAACCACATGGGAGACTTATTAGCAAAATGCAGATAGTAGTAATTGCAAGGATGTATTTAAAAGTGGGTTCAGAACAGGTTAAAGGGTAGAACACAAGGAGGGGAGGAGGCATCTTATCTAGGTAGGGTGCTTTTGGAAGTGGAGTCTAGGGTGTTTTTTCCTATGGTGGTTTTTCAGGTGTGTACCATCACGCCAGAAAATAAAATTTTCTTATATAACACTTATATATCAGGAATGCAATTTCAATCAGAAGAATGCATTTTAAGTTGGGTGAATGTGAAGAAATGTCATTAAAACATGTTCAACTGTGTTGCATTACTTTAAATTGCACTAATTTAAAGTAATGCAACACAGTTGAACATGTTTTAATGACATTTCTTCAGCTAGCTGATTGTTTGGTGGCTCTGCTTCCATAAGTTTTACAAACAACGATTTAAAATCTTGCCATTCTAATAAACTCATGGAAGCAGAGCCACCAAACAATCAGCCAATGTTTCCGCCAAATAATCGGTATCAGTCATGAATTTTCAAATCGCGTGGCGTCCCACAAGGATCGGTGCTGGGACCACTGCTCTTCCTCATTTATATCAATCAACTTGACAGGGACATTGAAAATACATTAGTTAAATCTGCAGATGATACAAAACTGGGAGGCCCAGCTAATAGTTTGGATTCTACCAAGGTAATCCAAGAAGATTTAAACAAAATCCAGAAGTAGGCAGAAACCTGGCAAATTAAATTCAGTATAGCCAAATATAAAGTTCTACATATGGGAAATAAGAAAATAAGGCAGTATTTCATTTTGGGAAGAAAACAACTGGAATGTGTTCAAGTTGAAAAAGACTTGGGAGTAATGGTTGATCAAAGCTTTTCACGTTCTAGGCATTGTGCTGTAGCAGTCAATAATGCAAACAGATTACTGGGATATATGGCCAAAAGTTTTGAGTTTAAATCCAAGGAAGTAATACTGATCTTATACAACACATGTCTTCAACCACACTCAGAGTATTATGCAGTTCTGGGGACTTTACTACTTATAGATAGAGGCTCTGGAAAATGTTCAACCAAATTGATTCCTGGTATGAAAGATAAAAGCTGAGGAAAGACATCTTAAGATCTCTTTGTGCTTAGTAAAAAGAGACTAAAGGGTGATTTGATTGCGGCTTTCATATTCATAAAGGGTATTAACAAAGTGAACTACGAGAGATTCTTCATGCTGAGCTCTGTTTGTAGAACAAGGGGACATAAATGGAAATTAGTTAAATGTAAATTCTGCACAGACATTAGGAAGCATTTTTTTTGTGCAGAGAGTAGTCAATGTGTGGGGTAGCCTGCTAGGTCATGCAGTAGAGGCTGAAACTCTGGGAGTTTGAAGACCAGGTTTGATACGGTGTTTCATACTATATAACCTGTAATTAATCAATACAATATAGTTAGGAAAGTGGCGAGAATTTTTGGGCTGAATGACATTATGTTCTCGTCATTATGTTATGTTATGTTAAAGATCAATCCGATTGGCTAAGAAAAAACTTTACATATTGATAACAAATTGCTGGTTGAAATATTAAGCAGAACATTTTCTTAAAATAAAAATTGAAAAATGGAAATGGTACGTACTGTACATGTTCTTGATATGTACTTTCCCTACATGTAAAATAAGATTTGAGATCTACGAACTTGTCAATAAAAACACATGCAATGAATTTGTTGCATTTTTGGAAGATTGTCTTCCTTTAGAGTCTAGGACTGATGCAATAAAGATTTGGAGTGGTACAGACAGGCTTCAGGTACCCTGCATTTATAATTCACAGGAAAGCACGGAGAAGCACAAAACTAATTAAATGAGACAGGAGTGATCTCGCTAGAGAGGGTTCACACTGAATAAAGGGCATATTTTATTGCCTAATTATTCATGGTCAATTGTCTGGGAATACAAAGCGAATAAGATTTACCAACTGAGCAATATGGTACAAATTCGGCTGAGGAATCAGGCGAATAATGAGCAGAAGATTCACGGGAGAGCAGAAGTGTTTTAATCTCCTTCCACCGAATGATAATTACTGAGAGTAGAAGGAAGGAAAAACCTAAAAACCTTTTTATGGTGACCTTTAACCTTTTCCTGAACAACAAATCCCTTGTCTTTGTCCATTCTTTGCTCTTGTTTGAAATCCCCCCTCCCCCACCCCCACTCAGCCACCCTCCCTGTATAGAGGACCTATTTATTATTATGCTGACATGAACAATCTAATAGCACCAACTATATTTCTCGTAAACATAATCAGTAACCCACCCTTTGCAAGCAATGGCTGCTTAATGTCTGTGACCCATAGATATCACCAGGTGTTGAGTATCTTCTCTGGTGATGCTCTGCCATCTTCAGCACCTGCTTGTTTCAGTTGCCTTAGGTTTTCCCTTCAGCATGTGAAATGCATGTTCAATTAGATTGAGATTGGATGAATGACTTGGCCACTCAGGCATTTTCAGGTGTTTTGCTCTGAAAAACTCCGCTGTTGCTTCAACAGTATGTTTGGGATCATTGTCTTGCTGTAGTTCTGACCCATGTGTTTGGAGGCATTTGCTAGAACTTCAGCAGATAAGATGCTTCTGTACACTTCAGATTTAATTCTGCTGCTGCTGTAAGCAGTTACGCCATCATTGAAGGTAAATGAGCCAGTAACTGTGGCAGCCATACATTCCAAAACAATTACACCCACACACCATGTATATATATATATAAATATACACCGATCAGCCACAACATTAAAACCACCTGCCTAATATCGTGTAGGTCCTCCTCGTGCCATCAAAACAGCTCTGACTCGTCGAGAGTTTTTAAAAATAAAAAAATAATGGAAATACTTCACCCTCTAACAATATCTTAGATTTGTATAGCCCTGTAGCAAATAATAATGTAATAAACTACCAATAGTGTAATAACTCCCAATAATGTAATCCATTTCAAATTTTTTATGTAATAAAAACCAATAATGTAATAAGTAGTAGTAGTGTACTTTATTGATCCCCGGGGGGAATTACTGTTGCACTGTTGCAGCATCAAAGACAACAAAGTAACACAATCAGATACAAATTTACAGTAGATACAAAATATCAGATACAACTATACAGTAGATACAAATACATACAGAAATCCAAATATACCAGAGGACACCTTCAGAGGTGGAGTCCATGCCTCGACGGGTCAGAGCTGTTTTGACGGCACGAGGGGGACCTACACAATATTAGGTAGGTGGTTTTAATGTTGTGGCTGATCGGTTCATATATATATATATATATATATATATATATATATATATAATTAAGCAGCATTGAGCCATCAGTCATCACTGTGAGTGCAACTAGTTGTTATCTGTTATCAGAAGTTCCTTATCATATTTTAAATTGATGTATGTATGAAGTAACAGGCCAATCAGCACAAGAAAACAATTCTAATGCAACCTTTGCTCATTCCATACAAATGCTTATGTTGAGATGAAAGAACAAACATGATTCAATATTACCTTGACTTGAGTAAATAAGAGAGTGAGCTTTTGCAAAGTGGAGATAAGCAAATCACTGTCTGCTGATATGGATTGAAATGAGAAAAATAAGTGTGGTGCCTCTCCCAGAAGTATATGTACACCTGCCCGCCTGTTGCCTAGTGACGCACGCAAGCTAAAACTGAAAGAGCGGGTTGATCAGCCCACTATATGAAGGCCAGACAGTGTATAAAAGCAGAATAATTTAGTTTCAAAGGCAGAGCCAAAACGTTGGCTATATTTGTGTCAGTTTATTATTTTCAAGCTTTAATAGAATGGCTGAAAAGAAAGACAGTGATGCTATGCCAGAACTGTGAAAGTCTCCAAATGTCTGGTTCTAAACTGTAGGAATTTGCTTGTTAATCTTTTCATCTCAAATCCAAATGTATTAAGTTTATAGCAATATATATATATATATATATATATATATATACACACAGTATTAGTCTTTTTGATATAACTGTCTTCCCCCCGAAACATCTACAGTAAGAGCAATCAACACACAGACACACAGACCAGGATGATACATAAGCAAGTGTGAATTTGAAACAAACAAATAATAATAACATTATTATTATTATTATTATTATTATTATTATTATTATAAAGTGTAAATATTATTGACAATAAAACAGATATGATAGCTTCCGCTATTTTTGATTTGTTTTGTCTTTGTTCTTTTAGTTTATTATTTTCCATTTCCAAACCGAAACCCATGAGGGCGACTGTGAGGTGCATTTTTGTTTATTTTTGTTACCTGAGGCATGTGCCTCCTTTTTGTCTCTCAGTGTTCCCTCTTGTAGGAGGATTAAGTAAAATGTTGAAAGGCTGATTGAAAGACTGTTCTTCCGGGGCATGTGTTGTCACGATGCATGAAAATTTGGTCCCAAAACCCAGGAAAACAGCTATTAGTTGACTGCCATGAAGGCCTCCCCACAGGACAAGCCACCTTGTCAAAACGTGGGAGGTTGAAAATCACGCTCTTGCTCTGCTCGCAAAAACACCAACATCAGGTGCTGCACTCCTTCATGGAAGCACACACAGCAGATAGAAACACTGTCCTCCTGGAGCTGTTAAAGGTAAAGAAACCTTCCCCCACTCCCCCATCAGTCAGTTTCAACATCAGGATGAAGAAGATTGTTCCTGGATGGGTCCTGGTCCTGAACACCTGCTGGCATTGGCTGCAGCCAGAATTGCGCAACACGGATGATATTGTACAGCTGGTGGCATTGGAGCAATTTATTCTGGGGCTCCTGAAGGCAACCTCAGGTTGGCTCCCTTGCCACCAGCTGACCTTGACTGCAGCCCTAGAGCCCTAGATCACCTGGTAGTCAATGAAGACGCAGGGAGAAGACCCCCACAACTAGGAAGGCTGAAAAGTCACTCCCTCTCCCCTACCCCAAGAACCCAGTCTTATCCCAACCCATATCCTGATCCCAACCCCAGGCCCCGCCCTCCCATTCAGGTTCAAGCTGAGGCTATGGATAAACACAGTGAGGTGGCTATATGGTGTGTGCATGCTGACATACATTACTATCCTACCGTCTGCATTGAATTTACCATTGAGGTGAGGTAAGGTAAGCATTGTATGGTGGCCATGGTGACCTCCTGCACCCCTTTTCCGCAGACTTTGGGAACCGAATGGCTAAGACCGGGAGCTCATGACAAGAGCAAGCAAGTCTATTAGTTTGTCAGGGCACTAAAAACAAAGAGACACCATACTATGCTGAGGAGCTGAGGAGCTGGTTAGCTGGATAGCGAAGAGCTGAAAAGCGTCTGCTGTGTTTGGTTTGTTTTGCCTTTGTTGTGAAATTGTTGATTTATTTGTTTTTGTGTCTGCTTGAGTGCACTCAACCTGCAGGGTGAGTGTAGTCAGCGTAGTATTTGTGGCGTGCTGAGTTCTACACAACATAGACCTCACAGAGGACACATTACTGGACTTCATACAGATAGATTCAGAGCCTCATGTGCCAATTACAATGGATGTTAGAGAGTCACAGAGTGCACGAGAGAGCAGGGACTGTTTCCCTAGTGTGCCGTTTCCCTCGTGAGTGTGCATTCATTGTATTATGTGCCTGTCTGTTCTATTATTGTAATA
The DNA here is from genome assembly GCF_013347855.1 of Anguilla anguilla. Lineage (NCBI taxonomy): Eukaryota > Metazoa > Chordata > Actinopteri > Anguilliformes > Anguillidae > Anguilla > Anguilla anguilla. The sequence goes on from NC_049211.1 coordinate 31,536,861, forward strand.
TTATTACTGTACATTTATTAATATTAAAAGTCAGGGTGCCTTTGTTGATTAAAAAAGTGGAAAAGTCAAAACTGTGTTAAGAAATAACGGGACCTATGTTGATTGAATTTGCTGAAGCTGGCTACATGCTCAAAATATAGCCAGTGTGTTTTGCATAACTGTCCAGTTCAGCATAGCTACAGGCACCCACTATTTGTATTTGTCATTAAAAAAAAATATTAAGGCATTAAACCAGCCAATAGATATGTTACATGGGCCTAGCCACAAGATGAGGGTGTAATCACAATATTATGACTATGAAAATGCTAGTAGCTCTTGTTTGAATATATTCAATAAATATCCTGCCAAAACACATACGGCATATGCAAAATTATAGGTTCATGCTACAGAACACAACTATAAAACCTCTATGTAAACTCCTGCACCCTTGACGAAGTACACTGTGCCTCTCACAGAGTTCTCTCTGTGAGGTTTCTAAATAAACTCGGAACTGAGATAGTTATCTGAAATATCTCTACCGCGGTGGTAGCAACATCATGCTATGCGTAGGACGGAGTGTAGCACAGTGGGTAAGGAACTGGGCTTGTAACCGAAAGGTCGCAGGTTCGATTCCCGGGTAAGAACACTGCCGTTGTACCCTTGAGCAAGGTACTTAACCTGCATTGCTTCAGTATATATCCAGCTGTATAAATGGATACAATGTAAAAAGTTGTGTAAGTCGCTCTGGATAAGAGCGTCTGCTAAATGCCTGTAATGTAATGTAATCTATGGGATTACTTCTCAGAGACTGGGAAGCTAGATGCCATCAAAGACAGGATGGGAGTCAAATACAGGCAAATTATTGAGGAGAACCTATTTCAGCCTGCAAGAGTTCTGCTTTTAGGCAAAATATTTATGTTCTAACAGAATAAAGCAAGAACTACAAAGGAATAACTTGCAGTATTGAAGGTCATTATTCTGGAAAGGTTCAGACAAAGCCCAGACTAAAATCTCATTGACAATCTGTGGTATGACCTAAAATTGCTTTGCACCAACATTCTCTGTCTAACCTAACTGAGTTGGACCAATGGGCAAAAATTCCAAAACCTACATGGATAAAATTCATACTGACATATCCGGAAAGACTTGGAGCTATTACTGCTGCCAAAAACATTTTTTAAAAAAAGGTTTTGACTCTGGGGTGTGAATAAAATTGTAAATGAGAAATGTAACTTTTTCTCATTTGAAAAAAATGGAATAAAAAAATATTTATTGAATCATAAATGTGTTGAATTTATTGTGTTGGTGAAGGGGAAAAATGTTTAAATGTATTATTTCAAGGGGAAAATACTTTATGGACTGTAGTTAGGAATTTTGATTAGTTAAGCTGATACTCAAGTTTTTCCTTACCACTGTCATCCTAGGCTTGTTTTATATAGGTTTTAAGCCTAGGTCTGCTGTAAAGCATTTTATGACAGATGTTTTTTTAAATGCGCTACATGAATAAATTTGATTTGACTTCAAGACAATTAAGTAAATGTTGATTTGAATAAAATTGTAAAAGTGTAACAAAAAGTGCAACTGATAACACAATGTGCATAATGCTTCATAGAAGTGGTTGCACCTTCACCAGCATGCTGTGATATATTCCTTATTTTGCACTTATTCTTTTATACATGATAGCCAGCAGTGCCCTCTGTGCTGAGTGTTGTGTGTATTATGGAGCGCTGGTGCTAGACAGCTTGATTTCATCAAAGGTGGGTGTCAGTATGGCGCAGCGCATCGTCTGAGGTCATTGCTAAAGCGGTCTGCATGATCCGACGTGTCTGCTGGACTTGATTATAAATATGAGGCATTCGTTTCTCGGTGAAATGCAATGCTGGAGTTGTTTTGTACTGTAGATTTGTCTTTCACAGACACCAGTTAAGGTCCTGGCACCCAGGTTCGAGGGCTTTAACAGTTTATAAAAAGAATATCTGGCGCGACATAAAGCAGAACGCTGAGCGAAAGAGAGATTTTGGAGGATGAAGCCGCTCTGTCCTACGCATGTCAGGCATGTCTCTCGCTCCTGAAGCAGATCGTGAATTCCCACCGCAATGAAATTTTTGTAACAGCTAAGGACAAGACGGTACAATCAGTACTGCAAAAAAAGAACCCCTTTTTTAAAATTAGCGACTTAGTTTGGAGCTTTAAATGCAGACAATAGACTTCATTCCGGCTGCTGGAGACAAGCTATTATACGCCTCCAATTGAACAGACACCTGAACTCACAAAATCTCCGAGTACAACCAAAAAAAAGAGCTCGAAATTGCTTCCAAACTCCACAGATATACAGCCTGGCTTGAACTGCGTGGGAGCAACAGAACTTAATTTAAAAAGAGAAAAGGTATTACGAAATCCTATTTTATTCACAATATTTTGAAGCACACAAAAAAAAAATAGTGATTTGTTTAGCTCTGGACCGCAGGGAAAGAGCCGTTTACATAAGGTTCCTTGTCTGGTTCGACCCTTTTCGCCATGGTAATGTGTGGCAGGTCTGTTCAGCCTTCTGATCTAATAGGCTGATGAAAGGGATGCCGGAAAGTTCTCCTGGCGCACAGCGGTCTGGCCTGCTGCCCCACTCATTAAGAACGACTCTGCTGCATGGTGGGTGGGCCCTGAGAAACTCCGGCAGGGGGGGTGGGGGGGTGGCGGGGGCATTCAACATGTTCAACGTGACATCTGTCTACCTCCAACCTCCCTCCACATTCAATCACTTCTGTCTCGCTTTTAATTAGTCAGAAGGCCAGAACGAAAACCCACGGTCGAGACACTTCCTCAGTACCGAATACCATCTCCTTATCAAAGTTGCAAAATGGGAATGACTAAATGTAATGACTACAGGAATCCATAGGCCATTTTAGACCTGCTGAAAAAATGAACGCGCAGGTACCGAATTGAAAGAAGAATGTTGTTTTCCTGCACTGTTGGGTCCCCTACACAGACATATAAGTAAGGGTACATTTTCTACTCTTGCTGTAGTGTGGGGGGAACGGGCCAAAATATTTAAGCCACAAAGAGCGGGGTTTTCAAACACAACACAGTTGCTTATCATGTATGTCATACACCAAGCGTGACACCCCGGGGAGGGAGATGCGGCAGTACTGGGCAACACCGTTGTCTGTTGCATGGAGAAAGAGAGCACACCCACACAAACATGAAATAAAATAAACGGACACCTTCACTCTTCCCCCTCACAGGTTCCAGGCAAAAACAATGAACTAAAACAACAAGCTAAAATAACAAAGACAAAAGAAAGTAAAACAGAGCAGCAACTTTTCAGTTCCCTGCTCTGTAGCTGACCCGCCTTCCCGGCCAGGTCCAGCTCCTCCAGCATCCCAGCTGAGGACTCATTTCTTTTTAGTGCTCAAAATAAAATGAACCGAAAATCATAACTGCGCTCTCAGTGTTAGCTCCCGGTCTTGGCCCTGAACTGTGGAGAGCAGCACACCTTTAAGCACCTGGGCTGATTAGCTAACACAACCCAGGTGCGTGTGCTCTCTCCACCAGCCGGCGCAGCTGAGACCAATCCGCCTCCCCAGCGGACCGAATGCCACAATATACAAAATAAAATGTGTAAAATAAAGAATATCACACATCACATAGCACATCACACTGATGAAGGTACAACCACTTGTATGAAGCATTATGCATTATGTACATTGTGTTATTGATTTTAGTATTGCACTTTTTTAAAATCATTTTTACATAAATCAACGATTATTTGATTTGCTTGTGATCTTTCCCTCTCTCTCTATTTCAATTTTTCTTTCTCAATTTGATCTCTCTCTCGCTACATGACAACCACAGTCATGTTGCCAAAGCAACACATACAACACACAGGAACACTAGATATACAACATGCAACAAATATGAGCCACAACACGCTCTCTCTCTTACTGTCTCAGACGCTACCAATATTCACGTATATGGCAATCATCTGAAGAGCTCAGAGCCCAGAACTCAAGGAGGTCATTCTGGAACTCCATTCTCACTGACATCATGGTACTGTGTCTTTCTTACAGAGATAGACCCAAACCCACAGGCCTGTGGGCCTGGGTGAACCCCAGCATACTTCCCTGCTTTTCTGCATTTGAGGAAAACCCCCTTGAGCTTTATTTAAATTTATCTACTTGTGGATGCCTTTTTGAGTTTATTAAATATGCCCACATGGAGTAATTAGTCTTTCTATTTGCTATTCTTGTGTTTCCTCATCTGTACCACCTCTCTGTTGCCACAAGGTGACAGCATTACAACAATGGAGAATGTGGGTATAAGGCACAGACATGGAAGGTATAGTATGTATGTCAGACAAGTAGGATTTATTTACAGTTTCAGGTGTGGCTGCCCCGAATCCAGCTCAGACTACAGCTTATCTCCTTTTTATAGGTTACCCCTCTGAATGGTGACCCAAGAGAACAGGCAACGGAATATTCCAAAATGCCAGACATGTATTAAAATGATTTCAATTATAAATTATTATTTAAAAAATCAATAAACAACTACAGTTGTTGATAATCCATCATACAATAAACTGGAATCAAATCAAAATTAATGGTATGTCAGTTTAAAGATTACAATCACAAACTTAAGTCATGCAATCATGAATGAACGTAGCTTACTACTTACAAAGAATTAAAAAGACATTAAACCAGACATTAATTGATATTACCAGTAAAGAGTGAATGAGACCAGTAAGACAGACCTTGCGAGAGTATTATCATCTTCCAGTGCTATTGCAACAGGAACAAAAGTAGAAAGGTTTAAAGCAAAGAACGAAACAAAAGAGGAAAACATTGTGCCTCTCCCAAGACTCATACTGATCTCAAAAACTAACTTCCTCCTCCTCAGCATAAATTCACCTTACTGGGCCTGGGGATGGTGGTTCTGACTGGATGTGTCGGAGGTAAGGTACTGAATGGGGATGGGCACGTGTATGGCAACTACTTTTTTATTTTTTATTTTACCTATTCATTTACAAGTTCCAAACCTCCATATATCACTTCCTGTCTCACTCTGAACGATGTCATGACATATTCTGTACATAGTCTGTGCAAATGTACTGGAGTTATCCCTTGTTTCCTTACGTCTGCATTCTTTTTATTAAGGGGACATGCTGATGATAAACCTCTTCGTCTCAAGGAGTGTTTTCTTCTGCAGAATCTCTTATGTGGAGTTTTCAGTGGACAGCATAATGTAACAGCTCGGCACGATCATTCGGCTAACCAGAAATCATAAACAGTAAATTATATTTATTTTAAAGGGACGTGTTTTCTGGGTCGTCCTGGGGATTTGAGCCTATTCCTGGCAATTCCAGCCTCTGTGCATTCACGCCAGGACAGATGACACGCACATTCCATTCTGCTGCGTTGTAATAGGCAGAAATGCAAAAACGCATTTCCGTAGTGTCGCCTTCTCCATTAGAAAGCCTCGCCGCGGTGATATTTTGGGGGTAATGCTAGTTCAGGACAGCCTCACCTGAGAGAAGCTCGCTGGCTCAATCACTGGAACAAGAAGTGCTGATTTCTCATGAGTTTGCGTTCTCTGCTGCCAGGTAACAAAAGCGGCGGTTGAATGGGATCAGGTATAACTGCCGAGCCATTACCGTGGCTGAGAGGGCGCCTTTCTCTCCGTCGGCTATACAGCACCGGCTTTTCTCTCAACTGCTGAATTTTTCCTTCACCAATCGCGTTTACTTTGAGAGACCATCTGAGTTCCGCACATCGCATCAGGCGCAGATGAACCTCCGCATTGTCTGGAAAGGGAAGCCACAGTTAAGATTAATTTGCTAACGTAAAACTCCTTCCACCAAGTTTCATCCAGCATTGCATTATAGGTTAGTGCCCAGGTGTGGCTTTATGTGCCAAACCTTACACCCAAATTTATAAACAAAGACAGACAATCAGGAATGGGGGATAACTTAGTGATGACCGAAATTATGCAGCATTAGCACATTACGTATGGCTATACCTGGTCATGAGGAAACAAATGGGTCAGTCATTGTGTCAGTGAGGCTAAGGGAGTATGAGATGGAAGGAGGGAGGGAGGGAGATGAAAAGGAAATTAAAGGAAAGACAAAGAGGATTGGGATTGGTTTGTGGTGTGTGTGGGCATGTATCTTTGTGAGAACCAAATGTCCCCACAAGGATAGAAAGATGAGGAAAATTTAGCAAGGTGGGGACCTTTTACTGGTCCCCAGAAGTTCAAGAGGCTGTTTTAGGGTTAGGATTTAGGGTTAGGGTTAGGGTTACAATTAGGTTACGGTTAGGGTTAAGGTTAGGCATGTAATGGTTGGGGTTAGGGTTAGGGTTAGAGGTTACAGAATGAATGTAAGTCAATGAGAAGTTCTCACAAGTATAGCAATACGAACATGTGTGTGCGTGTGTGTGTGTGTGTGTGGGTATGTGTGTCTGTGGCATTAGTTATCAGACTAGTTCGATTGTCTGAGAAATTGAACAAGTACTAAATTTTTTCAATTTATCATCGCTGTAAAGAGTAATGACAGGCATATCTATTGACCAGGAGATGCCATTAGAGAGGCAGATGTTAAATGCTTCCTGACACCAACACTTCAACCAACCCAGTCACTTCAACCCACTGTGTCATTGCTTCAGAAAGCTTCGCTCTGTCCATCACTACCGACCAAACAAACACACAGAAAGCCTTGAAACTTGCAACTGAGTGTGCTCATTTCACACCTGTGCAAACCTGTTACAGCTTGCACCAAGTTCAAAACCTTGCATTACCATACAGGCCAGCTAATGGAACAGCTCCCCCATACCTCCAATCAAATCAATTCTCAAATCCTACGCTCCTGCTGGATCTCTCTTTTCTGCAGACTACTGGTGACTGGCCCTCTCCTTCCTGTATGGCTGCCTCTCCCAGTCATAATGCCTGTGTGTCTTGGTCCCAGATCAGTTTAACAAACAAAGTGGTCAAGACCGCAGAATTATTGGCTGTCTTCCAACACAGACTGAAAGACCCACCACTGCATCTTGGTTCCCCTCCCATCCCTGCCCCGTATCATTATTTTTTGTATTCATTCAAGTTGTGTTTTTTTATGGTTTTATGATGGTTTTCAGTTATAAGTTATAATTTTGTGGATTTATGTCTCTCTTCTTAGGGGTTTTTATGAGTGTATTTTTAAACTGGAATTTATATTTTAGTTATTGGTTAATATAGTTAACATGCACTAGCGCTTTAATGTTATTGCATCTTAACCGATTGATCTGGGAATGTTGTTAGCAGATATGGCACTATTGGTCATATTAAATTAAATTACAATTACTTAGCAGGCACTCTTATCCAGAGCAACTTTCAAAAGTGGAGAGAATCTCTGTTTGACAGAATTATGATATCACCAAGAAGGGACAGAAGGACCATTAATAAGTGTAAAGTAAATCAAACAAAACAACAAACAGTGTTGCAAAAAAAAAAAAAAAAAGAAAATGCCACTTAACAGGTACAAATTAATCAGTGAACTTATGTTTTTCCTATGTGATAAGTGGCTATGGATAAGAGCATCAGTTAAATAACTATAATGATTGTTAACCTGATGCATGAAACCTGGTATTAACCTGGTTCATTTTATTTCTATCAAAAACAGTTAGCATTTAAAATAATTATATAGGCTATTCTTCCCTCCACACCAGTATGCACATTTAAGCATTTAGCACTCTGGTTGATGGAAAGCATTGTGGGACTTGCAGTAATGTGTTCCCCAAATTGTATCTGCAAATGGTGTATCAGGCAAACAAGGACATGTCATGTTTTCTTAACCTACCTAGTCAGGCCTATAACCAGGCTAACTTGTATTGAGACTGCATGTCTAGCAGTCCCCTGTTGCACTGAATCTGAAATATTGAAGAAATCTTTGGATCACAGTGCTGATATTTTATTTTTACACTTTGTTGCCTTGACATGTGAATCACAGCATTAAAGAATGATTAATATGTTGCCTTTTTTCATTCATCTTCATTAAACAATGCAATACTTAGTGGTACATTTTCTGTGAAATTTTCTTGGATTTTCTGTACACTTCTGTAGGTCAGGTGAGCTCATTGGGGTAGGCTACTAACTGTAAGGAAAGGATAGTAAACCCTTGCTGTAGAGAATAACACTGGTGCCATCTGCAGGAGAGAAAGGAAATGACCACAAAATAAAAAGGCCAAGGATTAAATCAATTCACATGACATTAATTCAGCAGATGCTCTTGTCCGGAATGCAATAATTACAATATTTTATATAATAATAGTTTATATGAGCAATGCCAAACCAGCAATGACCATTAGTTATAACATCACTAAATCATTCATTCAAGATAACTGTAATATCCAAGAGCCAAAATACAAATCCTGAATACACAAAGATCACATCCATAACAAGCCCTAAATATTATTATTATTATTATTATTATTATTACATTTTTGTATTTCTTCAGAACCACTGGGAAAAGCAATTACATTCGCATAATGTCAATAATTCCAGAAGTGCTTTGGTGCCAGAGCCCTGTGTCTAAATACCCAAGAGTTCAGATCCACCCATAGATAGAAGTGAGTGTAATAGCATTACAGTACAAACATAAATGGGCTGTCAAAATCAGAAGGCTAGGGGTGTTCGGGTAGCTAAGTGCTATGCACTTACATCACAGTTGAGTATATTATTTCATACCAAATAGAAAAATAAATTAGAATTTCTTTTTAAAAAATGCATTACTTAAATAAAAATATGTGATTGACATGCAAAACGGATTTAATGTAGAAAAAATATCTAACAATAATGCGAAATGATTTGCAAATTGAATGGCAATTGTATCATATTTTAAGCTTATTATATTACATCTATGTATGTCATATATACTTTGCATATATAATGTGTTATACATCTATGACATATATTTATTTTGATTAAATATATTTTAATTGCTATTTTCGGAATGGAAATGTAACTCTTTTTGGTACTGAGTGCTAAACATTCGGAAGAGTGCTGTGGTCAAATGAATGCTGACGCCTGTCAGATTGACAGTAATCTCACCAAGGATTCACTGACAGCAAGGAATTAGAATGAATGTTAACTGTGCAATATGGGAAATCTCTGGGTGTGTGGGAATGCACTGACAAGCCAGTGTGTCCACTGTGCAATATGGGAAATCTCTGGGTGTGTGGGAATGCACTGACAAGCCAGTGTGTTCACTGTGCAATATGGGAAATCTCTGGGTGTGTATGCAATCAAGCTTTCCCTGCATGGTCTGAGTTTGTTCTTTTTAATTCAGCAGTCTCCCTCTCACTGGCGATCAGTGCAGTGCTAATTTTTTAGCCATCTCAGAGGGATTAGTCTTTACTGGAAAGCATGTGTTTCAATGACAAAATCTCAACGGCACTTACCGAGAATAGTTCATTTTGGGACCTGGGAGGGCTCTGGTACAGATATTTTTGGAACAGGCATGAAAGGATATAGAAGGCTTCTACAATACTTTTTGAGGAGCCATTCCTGCATCAGGACTGAGCAGGGAGAGCTGTGAATTACAAATTCACTTTTGAGAATTCAGTTCAAAAGCTGTCAAATATCTCCCCGGCATTACATTTGATAGTTATGTGCAGAACTAGATGCAAGAATAGTCCACGGTAGTGCTTATTCTCTGCACAAGGCATGAAAGGTCACCTTCAATTTTAGTACAGCACTTCCAGTGGTTTGCAAATCACGGTCTGAAACACTGTACAAAATTACGTTAAAGCCTTTGTGAGCTTTGTACTGTAAGACATCCATCTATAATTAGGACCAAAATTACTTTGTAAATCCATCACAACCATGCTGTGAAAATTTTCTGGCTGTTTATTCGCTGGACCGCAACAGTGGGGCCAGCCCTACAAACACGAATGTCTGTGACTGACTGAGTAACTGACTGAGTGAGTGATGAAGTTACACCATTGGTCGGCCGAGTTATGACGTCACACCATTGGTCGGCCGGTCCAGCCATATACTAGGTTTTGACTTGGTCTTGTTTTTGTGTACTGGTTGTATATTGATTTGTGAATAACAGGACTTATGTAGTGAGGAAATATATGATTAAAAGGTTAACCTGAAAAAGTCCATACATGTTCGCCACAGTATTATTTAAATCAAAAACACAGCTGTCTAGGTGTCAACACACTAAAGCCATAGTTATTCATATTAATATTCACCGCATGCAGGAAGGAATTTCAGCATAACATTACCTTAAGGGCTTGTGTATCCTCTGGAAATTCAAGGTGAAATTGCGTCAGTATGTTGTATAGTGCAAGCATCACCCTCTAGTGGAAGCTGTGGATATGGACTGTGTTCATTCATTAGCAGAGTTTCCAAGAATAAGAAATTGTAACCTGTCTGTATTGCTTGTCAGACACATGGATAGATTCTGTATTTCCACATAAAGGGACTAGAGATTTGACATGTGAAGTGAGTGTATGTCAGAAAAAGTGTCTCTATCAAATGGCTGACATACTCTAGAAGGTAACAGTATGTAACTTGAGGGAATACCAGTAATGGGCATAGCCTTTTTTGAATCAGATATTTTATGTATGGACTGTCCAATTGTGTATGTCTTCCCTTCATCAAATGGGAAACATTTGCCTACAGTATGAAAAACAGAGCACTTCTCTTCCTTGAGGCTATAAAGAGGCAAGCTAATGGAAAACAGCCCAAATACAGTCCAGTCCAGCTCTGATATTGCAGCCTGTGTTTCGTTAGTCTAGCCATAACATGATGATAAACAGACAATGCTAATAAAATCAAAATACTGTAAATACCAAAGTGAGAGACACAAAATATACAGTAAGCAGCTTTTTAGGCTACCATAATTTTTCAATGTGAAACTTTTTTTTTGCAAAGAAAAGAAATGTTGTTTTTTTATTTTGAAAAGAGAGATGCAAATTATGGAATCTACATATCTATCAGTGCCCATTCTAAACATTCACACTAACCAATGTCAGGCAAATAACCCTGTGGCCTTCAGACAGTAAAGTAGTCAGTACCTCTCCTGTAGCACTGTGTGGCTTGTGTGGGTGGGGGGCTCATTGTTGCAACCTTTGATATCAATGAAAATGAGTGCAGACAAACATGCACTCTTCCAGGATGAGGTGCAGTCTAATCTGTGTCTCTGAAGAGGTAGTCATCCCTGACCGACTGATTCCCTACCATCCTGGGCAATGTTCCAGCTAACTATGTGCTGAACTGCAGGCCACTGCTGGTCACAATCAGTATCAGCACAGCCTGAGTGCTGTACAAGACTGTGCTACCCATACACAAACTGGAACAGCGCCTTAACCCGATGCGCCATATAGTAGCCCCCAGACATGAATTCTTAAGCATATTCACTCATTCAGAGTCTAACTGGACATGAAACAATGGAGCAAGGCGAAGGGCGGGGCCAGGGCTGCTCTTAAGTGTCAGTCAGCACAGGTATAGACACACCCAAAAAGCTCTAACCGAGCAGTAGATAAAAGCACATAAACTGTACACAAAAACACACTATAGTCCTTCACAAGTTTAACGGAAGGTATCTGGTATCTTTCTGTAGATTTGTGGGTTTTTAAGGTCTCCTCCATACCCGAGGCTTTGAACAGATTCACTTCAGAAATAAAATAGGTCCATGGGGGACAGACCGAACTGTTTGAAGTGCATAGTGACAGGGCAAGTTGGATCATTCTACAATGATTACTTGTGCTTCTGGATTACCTGTGCAAGTACAGTACATCATATGCTATGTCAGTATTCTTTAACTACTTTTCCCTGGCGGACAGATTCATTTTACACTTATCATTTTGTCATGGTGGTTGATGCTATGACACCGTGCTAATGCATATCTGAACAGACAATTTATTCTGTTGTCTCTGTTGCTGATGTCCATTTGTAAGTCAATAAAAAACATTCAATTTTTTATTTTTGAACAAATAAAATTCTATATTTTCCTTTGGACAACTGTCACACAGACCAGAAAATTGTCAGACTATGAAAATCAAAAATGTTGATACACTTTTTTTAACATAAAAATGTTTCATCTATTTTTCAGAAAACCAAAGGATTTCCACGACCAGTGTGATGTGCTGGTTTCTCTGTTTGTTGATGTTGTGTCTATCTGCTGTTTGTCTGCTGAGTGTTTTTTTTTTTTCATTCCCAAACCCTTTTACAAGAGGCCTTTTGTCTGTTGACAAACTTTATAATTCAATCATCAATAAAAAAGTGTTATTCCGTTTTTTCATAAAACCAAGGGCTGTGCAACATGTGTCCGTATTCTGTGAGCAATCCAATAGTGTTTTGGGGTGTCTAGGTCATGTGACCTAAAAGCTATTGAATATCCAAAATTTGAAAATATTCATATAAAATAGTGTGAGATGAAAATGGACAAAGCAAAGGCTGTGCAACATGTGTCAGTACTCCGTGAGCAATCCAATAGGGATTTGGGTGTGTAGTCATGTGACCAAAAAGCTATTGAAATTCCTAACTTTGAAATATTCATATAATATTGCATGAGATGAAAATGGACAGAGCAAAGGCTGTGCAACCTGTGTCCATTGTTTGTGAACAATTTAAAAGTGGTTTGAAGTTACCCATTTGAACTTACCCACTGTGCTACACTCCATAGGACGGAGTGCACAGTGGGTAAGGAACTGGGCTTGTAACCAAAAGGTCGTAGGTTTGATTCCCTGGTAAGGACACTGCCGTTGTACCCTTGAGCAAGGTACTTAACCGGAATTGCTTCAGTATATATCCAGCTGTATAAATAGATACAATGTAAAATGCTATGTAAAAGTTGTGTAAGTCGCTCTGGATAAGAGCATCTGCTAAATACCTGTAATGTAATGTAATGTAATAAAGTTTCTAGGTCCTTTTGTCGAGGAGCTATTAAAATTGAAAGAATTTGTAATCTGTAATTTGTGGACGGTCCCTAACAACTTGCACTGACTAAACGGAAAGTAGGGAAGAGTCGGTGAAATAAGACGATACGAGACTGGGTGTCTGAATATCTGTATGAATGTCTGTGTCTCTAAACACCGGGACAAAGCGGGAAAGGGTCGGAGAGACTGGGTGTCCGAATATCTGTTGAATAGCCTATTCAACTTCACCTCGGTCGACTTTCCGATTTTCCACGCAGTGGATAATATGATGAGAATTCCTTGATAATTGTGTATTTCGTCCCATATTCACTGTACTGACGCAATAGCTGCGACTGGAGTAACGCGGACTTGACGTGCGGAACACTGTGAGGTTTAAGGAAGCAGGGAATCAGTGGTCATAGCGACAAGTACCCCACAGTTGACAATTAAGCTTTAATGGACCATATCGTCATCGGACTGGATTATAACCGTACTACTGATTCAGTCTTGTCCTGTATAAGCACATGGATATTAATGTACGATTTTTCTATTTGGTGACGAAACTGACCACGAATCCACATTGCTTGGTTTTTGGCGTTTTTGGCGTTTTTGGTTAATGATAAAACCAAACATGCTTGTAATTCTGGAACAGGCTACCATAATAATGTGTTGTGCAATAATTCTTATTGAATACATCTCTGAAGCTTATTACATCATTCATATTTAATTTTACGTGTACAGCTGAAATTATATAAGTGCAGCCTACGGCTAGGTAGTAATACATACGACCGACGATAAGCAAAATGTAGTTTCTCGTAAGCGACTCCTTAGAATTCCTCAGGTTTCTTGCGCACATCGGTGAAGTTGTTAGTTTGGTACTTCCTTAAAGTTTTATCACCTAAATCTGTGCTTGTACCGCTCAGAATATACGTATCAGATGGCGGCGCCGTTGAGTATATCTCCGCTATATTTAATCTATCAAAACAAGAAATGGTTAATAGCCCAGACGACCCTCTTTGACCACACGACATATGTGTAGGAAACCGGTTATACGTGAAACGTGCAATCGTACCACGTCAGGTAATGCTCAGTGCTTGTTAACCACCTTAAACGCTCACTGCTGTTTTGTTACATTGTAGCGGAAAGAATGTCGGAAAGGGCCGATGATGACGTCAAACGGGAGCAGCGCAAAGCGACCAGGCAGTCAAGGCAGCAGCAGATCCAGCAGGGAGAGAGTGTCACAGCAATGGCGACTGTAGGGGAGCGCAGATCTCTGCCCAGTCCAGAAATACTGTTGGGACAGCCCTGGAGCAACTGGGTCGATGCTGCCAAACTCAACGGGAACGTCGGTGAGGAGTTAACATTTCAAAAGAATTAAATGACGTGTGTTGAGATTTACGGAAACGGAAGATCTCGACGTTTTTTTTCTCCATGCATGCAGTTTTGGAATATGAGGATTGCTACTAGTAGCACAGCTCCTGCAAGTGTAGCTAACTATTTATGTGGCTTTATCCGATCGCTTCTTTAGGTACAGAATCGGAGGAAAGTTTGAAAGAGTGCGGGAAAAATCGGGAAGGCATGCGGCTTTGCAGAGACGGTGAGTGCTTTTCATTGGAGAAGGTGTGTTTTGTTTTGGGGGATTTGCACAGCTAGACTTCGTGCACCGGCAGTTATCTGCGTTCCCTTTGAAGCAAGTGTATTTGGTGGATTTTCAGTTGCTAGGGTAAGGAGGCAGATCCAAATGTGTACACAAATGCAAAAATGTACACAGCATGGACAGTAATTGTATCTTGAGAAATGGTTGGTTTATTTTTTAACAAGAGTGAAATTGAACTGGGGCAAAGAAATGCGAAGTAGTTTTCGCAGCTATTAATTGTTGTACTGTTTACTTCATGGGAGGGGTAGATCATTATCAGATCATTATAAACACATAGGCTGTGCTGCTATGAACAGCTACTCATTTTACATCTGTAATGCACTTCTCAGAGTCATGTTGCTTTGCAAGTTTGCTTGTGTTCACTGTACAGCTTAATCAATCACCTTACTTTTACACAAGAAATACTTAATGACTTTTTTTGTATTTCTGGGAAATTTCAAAATATTTTCATACTTATGAGGCAAGTAATATTTTACTAATTTAATGCCATCAGTTTTTTTCTTTTGTTGTAGCATGCCTAGTACCCTTGTTCCCAAGCAGCTTCTAAGCAACACAAGTGAACTGTAAAATGTTCAAAAGTTTTGGTGCAATTATTCGGTCTGTATTATTCAATAACATAATTCCTTTCACCAGCAGAAAATTAATGACTGCTGATGTGATAATATAAAGTATTAGAAATGCGTTTACTGGACAAACTGTAGCGTGAAAATGAAATATAAAAAGAACTGTTTTGATATTGAGGTGCCAGCTCTTTTCTTCGTGTAAGAATACTTAATTTAATTTGCATTATTTCTTTGCATTATTTAATGTAGCCTTAAAATTAATAGTCTAATTATATCATAATTACTTTTTAAAATTTTGCACAATTCTTCATATGTTCTGTACAGTCCGATGTATGCATGCCTTGATCACTTTAAATGGTGCCTTGACAAAAACGTGCTGGTTTCAGCAATAATAAAGCCTATTTCAAAAACAATGAGCACATTACATTACTACAATTTGAGCATGCAACGGCGGCACTACTCCAGAGTGGTGCTGTAGCATAGTCAACACTGACGCACCTCAGGGACAAGGCGATGACAAGGAAGAAGAAACCTGTGCTGCTGTAAAGCTCATAGCTACGCATATTTAACAAGTCAGGAAAGCGCGCCCTCAGCCAACCTAGGCTGTGAAGCCTCAGAAGTAAGCCTGAACTGTCTGCACTGTGAGGGCCGAAAATGAGGAATATCAGACATTTTAAGGCCCAATAATACTTCCCTGATGGTATGCTGAACCTCAATTAATGATTATAACTTTTCATATGAAAAGCAGACCTTGAAAATGTAAAACTTTTTAGGCAAGTTTACAGCAGCTAAATATGTTGTATGTCTTTCCTCACGTATGAAGTAGATGGAGTGCCAAGCTCTAGAAATTTCCAATTTGTGGTGGGATTATACGATCACCTGGACCGCAACGAGCGCAACGACTCTGAAATACGACTTTAGAACTTTGGAAATACAACTTTAAAATCTCGTAAACACACCTTTTAAATTATCGGAGTAATCTCACAAATACGACTTTACTGTAAAAACTCATATTTTCTATTTTAAAATCTTGGATATTGGGGGTGGGGGGGGATACTGTGGAATACCAGGGCATGTGCAAACGATACACAACAAGTAGTATTAATTCTCACCAAAAATATATAAATGTCCTCTGTATTTACAGTAGGATAAAACGGGAATAGTCAATTAAAGTTAAATTAAGCAAGTTAAATGATGTACTATGAACAAACATGGCTGAACTCAGTAAAGAAAAGCATTTATGTAATTCCCATATGTGCCTATTGACTGGATAATTCAATATATAAAAAAAAACACAGGTACTACATAAATAAATAGTGTTGTGGTGAATCTGTTTATTATAAATGTCTTGTTTCTAAATCAGTAGGTTTCACATCACTGTGTTATTCAGATTGCTGCTGGTGTATAATTATTGCATAGACAGCCAAACGTAGGGTCATTCGAAAATAAGGCAATGCAAATCTCCATGCAATTCTTTTTCTCCTGCTAAAGCAAAGGATTCTAACTCTAAAAGTGGGTGGGAATGGATTCCTCAGAATGCGTTCAGTATAAATGTGATGCGTTTCAGTTAATTCATTTGCCCTATGAATTGTGGCTAGGGTTTAACTACCATATACATCCACCCTTATGTGTATATTGGGGATCACAAATTTCTCTTGTGAGGGAAAAGGATTCTAACACAGTAACGCTAGGGTGAAACGGCTTCCTCAGAATGTCTGCTACATGAATCATAGGAGCTTCAAGACCTCGCCCTAGGAATTGTGGCTTAGGTTTAACCCCTGTTCAGTTTTGGTTGAGATGGCCACCTTTGCCTGATTTTTGGCCAAGAAAAACTCTAACTTCTCTCTCCTTCTGCTTTTTTATACAACATCACAGGCATAATAACATAAAAGAGGTAATAAAAGGCCAAGTCATATACAGCATGTTTGAAGTGGGAGCTGCTCATTATTTTACGCAGTATTTATTTCTGGTTCTCTCCTCTCTGGTCAAGATTTCCTCTTGGCACTTATCAACTATATTAAACTACATTTAAATTGTTCTGCATTGCAAAGTATAAATAGTGTTTTGCTCTGCTTGGTATCTGTATGCATGTGCAGTTGTTTGTACATGAAGCTAAACAACTCCTTTCTGATTACTTGTCAAACAACATGTAGGCTATATCTTGGAATAATTATGGAGGATCAGCATTGCATTCCTGTTCATCTGAGTCAGAGTGACATTTATTTACAAATTGATGAATGCTATGGCTGTGTCATCATTCAGAGAATGCAGAGTATACTTCTAGGCAGTGTTTCTAGAACTGCCGTTCTGCTGAAATTATTCACGGTTTCAGTTGATAACACATCGAGTTTCTATTTAATAGTTTTCAGAGAAGTTTAAAACTGCCATGTTATATTTTGCCTGTATTTTGATGAGGGTGATGTAAAAATATTTTTTGTTTTTGCTCCAGTTGTGAAAACTTCAAATTTTTCCTTGTAAACTATGTGGATCTGTCATTGTTTACATGTACTTATTTGACTCCAAGTTAAATGAAAACTATGGAAATAAGGAAAGTTTGCACAAATTGCTTTCACTAACTTTGGAGTAGAATCCACAGCCATCTAAAAGGTGTAACGACCCTCAGTGGCATAATGTCTGTTCAGGTTGGTATACCAATTAGATTTTATTTATTTATTTATTTATTTGGCCTGCCTGGCATTTAAGAGATAATTGATGCCACAGGTAGATAACACCAAAACATTCAACATTCAAACATTAAAAATTGTTAACACTTTCTATGCCGTGTTCCTCTTGATGGATGCTGCTGGAGGCAAATAAAATTGGCCGATAAGCTAGCTAAAAAGCAGCTTGGGGTGTGTTGTTAATTTATTAAATATATACTCCAGCATTGTAGAAGTCACAGCAGATTGCAAAGAAATGGGATGTATAAATATATTTGATTTGATTTTAAAATTTGCAGAATTTAGAATTTTTATTTTTGAGTTTTTTTTTTTTTTTGCATCCTCTAATGCCAACAATGCTCAAATTATAAAGCAAATATCTTGGAAGGTGGTGGTGAATTTTTTAAAAAGCCCATGAAAGTCCTTGACAATCGGTTAATGTTGGCAGGAATGGTTTGGGAGATAGACTAAGACTTGTTTCCTTGCATCCTTTGCAGTTTTTACCAAGTACAGTATATTGACTGAGAGCTGGGAGCACTGCGTATGCTTGTTTCAGCTTTGAATGAAGAACTGCATGCAAAGTGGGTATTAAGGGCCCCTTGCTATGTTTGTATGGGCTTTATTGTGTGCTCATGATGAAAGTGGAAGAGGTGACTCCACACTCTCCCACATAATGAAATAATTCAGCCAGCCTACCAAGTGATGCCGTCCAGATCTACCATTCTCACATTCACCCACATCTCCATAAGCAAAAAGGGTGCCAAGTTGACCTCCATTTCTTTGCTCACTTATTGCTGTACATTCTTGATTGGTGAACAAAACGTGTGCCTTCTAGAGCACTGCTAATCCCTCCTGATAGGACTCGTACACTGTTGTGGTGGTAGTTCATCTCCTGGTGCTTTTTGTCTTCGGTAATGAAAATAGCTGATCCCTGTTGCTAACACGGCTGCTCATCTTTTGTAACGTCAGTAGCGTATCCTTTTTGATAGCATTCCTGCTTGGCTTTTGTAATGACAAGAGCAGAATTGTCCTGAGTAATACGTTCTGTGAATATACTACTTCAGGATCAGTGATTATGTCTTCCACTTACTCAACAGTGTCAGAGTCATCTGAGTCACTGATAATTTGATTCAGAATTAAATATTTCAGTGCTGTCCATTTCTGTCATCCTTTCAACCAAATGCTGTCCATTTGTGTCATCTTTTCAACCCAAAGGTCTAATTGCAGAGCTGCTTCTGTTCTCCAAAATTACGTCACACATCACAGAAGCAATTTTCCAGGGTGACTTCAGGTGTTTCTGTCAAGAGTGATCAGTTTGTCGAAGCCATACTAAGAACAATTTCAGCTTAATGTAATGAAAAACCTTGAGACTAAAAAGAATCGGGCCAATATCTTTGGGGGAAGCCGTTATGTGGTGCTTGCCCTTTAAGTATATTTCACTCGGCAGCAGAAAGCGCCATTAACGTGAGGCTGGGGATGGTCACGTCTGAATCATGACCCTGGTGTCTCGGCTCCCCTCGGAATGACTCAGAATAATGGTTTCCCTCAACTTCACCTCAGCTATGACTCACGGGCTCCTGTCTCGGAACACATGGAGGGTGCAGCCACATCAGGACTCATCAGCATCACGGTTCCCCGACTAATTTAACTCTTTCAGACACTGGAATTCTCATTCTTCCTGAGTACTGCTTGTTACTGAGTGTAGTTCATTTACGTAATGTTGCTGTTTCTTGTTTTAAACGCTTGCTATTGTTACTATTTGGAATACCGTACAATTATTATTGCCTAAGCCACATTAGACTACTTGAATTGAATCCTTGATCATAGCTTTAAGGAAGTAGTAGTGGCAGTCAGACTAAGGAACTTTGATTGCATATGCATGGCTCTGTTCACAACAGTACAGTGCATCAGGTGGGAGTCAGAGGGAATCCAGGAAATCACATTAAATTCAATTAATGTATTGGAGACATCCACGTAAGATCATTCATGTAATGCATTAAATTTAATTTCTTTGTCTGAAACCCTCTGAACAGAAATTAAATGAACCCCCCTCCCTGCTGAGCGCTGAGTGAGACCTACCAATTCATAACCCTGTATACCTCTAGAAAGACTCATTATTTTTAATTGTGGGGATATTTACTGAAATTAATATGCTCTGAAGTCAGAGCATTGTATTGTTAGAGAAATTAGCATTTGAATCTTGACATAAATTGTACACCATACAATGTATGTGAAGTAAATTTCACTTCCTGGAAATGAAGAAACCCTTCATGGTTAAATGTATTTTGATATCACACAGTATATTAAGTAAAGCATTTCTGTGGTAGTACGCTGTCGGAAAGCACCTCCTGATACTTGTGCTGCATCAGGTCCTGGGAGGAGGGGCTGCTTACCCACTTCACTCACTAGTAGTGTAATGGTAGGATTCTTGACTGTGCAATGAAACTGTCAGAAAAACAAATTTCTTAATGACCTAAAACCACAAAATGCATGTCACCACCACAGCCTGTCTCATTTCTTTTTGCACATGCGTACACACTCAAGGTTGTGAGCGTTAAGAACAATGGAAATTATTTTTAACACTCTCAGTAATGTTGACAGGTAGCTGTGTTATTTTGGGGCATATGTACGAAGGACTTGCGGTGCTTTTATAGACATTAATGAGACAAAAAAAAGGTGCCACACCAGAGGTTTGCACTGGTAAAATGAGAGAGTCCCTACATCCCAGGCATCCCTAAAATTTGGGATTGAGGGAGATTGGAGACAGAAGCATGCAGAAGTGATTGGCAATTTTTTTATTTGAGTTTTTCACCCTAGTTTTTTCTGTCCCAAAATAAGTCCAATTTAAAGTGATAGTTTACCCAAATTACCTAATTCTATAATAATTGCTAATGGGCAGTGGTTTCCATAAACTAGCCTGCTGCTGCTATGCTGCAGTTAATAATGGATAACTCCAATTCCACTATTAGCTATTAACTATTAACTATTTGCCAGCAGCCATACCTCCATGCGCTCTGCTCCTGCTGAATGGCTGAAGCTAAGCAGGTGTGGGCTTGGTTAGTACTTGGATGGGAGACCACCAGGGAATACTGAGTTGCTTCTGGAAGTGGTGTTGGTGGGCTAGCAGGGGGCAATCTTCCCTCTGGTCAAATAAACCCCAATGAGCAAGAGGAAACGAGAGTTGGTGCCCTGGGAGATCATGGACAGGGCTTCAGATTTGGAGATTAGGGACACTAGATGGTTTTGAAAACCCTTCTACATGTAGTGTCCTTTTGTCTTTTTCCTTTATTAACTTTAGTGCGTACGCACATTATCTGGTGTTTTCATTTACTATTACAATTATTCCGCATCTCTGTTACATTCATGCTGACTAGGAGGTATGAATGTAACATCGGACTGCGTGTACATAATCCGACTGGATTACTTTATGGATGTAATTGAAACGCCTATTGACGACTGACTTGTCCGAGCTGTTTGAATTAAAATTTCATAGTACGGGGCTGAATATGTAATCGTAAATGCACAAAACCCAAAAACTTTGACATTTATAGAAAATCTCTCCTACATTAGCTGCGATTTCCTTCCATAAAGTTTTTCTCCTCGGTGGAACAACATAAATACCGGGAACTCGCTGAGGCTATGCTCATTTACATAACCAGTCTTAGTAAATACCGCGCTAAATTGAGAACATGCGGCGACGCGGAATTTTTCAGCCCTGACGGTAATATGCGGCATGCTTAGTAAATATGGCCTTTTGTCTCGTTCAATTTAGAAAGTAGTAAGTCTGGGATTCAGAAGTGTTCGAGTCCTGTTTTTCCCATTATTTATTTTTTATGGGTTTAAAGCTGCTCATGAAGCTTTGATTCGGTTCCTGCTGTGCAGAGCTGTTTCAACCCCAGGAGTGTGGGTCACTGTGGACTTCTTTTCCGAGCATCAACAAGAAGCAAAAACCGAACGTTCTTTAAAGTGTTTAAAGCCTGCGAGCGTTACTTTCATTTTGCAGTGTCTTATTTCAAACAAATAATCAGCGCTTCCGCGTTGTTAAGTGACTGAAAACCCTCTACGATTTTTCAGAAGTTGCAAACATCTTCTGCTCTGATGTGTGGATGAGATTCATTTTGTTTGTCCTTTGTTGTAATCTCTTAATTAGCCTGTTTAATTAGCTCTATCTTTGAGACATAGTGTGACAGTACATTGTTTCTGTCTGCTTTGTTTTTATCAGTTTTCTCCTTCACTTCTCTTCACTCAGTTTCTTCCTCTGTAGTATGTGACAGCGATTATTTTATATTTGATTCATTATTCATGTGTGAGTTAAGTGTTAATTTGGCAAACAGGCATTTACTTTGTTCTTCTGCATTGTCTATATTGTATTACCCAGAGCAACTTAGGACATAGGATGAGAGCATCTGCTAAATGAATGTGGTGTATAAACAGAAGGTTCCACTGCTTTGGACAAGGACGAAAATGTTTCACGGATATGAAAATTCCATGATTCAGATCTCACCAGTGCCAATTATGAGATAAGTGATGCGAGTCACGCAGGTAATGTATGCAATGTTGCAAAAATGCGTGCTCATGATTGACAACCCACCAAGCCAATTAATTTCATAATGAACTCTTAGTCCTTGTCAATTGTGAAATTTCAAATCTAGAATGTATCGTCACTCCCTCCCCCCCCAAAAAAATTGAATCAACATGAATGTGACAGCTGTTGCTTGTAATCTCTGAAATATGGAAATCTAAGTAGCTACACGCATCCCTGTTTTGAAAACTGCAGTGAAGAATACTGAGTTTGTATTTCAGTTTGTACTTGATTGAATGGGGAACAGCCACAATTGTCCACTGTGAGGAAAAGACTAGGTTCACAGTCATCCCCTGCCTACGCCTTGCTATATTTAAATGGCCTGCCTATTTATTCTGTCTAACTGTTCACCTTCATGGCTGATGCTTATGTACTGAGATAAGTTGAGAACTTCTGAGGTCATGCAAAAAATAAAACTGGGCATTAAATAACATTTGGCTCGGATTGACTGCTCTTTGAGTACAGAGAGATCCGTGTCTAACAACCCCAATCAACAGAGGCATGTACTGTACTGTGTAACTTTGTTGCATTGGCTTGCCAACTGAGCGTCCTTACAGTACTCAGGAAATCAGCTGACCCGTCACCCCAGGCCCATTTCCCGCGGACTTCAGGCTGGCTGCTGTCGTAAAGGTGCGCGTGCTGACCCCTCCTCAGCGGGGATCGCATCGTTATTGGCCCGCTGAACTGCGCTGACCGCACGCAGCTGGCCTCGCTTCACATTCAGAGCCCCGCATTCATAAAAACGTCTCAAGTAATTAAGACGTCTCGAGCGCTGATCTGGGGTCAGTTTTGCGGTTTAGTTGGTAATGGATAAGGTAAGGATATGGGCGTGGGAACCCTGATCCTAGGCCGGCCGCTCCTACTCGTGAGACATTGTTTATAAAGGTCGTGTGCGATGCTGACATTGTAGCATCACACACGCTAGTTAATGCAGTCACTGCCGCCTGGGTGAACACATATAGTGTTACGTTTAACAGATCCCATAATTTCCAGAATTTCCACTATGCAAAGAAAATATTCAAATTTTATAGAAATGTTGATTGCATTTTTTACTGTTGCATAAATATGTTTTCAGTCGCTCAGAGACAAGCATATCGATGCAGTATAAAGTTTGTTGTGATACGCGGGCACAGTCAGGATTCGATGCTCACTGAAACACTTGGCAGGAGGACATACTCCCTCCTGAGTCATTTTCTGGGCTTTAAATGGAGGATGTGGTCCTTTATTTCAGCATTGGAATCATGCATGAAGATATAAGCGCACATAATGAACAGGCCACTCAAACCATCCGGACTCATAATTTACTTACAGACTGAAGGATGCCCAGTGACTGTTGTAATGCAATAGTGATGAGACACCTTTCAGAATACCTGTAGATTTTGGGAGGCCGTTCGCCTGTTGCTTGGACTTCCCTGGCCATACTGGTATTACACGTTTGTGTGAAGTGTCTTTAATGCTCGTGTGGTGTTGGAATCAGCCCTGGGTGAAAGCTATGTAGGTACAATGCTATTGCAATGGACCTACATTCTATACAGCTCTAAGAACAGGATTAACTTTTAATAAGCCCAGGAATGCTGGCTTGAGCAACCTACATATATTTCACATAGAGATCAGACAAAGATGAGCGCATGTAAATCACAGCAGTTCCTATTAGCCAGGCTGCTTGTTGACTTTATTGTGCTGGGAGTTTTTTCATAAACAGTGGGTAGCTGGTGTTCTGGGTGACTCATGGTTTGGTACGGAATCCAGACCGCATCCTCTGTGGCCGTCAGCCCCCCCACGGCGGGGAAAAAAGATGAATTTAGCGAAGCCCTCAGGGGGGAGAGACTTCTGTTGGTGGGATTGACTCGTCTCAGTGCGCACCAGCTCCCCCTGCTGGTTAATGGGACTCCCGCAGCCTGCCTGCAAAAAGTGCACAGGAAGTATCCTCCTCTGACTCAGGGTTTAACTGGAATTTGAGTAAGAAGAAGCAGCGATTTGACATTGCATGTTTCAGTGGAGAGCGTGTGCTTGTCTGCTCTCTCTCCCTCTCACTGATGAGCAAGAAGACGCACAAAGTCAGTCAAAATGTAGAGAAGATAGGGGTAGAATTAACAGTAGTTAACTGCAGTTTGCTAATTTTGGGAGAGGTTGCGGTCCCCCAGGTGCTACCGAATGGCCTAATATATTACTATATTATTATATAGTACTATATTACCTGTATTTGTCTGACTGGTAGGAATTTTCAATAAGTTCATGTGTGGTGATCCGCAGTGTAATTTTAAGTAGTAAGATTAGTTTAGAGGTTTGACTGCATCTCAAACAGTGTGGTACAGTGTTGTATGTACATGGTGCGCTTGCCTAACCTACCAGAAACCTGAAGTATTTGACTTTTGACAAATTAGAAATGGATGTTGAATAATCATATCCATAAATCTGGTTTTTCCTATGTATCTACCTGTCTTTTAACATGTTTGCTGTGTTCTCTCTCCGTGCAGACATGCCCATATTTGGACAGTGCCCAGCGCAAGACGACTTCTACCTGGTGATGTGCAGTTGCTGCAGTCAGGTGGTCAAACCACAGGCCTTTCAAGCACATTACGGTAAGCCAGAAGGAACATTTCTAATTTGCCCCAGCGCTGGCTAGCTCTTGTCCACCTTATTTTTTTTTTTGGCAGAAACTAGGGTGCAGCCATGTTTATTGAATCAGCAGGATCATTTCTGGTTCTGCGCAGTTGCCAGTGGGAACGTGTTTTCTGTTAAACCAGACTGCTCACCACTAAGATTACTTGCTATTGCCCAAAAAGCAATGCATTCACAATGGGAATAGCTGAAGCTCAAACCAGTTATGCAAGATATTAGACAATGACACAAGCGGGTAAGATAATAATGATACTACAGGAGCCCTCATTGGCTGGATGCAGATGTTGTTCAGTGCATAACAAACCCTTATGCCATGCCATGGCAAGGTGAAGCTTCTTTTGGGTAAGAGCTGTTGGAAACTGTGCCGTGAGCTGAAAGGGGATTGGATGTTTGACTGGTGGTTCTCTCCCTTCACGGGGCGTAACTTGTACACATCAGCCCAGCTTCTCAAATCTGGCTGTAACATACCATATGGATAGGTAGTTCGCTAGCTGGATAGGTGTAGGTGGTGACGCTTATGTCTCTTAGCACTGCGTTGGCGCTTTTGAGGTTTTGCATAATTGCGCCATTGTTGCAGGGGCAGTAGGGAATATAATTAGAAATGTCCTTTTAGATTATTTCTGACTGCTGCCCACATTATACTCCCAGTCCTGAATCCCAAAGCTCCTCCAGACTGGCTGCTGGTAGATAATGTGGTGGTTAACAGCACAGGGCAGTGATAACCTGTACCTGTCCATAGGCCAATAGTGTGAATAATAATGCAAATGATCATTATTATTCTTATCTTTCATTATTATTCACAATCAAAATAACTTGTAAAACGTTGTTAATCTATACATACAAAAATGATGATGATGATGATGATGATTATTATTGTATATTTTTATTATTATAAATTTTTTAGGAGTAGTAGTAATTGAACAGTAGTATTAAAAAGCATTCAATTTTTTAAAATTATTTGAGTATCATACATATGTTCTGAATGAAGTTACTTGTGTTTTGGATGGGTGTTTGTCATTATTAGCATGTGACTTCTCCTATAAACTGAGTCGATACATTCCGCCCGGTCTTGACTCACGAATCGCAGTGATGGCGACACATAATCCTCTTCTGGCGGAGACGGACGAACCTTGTTTATATTTCCGACGCAAACAGAAACGCAATACGCACACGGGCAACGGCTCTCGTATGGATTGTGTTTGGCAATAGAAAGCTGTGGCCCGTGCATGTGATGTGCGTTACGGGACAGGAATGCGCTCCAGACACACGCCAGCAGGCAGGGGAGCGCCGGCACGGCCTTTGTCCCACATACCCGAGGGGAACGGCCGAATCGGAGCCGGGGGCCCGGGGGGAGTTCCGCGCCGTGGAGCTCGGCTGAGGGTCGTTCCGTACCGTGACCTGCGAGCGTCCCGCCCCGGCGCGACACCCCTGCGTCTCCCGGGTGCTCTGCGGGATGTGGCGGGCGTGTGTGGTCTGATGAGCTTTCAACAGAGCCGGCTCTTTAGCCGCCCAATAGGCTAGCTCCAAGGTTTTGGGTTTGGCGCGAGCTGATGCTGGTGGCCAATGAAGGGTCTGGCACGAGCTGCGGAGGGTCTGTTGGAGGAGGCTGGGAGGCCAGCAGGGAGGGAGTTGCAGCGGTCCGGGTGGGAGATGATCAGTGGCAGGACTAAGAGCTGGGTTGAGTAGGTGGGTGTGGAAGGGGCGGATTGCCTCAATGTTGTACTGTAAGAATCTGCATGGCCAACAAATTGCCATAATGTTCTCAGAGAGGCCAAATGTGTTGACCAGCAGGGTTGTTGCAGCATCACGGTTTCACCACGGTAGGTCACAGTGAATGATCTGTCGGTTGCTGCACCATTGACATTTTTAGACAAGCATTTAACCGTCCAGGCCCATGGCGCAGCTCACTTCCACAGACGCATTTTAGCTGGCACCACCTGCGCATGCGTCCCACAAAACGTTCCTCAAAGGTCGTTCGTGAATGAGTGAGTGACCGACCACAACTTGCCATGCATAGCCCACGGCGGCAGTTTCTGCCCGCCCTGGGAAAAAACGATTAAAATACACCTCCATGGGTATATATGCTATACTTTTTTCCTGCTTCCATAACAGGTGGTCTTTTCATAAGAAGTAATCATCGCAGCCCTGTATGTGTTATCTGACAGGGTTGCCACTATAAATATAATAATTTTTCTTTCAGTTTTCACCACCCTCTTGTGTTCTTTGTAAATGTATTGTACTGTGATACTGTAAAACCGTGATATTTTTGGACACGCTGTGACACCCCTATTTTCCAGTACCTCTTTATAATTCCTGGTGGATGAAGAGGGTGACGCTGTGGTGCCATGTGGGATGAAGGGATAGCTCCAGCCAGTGGGAGGACTTCGCTGGGAGGAGAATCTCAAATTTAGCCGAGATGAGCTCGATGATTTGTCATCCAGCTTCAGATGTCTTGTAGGCAAGCTGAGAGGAACATATCGGGAGGGGGGGGGAGTGTAGTGTGTCATCAGCGTAGGAATGATAAGACGGGACATGGCAGGTGATGACATCCAAGTGCTAACAGAGCCCAGGCCTGCTCAGCTGCAGCAGCGTGACATCAGAAAAGTACAAGGCAGAATGACACATCAGACACATCGTGCAGAAGCTCAAATGTGACGGCTGGAAGTGTCCTTGGATCCGTCTGCCTGCTTTCTGATTGGCTGGGTTTGTAGCGGTGGATGCTAACAGGTTTCGGAGATTTCTGCAGAAATGAGGAACACTGTTTACAGTCAGAGCAGAATCTGTCCTAAAGGCTTAAACCTTAAATCATTACTGGAGGCAGTCCCTGGGCACCAGTGGGCACATACCCTGGCACTGCCCTCTCAATGTGTGGTTTTGATAGTAAGCTGTGTAGACTCCTACTGGGTCGCTGTGTGAACGCTTCTTTATTTAGGGATGGATGATGCCCACGTCCCATCAGTAGCTTGTGCTGTACGTTTACCAAGTCAAAGCTAATTTCTTACTCTACTGTATAAAGTGTGTTGAGGGAAGTAGCACTGAGGTGCACTGAGACTTTGTGCATTTAGCATTAAGGCCTTGTGTTTGTAATGTTTTTCTGTGCGAGGACTGGTCGAGGACTGCTCATGTTTTTTATTTGAGCTGTATCCATTTGGTTTAAGTTATCCTATTACTGCCTCATGTTCCTTCAGGAGCTTTCATGTAGTCCCCTGTTACTGAAACCATGGCACTTGAGGTCGTAGTACTGCTGGATTTCCACCATCCCTTTACCTGGGAGTCAGGTGTGAATACCTGTGGCCAATCAAATGCACTAATTGTTCAGTTGATTACCAGGGGGAAAAGTAAACCAGGGCCGGATTTGGATTTGAGGTCCAGATTTGAGTAGCCATGGTGTAGACCATTTCAAACCACTGTCTGTCAGTAGGGAACTCAGTCAAACAGGACTGCAGGTGAGTGACGGTTCCTTCTTGGAACATATGATTGTTTTGTTAAAGTTTTGAATATAAATTTTGCGTCCCCTTTGTAGTGTGTCTGACTGGTTCCCGAATATGTAAATATAATTAGGGTGTGGTAACACCCATTACCATGAATCTTGACAGAATAATATGCTGAAATCAACAGTATTAATGTATTGCATTGTACATATCTGGCATAACCAACAGCATGGCCTAAAAGTGAAGCAGTTGAAGTGGAGCTTATGATTTTTACATTGTTAGGCATGCGTGTATTACTCATTAATATTAATTTGCATGACGCTACAGAAGGTTTTTCTTCCAGTTGGATTGCTGTATTATTTATAATATGATCTATGTTTATGGGGATCAGTGTAGTTTCGCCGTTCGTACCATTGGCTCCTTGTCCTTCTCTATAGGCAAGCACAGGCATTCAGAGCAGTGCGTTTTATTGTTCTGTTTCATTGGTCCTTCGGGATTAGAATGTTGGCTTATTGAAAGAGCGTCAGGGCGAATCACCCATTAAAGCAGAGTTAGGAGGATATTTGAGTGCTTACTGAACTCTCGTGTGTATTACCGGTTCTGGATATCGGGTTATATTTTTGCCGTTGAATTGGCATTGCACACAGGCCTGCAAATGCTGAAAAATAATCTCTCAGGTTTTCATATCCCAAATGAGCCTCAGACTATCGTTAATGTCGGAAAGGAGTTTGGCCCAACTCCACGAAAGAACGTTTCCAACGACTGGCGACGCAGCCGGATCGCCCCGGACGGTTCTGGGACGTTGTTTCCCGTGGGAAGAGTTTGGCCTGCGCACGTGCGCGCTCGGCGGGAAACGGGAGGTCGTCCGGCCGGTAAAACGCTCTTCCCACCCGCCGTTACGTTCCCTCGGGCGGTCATTACCGACGGTTCCCCCAGGACGAGCGCCGCCCGCCGCACGGCAGCGTCCGGCAGGGCCCTGCAACGCTGCCATTTTAGAAAATTGACGTGCGCTAACCGGAGAGATCATTTAGGCGCACCTCAGCTAATTGGGATGCATAGTGTGCTCCTGAATTTTTCAACTGAGGTACGCGTGTGCTTCTTGGAGAAAAAAATGTTAGCGTGGAGCCCCCCGTCCAAGATGCTGAAATGGGTTTAATTCTGCAGTGTATTTAAGTAGCATTTCGGTCTTCATCCCTGTGAATATGATTTCAAGGGCACCAAGCTGCTGTATAAAAAAGCGAGGAGCGGTTGATCTATAATTGGAGCTGGAGATTTCTGCAGATGAGGCCCAGAGGGCCGTCTGGGGCTCCTGTGAGTCTGGCGTCTCAGACTTGGAACAGCACGTACAGTCAAACACTTCCTTGTTGTCTTTTTAATTTTTATATCCCTTTGACGATGATGTCACATATATACGCATGTGTCGGCATAAGCGTGATTGCAGTGCGGTGGGACGGGGACCTTTTTCCTGAAGGACTAATGACGCCGAAGGGTGATATGCAAATTATTCACAAAATGTTTCTGTTTTATACAGTACCAGGAGCGTGCACGTGGGGGGATCTTGGCTCCTGTGTTGGTTCTCTGGCATACCAGGTCCTCTGGTGACACCTACTGTCCTGTCCGAGGATTACAAGCTGCTACAGTTGTTGCAGTTGAAACCTTTGCTTTCTGTCATATCGCCTGCTGTAAGATGCTTACACGTTTATATTAGAATCTCTGGTATTGTTTGCTCACCTGTATAGAGAGCTGATGGATGTTCTACCAGGTGTATATGATTTAATAATTCAAATTCAATTCATGAGTGTAAAAAAAAAAGAAAAAGTTATCCTGAATGCGATCTGTGGCTTGTATGAATATCAACACATTCTTTGAAAAGGCGTTGCTCTAAAAAAAACCTCAATAATAATATTGTTATGTGCATTAATGAGTTTTTTGCATGTTGGAGGCTGTGGAAATGAGGTCCAGACAGCAAAACTATCCAAATCAGCTCTCCAGTGGGCAGTTTAGATATATATATATAAATGTGTAAATAAATAAATAAATAGTCAATGCACAAAAAAATATCCATTTCAGGAAAAAAATTCATATTACAGACTGTGACATCATTGATTAAAGAACAGAACAGGATTTTGTCAGACTTCCTCCCGGCGCGTACCTTCACAGCTCTAATTAATGGGCTAGCAACACCGACATGCCAAGCTTCCCTGCGTGTGATTGGCCCGCCCACAGAGCCCATGAGTGTGCTGTCATGTTTCTCTCTCTCTCTCTCTCTCTTTGCTTTTCTCCAATTTTCAAGAGGGCTGTATTTTGCCAACAAAAAACAATATTCTAACAAGTTTTAATTGTTTGTTCCCCTTTTTTCTCAACTTCGATGTTCACCAAATATTTCTCTGTGCAGGAAAATCCTGTGTATGCCTGCGTGTGTGCGCGCATGAATGTATGCATGCGTGTATGTGTGTGCGTGCGTGCGTGCGTGCGTGTGGTGTCCTTCAGTTTTCTCTCTACATCTCTCTTTCCTTTCTGTATTCCTCAAGCAGCTCATTCGCTATAAAGCTTCTCCCTGTGCTTCTCCCCTGTTGCGCTTAAAGCAGCCCTCTTCCTCTCTTCTGACCTTCATGTTAATAGCTACAAATTATATTAAATAAACGTATGTATGATTACATGCAATGATGTAAGATTCTCAATGAAATTACATTATCTACAGCTAACTGGATTATGTCCATTACCATAACTACTTTATATATTTCCGTAACAACCTCTTATATGACATGGGAATGAGTGATAAGCATTACGGTAATGATGACCTTGGCCTTAGCTAGCATAAATTGGTGGATGCAATGATGCCTCATTTGAAATCTTATCATTTTGGTTATATAACACTATCTTCTTTGTAAGTTATCAAAATAATGACTTTTAAAACATTTTTTAAAAAATCAAAGGTGTAAACTTGGCTGCAACCTCTTTTTTTCTGATTGTGTCTCTTCTCTCTGTCTGTCTTCTCTAATGCCACGGATGCCTCTCGTCCATTTGCACGGTCTTTGTGCTGTAAGGATTTTGTCCAAAGCGTGTAAAACCCTTTGCTCAGAATGTTGTTTCAGGAGTGGTGCTCGTATGGATTTAGAGTGAGTTTTTTTAATGTTGTTCTCGTACAGTCAGGTAACAGAAAACTTTGAATTTGCTCTTCTTGCTCAAAAGTCAGTGGCCGGTAGAAGTCTGTTTTCATAGTAAAAAACGGGGAATGGAATTGGAATTGGATCCCATATAAATCTGCAGTGACCCGCCTCCCCTGGTGTGGCCTTTTGTTTAGATTCAAGATTGTCCAACTGGGGACCCACTGTTTATGGTTGTTTTTGCTCTCCCCACTTTCCTTGACCAGAGAGAAGACACGGCTCGTCCAGCAAGCACCCGTCGGCCGCGTTCCCCGTGCCCACGTTGGTGTCCCGCCGCAACGGCTCTGCCCCCAACGCCAAAATCCTCAAAACGGCCAAAGAGAAGCTGCCCGCACACCTCAGGGTGCTCCACCACAAACTGTAAGTGACCCACCCTCCCCTCCACCTCCACCACCAACCCGCTGGCCTGGACTGGAGTAGTGACCCATGGGAAAACCCAGGAATGTGATTTCTTTACTGATTGGAAGTGTTACTTGCATTACTGCAGCCTTCTGTTTTTACAGACTGCTGTCATCGTGCAGCCATAACGCTTTTCTGTAAGTTTTCTTTTTCAGTGGCCTGTCATCATTGACTTTTTAAAAAACTGTTTGTTCTGATCCTTTTTCAAATGAGACTTGGTTCATTTTCCCCACACTGTATTCTTTACCAACTGTGATGGCGGAAATGAGTTTTGATATCGCTAAGGCGCTAGCACATGGACCTTCAATGTTCATACACTTTCAGTCCATGAGGTTCTGCTATGTTAGATGTGAGGGGCTTCTCCTGTGGATGGCCAGAGAGGGGATCCTCTTGGGGGCGATTCGATTGATATCTGGGCTCCCTCCCCAGCCTATCTCCGGCGGTGAAAGTGGAGAAGATCCCTCTGAAGGCGTCGGACGGCCACGCCCCCTCGGCCTCGATCGCCGTGAGCTCGTCGCTGAGGCCCAGCCTTAACTGCCCCTCCATACCAAAGGCCCCCCTCCTGCCCCCTGGGCACATCCCCAACGGGAAAACCCTCCACTCCTCTCTGGAGAAGAAACAGGACAACGGCTCCGGCAGCAGGAGGCACCTGCACAAGAAACTGTCCGGTGAGCCGGCCTCTCGCTGTCTGCTGTTCTCACCCCTCCCCAGCCTCCATCAAACTCAAGCTTAAACTCAAACTCAAACTCAAATGTGCTTTAAATGTGCACCAATGCAATGTTTAAAATAAACATTTAATAGGTGAAGTATATCTGGCTGAGGTAGCAGATATCAGCTCTGAGAACCCCAAACCCCTTTAATTTAATGCCTGTTTGGGTTTGTAGTTCAGCGCCCTCGATGTACTTGTTCTGGTTTGTTAGTTTTTCGTTTTTCTTGCTTCAGGTCCCTGTCTGTATTTCTGACAGGCTATCGGCTTGAAGGCTTCTGTCTTTGAATTAAATGCACTGTTATATGTAAAACAAGCAGCAATTGGAAATGATTTCACAGTGTCCTATTTTGCATGCAGCTGCCTATGTATGCACTGTTACTTATATTCCTCACCTCCTTTAAGCTGCTAAAGTCTGATCAGGTTCGCACTCACTTGTGAGAAGAGTCTTCCAATCTCCCAGGGATGTGCCAGTAGTTCATTACTTAGTATATCTGTTAGGACGAACTGAAATGAATCTATAAATGTGGTAATTCAAAATATTTCCCACAAAGAAATTGCGCATTCGTAACAATGGTTTAGTGTTACTGATTCATTTTTACAAATATGTTTATTAATTTTATATTTATTTTTCACAAGCTAAGTAAATGCAATTGAATCGTTATGTGAATCTGAGTGTTTCCTTTGCAACAGAGCGCGAATTCAATGCAGATTTCCACTGTGGAGTGTTGGACCTGACTACACGGAAGCCATGCACAAGATCACTGACATGCAAGGTGGGTGAAGTGGCCTCCTTCATACTCTGTGTGTTTATGCTCAGTCTGTAAGGTGTGTGGTTGGATCCAGGTTTATTTTTGAGTGTGATTGATACCAAATATTTTTTATACTAAAACTGGAGTGTGATTCTATTTAAGAGTGAAAATTCTTCATTTACCCCTGAATAAGCAGACAGAAGTGACCCAGATGTGGGGAACCCCATTCTCGAGACATTTTTGTCTAAAAACTCTGCTGCTAGGCTTTTAACAAAAACCAAGAGGTATGACCATATCTAGGGCCTCATATTTTCTGGAAATCGGGATGGAATCACAGAGTCAGGGTTAAAAGCTAAAAGAACTTACACATAAACGCGGAATGCTTGGAATTGTGAGGTTTTTTGGTAAATGATTTCGCAAATAGCATTTTGTGCTGTTTGAGCAATGGGGATACCGTCTGCGTATGCCTGAGCGTGAATGAACATGCCTGTGCATCGTCATCCTCGGACGCAAAACAGACGTTTGCAAGAGGAGTTTGTAGCGGCACGTGCTACAATCCAACATCCCACTGGAGAAGATGAAGCTGCTGCTCCCTTTCCTCCTGGATGGAATAAACTTGATATTGCGATACTGATGGGGACTGTTTCCTCCACAGACGCATTCCTTAACCCAGCGGAGGGCGGTCCTGGGCCGGAGGAAACGCTTCGACGCGCTGTTGGCGGATCACAAGGGCCGAGCGAGGGAGAAGGAGCTGCAGTGCAGCGCGGCAGACCCCTCTCGGCAGACCCCGCCTCTCAGGGACGCTAACCCCGCCCCCTGCCCCTCCCCCGTCTCCCACGGCAACAGCACCGCCGACGCCAAGCCTTCTGCGCCGAGCAAACCCAGACCTCACAATCCAAGTCTTCCACGGTGAGTGTTCCCCGCTGCGTGCTAATGTTCCTCGCTACCTGCTAGTCTTCCTCAACTCCACGCAAGTCTTCTTCACCAAGCTCTAATCTTCCTCACTGCCCCCTGGTCTTTCTTCCTACATACTAGACTTTGTCACTGCACACTAATCTTTCAGTGACTTCCCCTTTTCGTCTTCACTGTGTGCTAGCTGTGCCTGAGTCTTCCTCGCTATGTCGGCTCTGCATTGAGTGTTTCACGTTAGGTAGGTTGAGTAGGTTTGGACTGACTGTACAGTTCTTCTTCAGTTGCCTCTTTCCTATTTCTGCCATTAACCTCAGGAACCTCAGGCAGTACTCCAAGTGCATGTATTCGAAATATATGTTACATATATGTATTTCATGTAATGGGTCAGGCCACTAATTTATCATGTGACCCACAGAGACTTAAACTTGTATTTCAGTCGTTCTCCTCCAGGGGTTCTTGCAGGCATCTGAATGGTACACTCAAATTAGTTATACAATTGTGGCTAATTGTGATGTTTTACAATTAGTTGACTTAATAGAGGGAGGGCAAAAGGCCGGGAGGTGAACAGGGATGGAATGGCAAATGTGCAAACTAGTAAAAGCATGTCTTTGAGCAAACAAGTGTAATCATGTCTGTCTTTCACTATGCCAAGTCACTAAAAGAATATAAAGATTGACCAACAATTAGAAATTAATACATTAATTAATCATGTCATTCAGCATTCAGTACTTAAGTGCACGTATTCCTTTGGGAATTAATTAATGGTGGGGCAGTGTCAACAACTACATTGCTTTGACAGTATGCGCTTATGCATCAAATCAAAATTAAAGAACTGATCGAAGCGACTGACAGAATACCTGACTCAACAGATAGGGCAGAGAGTCATGTTTTGCATATTTTAACTGTGGGAAATTTGTCACAGCTGAGCTGAAAGTTTTATCGCCGATACACGGTTTCTTACTGTCGCAGTTTTTTTTATAATGTGTTATTAAAAATAAAAAAAATTGCCACGTTTCAGTCCGCCAGCTCACAAACTCCTTAGGCTGTGAGGATCCCAAGCAAACGTGTGCAACGTGATAATTGAGTGCACGTGGTAATCCTCTCACTAGACTCAATTGCAAATCTCCACAGAAAGTGTTGGTTGTAAGGGGAATTACAAATTATATTCACTAGAAAAGGGCACTGCAGTGTCCCTGCACGAATTCTGGGAAACGGCTGAGGAGATTTTTCCGGATCTTTCTCAAAAGGCAAAATGATGCTTTCCATTGTAACTGCTGATGCAGAATGATACGTCTCTTCATATGGATGTGTTTTACCAAGCATGGCAACAAAAGAGAATCTTAAGCACCTGACCATTATCAAATTGAATTGCAGTTTACAATATATAGTTTTTTTTTTTTGCTTAAGATAAATGACATTCTCCACTTTCATTTAACATATTTTTTTTAATTCCTCTGATCTAAACTACTTTATTATTAAGTAATAGTATTACTATCAGAACATTAAGTGATACTGCTTATTGAACTATTTCTGTGCTTGCTAAATGGTTCAGTAAACAGTATTTTTAAGTAGCAATACTGTTTCTTGAACAATTTCTGTGCAGTTTTTATGGTTACATAAATATTCTCATTTTTAATGTGAGAATTTACCACAGCTTTAAACAAAAAGTAACATCCCTCTACAACGATTTCAGAATATTGCCACATGTCAAGGGTTGTAAAATGAATTGCACTGAATTTACCATCTGAATGCTGCTTGTAAAGATTACTGTAATATTCTGTGCCTAATTAGTGGTAATTAGTTTATCAGTGTAGATGATTGAAGTGGTGCCGTCAGTCAAATCTCTTGACACATGGTCTGACAGAAAGGCTGTCGAGCTCAGGTCTGTGGAGGACTGCAATACTGGACTTCTGAGAAAACAAGAACAGGCAAACTGGGGCTTTAGTAATCAGGTTATTCCGCCCATTTTGAATGTGGATTTTAGATGCATTTATCTGGCAGGTATCTTGAAATTTGTAAAAAAAAAAAAAAAAAAAAAAAAAGAAGCATTTTCGTGTGTGTTTTTTCATTCTTGGTTAGGCTGTGTGTCGCACCAATCATTCCTCGGCTTGGCTATCGTAATATGTTGTGTATGGAAACCAAAACGGCGCTTTGTTTAACAATCCTTTGAATCGCAGAC
This sequence comes from Anguilla anguilla, assembly GCF_013347855.1. Taxonomy (NCBI): domain Eukaryota; kingdom Metazoa; phylum Chordata; class Actinopteri; order Anguilliformes; family Anguillidae; genus Anguilla; species Anguilla anguilla. The sequence continues at coordinate 31,573,360 of NC_049211.1, forward strand.
CGAACAGCTATCCCGCACACCTAGGGGGGAACAGTCACACCCAGGAGGACCCCGCCCCGCTCCAGGAGTCTTCCCTCCAATCCGCACCCACCCCGGACGGGACGTCCCGTCTGTCCAGCGACGAGGGGGAGAATGAGGAGAGGGAGGAGGACTGCCACTATTCGGGCTACCACCCTCGGCCTGCTGCTGTAAGTCTGTCACTTGCTCTTTCCTGAGTGTAATAGGAATTCATTAATATAATAGGAACGTTTTAGTGAATTTTGGAGGTCCTCGCAGGACCCTTATTAGCTTGATTTGGAGCTGCAATCATGCACTTGATCATGACGTTTGGTGAAGGATGTGATTATAGCGGCCAAATCAACCCTGTAGTACTCTCATGTCAATCTGCTGAAGCTAATCAAGAGTGGGCTTGGGTTGTCAGCAGTCATGGTTTAATCTAAGTGGGCCTATGATTTGGTAGTACGGTCAGCAGTCGTCTGGTTGAAGCTAAGCGGTGCTGGGATTGGTTAGTGCTGTGAGCAGTCATGTGGCTGAGGCTAAACAGGACTAGGATTGGTTAGTTCTGTCAGCAGTCATATGGCTGAAGCTAAGTAGGACTAGGATTGGTTAGTTCTGTTGGCTGAAGCTAAACAGGACTGGATTGGTTAGTACTGTCAGCAGTCATGTGGCTGGAAGTAAGCACTGCTAGGATTAGTTAGTACTTGGATGAGAGACCTCCTGGGAAATTATGTTGATTCTGGTACACGCTGATTTTTCTTTACGATTACTTGAGTACTCAAGCATTTTCTCCAGCTTTACACAGAACACCAGGACAGAAATAAGTGAATAAGCACCTGACAACTGTTTTTTCCAATTATTAACGGCCTTTAATAGACTGATATACTACAGATATTGTTTCATAAACATTCTATTTAGCTATTCCGGGAAACAAAGACATAAAGATAGACAAAGATTTAAGGTTGAAAAATAAGGGCCTATGAGATTATAGCCTATATGTTAGCCAGCATGTTACTTTGACTCTCTGGGATTGCCTCTCATTCCCTGCAGTCTAAGTGAAGGGCCTTTAAACTGTAACTTATCTGTTGAGAATGAATCAGTGGAGTTTATAGTACTCACAGGAAGTGCACTAATTGGGAACCTTTGTGTTAGTGTGGCCCGTGCGATGTGACTGTTTCCTGTTTTCAGTTCTGCACCTTCGGGAGCCGTCAGTTTGGGAGAAGCTGCTACATGTTCAGCCGACGATGGGATCGGGTTCGACACACCCTCAGCGCCATGGTAGAGAAGCACATCAGCTCTCAGATGTGGAAGTGAGTCCCCAGACATGAAGCATACTCCCATTCATCCAGACTGAATCTGCTGACATCACTTCCTGTGCGAATGTAGACGTGGAAAGGATATTACATATTAATGCATAACAAATTTAGCTTTTTAACAGTTGTAAACATTTAGCAATTCATTTTGCCATTGGATATTTGTTGGATACATATTTATCTCTCAAACTAATTTTTTACTCTGAATTCGTATTGTAAAATTGGAAATCAAAGACAGGTAGTACTGCTGTTTTGGTGCTGTAGTGGTTGAATTTATCTCTGAGATCAAGTAGATCTTGAAGAAAGAAATCTCATGTAGCACTTTGGCCTTCACTTGTGCTCGTTATCAGTGAAGGTAAGTTGTGACATTTTTTAGCCTTTGAGCACTATCACCATGGCAACAGAACGACTTCCTATTAGCAGGCAGAGATCGACTATTCAGAACAGAAGGCTGGCTTTTCTAAGTTAGCAGTATGATATGGTCACATCATTCATTTATAAGTTAATATTGTTATGATACATGCATACATATAGTTATGTAGTTGTTATAAGACTATGAAAATTATGATGGAGTTTTTCTGAAGCGTTTTAAATGGTTTTATTTTCCATAACTGTCCAAGACTGGGTAGTGTCACTGCCAGGTGCTTTGTCTTCTCCAGATTTTTCATGTCCGTATGAATCCTGCTGGTAGTTTTAAAGCGGTTATCCTTTCAGAGAGAGAATGTTGTCTGTGCTATCAGCTTCTTTTCCAGCTTTTTTTTTTGTTACTTTCCTTTCACATGCTGTGACAGATGGATCTAGCCAACCTGAATGGACACTTGAGTGGCACAGGTTTTCTGGGCCTTGAAATCCTGCCTATTGATTTGCTATTTCTGCTATTTCTAACAAGAAAATTGACGAGCCTCTCTTGAGTTCATTTGTCTCGGGTCTTGTAAGGGCAAAAATATTTTAAAAATAGATTCATATTCTAAAACTGAAAACCCACTGTGGTGAAATATGTACAGGACAGATGTTTCTGGCTCTGTAGGAATTAAGCAAGATGTGCCACACAATGCAGTTTTTTTCCCTTTGGAGGGCAGGCAGTAATCACTGTAAAGCTTGCCTAATTCCAAAAGTGTGAAAAGGATTACATTTCTTCTTGGTGACAGAGATCTCTAGCCAAATAGCATACACACCAGGGTGAGGCTGATTGGTTTGGGCTTTGCCATTCCCAAAGTCTTTTCATTCTCATTACTGTACTTTTAAAAATTTAAATCTACTCAAATGTACTACGTCAATTCAAACCGTTTCGAAGAAGGAACATCAGCAGTGAAAATTTCCCACTAAAAAAACAAAGCTAAAATAAAGAATCATCGATGAACTAGCAATGGAAAATTCAGCCTGTAAACACCAATACAATGAGTATTCTCATGAATAGCACAGCATTTGGGGAAATTCGTTGAATGTCTGTTTTCTACATCCTTTCCAAGAGGGGCACCCCTAATTCCTTTGGTAACAATTTCCACTACCTTTTTTGATTAAAAAAAAAATGCACTAGCTTCACTGGACTTGATGTCTAAATGCCTTAATATGCTGCAAAACAATCATTAATTTGTTCCATTTCTGGTGCTGCAGTGGTGGCTGGCAATGAAAAAAAATGAATAATATGAAACATGACTTTTCAAAACCTTTTATAGCTTTTTTTATTTTCCAGAACCCATTTAGGCCTGGAAATATCACTGTCAATTTCAGTGACTTTTTTTATATCTGTATGAACTTTGCTGGCTTGAGAGTGAAAAGCCTCAGACAGCACTGGCCTTTCATTAACAGCCAGCTTGTTTTCCAGGAAAATCCCGCCCGCTACGCAGAACTCCACGCACTCGATGCCCCACAGAACGAACGCAAACTCGCTGGCCCCACCCCACCCGAGCGCCAGCGGGGGTGGGTTCCTCCCACCCGCCCCCCAGCCGCTGCCTTCATCCCCCTACTCTCAGTCCCTGGACAGCCGGGCGGTGCTCTCGTACGGGACGACCCTGAGCGCGCGGCAGGACCGCCCCCCCTACAACAGCGCCCAGCCCCGCCCGGGCCCCTCCTGGACCCAGGTCCCTTCCCTGGCCTCCAGCAGGCCCCTGAAGACCAGGCCCAGCGCGAAGCCCTTCAGACCCAGGGAGCCGCCGCCCGCCAACTCTACCGCCAGCCTGGGCGTGGCCAAGAAGAGGAAGAGCAGCTCGCCCACGCACCCCACCGAATCCTCCTCATCATCCACCTCCTCCTCTTCCTTCGTTTCACCAGTGCCGAGGAAGAACTGCGCTCTGAACCCCAGGGGCCCGGGGAGCGCCCGCCCCCTCTCGCTCATGGCCCCACCCCCCCATGCCGGGGTCCACCATGGCCCGGGGCTTGGCTCCGCCCTCAGCCTCAGGCTCGACCAATCGGGGAGGGGCCCTCCGACGGGCAGTCCCGCGGAACCAATCAAGCGCATGAGCGTGGTGATGAACAGCAGCGACTCCACCCTCTCTCTGGGGCCCTTCGTGGCGCACGCGCCTGTGGACAGCCTCGAGGGGAAGAGGCACAAGGGGCCAGGGGCCCCGGGCCCCGGGAGGCCCCTCAAAATGGCCAAGCTCCCCACACTCAACAACGTCCATGGCAAGCACAGCCGAAGCATTCCAGGGTCACAGGGGCTTCCCAACAATGCCATTTTACAGCAGGTGGGCCTTCATACCCGTCGTAACAGCTGTGCTGATGAAACATGAAAAAGCATGACCGTGTAGTGTCATGTGGTCCTGAGACTAAGGAGTTGAATGAATGAATGAATGAATCATTGCATTTATATAGCTCTTTTTCCGAACGCTCAAAATGCTTTACAGTGATGAGTACGAACTCACCTCACCTATCACCAATGTGCAGCACCCACCTGGGTGATGCACAGCAGCCATTTTGCACCAGAACTCTCTCCACACATTAGCTAAGGTGGAGAGAGAAAGAACAGCCTCCAGCCAGGCCCCTGAAGATGTTAAAATTATTCAACACTCAAACACAACTAAAAATGTTTTGTTTAATTCACAAGGTTCTTACAGTACCTACTATAGGGGAATTTGGTATCAGTCTCTTGGTGACGGATTTACATTCTCATCAATCAGCAGTGCAAATGTTTAGTTGGCTGTCCGTCAGAAGTGAACCTGTGAGGAATGTCTACATGGAACACACAATATCAGACCCTACCAGCTTATAAATAATGTTCAGAAATTACATACTTTTCATCAAAAGGAAATTCTGTTTTCCGGTTTAGAAATTTGTGAAAAGTACATTTACCTTAATTAACACTTTTTAAATGGAAGAAAAAAGGGTCTTTAACCTCTGCTCTTCATTTCCTCCAGCCAAAGGCTCGTCCCTGACAGGGGGTTGTGTGGTTTCCCACAATTCCGGCCAAATGACCGCACTGGTTCTCCCTGCTACTCCAAACCAGAGGAGGCCTTGCCTTGCTGTCCCATGATCCTCAGGGGCAGAGACCTGTCGGGACAGAGTTGGTAACCGCGGAATTCCCCGAACAAAGCCATTCACGTCCACGGCCGGGCAGGTTGCCTTGACAACGGAGACACTACACGTGGGGTCGTCGTCGCCCTTGTCGCAGTAGACTGGATCGGCTGGCTGGTCTTCCTTTAGAAGGGGATTGTGTTGTGTGACCTTGCACAGAAGGTGTAACGGTACAGACTACGAGGCCAGGCAAATACACACGTGTGTGTGCGCACACACACACACACACACGCACAGACACACTATCACACTGGTGATGAAACACTACCTTCCTTGTAGCACGAACGCAGAATCACAGAATCTGTGTTTTAGCAGGTCAGGTTCTGCCGAGCTGAGATTTTAAAGAGGCTCAACCATCACTTGAACTCAAGCCTTAGAAAACTGGCTCAAACTAACACTGATAACAGCTAATTCCCCATTTTCTACTGGGTCTTACGGTTTAAGCATATTTTATTGCTTAACTTCAACTATGAATCTATGAGTGTCTGTTTGTCTAAGAACACCAAGCTGACTACAGCAGGTTTTTAGGTCAAGTTATGAAGTTTTAACTAGCACCTGTCTGAATTAACACCTGTTCAAAGGTTTTCTGAGACCTGTGGTGTTTTAAGGGATGTTGTGAGACGGATCTAGAGTGATTATATAAGGGCATATGTAGTAGGAGAAAATGAAAGCCATCAATGTAGAATTTTAGATTCCACATGAGTTTTATGCCTTTGATAGTGATGAGTTGCAGTGCTTATTCCATCAAACACACACACTCACTGTAACACACACATACTCACTCACTGACACACACAGGCACACACGCTCCCTCACCATAGCACGTGCACACAAACACACATACACACACACACACGCTGACACACGCACACTCTCACTCACCATAACACACACACAGCTCTGAAGACCAAACCAAACTTTTGAAATAATGAACATAGGACCACATTTGCTGTTTAATTATTTTCTGTTCTGAGAGAAGCCCTTTCTTGGCTTGTCTTTACAAACTCTGCCTAACGGTGAATGTCAGATCAAATAAATATGAATATAGGTACATTTAAACTAGCTAAAATTAATTGAAGGCCATTGATTTGCTATAGATTGTGTCATCTGGAAACCAACGCCACCCTTATCGACTACCAGATATATTACTGTGAATAGTATTGCCTAAACAAAACACTATTTTGTACACAGATTATGCAAGTTTGTTTAGCTTCTGTTCCTTGCAGCAGGTGATGTGTAATGACTGCTGTGGACAGGTCAGGAATACATGCATATGACCAGTTCAGCTATACCACATGTTTTTGCGATCCAATCAAAAGCTATTGCCAGTAATTAATCTCAGTTATTACAGTGCCCTCCAAGATACCTCTGTCATACCTTTGACAATGATGAGCAAAGAAGGCTGTAAAATAGAAAATACAAGTGATTTTATGCAAAATGAACATAGGGTAAGTAATATTATTTTAAAATAATACAATTCCTCAGAAAAAAAATATTGTGCCGAACAAATAATATCTTCTCCCTAAAAGATGTCACAATTATTCACGCCCTACTAATTATTTGAAATAAAATCCAACAAAAATAAATCTGCATTCATATGCTGCTTTTGACTGTTAACCAGAATTCTTAAGGAACTGTATTGTAGCCTCCTGTTTTCCTGGGGTATGAAAATGAGGTAACACATGTAAACCTCATGTGTCATCACCATGTGGAAAGAGGAACATCGTTCAGCAAGATAGCGAGTTTGAGCATACTTTAAAAATGACCAAAAAAAAGACCTTAAAAAACCACAAAAAGACACTTTTGCAATGGCCATGTCAGAAACCAGACTTGAATGCAATATAAAAAATTGTGGTTTTAATTGAAGAGGTCAGTCCATAGAGCACTGACTGATAGATCTGAAGGATCCTGAAATATTCTGTATGGAGGAATGGTCAAATACACCCCCCCCCAAATATGTTCACCAGTCTCATCAAATAAAATCCTGTAGAAGATGACTCATTAGGGACAGTCCACAATGTACTGAAAACAGGAGTGTGAATATTTCTGACAATTTATTGGAAATAAATTAATCATTTCAGAAGTGATAGTTTGGTTGTTAAAGTAGAATATATTTCAAATGTAAAAAAAAAAAGATAAATATATCTCAATACTTTGATAAATTATTTTATACTGGCTTTGCTTCTCATTCATCATTATCAATGGTGTGAATAATTTTGGAGGGCACTGTATTTGAGAATTAAATATGGGAAGAAATAGTGTGATATGAGAAAGGTGCGTGGATATGTGGATTTCTGAATTTCTGAACTCACAAGCAACAACTGAGAGATTCATGTAGATTCCATATTTTCCTATTTTATGACAGTCTGTGCTCAAAATGTCTCAGTCCACACTTGCCAAGTAATAATAAATAACTCTTATTGTCTCAGTGGGTCATCAATCACCTAAATAGATGTTTTAGCTTTCTTGTGCAGTCACTCATCGATGATGTCATAATCAGTACCGGTGAGCTCTGAAATGAGGAAATCCGCACATCTGCTGAACTATTATTTTTGATGAAATTACCAGTAGATAGTTGTTTACCATGTTTACCATTTTAAGGAATATTAATTTCAGTGCTGAGTGCGACTACTGTTCGCTACTAAGTGCGACTAATTACCCTCTATTGTCAGTCACGGAAAAACAAAAGTATCCAAAACATGTTTTCTTGGAAAAATACCTGCAAAACCTGTCCCCTCAGTCAGTCCGAGTATAGTTATGGTGGCTGCACATCGTTAATGGATATGAACGCCACTTTCAAACTTCACTTGTCTTTTGACCTGAAACCCAGACCGAATTCACATTTGGTTTTGTCGTTCAGCATGTTGCTCTCCGGTGACTGTTGCTGTAGAAATTGTGAATCATTTGCCAAATAATACCAAGAATACAACCCTCTCCCATTCCCCTGTGAGGAGTCAAGCGTTAGGGCGGTCTGGCGGCGAAAGTGCTGAAAGGCGAGGCAGGCAATACCGTGTAAAACTGGCAGGCAGACAAACTTCCTTAAGTCTTAATTAGTGAGTCTTAATAAGAACTGACCTTGGGATAAGTCCACTTCTTCCTCCACTTGAAACATATTTTGAGGACTGTTGAATTTGAAACATTAGTGGCAAACTTTTAAGGTGGAACCGAAGTTCAGGCGCAGATATGATCCTGCTTCTCTTGTCATTTCTGTAGATTTTTCACCCCCTATTGATGTCAGGCAGTCAATGTAGCCACAGAGTCAGATTTCTACCCGTTATTTTGGCATTTTCTTCTGTGTATTACGAAATATTGAAATATCCCTATTTCAGATGACATATTTTGTTAAAAATGTACATATTTAAATATGTATTTTTGCACAGGCATTCTTTTATATCCATGTTTGGTACAATTGATCATATGTATTCATTTACTAAAAATTAGTAAGTTAAATTACTTTTACTGAGTGGTTCACTGCCAGTAATGCAATATACCTACTTAAAAAAACTGATGGGCTGTCTCAGGTCCTTTAAAAGTGAAGCGTTGTCTTCGAGGTGCAACCAATGAAAAATGAACATGTTAAATGGGGGATGTCCCTGCAGCATGCCTGCGGTTGATTGGTCCTTTTAGACCAAAAAAGCAAAGCCACGTCAAAGCAAAGAATGTCAGAGCTGACCTAGTCACTGGATTTTCTGGCCTGGCCCAAGTATACCATTCATACTGCTGGTCTGTTAACATTTCATAAGCTCAACACTTGACTTTTAAAGTTGTAGGGAGCAGGGAAATTCCTAAAATGAACAATAAGTCATCTGCAGTACAGCTGTTCGCATCGTGGTTGCCAAACCTTTGTGTTATAACACTGCTTTTTTAGGGTTTTTATTTTTGCAGCTTCTACAATAATTGAAAAAAGAAAGTGCCTAACAATACTTTCACACTGACTGTTTAAGTATAGCTTCTGTCTTCTTCTTCTTCTGGGAGCTCGCTTTCTCACATCTGTTTCTGGGTCTTTACTGTAGAATTAAACACAGTGTTAGCCAGTTTCAGTGACTCCAGCATAGAGGACCTGCTCTTGAAAACCTGAAGTGAATTTTTACTTTTTTTATCTTATATTTTATTTTATTGTGGGTCCTGGTCGATCAGTCAAATTAACTACTGTTGTATTGTAACTCAGCCCCCACAAGCCCACGCCCCTCCCCCAAAAATGAAAATGTGTTATGTACTGAACCTGTGTGTTCGTGCATTGAACAACAGCCCACAGTGGAAAGACTCATTTACCTTTAACAATCTTGAAAATTATGCCAGTGTTTCAGTGATAGAACTACACAGAGACTTAATTTAGCACTATGAACATGTAATGTGAATTTATGACAGAAAGCAGCTCGTAAGGGAATTGTTCTAAATGCAAAACCCAGCTTATAATTGTGTATAGTTGATTTTTGTATACATAATCAAATGCATTGGATCAGCTGGACTTGTGTTGGCTGCTACTTAATTCATGAACAAATGTCATAGGATAGAGATTTTAAAATATTTAAAATGAGATTGTATAGTCTATTTGTTTTTTATCAGGTTTCTGTAAATAATAATACAATTATTTATACTGTTATTTATACATTAAAAAAAACAAAAAAAAAACAGCTTGGTTTACTTTTTCTGAAATTGTGGCCAAAACGTTGGGGCACATTATTCACATGGGAGCTTTGTATCCTCCACATTCTTAACCTTTAAGGATCTTTGTTGAGCTTTCACCCTGGAGGGATGGTATGCATGCTGGCTTTTGATTCCATAATTATCTGCCAATTCACTCATACATTTGATCACAGTAAAGTGTTCATATACTATAGGGAGAGAAGTACAGTATACCCTTCAACTGTCATTTATGAGCTTATAAAGAACTTCAGATAAAATGCCAGATCAAGTAAATGATTGTGCTAATCCTGAAAATCTTTATAATCGCGGTGGGGTGAATCGCATAGGTGCCTGTACCTTCTCACCTCTTCAGCTAGTCTCTCTTCAAATGTCCACTCCATGTCTATTTTATGTATTCCGCATCACCGCGTGTTTCCGGTGCCACATGAAATGCATGTTGATGTGAAACAGTTTCATACCGAGCCATGATTTGTGTGACACAGGTACGCGTACGCTAGGCACGCGCGGTCACAAAAATTGAGCTTCGCGCGGACATGCCAAGGCGGACGTACGCTGAGGTCCGCTATTTCGTCATTTTGACCGCGCGGACCCCAGCGGAGTCCGGTCCGTGTATGCTACGTCTGGACCATGAATTGGCCTTTAGCCTACTTGAGCACCTGCCTGTGTGCAGCAGTCACTGGGTCCCTGTATGCAAAGAAATGCACGCTGATGAAGGTCTGATAGCGATCTCCAATCTGCGTCTCCAATGCACTGACAAGCTTATGCAACCTGTATGGGCGTTTCCACCTGTGAAAATAAAGAATAATATTTACACCACCAGGCAAACCAGAAATTAATATTTTAACGGCTCAATGGTACGCTATAGTGGGTAGCCTTTTCTTCCCCTCTTGCTACAATTATATTTGTACTTACTATGATTTCGCAACCGACCAGTATTAAGTATAGCCGACTGAAGCTGCAAACATTGCATTTAAACAATTTGTGGACATTCTAGATTTAAATAATATAGATATAATTATATATTGATTTCTAAATATGTGCAGCTGAAAGTGCAAACTAGGAAGATCTAACCGAAAATGAAAGTAAATTTTGATTCTTCCTGGTCTTTCAGATCGTCTTGGTGTCGTTTACCTGAAAGGGGAATCGGTGGAGCTAGCATAACATTCGGAAAAGCAAAATGGTATGCATCAGCCACTTTTAATATCTAGCGTATGTCGCTTAAATTTAAACAATCGACTGGAATAAACTGTTGGCTAGCCTGCCAATGGCAGCCTGCTCCTACATGTATATGGCTATCAAAACTATCATTTGAATTTCAGTTTGTTTTCCACTGTTGCAGCAAATGTAGGCTAAAATGTTAAAAGTAAAAATCATCTGAATACTTGGATCGATTTGAAATTTAACCACATTAATTTATTCCGTAACTGACCTACAGGTATTGTGCACGTTTCCTAAATCGCTGTCGTGCTCGCCTCTGTTACTCAAATATTGTTTTTTTTTCATGACTCAGCCAGCCTTGTATTCTGTGTAGGCCGGCAGGTTGATGGAAACTTTAGTTCCTTTTGGCGAGCCGCTTCTTTTGACTCCGTTCGTTCAATTATAAATATTTGAAATGTCAGCTACGTGTCTTTTAAGCGCTTCTAACAATTCTACAATTCTGAAAAGATCAAGATTATCAAATGACATGGTCGTGAACTCTCAACATAACATCTCATGCAAATGATGTAGCCTATGTCACAAACAACATTATTACTTAACACAAATGCTAAATGCATCTATGAATAACATTAGGTTTCATACGAAATTATATGAGAAGTTGTTGTCAAAGTTGTTGGACAAATATTTCAAAAGTACCAAGATTACGTTACATATAGGCTAAAATGCAGTCTGTATTTGGACAGTGAGACAGTCCGTGTTTGGCTCTGTACTCCAGCATCTTGGATGCACTGCATTGTCTGGCTAAAAGAATATGAGGATAAAGTGCAGACTGTAATTTCCAGGTATTTACATCCGTATCGAGTGAACAATGTAAGAATTGCAGTTCTTTTTTATAGATAGTCCCGATTTGCGAGGATTTATAGGGTACTGAATATTAGACCTTTATGGAGTGGTTGATCTTTGCAGGAAGAGAGAAGTCCTTTTAGAAGACCCAGAAGTCTGTCACTCCAAAGAAACCCTTTGAAGCCAAGGTAGGTTCAAGTGGGGCATTCATATGAGATGTCTAACTTGTAAGCAATCTCTTGTGTTTATTATTATGACAGCTCCTATATGGTTAAATATATATATATATATATATATATATATATATATATATATCAATTTCTATACTTTTGAAGTATTATTCATCACTTAGGCACTAGGCTAATTATCACAGTTATATTCACTGATTAAATATCAGTTGTTCCTAAATATTTGTGTTTATTGTTTATGTTTTATTTGGGACAGAGCCCAATTAAAAACATGAATGATTACGTTAATTAGAATGGGTTTTCTACTTGCTGCATCTATTTTCAGTAATCCTGCCTGCAGATTGAAGCCAAATGTCACGGGTTCCTCATCTAAATTTTAGCTTAATGAAGACTGCTTTCGGAATAGTATTTATGCGTGTGTGTTTGCGTGTGTGTGTTTGTGTGTGCTTTATATGTGTGTATATGTGTGTGTTTGTGTGGTTCGTATGTGTGTTATTTATGATTTTCCAGATTTAAGAATAATGAAATGTTTTTAAGGTGGTCAAGCACCAGTTTCAGATTCCAGAGATATCACACTACTGAAAGTCATCCCAGAAGGCACCCTACAGGCTTATATCTGCGCCCCCTATCGAACCACTATGATGATGTGAGAAACCACAGCAAACATTATCCTGGGTCATCAAAGGGACACAAAGGTATGCTAGGTTCCAACATTGTTCTGAGAAATGTATTTTAGTACTCCAGGGGTGGACAACACCATTCCTAGATGGCCGTTGATGTCTGTTCTAGCTAACTACTCTGGCTTAATTTTCTAAATTACTATAAACACCAGTGCTGGTTCACTGCTATATCAGTCTAGAGTGAAAAAAATATATGATTGGGCTTAGGTAAATAATTGAGAGCAGAAGTTAGCACAAAATCCTAAAACTGTTCAGCCATCCTTGTGCATCCTTATGCCTATACAGTGTCTCGATCTGGGTAAAGTCAATGTGAGGGCATGTCTGACCACCAGATGGCAATCTTGTTCAGTCTTGTAACATTGATGAGGTAAACGGAGTAGATGCATTTACTGTGGCCCACTCCTCACCAATATAGCCATATGCATTAAAATAAACCAAAATGTTTCATTTTAGTAGCATATGGGTAATTCCATGCCAGATGAGACCAAAAGACCCACATTTTACCAAAATGAAATTGAATTTAAGAATGAAAATTAAAATGATGGTTTGTCAGACCAAAAAAAAGGAAAGAAAGAAAAATTAGTGACATAGACTTTTCTACAAAAATACTGAAAACAGTTAATATTACCAAATTAATGACTGTGAATGTTACATATGGTAGAACTGTGTTATATAAAGGAAGTCATTTATGAATTGTTAATCATTCTTTAATACCTTAGGCCTTTTATGAATTTTTATTTGTGAGCAACCTATTCAGCAAATATCATCAGTTCGTGGAGTTCATCCATCAAGAAGTCCATTATTCGGAAGCTGAATCATTATAATTGCCTTAATTGTATCAACAAAAAAAATCTGTAGCAAACGATTATATTTTCCCACTGATACACCGTGGATAATTTATTCTATGGAGTATTTGGAATTTGAACATCATTTTCTGGCCATGTGAGCGGTGTTCTCACAGGGAACTGTGTACTCTGAGCTCTGAACAGGTTTTTGTGTGTTTTTCCGAGATGTGTGAGAGTGACTCACTGCTTGTGTGAGAGAGCTGGGCCTGAACACTGCAGCATATAATGAACCATAACAATTCTATTCCCACGCATCAGAACGCTGCTTTCAAAAACCTCACCAGGCAGATTTTATAAACTCTACCCCATGATTTCCCTTAAAGGAGCATATTTTATTTTCTGCAGATCATTTTCTTACTGACTAGGGAATGATCTGATGTTTGGAGGCGCCTTTGAAAATGAAACAAACTAGCTGCTAACCATTGTGATTATTGTCGTACAATTTGTGCACGTCATACACACGTCCCCCGAAATGCAAGTTTTTCATTTATCCATGTCTTGGAAGTTACTGGCTATTGATGATCTGTCTGTTATTTTGTGCATTTTTCAGATGCTCCAGGGTCAGCTCACCGCACAGACAGAGAGAGGGAAATAAAACCTCTTTCCGTCATGGTAGGCTTCGATTTCCTTCAGATAAAAACACACAAGATTGTACCATGCAATATAGCACTGTGCAGTACTGTAACACAGTACATTGGTCTGCCACAAACGGTTTTTGTGAATTGCTGGTTTGACATGCAGCATTCACTTTCACTGAGTTGACGTGATTGGTTAGAAATGATTTATGTCATGTCCTGAAAAGGGGGTGGGTATATCAGATTACAGATTTGTGTCCCATGAACATAAATGTCATGCTGCTCCAGATGTTGGCAAACTAATTTTTATATGAGAATCAGTGATACAGCTTTGCAAGAACCTGTATTGGATATCGTGTTTTTTTATTTCTTTATATTTTCGTGTCATTTATAACTGTGCACATGGATCTGTGCGTTATGGGTCTGTAGCAAAATAAAAGTATGTTCATCATCATGAAGGCATAAAGTGGACTTTCATTTGAAATATGTGCATATATGGGAAATTCTGATTATTGACAATTAAATGGGGTTGTGCTTATAGCAAAATAATGAGCGATATTCACCAGTCAGGACCCATTCTGTGCGAACGGAATGTTCAGTTGAGAACAGGCGTTGCCATTGAAACAACGTTCCAAGCACATGCTTTGCAAGATACGCTTGTGAAATAAAATAGCTAATTTTGAAATAATATAATCTTTTTTTTTTGGGAAACGCTTAACAGAGCTAAACAGAGATGGAAAGTGGTTCACAGGTATTAGGTTGCATGTCACATGTATTCTGAAATGGACCCCTGAACGGCACCGCTTCCAGCAGGTTTATAACAGAGAGCCACAGGCTTAGCATGTGAGGCTGCTTGCAGTGAGTCATTTTCTCCCCTGCGCACCACCCACAGATCTCTCAGGAAAGGGAGAATGCCTCCAGCAGAGGGCTCCCATCTTCCGTAACGAGGGCCGCGGCTCGAAATCGAGCCATTCAGCAGAAGAGGAGGGAAATCGAGGAGGTGGGTACCAGCACAATCACCACAGAGCAAGAAAGCAATTTTCCAGCAAGGAAAAAAAAAAAACATCTTACTCAGTTCATTTATAACAGAAAAAAAGAATATAGATCATTGATTCTCATTTCTCTGGCGGCCATTTTCTCCAGGATATTGTGGTTTTTTTGTTTTGTTTGTTGTTCATTAAGAGCTGTGCTTTGTGCTTGTCTTTGCGAGGAAAACAAATTGGTTCTCTTAGTTTTTCTCATGGTAAGATAAGATCAAGGAAAATGAGTCCAGTATGTTCTTAGGATAATATTTATCCGATTTTGTTTTCTTAACGGTGGGTAGAGTAGGTTTTTTTTACCGAGTTGGGCGTAGTGAGTGGGATGGAAAAGTCTGGAAGCCTAGTGTACTGCTGCCCACCACTGATCGGCAATATGCCCAGCAGGCCATAAGCACACTGAGTTATGCTACAAAACATCCAGCCAGTCAGGCTTGATTCCACTATTACAAAAAGACTACCGTTTAGTACAGCTGGTCACAAATCTAAAATATAAACATTTTGCTGCTGGTCTGGCTACCTGTTAATCCATTAGATTGTGAATATCAGTCATTCTATTAGCTTTTCCTATGATGCAATATTACTAGGGCTGTCAACGGTAAATGCCTTAACTTAAATTCGTTTTGAATGATTACCTGTTTTTAAACATATGGGCGGTTCTATGACCAGATTTACCTTCTGCCATCCTGTCTTAAACTGTTGTAAGGTAAACCTGACCATGGGTATGCTCAGATGGATCTGTCACTGAGAAAAACATCCTCCAGAATCTGTTGTGACCCTGGCATGCAGCTTGTAGATGAGTTGGGTACTCTGACAGCAATGACCGAAGGTCTAGGTCAATGTACTGTCACGGTATCAGCTGAAGCAGATTCAGTAGCACTAGAGACAAAAAATAAAATTAGAAAGGTTCCTTTTGTTATAAAATGCTTTTGTATGGCTCACTTGATAAAGCTAAAGTCATATGGACTTTATGTCAAGGAGGGTTTGGATATCACAGAAATACTTTGAGTTTGTACTGACCTGTACGTTACCCTCACAAGATACAGTTGTTTCATGTATACACAGTGCCGTCAGATGCCAGAATTCACTGGGGGGACCAATCAGTTTTTTTTTTTTTTTCCCAAAGGCATTTTCCTCTGGCTGAAGTTTTAATGCATTTAAAAAACATAATTTTATGTTGATTTTAAAAATTAAAGGCTATTTTATATGGAAAATATAAGTTTGGGTAAGCATTTGGATGTCCAATCGTTTGTGCATACCACAGCTATTTTACAGTGAAAAGAAACTGTTTTACACAAACAAACAAGCTCACGTTGGACTCTTTCAGGCAGACTGATCTCTTGCCTGCGTAACCCATTTATTTATCAACTGTCCATCACAGCAAAAGATAGATGTGCTGCTTGAACAACATGGCTGCTTTGGTCTGTCTGTCATCATTATCCAACACCATAATCTTTACCCTAGCTGCTAGGGCCTAGCACTTTGTCCTCAGCTTTGTTTTTGCAAGCCTTCCAGAATCCTCTGTCAACTGTACTGGCTCTGTAGACTACAGAGAACTGTTGTGTTTTTTGTTTTCAATTTGGACATTCATTTTAGTCAAACAGAAATTTTAATTTAGCTGCCGTTTCATAGATGTTATACGTGAACTTAGCTTTGATTTAGAGATGATATTTAGAATGAATAGAATGGTATTTACAACTCGATTTTCCAGCCGGCACTTAGCATGTGGCGAACCGTGTTTTTATCATGGATTTTGACGCGCCGAAGCCTGTTTGGCAATTTGGTGACTCACCATGCACCGAAGTGGGAGGAGAGGCGCTGCTGGGAGTGTGCCAGCCAATGCGGTACCTCAGTTCACTTCAGTGATTAAGTGATTTGTTTCAATAATTCAGCTTTAATGTGACTTTCATTTGGCACTGCATTTTGTGCAGTGCCTTATCCTGATATAGCAGACCATTTTGAAGAAGACCATTTTTCTCATCGTGATCCTCGGTCCTTTAGTATATACTTCAAGACTAATAACGGTCATTTGCTAAAGCATACTTCACATTCGTCTTTGCTCTCTGTGAGCTTAGCTGTAGTCTGCGGTGTGAAAAGAAGCAGCTGGTGACACCGTGTGTTTTGGAGGAGAGCGATGGATGTGTACACTGTCTTGAATCGGCAGCGGGGTTCCCGTATGAACGCGGCTGCTTCGGATGCACATCATTGGACGTTCCAAATTAGGGTGGAAATTGGATATGTTCAGCCCCACATTGCATGCCAATTTTATTTTTATTTTTTAAACTGCCAATTTAATTTGCATTCCATTTTGAAACGGCTGCTGATGCTGTGAGTGCACTGACAACATTACAAGGTGGGAAGGGGTATCATAAAAAAAAGATCTGAATCATCCTGGCTTGTTTGTGCTTACATCCAGTCCAATCTTACTTACTTACTTCCTGTACTTAAAGCAATATATAATGCTGAGAAAAATTTCCTTCCGATGTGAGATCAATCGTGATTAAGAAGTGCAATCTATTGTCAGCACTAAGAAATACACACAGCACATATTTAATATTTAAGCATAATTTCTGTTTAGTCTTTTATTTTTCATTCTTGTTTAATTAGCATGGAGTTGAAAAAGTCTGAGCAGCATGAGATTGGAACTGAAAGATATGTTTGAATAAAGGTATTTCAGGTTTATAAAAGGAGGGAAGGCTGACACTATCAAAATAATACATGCTATGAGTTCAGAAGGTACAGAAGTTAATGTTCTTAAGGAGAGCAACAATCCATACTATGCGTAATTCTGTGCTTGATAAGATAGGATAGCACCCATAGGATTTAGACAAATGACTCCTGATGCGAAGCACTCCACAGCAGTTTAATTAGAAATATTTTTGTAAATCAGCATTCCTGCTGCTTCTCTATTATCAGCTATTTCAAAATAAACCATTCATACATGTGCAGCTACTTTTCCTCTGTGAATTCAAAAATTGGACATCTCCAATTTGATGTTCCCAAATTTTGAAATGTATCTTGAATTTCATGCACTCGCTACCTTGTTTCCCTTGTTGCGAAGCAAATGTTTGTGATGCCTATGATATGTTAGAGAAACACTTGGTCTGAATTGTATTACAATGCAAAACAAATTTATTTTCAAATATTTAAATCAGAAGCACCTTTTGGAATTAATGCAGTGTGGTGAATTTTTATTGTGATATGATGACACAATACAAACCTTTCCACAGAGACTCGTTGCACTACCTGAAGTTTCCAGAAACATTTTAAATGTAAACACTGTTGGCTCATCAGAGATTCACTATTCTTCTTGGTTCCATTCCTTGGAGCTCCAATGGAGAAATAAAGTGTTTCATTGTTTAAGCATGACATGCAGCTCTAGCAGGCGAGAGCATTGTGCAGCATTTTATTTTTCCTGATATTGAAGGGCAGGCCTTTTTTGCACCTCTTACAACATCTCCATGGTTACTGCAGGCAGAAGAGGCCATTAGCAAGCAATCTGGCATCAGGCAGCCTGCAGCAGGCAGAACATAAATGTCTAACTGTAGCACTATCACTGCAACACTGTAGCGTTGTCTAAATCTGTTACACTGTCTAAACCATTGTAATATTGTAACACTGCAACAGTCTATAACAATAACATTAATAATAACATAGGCACACTGTCTAACACTACAATGCCATAGAATTATCTAAAACTGTAATACTCTGACACTGCAATCAGCAGCACTGTCTTAATACTGCAACACTGTAGCGTCTAAAATTGTACCACTAACGCTGTAACTTTGAAAAACTCTGCAACGTACAGCAATGTGTAACACTGCCTAATACTCCAAAACTGTAACAACAACAATGAATAATAATAATGATGCATTTTTATTTATCAGGCACCTCTCCGAATACTCAAGGTCACCTTACTGGTATTAAAAATGGGAATAATATAAATATGAACAGACATGGCATCGCTAGTTAGTTACAAATAACACATACTGTACAATTACAGACAGCATGTAGTCAGACAAATGAGGATGTCTATGTCCTGTTTAGGTGAATCCTAGTGGGAAGAGGCCAGTTTCCAGATGTTTCTTAAAAATGGAGAGTGTCTCAGCATTACAGAAGTGGGGAGAGAGTGAGTACCAGAGTTTGGGTGCTGCACAGGAGAAAGTCCGATCACCAAGAATGGAATGGTGGGATAAGAGGATAGTTGAAAGACTTGCAGAGGAGGAGCAGAGTGAGTGGGTGAATAGGTCAGGAGAAGGTCAATCAGGTAATAAAGCTGGAACTAAACCATAAAGTGAATTGTAGGTCAGCAGGAGAGTTTTGAATTGTATCCGATATTTTCCTGGCAGCCAGTGCAGTTAATCATTTTGAGATATATCATCGTGTGATTTTGTGTGGGTCAATCTTTGCTGCTACATTTTGGATTATTTGAAGTTTGCTGATTGATATGATTGGAATACCAGGGAGAATGGCCAGTAATCCAGCCGAGATGTAACAAAGGCATGAATTAGATTTTCTGTGGTGGCGTAAGGTAGGATGGGCCTGAGTTTTCATATGAAGAAGGGAGAACTGGTGACATATTTTATGTGAGGTTCAAATGAGAGTGTAGTCAAGGATGGTTACCAAGGAACACAAAAAATCAAATCCGCTGTCAAGGAAACATTGAATAGAGCACATTCTAGGTTTCTAAAACCAAGGAACACATTCAAGAAATTTGTAGCGAAAAAACATCTGAACTAAAAAATTTCCAAAACTAAAACCAAACTTGCCAGAGTGTATGAGGCCTCAGTGACAGCAGTAAAGTCAGTTCTGTGGTTCCTAATAGACATGTATTGCTGCCTGTCAGAGAGGTAAGATTAAAATCAAGCAAGAGCAAGATGGATGATACCAAGGCTAGCCATGCACTCAAGCAAAATGTTGTGACAGGGTGTGTCAAGTGCAGCACTCAAATGCGTGCGTTAGCACTAAGATATTTAAGATCCTGTTGTCAGCTGCATGGAGAAGATCATTGGCCTCTTTGACTAAAGCTGTCTCAATGCTATGTTTTTCACTGAAACCAGATTGGATAGGTTGAAGTAGTTGATTTGTGGAAAGGTATTCGTGAAATTGAACAGCTACTATTTGCTCCAGTGTTTTGGCTCAAAAGGCCAAATTTGAAATGGGTCTGGAGTTGTGTAGGTTTCGAAGGTCAGCACCTTTTTGAGAATTGGTGTGACTGCTGCCACCTTCAGACTGCTAGGTGGAGTGCCACAGGTGACAGAGTAGTTGATAATAACCAGCAACAGAGAAGAGGGATCAGGGAGGCAAACATTGACCAGTGAGGTGGGCATTGGCTGGCTCAAGCTGACATGTGGAGGTCCTAGATTTAGAGATGACTTCAGATAAATTAGAATCCTTGACATGGAGGAACTGAGCTAGCTCTGAAGTGAGGAAGAAGGACATCAGGTTCAGTTCTAGAAAAGGGGAGCTGTAAAATTGTCGCACTGTCTAACACTGCAACAATGCAGCGCTATCAGAAACTGTAACACTTATGAATATTCAGCGTTAAAAACTGATGACTTGGTTGACATTGGTCAGCCAATTAAACCTTGGGCTCTAGGTCGGCCCTGGAAAGGAACAGGTTCACTGAGGTTTTGGTAACTGCACTGTGGCAGTGTTCTATATTACGGCATTGCATTATATTGTAATATTGAATCGGACTGCATTGCATACGCTGTGTCATATGTGTGGTGCTTTACATTTGGCGTGAAATGCACCAGCTGAAGGGAGGCTTAGCAGACTGTGATAATGCCAGAGAGGCTTACAAAAGCTTCACAATTAACATGATAGCGACAGCAGAGAAAATCCGTTGACATCCCCATTCGCGGGAGTTTATGTGTTAAAATAATTAGAAGGAATCTGCTTCCCTTTGCTGTCCCCTCTGTATGAGGATTACATGTGATTAAGGCTATCACCACCACAGCATGTGCCTCTCCCTGGGGACACGAGAGGCATGGCGGAACATTAGGATGAGGCTAACTGTAGCATTTCTTCAGGTTATGTGAAACAGAAAGGTTATATGAAGGTTAAAACATTTGTGCTGAAGGTGACAGGGACTTGGCAAACACCTTGATCAGTGTAAACTTAGCAAACTTAGTGTGTTAGCATGCACGCATGCATGTGGACGTGCATATGAATGTGTGTACATACACATCCATGCATGTGTGCGTGTGTGGATGTTTGCATTCGTGTGTGGTTGTGTGCATGTGAGTGTGCTTGTAAGTGCATGTTTGCATGTGTGTGTATGTGTGTATATGAGTGTACAGTGTATGTACTGTACATGTGCGTCCATGCTTGTGCATGCATTGTGCTATTGCGTGTGTGTGCATGTTTCATGGTGCTCCACTTGAGTATGAATTAAAGGTCAGATATTATATTGCATGAGCAGCAGATGTAAAGTCTTGTATGGGGGCTATAGTGCTGACTGAGGCTAATCCTGCCTGTGCTAATTGAACACACGATGGACGGCCAACGAGTCAGCAACTCTTCCTCCCTCATGCATCGGGGTGGCAGGTGTGCCATCAGTCAAGTTGCGGCTTGGCGGGGCATGCCCCATACCTATACAGCACCTTGAGTGTGGTACTTTAAGGTTTCCTACTGAAATAACCACAATGACCACAGACTCTCAGCCCTTAAGAACATTAACTTCTGTGCCTTCTGACCTCATGTAAAAACACAGAATTCTGATATAACTTTGCATGTCCACACAATAAAACCCCAAACTTGGGTTATTTCTCATTTCCTCCTTTTTCCTGCCGATTTCGGCATCACAAATGCTGGAGTCCCACAATCAATAATTTCCCCCCTGGACATTTTGGTACACCTGCCAATAGCAACATCTGATCAAAGTTGTCTGATGAAAGTAGCCATTAGCAAATTATGATTGACACTGCAGTTCCCAAATCCCTGTTTAGAAACGGTTGCTATGTACGACTTCCTCCGACATCTAGCTCCAACACTGTTTGCAACATAATTGTAGCTGATATCGGAGAAAAAGTTACAAAAGTTACTTCTGGAGGTGTTGTTGGGGTGTTGTGTTTGTGTCATCTTCAAGTGACACAAAGTTTGAATGACTGCATTCTCTTCAGATGGTAAGATGAAACACAGGGTCATGTTACATAAAATAATTTAGGAAACATTGGGTTGCCTTGCTTTGGAATAGTATGCCGGTGGTATGTACTGTATGCCACAGAAGCAATGAAAGACCCTCAGAACCATGTCTACAACCATCAGTGGAAGTTTGGGGTTGTGTAGCAAGATCTGGAGTTGGTGATTTGGTTTGGAACGGCATGAATGCATCATGAATGCTGATAAATACAAACAAATCTTAACATGTCATGCAATAGCCTCTGGACAATGTTTGATTGGGAGAAAATTCATTCTACAGCAAGATTATGACTCCTAAGCAGGCTGCTAAGAAGATCAAGCTGCTGGTGTTCTTAGAACAATGGACTGGCCACCCCATAATTTAATGTGTTCGGGGTATACTTGAATCGAGAGGAGCCGAAAATGCAACAAACTTTTAAAACTGAGCTGGACTCACTAAATACTGAAAGATTTAATATTGTACGTATTGTACTGCATTGGAGAATTTTGTGTAATTTTGTGTTAAATATATGCTTGCTGCATTATTTCCCGACATGGAAAAAAGCAAGGATGGTCTCTTTTGCACAGTACTATACTACATTTCCAAAAGTATGTGGACACCTGAATATTACATCCATATGTACTTGCTGAACATCTCATTCCACAGCCATGGGCATTTATATGAATTTGGACCCCCCCCCCCCAGCAATACAGTTCATCCCAAAGGTGTTTTATGAAGTCAGAGCTTTGTGCAGGCCAGTCAAGTGCCTCCCCACCAAACTCACCAAAATATATACCTTGCTCTGTGCACAGAGGCATTGTCATGCTGAAACAGTTCACTAGAATGTCAAATTGTCTGCTGTAGCGTAACCTTCTCTGGAAGTAAGGGGCCTCGCCCAAAGCATGGATAACAGTTATACGGTTGGCACTGTATATACATAGCATAAGGTCACAAACTCTCATTTGTATGCACAGTTACATATGTACCCAGGTGCTTCCTAATTGTACGTGTGTGTGCGTGTGTGCACCTGTGTGGGTGTATGTGTATGTGCGTGTGTGTGTGTGTATCTGTGTGCATGCTTATTTCTTCAGGTGTACAAGCAGGACTGTAACACAGTGGGCATTGTTGTGAAAATGCTGATAGATAAGGACCCCACTCTGGAATGGCTGATCCAAGCGTCGCTGCAGGAGAACCTGAGAGAGATCGGCCTACGCTGTGTGGAAGCCATGGAGCGCTTTATCCAGGACTACGACTCCCAAGATTCCTGCACTGCAACCTCTCAACAGTACTGAAACCTGTATTTTCTTCTCTGTGGCTATCAAAGAGTATGACTCCCAAGATTGCCCTCATATGGGACGAGATTTATTTATTTTATTATTATTTTTTTATTTATTTATCAGGAAATACTGACATCGTTTGATAAATTACTCTGATTTGCTTGGGTATGTCGTGATAGCAGGAGACAATGTTCAACAAACAAACGAAATGCTAGTGGCTTCAGAGAAATTTAGGATTTGAAAAATATTTTTAAAATATTCTCATTAAAGAAATAATTCACCACCCCTGCGATCAGCCCAGTTTACAAAACCGGCAGTCTGACTGTCTGTCCAGCCTCGTGCGGTTAAGGTCGTTCTTTCTGGTGGAAATCGTACCTGAAAATTTTGCCTGTCATTCTAACTTTTCCAGAAAGAGATTCTCTGTCCTTGGTAAATCTCAGGCTGTATATTTTATCTGGTTTTATATATAAGAAGTGGCTTCTCGTTACATTATGTCATAAGATGCCCTCATGGCCGTCTTAGTTTTAAATGCATTCATCCACACTCAACACAAAAAACGAAGTAAAAATAAATAGTAAATATAATCACAGGTTTATGTATCAGCTGTACAGTGCAACGTTGGAAAAAACTGGCCTTTATATCCTGTGGTGTTCTCTTCATTTCAGATCTAAGATCGGAAAAGGTGAAACACCTAGATGAAAGGTGTCCATTTCCTGATCTGCTGCCTCCTTCCAAAAGAAGCAATGGATCCTTTAATTAAATGTCATCAACACAACAAAACACAAGATTGAAGTCTTAATTTGGTTATTTACATTGCGTGAGATATTTGGCCTGGTCTTCAGACAGTTCCCCTGAAACATGCTCATGCAAAAGCATTTTGACAACAGGGATAAAGGACTGGAGGGCCAGATTTACTAAGACCAATAGCACGTGCAAAACCTATAAGCACGCGCAAAACCGATAACATCGCCGATGATTGGTCGTGGTATTTGTTTTGTATCAGTCATTGGCTGTGTTATTAGTTTTGCATGCGCTAAAAGGTATGAAATTCCAAGTTTGCCTGTTAGCCATTTTGTATATAAATACCTCTTCTGACCACTGGACAACTCTATAAACTTAAAATCATCCATTCTATGAAATTTCCATGGAGAGGAGTCAATAAGTTATTTTTATTGAAATACTTTTTAAAGTTTTAACACAACACCAGATCAGCACACAGACGTGCATGCATATCTATTACTACACTAATATGGTACATGACTACAGTGTATGGTACATTATATTAATACAAAATATAAAAATATGTGGGGCCTCATTTGCACAATATTTACATTAATACATCAACTTACCGGATTTACATACAGTTTACAGAGTTTAATTTGACGGTAACTTCCAGAACCAAGAACAATGCATTAATCCAGAACTATACAGAACTTTACAGTGCTTCACTGGGAAAAGGAAAGTCGCTAGCATCCACAGCCTAACAGAACAAGTACATAATGCAAAAAGCAGGGAAATACCTGCTTATAACCAGTGATATAAGGAGATGACAGCAAACAGTACAACAAAAGGCTTTATTTGTCTACTGATGCAGGTAAATCAGTGTCCATCCGATGTTCATCTGGTGCGCAACCACATGGTCAGCCTCAGCCAATGGCAGATATCCTGAAAGAGGAGCCCGTATATGGGTGTCTTCCACCATGTTGCCATTCACTCTGTCATTGGAAGTGCATTCATTAAAAATCTTTTTTTTTTGTTGTTGCTGTTTGCCACTCATTAACAGGATGCAAGAGCTCCAGGAGACATAATACTCTCAAGAAAAGGTATATAGTAATACACAGTACATATGCAGAACATTTGTTGCCGCCAATGGTCACCACACTGTACACCACACACTGCAGACTTTACAACATTAAAAAATGTTCCACGTTTCAAGTTAGAATGAAATTAACTTTGCAAATGTTTACAAGGGCCTGTTTGATGTTGCCGTTATCCCAGGGAGCCCTTTAATCCATTTCAGATCAAAAAGTCATTGGCCGACAAGATGGTTTTTGAAGTTAACTAAAGTTTCAAAAGTCTGCAAAAAACTGTCATTTTATGTAATTTCACACAGTAACATTCTAATATATTTTTTTTTCATGAAAATGGGTCATTCTTTTTTCATCATCTACTCTCATGCACTTTTTGATCTGAACTGGACTTCAGTTATAATTTGGCACTATGAAATGATGCAGTTCTTGCTCTTCCTGTGCTTGCGGCTGCTCAGCTGAGCCCCGCCCATCCCTGGGGCCCCGTACTTGTGCAGGAGCTCCTCATTGGTCAGGTAGCAGAGCTGGACGGGGCGGGGGATAGGTTGGCCCAGGAAGTAGCCCTCGTTGTCAGATTCCGAGGAGGAGGAGCAGGTGGAGCACCAGTCAGCTTTGTCCTCGCGGTCGTCCAGGAAGGCCCCCAGGCGGCGGCCCACGGGGTTCTGCAGGGAGAGGTCGGAGGTCGTCCGCGGGCAGGGCCGGTAGAACTCCCGGCGGAACCCGCCGCTGCCTCCCGGGGGGTGGGGGTGGTACTGCAGCTGGGTGAAGTCGTGGTCGTGCCGCTCGGCTGCCAGGTGCAGGGCGTTGTCGGAGCGCGATCGGCGGGAATGGCGGGACAAGCGGCGGCGGTGGTGTCGGGGGTGCGGTGCCCCGAGAGCCTCAGCTCGGCGCCGCGTTCTCTCGCTGGTGGGGGCCATTCGCATGTCGCCATGGCAACCCGCGGAGGCACCCTCGAACGCGAAGCCCTGAGGGGAGCCGCGGTAACCCAGCGGGTACTGCAGCCGGACCGGGACCTCCAGGCCCGGGTACCGCCGGCCCGAGCTCAAGCTCTGCAGCGACTCCGTGCTCCGGAACGGGACCGAGGAGTCCAGGGTTCCCATGGGGCTCCTCTCGGACACGTTCACGCCTGAGTCTTTGCTCAAATCCGGCATGGAAAACCGTGACAAATGCTCCTGCCTCTTACCACCTCCATCCATCGATGTGCCTGAAAGAGTTATCATAAAAGGACAAGGCTATGTCAAACATCACACAATCAAATGATTACATTTTTTTCCTGTAGCAGAACGTTACTTCCTGTTAACATGTTATTGGGGTCATTAAAAAACCTTCCATCTGAAAGAAAATGCAATTTTCAGGGACAGTGAACAAACCTTTTCTCCCCATTTACTAATACCGAATTATGGATAAATAAAGAGTACTTATTTCATATTTCAAAACCCCACATGACTAAGCACAGTACAGAACAGTCTTTGGGGAGCTGAAAATTCTATTATTTTGAAGAGGCAAGGATTTTTCGCAACACTGGCCTCAGAAATGCAAGAGTCAAATAAAGCTGAAAGACCTTGCAAAATTCCACTAGTCAAATGTGTGGTTGTATACTAACACTTGTCAATAAGTGTCACAAGCATGCAATCATATTTTTATTTATTAATAAATAGTAATTTTTAAAGTGTATTTACCTGTTGCATTGGATAGAGCAAGAGACTCCATCGAGCCCCTTGGCGTTTGTTCCAGGGGGCTTAGTTGCTCAGGGAAACTAAGACCACTGATGGGGTTCCTGGTTCTGCCCAGCTGGGGCCCGGCATCTCTGTGGAACCCATGCAGACTGATGCTCCTTTTCCCTGAGAATCCGTTGCTAGAGGTCTCGTTGAAGCTCATCTGCATTTTGAGCTTGGGAGGGCCGAAGTCTTCTGGGCTACGGCGGATCCAGTTGTCGTTAAATGACTGCCCCTTGAAGGCAGCCATGGAGGTCCTCTTGGTCTCGCTGGGCTCTTTGGCCCAAGAGCCAGGGCGAGGCGGACCCTGGCTGGAGCGGTTTGCGGCGGTCGGCGGGGTGGGGCTGTAGGCCGTCCGGACGCTGCACTGGCTGAGGAGCTGCAGGGGCGTGGGCGAGGTTTCCAGCTGGTCGCGGGGCGGGCCCAGGCTCATGCGGTCCATCTGCAGCGACAGCGGGTCGGCGTCGCCGGGGAAGTGGTCGGGCGCCGCCGACAGCGCCGCCTCCAGCTCGTTCCCGCCGTTGCCCCTGGAGCGGCCGCTCTGGAAGGCGGAGTCCGAGGAGTCGGAGTCGGCAGGCTCCTCCCCCATGCTGCAGGAGCGCGAGCAGAAGATCTGGCCTTGCTTGGGCAGGAAGGGACGCCCCAGGAGGGACCGCTTACAGCACGCGCAGCAGAAACACTCCTCGCTCGCGTGCCAGTGCTGACCGTCATACGTCATCTGACCCTGGTCAATACCTGCAACACAGGTAGATACCTGGTCAATACCTCTAGCACGATGCAGTCAGGTTCAGTAACATGATCAATACTTAGAATACAACAGGTCTGGCCCATGCAGCTCCACAGAAACTTCAAACTATATGTGCCAATCTTCTTTATTCCATTTGAGCATCATTTTCCACAAAAAATCTAAATAAACAGACCTTGTCAGTCAGACCTTGCTTTTTTGATGTTGGATAATAAGAACATTCTCATTATGTTTCGATAAATAAAATACTGGACTGTACATTCCTGTCAGATGACTCATGGTAATGAATGTATAATGGAGGCATACAAGATGATAAATTGCTTTGAGCTTGTTTTGCTGTGGTGCAGCAAATCTTCCATCCTTTAAAAAATATATTTTCTTCTGGGTTAGTTTTTTCATCAATATTGCACATGATATTCCAGATTTATGTGCCAAACACAGCTGGCTCCAGCTAATAAAAACATTCTGCCAGTGCTTCATGACGGATTTATTAAACAAAGGAGGCTGCATTCACACAAATCTTTATTTTTAATGTGTTTAATCAGCATTCTGAATGTCAAAAGCGTAAAGTGTGGTGTTGCGGCTTAAGGAGGCAGGAGCCAAGGCACAAAGCCGGTATTTAAAAGAAGCTGCAAATTTTATTGTGAAGCCATACGTGAAAGCACACACCAACAAAATAAGCGAAAAACAACACTGACAAATCAAAACCAGACCAAATAAGGCAAATGCTAGCTTTGGACCTACAGGCCCTGATACTGGCACCACAAGGCGACCAGTATACTTTTAAATACTCTCCTGCCACAATAGAGCCACACCTAGCCGCCATGACAGTCTCCCGAAAATGAACACCTATCGCCCTTATAAGGGGTAAGAATCCCTATCCCACCCCATGGCACAATCCATGTGTGGGCAATTTTAGGGAAAACCTAATATAATACCATTAACATAAACAACAATGACAATAATAATGTCCCGCAATAACTATTGCAGGACATTATTAATACACATGCACCTTCTACCCTCAGACAGAAAATGCAACGCATTTCAGTATTTTCATATTTATACTTAGATAATTTACGAATACAAAAACGTAATTCATAAACACAATGCTGTCTCTGAAACAATCCCCCACTCAGAATGATAGATTGCTAGTAGCTATGCGGGCCCAAGAAGAAAGGAAAACCCAGAACAAAGCACGCAGTTTCCCCCCAAAATATATTATTCCCCACCGCTGCTAAATTCACTACTATTTGGATTATACAAGCAATAGTGGCCATGCATTATTCAATGGTGAAAGGAAACTGGCATTTTAGACACAATCAATGCCTGCAAAGGCACAAGACACAATCTGTTTCACATTTTATACAATGTCCTACCCATATAATACAAAACGTGAAGCGGGAACATTATTGCAGAGCACGTGTGAATGGAAAAATGTGCATGAGAGTACTGTGCATGGGACGATATATACATTAATACATTTTGTGTTAAGCATACAAAATTTTCCTTGAAAACTACATTGCTCTTAAAAAAAGTTGTCCTCTGTATTTTACTCAGATTCAAATATTGTCTCTTATTCTGAGGCCCAATTAGAGTATTTTTGAGGCATAAACTGTGTAGCAAAATGTATATAAACCATAGATTAAATATAGTGTTATGTCACTCAGGTTAAGAAGTTTGCAAATTGCTGGAGGTTGGCATCAGCCTGGACTCGCAATGAACTGTCCATCGGTCTTTTTACCAAACAGAAATGACAGTAGGCTAAACCTCAGATCAATGCTAATTAAATGCTTATTAATTTCCAGCCATTGCCACAAGAAACCTAAGTGTATATTTGGCACTCACACTGCAAACTGTCTCTGTAATTACTTCAGAATGCTAAGAATGGCATCTCCTCCTCTGAGCAGACAAGGTCAGAGATGACTGTTGAGAATCGCTCTCTGTCTGGGCCGGTGATGGTAAGATGCTTGGCTTTAATATGATTATGCACGGAAGCTGTTGCAGTCATACATTTTAGTGCCGTGGCACACAACTTTCACATTACAGTTCTCATTGTTAGCACTAGGGTTGTCACTTTTTTGTTTGATGATCAAATTTGTTTGAATCTCAGGAAAATTGAGAATTTTTAGTATGTACTTAAGGGTTAAAACTACCGTTGCCTAGACAAAATAAGGAGCCCAGTGGCACTCTGCACTTATCCGTGTGCTGCTCATGGTAGTGCTCAATATCAAAGAGACCAATAACAACAAGCCATGTTATTGGTTTGTCAGCAGGGTATACCAATAGGCAGAGTAAAGTTCATGTGTGGGTCATGCTATCCGCATAGCCTGCAGGCTATAAATTTCAAATAAAGAAACTTAGGAAAAGTGTAATTCCACTGCAACTGCATCATTTGGACACATAACAGGTTTTATGCCACTGGGGACAAAACAATAACCAAAGAGAAAGTCTCCTAGAAAGTATGCAAATGGAAACTGCCCTACTAATGCTCCAAATGCTGACATTTTTTCCTCTCTAAAAGAAATCGGTCAGTTCAATTTAGTGTAAGCCGTGCCATTGTTGTGAATTAATGATGGACTTCTTTGGTTTGAGTAACAGTTTATCTACTGAGTCATTTATTGCTGTGAACGGCCTCATTAACATTGCTATGATTTTACCTAGTCGTATTTTGTTTAATAAAACTGCAAGATACTGTTGTCATTATTTCTTATTAATGCATAGTGCATTTAAGCTATTTAGCTGCATGTTTAATGGTAAATTAAACCTATGCCATAATAATTATACATTTAGGCAATGTTTTATTGAAATTATCCAAGTTTAAAAATTCAAACACTTAAGCATTTGGACCTTAAACCTCTAGTACTGTTTTTTTTCCCAATGTGGCCCATTTGAAAGTGACACATTAACAAAAACGGCTTTAATCTTTCTCAGTGCTTTCAGATGTTTGAGAGCACTATGTGTCATACGAGGTAATGATGCCCCTCACCTATTTGTTGGCCACAGGCGTCGCAGTACTCTGCAAACAGAGACTGGAAGCAGTCACAGCAGTAGGGCCGGCCTTCCTTCATGATGTAGCGCTGGCCCCCCAGCACTGTCTCGCACTCGAAGCAGCAGAAGTGCTTCATGTGCCAGTGCCGGCCCTCTGCTTCTGTGCATTCGTCTGCAAAAATGATCTGGAGGGAAAAAGACCACCAGTCAGTGCATGCAGTGACATCAGTGTGGGAGGAGTTATACATTCACTGTATGTAGTGAAAGTAGTGTGGGTGAAGCTATGCAGTCACTGTATGCAGTGAAAGCAGTGTGCGTACAGCTACGCAGTCAGTACAAGCAAAAAAAGCAGTGTAGATAGAGTTATAGTCACTGTGCACAGTGAAATCATTTTGGGTAGAGTTATGCAGTCATTGTACACAGTGAAAGCATTTTGGGCAGAGTTATGCAGTCACTGTACACAGTGAAATCAGTTTGGGTGGAGTTATATAGTACAGTCACAGTACACAGTGAAAGCAGTTTGGGTGGAGTTATACAGTCACTGTAGTATGTAGTGAAAGCAGCGTGGGCAGAGAACATCTGTTCACCTCGTCACAGGCGGAGCAGCGAGGCTTGAGGCGCTCGGCGTGGTGGCGGCCGCAGTAGATCTTCCCGTCCTGGTAGAAGTAGATGAGGTCCACCAGCAGCTCGTCGCACATGCTGCACACAAAGCAGTGCGGGTGCCAGCACATTCCGTGCCCAGCGCGGGATGCGAACACCGCGATGTCTCCCCCGTTGATCTGGCCTCCGCACTGCCAGAGACAGGACACATCATTTCCCCCTTAAAATGGAGCCTCTCACTTCTGCGTAACCTTCCCATGATCCTCACCTCACACAACCTCATTAAAATCAAATAACTTCATGGGCTAAAGCCTCCTGCCTGGTCAGTCTCCTTCCTGCTCACATCCTACTGGTCAAGGAGGTCTGCCGGCACCTGAAATTGCACACCTGACTGCTGACATCACTGAGGCCCAGTCACTCTTACTAAGCATTTGCCTAATGTCACCCTGAGCGGTGATAATTAAGTACTCTTCTGTCATCAGTTATAATAAGCTGCCAGTTTGCTTCCCCAAAATGCCTTGACTCCGGGTGAATATCGAGGAATTTACTTATCAATGTCAGTGGCACAGTGGAACATAAGAAATTTGTGCTTTGTGAAAATCAATTCATCTAGGGTCAATGGCTTCTCCACTTTGACACTCTCCCAACAAAATGATATTTTCATGTTGGCTAATGTTAACTATTTAACCTTATCATTGTTAGCTAGCTGGCAGGCACTAACTACCACATACACATATTACATTATAGGTTTTATGGTCCAATTACTTCCTTTACATTTCACTCACAACAACTGGCTCCATATAGTTCCTTGTCAGTCTCCACTGTGTTGCTGTGTATTTTAAGAAGCACAGCAAATTATCAGTGCCTTATGTTGAAAAAGCACTCATTCTCATTCTTTTTTTCTGGTGAGTTCTGTGCTCAGATTCCACACATGCTTTTAGTAAGATTTATCACTCTTGGCTTGGTGGGCTGTTACTCACATGAATAGGTTTCTGCTGAAATGTCCAGGTTAAGAAAGAGAGTATTTAATGACAGGCCACAGTTACACAGTATGACTGATTTCAGTAGTGTATAATGTTGACTAGGATGCCGACGAGGCTGAAACATGGCAATCACTATTATTTTTTAGAAAATATAAGCCACCTTTTTTGATGAAACCACTTACCAGCAGCTTGATTTCAAACCATACTTCATGACCTCAAAAGTCCTCTCATACAATCCCTGAACCATAATGTCCACAGACAAACTGAACACTTTTTGTACTGTGCACTTGGTGTATTGGATGGGCAATTCTAAGTATAAGATGAAACATCCTTCATTTTTTTGAAATAACCTCTGCATATATTCCCACAGATATATTTGGGGCAAGGGCTCTGTCCAACAGATGGAAGCCAAGCAATCTGGGGCAAGGCCTACTAGTCAAGTAGGCACACACACCTGGGTTGCATTAATTAATCAGCCCAGGGCTTAAAAGTGTGCATCTTTCCTCAGTAGGTGTCTGAAACCGGGGAAACTCTGCACAGAGAGAGAGCAAAACCAAGAGGAAGAGATAAATACGAGAGAAAGCAAAATGTTTCTGAAAAGTTTCTGTAGTGTTTTTGTTTCATTTGTCTTCCTCATTTTAGTCAATTATTTTACCAGTGTAAAAATCCCCACAGACACACCAACCAGTGGAAGTATTAGAGTGGGGAAGAAACATGTGTAGTCTTACCTGGTGCTATTAACACAATTAATTGAATGTTATCTCAGATATTTGACTCAAAAATAATGCTTTAACCTTTCCTCAGTGCTAAGAACTGTGCAGAGAAGGAGACTGCTATAGCCTCTTTCTACCAATAGTGGGGCTCTATACGAAATAAGGATCACTATCTATCTTAGTAGACATGGACATCCCTCTGGCTTGTATAGCATACAAGG
Source organism: Anguilla anguilla (assembly GCF_013347855.1). Classification (NCBI taxonomy): domain Eukaryota; kingdom Metazoa; phylum Chordata; class Actinopteri; order Anguilliformes; family Anguillidae; genus Anguilla; species Anguilla anguilla. Next base: position 31,606,329 of record NC_049211.1, read on the forward strand.
ATACAATGGGCATCTAGTGTATAGGCGAGTGACTATGGGTAGATGTATACTGTTTAGAGTCAAAGAGAAATGAGAGGTTAAAGTGAATGCAATTTATTATGCAGTATGTTCAATAATGGCAATATGCAATGGTGCAAAAGGTGTGTATAGTGAAATGGCTATACGTGAATGGAACACAGGAGGTTGTATGGACGAGTCTCCTTGAACCATTCCACTTTTCCGTTTATACACCCAAAGATCAAAGAAAGACATAATTGGCAGTAACAACAAAGGTCCCTGTGTTATCTCTGTACACCCATCAAAACACATTAACCATTTGTAGTGCAGCTGGCTGGTGACTCATTTGCATTACTGTACCCACTGTTCCCTTTTGAATGGTGCTCTAAGATCTTAATTCAGCACTCACCATCAATGACACCAACTTGTTCCCCATGACATTGGCTTTCCAACAACACCAAACACAATTACACTGTTTTGTGGAACGGTAATGTAATGTTATGTCAGCTCAGTAGTTCTGGGAGTATTCCACCAAGGTGGTAGAATGATTGCAATAGTGCTAATGGGGTAATAGTACTGTCTCTTTATCAAACCTTTCTGACTCCCAGCCAGCACTGCAAACACAGTCTGTTCTTCTTTGGGGGTGTGATAAGGGGCACACTTCTGTAAACCACCCTACACCTCTGCCAAATTTTACCGTACCATATTTGATTTTTTTGTTCAAAAACTTGCTCTCTCAATAAACCACCGGTGAAAACCAGAATTACCGCATTTTCCTGTGTCCAGCCATTCTGACGCTCCTAAGGGTGGTCACCCGGCGTGCAACTAGATACCAACCAGATACTCCATGCTCAACACTGATAGTTCTCTCTCCCTTTTGATGATGTCAAAACATTCCAATTTGAGACGTCTTATGGAAATTAATTTAGGGCCGTGTCCAAGTACAATGCAGTTGTAATGAAAAATCATGTTGCCTCTTGTACTCATCAAGAAGAAGGGATGGAAATGATTGGCACTCTGGCTAGCCTATAATAAAATCAGAGGTTTCTGACATGATGCTGCCCTAAAGGGTCCCCATACTGCGGAGGAGTTACCTTCTCACAGACAGCTCCAGTCATGGTCAGGGGGAAGGGTCTAATGTTGCCCCGCCCCAGGTTCTCCCTCTTGCGCTGGTTACTGAAGAGCTTCAATTCCCTCTTCTCCTCATCGTCCAGAGTGTTACAGTACCGCACCTGCAGTAGCACATGGCCATCCTCACCATCACAATCATCATAATCATTACCAACAGAGGTTTAATGGTACATTTATACCGTCAACAACATCAACTTGCATAATCATCATCATCATCAACCTGCATTATCAAGACCAGTCTAATCATCATTAGAATTTGAGTGGTGGCTCATAAAGTAGTCTTTAACCAAATTTATCTATTTCAGAGCTCAATTCACATATTTCTGTGGCTTTTGGGAGGTAAAAAAACCCCATTACATTTATGAACCAGCTCAATATGCAGCTAACCAGAAGGTCAAAGAAATAATAAATACAATTTTCACAATGATTAAGCATCTGCATTTTATTTGGATTAAACAATTATCTTGATTATCCCCATGTGATAGCTAATTACAGCCAAAAGCAAAATTAAATGAACATGAACAGAAATTAACATTAATCAAGTTAATCTATCTAGCTAGCTAACTTTAACCTTCATCTCATTACATAACTAATCTATCCAGTAAAACATTAATTTAAACAAGAAAATTAAACCCTCTGAGATTTCGTTCTCGTTCAACAGCTTGGAAACAACAACAGCTAGCGCTTGGCAATGAAGCTCAAACAGTACATTATGGTGAGTCAATGGTATCAAAGCTTAAAGTTCCAGAAGCAAAAAATACATGCATACTAAGGGCCCTATTTTTACAGTTGAGGCGCTGCAAAACACTAGTGGTAATGCAAGGTGCTGGCAAATTGGGGAGAGTCCAACTCAATTTAGGTAATTTTTATGACCTCGGGCATTAGCGCAACTGCAGTGTAGTCATAAAAGAGGTTGGTTCAATAAGAATAAATTGACTGTGGGCGTGGTGGGGGTTTGATTTCATCATTACCAATCAGTTCGGCCCGTTTCTTTCGATTTAAAAAACACTGCGTTAGCGCAGAGGCCAACTGCTAATTTTGTCATGGCCGAAGAGCAAGCACATTATGAAAGGCTCGATTACAAGCATCTCCATGAAACATTACTCGAGATTTCAAAAGCACACATTAAGACTGAATATTTTTAATTTCATATTTATTTTCCCCCTCAAAATATATTTTCCATTTATATGCCAGTGCTAAACTGCAATATATGGTTCTCGTGAACATTTTCGCAGGGTGAATATTCCCAGAATGGCCAGGAGCAGGAGGCAGCTGGCAGAGACAGCCTCCAGTCGGCTGCTCCATCGTGCTGCTGCTGCCACTGTTTCAACTTGGCAGGCATCGCATTTTGCAGGCATCGCACTTGCCAGGAGGGGGAAGAAGATAGCGCATTAGCTAGAATTTTCTATAGCTTTTTTGTTTCTCTGCTGTCAATTTTTTTGTTTAATGCCATAGATTAATGTACACTCACTAAGGAAACAGGTCTGCAGCCAACCAGGCCCTGCTCTCTTGTGGACTCTGTGCCTCTGTAATCTCCATCACGATTGTCAAATGCAACACTGACTCTCTCCACATGAAAGTCTTGTCCTCTCTTAGGTCTGCGTCACATCAAAGGCATATGGCTATGTAGTGTAGAACACAGCATGCCGCTAAGAATACAGAGAGCTGTATTGTAATGTACCAGCCAACCTATGCAAACATCTTAAGTGCATTGTTAACATTCCAAAGATTCACTCAATCATTGACCTAGCCCTGACAAATGTACAGTTGTTGGTGTGCACTGGGCTCAAGTAGCCTTGATGTCAAGCAATGCGTATCTACAGTACACTATTTGATGGGTGTAGAGCCAGTCTTGCACCTTCCTTGCATCTCTCATACAACTAGCTTACACTGTTAATTCCATACTGATGCACTGCCTAAATAGCCTAAATTAGACTGCATAACAAAACAGAGCTTGCATTTCAAATATTTAAACTGAAACAAGAAAAATATTCCCTGCAGCTGTGTTGTGTTCACGGTGCATTCATAATGCTATAAAAATGCACAATGCATCACTGTTTGAGTTAAAACCTGGTCGGAGCTGGTTTACGTGGAAATGCATTATTCAAGACCAAACTTGCTACACAAATGCGTTTACTGCAGACGTACCAAACCTGGACGCAGGCAAAGAATATTCAGTCTGCACATGAAAATAGCAATTCCGCTAGTGCCCAGCCAGGTTTGTGCTTACATTGTCACCAAAATAGAGCCCTACAGTGCCATTTGAGTAACATATTGAGTAGCAGGTTTCTAAATTGAAACAAATCATCATTGTCATCAGCATCGTCATCATCACAAATTACGTGCAATACTCCAACAAATAGGCTTTATTAATCATCATCATAACCTGCTTCATCTTCATCATCACAATGTGTGCACAACTTTGCAGGATACTTGATGGAGATGGAGGCTGAAGGAGGCAGGGTCATACAGAGGTGGAGGGTGAGAGGGCGGGGTCTCATGGAGATGGAAGGTGAGAGGGTGGGGTCACATCAAGGTGGAGGGGGAGAGGGCGGGGTCAACAGAGAGAAGGAGGGTAGCAGGGTCACATGGAGATGGAGGTTGAGAGTAAAGGTCTGCATCAGGGCGGGATTCATAATTTCCGGGGTAGCGGGAGATATTTAGAGTACTGCGGGTGGGAGCGGGCAGTCAGTAAAAAAGCTAAGTCAGCAAGGTCCCAAACTTATTTCGTAATTAATTCATATAAAAATGTACGAAGCTATGCTTTGACCATCTAAAGGATTAGATAAAGGACATTCATTCATGGATTCCCCAGAACGATGCATTCTCACACTTACTTTTCAGCCAATGAATTAAAGGCACGCCAATTATCACTCGGTTATATGCCACTCACTTCACTCGCTTTAGTTTAATCAAAGTCATCCATTGTCATTGCTGAGTATGCCTGCCTCAAGCGTAGAATGATGAGTAGCCCAATACAGTTACCAAAAATCCAAAGGGAAAGTCTGACATTTGAAAATACTTTTCTATTGTTGTCAATAGTGCTAGAAAGGAACTTTGACAAATGTTCCAACACAAAAGTGCTAACATAGCCTACAGTTGTCTTAAGTCGGGCATATCGGGAATCAAATGTCACATGGCCAATGGACTATTATAAATGGTCAAACTAAACTGTGTTTCAAATGACCAGACCATTGCAGTTGCCTGATACTAGAAAAAGAAAGCCTCGTTTAAAAAAAAAAAAAAAATTTAGTTGTATAGCAGGCTAGTATGAGCATGTCTAAATTCTAAATAATAGAATTTAAAAATTATCATACGAGCCTGCTATACATACATCCTCAATTAACTTTGGCTGTTTTAAAACATGTAGAGGTCCGTTTTTTATAGCCTATTGAGGTCTGTTTTTATTTGTACACCAGATAGTCTGTTTTCTTTCGTTTAATAGGCAATAGCCTAATACATTATGCTGAATAAAGGAATTTTCATGTTTGAAATAATGTCGTATTAGGCTCAGGTGGTATGTAGAATAGAACCATGTTATCGGAATGACTGCGAATAGATTTTATAGGGCAGGAATGATTAAAGCCGCGTTTCCACCGCAGGAACTATACCCCGGAACTAGGAACCTTTTGAGGAACTCAGTGCGTTTCCACCGCAGGAACTAGGGTCTAAATTTAGTTCTGGGGGCTTTGTTTTACCCCCCAAAACGTTCCTGCTCGGGAGGTAGTACTTTCCGAAAGTACAGGAACCTTTTGGGTGGAGCTTGCAGCGCTGAACATTTCTGATTGGTCGAGTACTCGTAGCATTTGTGTTGTATTTATTTTCCGCCATTACCCGCCATGTTTGAAAATATGCACCGGCAAACCAATTTATTTTCATAATAACTTCAAATCAAACTTGTATGTTATGCGGCGCAGTAGCCTACTTCTTGGTTATAACGTCTTGGAATTATAACGTGTGCTCTTCTGTTCTTTTCTTGCTTTAGTATTCGTTTTATAAAATGCTAAGCATTCGTGCTGGGACAGCATATTACGTAGGCTACCAAAACATTCAAACGGATTAATTCGGTTGCTGAATATTTTCTTCCGGATTTTCTTTGTTAGCCCGTTGTAATTGACTCAAAACGTTTGATACAGTTATGTGAGGTATGCGGTAGTTCTGCATAATTAACATTGGTGATACAGTACAAGCAAACTGGAAATCACCTTCCGCACTTTTTATCCGGGTAAAATAACAGGTTAATTCTAGTAATCTTCCCTTTAGCTTTTTCAGACTGCCGTAATTTTACTGCCATTTTTAAATTCCACGAAAAGACCAGGAAGACTATGGACTCATTTATGGTGCATGGTTCGCATCTGGAGGGCACACTTCGCTGCTCGGCTAGCAGTAACTTCGAAGGAAAGCAAACGGTGGCTGTACCACTACTAATTTACATTTTCACGCAAGTCCGAGTTTTCGTTCTATTCTTGTCATTTTGCGATTAGCCTATATGGAATTGACGACGAGAAAGTAATAAAACAGCAAATTGTTAACAACGTGTGCATGTTTTCTGCTGTTAATGAATGTGTTTGAGAGGATATATGAAAATCAATAAATACAAAAGTAACCATATATAGTCATTGTTGGTAACCCGTTGTATATAAGTGGAATAAACCCCTCCGGGCTGTCCCGGTTATTAGAAAATAATGTAGGCTACTTCGGTGGTAGTATGGGGTTACAGAAGAAATCATTTGACAGATGGACCGACGACAACGTCAGTGGGCTAATTTGCCTAATCTTCGCGGTACTTTAGACCCCGGTGGAAACGCAGACAACCATTGGCTGAAGGAACCTTTTAGTTCCTGGTAAAGTAGTTCCTGGGACTGAAAGTTCCGGGTAATTTTGGTGGAAACGCGGCTTAAGGCTATGGGCGGACGTTAGAGTAAGTGGCGCGGGTGAGAGCAAAATTTAATGTTGCAGTTTCGGGCGGGTGTGGGATGTGAAAAACAGTCTCGCGTAGACCTCTGTGGGAGAGCGTGGGGTCACAAGGAAATGGAGGGTGAGAAGGCGGGGTCACATGGGAATGACAGCGCAGGGGGGTCGCTCACCTCATTATCATGGGGGGGCAGCTGGTGCAGAAGCTGCTTGATTCGGTGCTTCTCTCCTGGGCTGTTCACATATGGAACCTTGTCCTCTGGGAGCGAGTTATAATACTGATGGACCTTAGAGGGAGCAGGGGGGTAAGTACAGGTTTTAACAACAAAAACACATCCTCCTTATGTGATGGCAGATGGTTCTTTGACACTCCAGAAGTTATTCCAAACAATTATCCTCATCATCCGGTACACTGCCAAAAGCTGGCACGAATGGAATTATTTTGGATTCTGTTGGTTTTCAAATGCAACAGACCATTGTAATTCTGAACGCAGAGCCCAGCCTGATCACTGATATTATTTATGGATTTCCATTATGGAGTTATTTGAATCTGGTCTTTCTCAGAATACAGAATTTAAGTGATTGCTTTGTTTTCCAAATCAAATACCTCACATAATAAAAATAGTTAAAATGAAATGTTAGATGTGACATTCAGATGATACAAAATTAAAATTTCAGTCTTCCTGATGGGCTTGATTGGTTAAAAAAGACTATCATTCTCATAGCGTTTTTTGGCTGAGACACTTTCCCAATCTTTGGGTCCTGTGAATTATTTCTGCAGAGGTAAGATGGTCTCTGCAAAGCAGCAACTGGAGAACTGTAAGCCGTTCATGGTGCCCCAGCAACGGCTGTTGCTAAGCAGAAACACTTACTAAATTAAGAGGTGAGATTTTGCTTGATGTAAAAAAAAGAAAGAAAAGAAAACAGGCTAAGGAAAGAAGTAGCTCGAACAGAGATCCCCAGAAAGATGTTATAAACCACAGAGTCAAGGATGACCCTGGATAACTATGTACCCTGCGCTTACTCCTGACCACAAAATGGTTCTCCGAAACCCAGAAACCTCTGTAAGTCACTAGGCTAATGAGTATACTGTGTGTAATGTGGGAAATGCAGTCTGACGTTCACATTCTAGTACAGAATAACCTGATGTGCCCCTTCATTTTGTATGCATGCACACTGCTGGGCTGAAATGTGTTCTAGTTTTTCCAAGCTGGCTTCCATATTTCACACTTACTGAGTAGGCTGCTATATTACGCTGTATGCAATGTTCTTGCCTCCTGTAACACTGGCTTTGTATATGTCTATAAGGAATGGCCCCAAACACAAAAAACATTGGAAAACCTAGTGTTGAGATTTATGAACATGACATGAAACATCAACTATGCTTCATGATAATAAATTAGAGAGAAAATGCCCAAAGGCCTCTGTGTTCCACAGATCTCCAGCAAACTGACAGCTCTGAAATAAGTGTAATCAGGACCCGATCCTGGCCTTTACTGGAAAGCAGACTGTAAGCACATTGCAATAATATAATTTTATACATGCAGATTTTTCAATTTCAGCAAAATAGTTTTTTTTAAAACAGCCCACAAAAATAGATAGCTATGACGTCAATGGTAAAAGGGAAGAAAACACATGCGTGCATGCACATACACATACACATACACATACACACACACAGTGGCAGACACTGAAACATTCATTTTCAGAAAACAGCACAGGCAAGAAAACAGGAGTGAATGCCACAGTAGCTTATAAAAGACAGCACGTTAGCATTTCGAGTGCTATTGAGACAAAAGCCCATTCCACTCGGTCGCACAATTCGCCTCTGCAGTAATTGAGACCTCCGCATCCAACCAGAGGCTAGGTCTTCAAAATAAAAGTCATAATTCATGGCTGATTGGGAGCGAGTATTATGTGATCTCGCCGTATCCCGGCAACACGCCTCATGCAGGGTCATTAAGGTGCGGATTATTGGCTGGGACTTCAACACAGGAGCTGATGAAAGCTCTTTAACAGAGCTGCCGGCTCTGACATCTACAGGCAATAGGATATTAATCAGTAAAAACTCCAAACCATAACCAAAAAAATTATGTTTACCCTTGTTGAGAGTATGAGAGGCCTGACAGGAACTCTCATTGAATGGGTGTTCTCTCTAAAAATGAAAAAGGACTTGAGGGTTTGGGAGGCCACATTTTCCAAATTCACAGATAATAAAGATTCTTGTTTTTGCTGCACTTCACAATGCTTTAAAATAAAGAGGCTGACACCTCCAGAAATCCTGGTATCTTTGAAAGCATACTTCAGTGACTCGGCTTTTGTCATGGTATGGTTTATTTCTGAATCCAAAGCATATGGTACAGTTTCAACCACAAGACAAAAGAAAACTAATCAAATTAGTTTCTTATAGTCATACAGTACATTCAACAAATCTTCTCTGGTTAACATACTGTATACATACTGATATACAGCAACATAAACATATGTATATCTACAGTATGTTAACCGGAGAAGATTTGTTGGATGTACTGTATGATTAAAATAAACTAATGTGATTAGTTTACTTATGTCTTGTGGTTGCAACTGTACCATACATTTTGGACAAATACGGACACACAGGACACCAAGTTTGGTCATAAATCTTGGATAGAAACATACACATAGTTGTCTTTACAGCCAGGCATACGTGAGAGTGAGGAAGGTACTGTGAAATCTGGGAAATTTTAGAAAGGCTAGGAATGCACAGTAAAATGTTGGGTACCTGTTCAGGTTTCAGTCCGGGGGGCACCCAGGCGTACTCCTCCAGGGCGCAACCAGAGTCGTCGTCAGAGGTGGAGTTCCTCTGGAAGTCGTACATCAGCTTGCTGACAGTTTTCTCCATCTCCCGGGGCATCACCCCCGCTGCATGCTCCACCCGCGGGCACTTACGATGGAGACAGATCCTCCTGCAGGGGGGACAGACAGGCCCGGCTTCACCTCATCTATCCATACTCAGGCTAACTCGGCTGACTGCTTGGACACAGAGTAGCCCTATCTCTTCTGCCCCCTAGGGGTGCAGGCAGTCCCACCCACAGAATGGGGACAAAGCATAGATCCACAGTTCAAACTCAGCACCGGCAACAGACTCTTTTCTGGGCCACAATACCACTCATTCCCATTTTCAGTGCTCAGAACAGTAAAACAAAAGGATTCCCCTTATGGAAATCACTTATTACACCCTAAACCCCATCATAAATCTTATTTTTAATAATTTCTAGTTATGTTGCCTCATTTATCTTTGCATGAAAAATCACATACTCTCTCAGCTTTCTGAACAACGCCTCAGATCACCTAATAAATCATTCAGAAATAAAGTTTTAGATGTCCATATGTAAAGTACTTACATTGTACTTATTTTCAGTGTATCCAGTACTTTAAATTACACCCATTCATATCGCAATCATGAATTTCAAAGCTGTTGTGTGCTTTAATATAGTAAGCTTCTAACAAGTTGCTATATTGGGACTACAACAAAAGGTTGCATTCCGCGAACATCATGACACAATGGGGTTAAGGGGTAACCTTTATGAGAAATGCTGCTCATCTTCTTATCCAACTATTTTAATTGTATTTGAATTTTTTTTACAAAAATGTAATCTATGTTACTTGATACAGCAACTAATAGTACTGAGTTGAAAATAAAAACAATCTATTGGCCATAAAGAAAGTGCAATGCATTGTGGTTTAATAAATGTACAACTATTTTAAAATGTAATTTAACTTAAATTTCTTTTATATTTGGAAATGTCATTTTTGGATCTCCTAAATTACATTTGGGTCTCTCAAATCGCATGTGAGCCATCATCTTGCTTAAACCAGTGGTTCTCAATGCCTATTTCTGGAAAACTGATGGCTTTTGATGGATTCCATTTTACTAAGCAGTTACAATAAGTGATCAATTAAAGCTGTTCAACGAATGGATATCATCTCACACACCAGGACCAGGTTTGAGAACTACAGGCTTAAGAGTCAGTCTAACACAGTGATCCTCAATCCTAATCCTGGAGAGCCACAGGGTTTCCTGGTATTTGTTGTTATTCAGTACTTGAGTAGCACATGACTGAGGATCACTGGTCTAACAGGTTACTGTGTGCTACTACTGGCTTTATGATAGATTTCAGCTGCTTTATGCTTGAGGATATTTCAGCCTAATTATGCAAGTGCATGCACTCAGTGATACTTTCATTGTTCCAAATTATGGGTAGAAACTGCAGCTCCCACAGAAACTGAATGGGTTCATTATACCTTCATACCAATATGTGACAAGTGATGAAAATCAGCAACCACAGTGGGACTGCAAATGAAGTTACCAACCTCCATATAAAAGCCTATCTGCACTGGAGTGTAAAGGTCCATCCTAATGGCAGAACCGAACAGGAGCTCTATGGCATCCTGGAAAAGGTCAGTCCCTTGGGAGACCACACAGCTGTACCAGTACTGCACAGGGTATAACTACTGCACTGTTACATGACTGACAGGAGAAGATGTTTTCTGCCTTTTACAAGTAAGAACTGTGGACGATGATTCAGACGGTAAACAGGTCACCATAAAAGCTGAGTCATCAACTCCCCCTTTCCCTTCCACTTATTATATAGTGCCTTCACCGGGTTTTAAAAGGAAACCGCATGAGTAATCCTGCCAGGGATTCAAAATTAGTCTGTACATAACCCTAAATGAATTCAATAGGAATTCAATTCACACTGAATTCAATAGGATAGTGGCATTGGCACTAAAATGACCTTGGGTTACCCAAAATGCACAGTGGGCGGAGGCAGAATAAGCTGGGGAGGCAAGCCGTGGGAACAGGATCAGGGTGGGTACATGGGTAAATCCAGAGTCCAGACACAGATTCTTTAGACTCAACAGATACTCAACTCCTGATAAAGGTTTGCCTGAGGACTGCAGGATAGCTCTGGATCAGCTGACTTGTAAGTTTTAAATGGGACGTTCCTGCTTACTAAGCTGCCTGCTTATTAAAAATAAATAAATAATGAAGCCCCGGTTACTCCCTGGTACCCCTAAGGAAGAACATGTACTAGTACAAGTGAAATAGGGAGAAATACATTTTTCATTTAGTTTTTTGCATTATCCGATACCCCTCCATACACATAACATTGCTTGTATCTCAAAAAGTACCAAAGATCCCACTCAAAGATTTATACAATACAGGTTACAGAACAATGCATCCAAGGACACTTCTGAAATAATCATAGTTGTACTTTGCTAAATCAGTAAATTACTGTATAAAAGTAAATCTCAGACCCTCAAATACCCAATTTAAAACATTCCATAAAACAACACCAAGATGCTATGGCTACAATGAATTGTTCTTGAAGGAGATATCAACAGGGCCAAAAATGGCCACAAAAGGATGCAAGTTTCTCTAAAGACCTTTGATATATTTCTGGTAATCAGGTGATTTACTCACAAATTACCCAAGGCTGATTACAAGATTAATTCTTGAGCACAAGATTAATTATTATATTATAAATACAAAAAAAAAACAATTGTATGATATTAAGTGTTTTTTATTATGCTGTGGTTTGGGTATTTTAAGCTATTATACTGCCAACTGCTGTAAGATTTGGTACTGATCTTTCAATACTTTGTTCACGATATCATCAACAAAATTTACATAAAAGTTTTTTTTTTCCAACAATCAGCTGTAGCAGAAAACCTGTTCAAAGTCACTTAACCAGCATTGACTGAACCTTAGGCACCGTAGGGGCATCATGGAATGATGCACAGGCATCTGCAAGGGCATGTCAGAATTGAATATATTAAATATAGCTGTGTAAGGAACAAGATGTTGTTGCTGAGGTGGAATAGCAAGCTAAGTTACCCAGCGAAAGCAATGTTGTGTCAATAAAGGGTACGTAGAGAAATATCATCACCAAGGTTCCTTGGATGAAATAGTATTACTTCATTCTCAGAGGAAATTAAATTGCACTGGAAATTTGTTAGAAGGCTTGATGACAAACTGACACAGTTGCCACATAGCAATAGTTTGCTAACCTGGCAACCCAGACAGCAAACACTAGTCGCCATTCTGACACATTACTACACTATACTGCCTTATACCATATTTATATAGCACTTTTTCTCAAACCTCAAAGCATTTTTTTACAGTGAAGAGGGGGAAACTCACCTCAGCCACCACCCTTGTGTATCTGAAATACTGTAGAACCTCAGAGATACAAATATCAGAGTTACAGACTGACCAGTCAAGCTAACTTCCACAGTAGCATTATCTTTATCCACAATAATATTATTAATATTTAAATAATGTCAGTGACTAGTCTGATTTAAAACCAATATAATCATCAAGATAAATATTTTATCTTGAACAGATAAAATGCCCCAGTAATATCCAAAGCACTGAACAGTATGTGCAGTAATGGCAAAAGCTTCATTCACAAAACTGATTGCTGTAGAACTTCATTCAAAAACATTCAAAATCTGTTTAAATGCTGCGCACATTACCTTATCTTGTTAAAAAAAACCCTAGTTGCAAACACTGAGAAAGACTACATCTGAGAATCGAATAGGCTGGAAGTTTCATATTCATATATTTCCAGATCACTAACCATGGATATCCTTCCATTCACTTCTAGGCTATATCATTTTTTTTTTTTTTTGATTTTCTGTTGAATATTGTCAAAATCACTGCTCCCTTTACATACAAGACACCTCTGCCTTTTCTCATAGGATTACATTTCAATTACTTTTCTGCCAGGGAAATATGAAAATTAAAACGACTTTCCTTAAATATATTAGCAGCCTATAAATGTATCTGGTACTGGTACAGAAAGTTAGAAGCCTGCAGTAATAGTACAGTGCATTGTACGTCACAGCAGACTATACAAACTAACATTTTTTTAACATTTAAATAAATTCCATTTTACTTGTATATCACTTTTTTACACACTGGAATACTGTCACAAAGACAGAGGAAAACAGGGCCTGAACATTGAGCTATGGCATTAAATAGACCTGGGTTGTCTTTTGTTCATGCGGCTGACTAACCTATGCTAATTTTTATTTTTTTTAAATATATTTTTGAGTAGGTTCCACATTAAACCATTGAAAGTGCTAATTTTACATTTTAATTTATTAGTAATAAAAACAAGCATGCTGTTTAAAATTAGGTTTTATGTCATTTGCAACAGGAAACGGGAAGTTTGAGAACATATTTATTGCAGCTTCAGATGGTTAAAGAGGGCACTGGGAGGTGGATGTTAAGTGTAGGATATGTGCCATCAGGCTACGCACTGCTCTAAATTAGAACAGGAGATACACAACGCTTCAGCATCACACCAGCAGTTAAAAAACAAAGGCCTAAATTTGTCAGCAAGCGGGGGTGGTGATGCAGATGGGAAAAAAAACTTGTGCGTTTAAAAAATAAAACTTTATTAGTTCATAAAACTGTAATTAAACATGAATATACCAACTTAAATTAAACATGTCCTACCAATTTTTTTCCACCAAATGCATCTATGTGACATTAATGTTAGAGAATAAGCTTTTCTCACCAATTCTTGAGCCAACTGGCAAATACACCATCTTTTTTTTTTGAAAATCTTTATAGGTAACTGGAACATTTCTTTGGCAAACAGCACCATATAAGTATTTCAACAAGCTTAAAACAACACTTTTCGTGTTGGCTAATGGATGGGGTATATTGTAGCATTTTATTTTAAAACATTTTTAAAATTCCCAGTTAAAAATAATTCCCTCTGTGAAACACCAACCAACAAAGGATTATTTGCTCTCTACACTGCATTACCATACATAACCTTTCAATTTACTGTACCTGTCAGACCTGACTACCATGCTGAGATTATGCCTGTACTCCTGCTGAAAAGCTGCAGCTCACTGTCTTCAGTATAAACCCCGGGAAACCGGGTAGAAATAGCCAATAGCATTACATAAATAAAGCCAAGTGAATCCATCTCCTTATGCAGGCTCTCTACAGGAGTCCTGCAAGGCCTATCCCTCAACAAGTCTCACCCTGCTCCAGAGATATGAAAATAAAAGGCCGGAGGGCCGCAGTGTCTGCTGGTTTTTCAGCTCTTCAGAGCTTAATTTAAGTAACTGGCTGACTAAAGAGTCAAAACAAATGTTTCCATGGACTGAACCGGCTGCTGATAGAAAGGGAACCACGCAGATCTGCAGGCACCGCGGCCCTCCAGGACTGGCGTTTGATGTCCCTGCACTACGCAGCATCTCCAGCCTCAGTCATCTCCTGTCCTGTCATCGCCGCGCTGGCTTTCCTCAGCTCTTTCTCTCCTTTCCCCCCGCTGAGTCACACATCTACGCATGGATCATGGCACGTCTCAGTGAAATATCTGTGTGGGTGAGCAGCGACCATCTGAAGCTCAAGCTCTCTGAAAACAGCTTTACGTGCCAAGCCGATGCACTGTTCTCCCAGAATCTCACCATTGCACTTCCAGGACATAATCTCACTTCCAGGACCTCTCCGTCCCGCTTCCACGACCTCTCCGTCTCCCTTGCAGAACCTCTCCATTGTCTTGGATGGCTTCACACAGACAGCAGCCAAGAGTGCTTAAGATCTTCTGTGTCAATATCGGTGACCAGTTCTCTTTCTCCAAGAACAGCGTGTCAGTGACCTGAGCCTGCGGGCTCTTCCTCTACAGCAGGGCTGACAAACTCAAGTCCTGGAGTACTGCAGTGCATGCCTGCTTTTGCCAGGTTTCCTTTCCATCAGCAGTCAATTTATGCCTCGGAAATGAGGCGTGCAATCTCTTTAGTTAATTAATAGGTCACTTAAATTAATCACTTACTGTAAATCCTGATACACTGCCAACTTTGGCCCTCCAGCACTGGAGTCAGACGCCCCTGCCCTCCAACATCTAATTCTTTACCACCTGAGTGCACTGTTGCCACTGAACTCCTTGTCCAGGTTCTTTTGTACCTAGTATACTACAATTGCTCCCAACATGCACCACTAAACCACGCCAACTCATCCAGAACATGGCCACTCTCCTTCCTCACCAGGACTTCACTGTGATCTTATACCGCTGGCCTCAGCCTCAGTCTGGCCTCTTTTCCACCCTAGCCCAACAGTGTGGGATTCAGCTGCCTGTGACAGTCAGGACAGGACAGTAGCATCCTCTTCATCCTCAAGCTCAGACTGAAAGCCCACCTCTACACAGATCCTAACCACCTGGACCATTCACAGCAGCTTTGACACTTAATATCTTACTTAGTTTTTTACTGGCATTATGGTTCATTTTGGGACTGTTACTGACTCATCTGCTCAGTTGACTGTAATTTTCCTGTTAATTTGCACTTTATGTTGTTTGCCATAATGGCTTTGGAAGTCACATAAAACATAATCCTAAAATTAGTCCTCAGCCATTAAAAAAATGTACCATATTTATGATCTGTCATCGAAAAATAAGTAGGCCTACATTAAGAACAAATTCTGCCATTTTGAGGTTATTTTCCGGTAAAGTAACATGTGTCTACAGCTCGTGAGAAATGTGTGAGGCTCTATGATATACGCTGTTTGTTCTGGGCAGGCTGACGATAAAAAAATCTATTTCCTTTATATTTTGCATCAACTTCACAGCCTCCTTTGTACTTTGCAGCTTCAGTGTGGGCGTACATGAGAGCAGCTTCTTATTTATGTAGAATCCAACATGAGAGGAGATTTTTCGACGAGGCATCTACACAGTAAAATGTCCAGTGTTAATTCAACTCCAACAGAGTTTATGCAATAGGAGCCACATGTACACTTCATTGAACACAAAATTTTACTGCGTAGTGCTCAGCCGGATATTTTTTTAATTCTTTCCTCAAGATTGTCTTTATTCTGCAGTATTCAGTATTCTGAAATACCAGTTTCAATGTTTCCTGCTATAATTCACTGCACTGTATTCACATGAAAGAAAATCCTTCTGATCATGCCCTGGATGGTGTTTGTGTTCCAGCACTATAATTTACAGGCCTGCTTCACCAACAGCCCTCTCTAGTAATGCACATGATCTGTATTCCATAGAATGGACCATCAGAGCATTTTGTTCAGTGATACCAGTGTTTATCTTTTCCTCCGAAATGTCGCCCCCCTCAAAGTGGGGATGCAGTTACTTAAATTAGTTGTTAGTCCACTGCTAGTTTTTTCAAGTGCCAATCCAGAGGCCTTTTTATGAAGCCAGGATAGTCAATACACAATGAGTGGTTCGGTTGTAAACTGTCACTCCAAACGCACAAGCACAGTGGGGTTTACAGACATCAAACACATAGGCTACTGACGCTCGTGCGCGCCCGAGGCGTCCCCAAAATAAGAACTAGAATAAAAACATGGATTTCGCACACGTAGCGGCTTCGAATTGTCATCCACAATATCCCCTTCTCTCAGTATAAAGTGGGCTTCGAAACATCATTCTTGTAACGTATACTGGCGCGTTCATTTAATCTATTGCACGAGTCAACGAATAACAGCAACCCGCGCAGTTTTTAATCAATACAACTCAATTGCGAAAACATATGTTCCTTGCTTGCAGTCCATTTAATCTTTCAAACGTATATTTTCACTCTACTCAACCACATCAAATCATACGACATAGAAAACTATTACACAATCGAAACACAAATCTTGAAAAACAAACATGCAGAACGCCGCGCATATCTACGTCGTACGTAATTTACCTTCAAAATAGATTTTTAAAGCTTGACTTATCCCATCTGCCAATGTTAGTTTTTTACAATGCTGTCCATTTTCACATCGCCTCCGTAGCATCGCAACCACCACGACGCATCTCACTCCAGTTCTGTCGTCCGTGTGGCACCGCAAGCTGTAGTTTACCTCCCTAGACGGAAAAAATAAGCCCTCTCTCTACATCACTCTCACAACCCAGGATAGACTATTACCTAACAACGAATTGGAGCCTGTTGTTTCTTCCTCTCTGTCCCGTAAGATATCTGATGATTTGAGGTACAAATGGTGCAGACGTTTACCTTAATTCCCTTATTTGAATAAAACTACGTTAGATCTGATATTTTCCCCAGCTGCAAAAATCAAAAAGAATAGTAACGAGCCAAGTCACCTGTCAAGTGTCCGCTCGTTTTTATTCGCTTACTGCTGACACAGGGTCCGTATCCGGTGATAATATTTAGCAGTGATGTCAATAAGATACTTCTAACATAATTTTCACTGTTAACAAAAGGACTGCGCTGTAGGAACAGTACAGAGAGTTCGGAGCGAATCAGGCTAACCAAACGGCTGAATACTGGCTACAACTGTACCCTCACGGTACTGAATAAAGTAGGCGAACCCCACTCATTACGACGTTGATTAAAATACTCATACAACAAGGGGAGCTTAATCTATATTTGTGATGTAGTCGTATTATGGTCATATTTGAAGTGTAAATTGTATTTCGTACATGGCTGTCATAATTGCACTCCACTCTTAACGGACAGATGTCGTTTTCTTACTCACGACATTTAATACAACCTATGGCACGCGCTTAGTGCGGCAGAGGAGTTACCACAAAACTGGAACAACCTCGGAACGACCCTATACATTCAGTGGAATAGTCCACAAAGAGCATTGTCCACATACAGTACCCTAATTCACCCAGACTTGGCAAGAGTAAAAGTTCCCAAACTGTCTTTTATTTACACGCGCTGTCATGTAGCTCTGCACTTTGCCGAAGCAATCATCTGTCTTCTTTAAATGCGTCTGCCTGTTATCTGAGCTATACTGGCTGGGACCCCTGCTATTATATATACATTCCTGCGCTCTTGCCATCAGCCCTGTGCCTCTCAATGTCCTGTTGCGCTACACTTAACTGAACAAGGAGCGCAATGTTTAATGTGAGCACTCACCTATCACAGTCTACAGGCCACCCAGTACTCCAGGAAGGCCAGTGAATATTTTACATCATACAGACCACATAGTACTGCCTGATAGCAGCCACTATTTCACATGCAGTAGCAGAGCCAGTGAATATTGTACACTCTGCAGGCCACACTGTAGCACAGAATATCCAGTGACTATTTTACATCCAACAGGGCACACAGCAACACAGGCTAGCTTTCACAGATTTCAGAGGCCTGGAGCATGGCAAGGGAGAACTAATGCATTTTTCAACAGACCCCAAGAACATTGCACTTTTCTGCTGGCAAATCAGGTAAACAGTGAGCCTTTTCTGCAGTTCTATCTCAAGCAGGGTATTGAAAGTCAAGTGAATTTCAGGTAAGATGGAAACTGGACAAGAGAACCCAAGACAGTCATCCTTCATTGCTCACTTTTAACAGACTGGAAGGATGATCTGTATACATCTAAATAGTAAGCTACCAAATACCTAATTCATCCTCTCACCAGTGGTTGACAGCGACACAATGAAAATTTTCATGAATCTCAGAAACATAGCACCTAGACATACAGTATGTCACTAAACAAGGAAAAACTCACAGCCATGTATCTGGGAAACTGGAAGAAAACAAGATTTCAAAGTGTTATCATATAAAGTGTTGTTATTATTACATAAAGTGTTATTTATTCCTCATGTTTTATGTTTTACTTAGTGATCAACCATGTATTTCTACACTGGCACTGTTGCTATGCCACCCACACCCACAGCTAGAGACCATTTCCCACACTACAACCTGCGCACTGAACAGAGAGGCACATCTCTCACCCATGGTAACTGATAACCTGGCTGCTGACATCGTCCAAACTGTGGACTTGAGTTAGCAATATACAGGCGCTGATGTGGCCAAAAATTAGCTAGCTATCAAGCAATGTTATCTAACCAGACAGCTCCGTAAATTATCTGTCCCCATTTTGTAAGCAAATTTCCGGCAAGCCACTGTTAGATAGCTACCTTTGAAATACTTTTTTCAGATGGAAAAAGAGAGTACTTCAGTAACTTGATTTACAGAAGTGCCAAGCACTGCACTAAATACAATTAGGCAGCTAGCTACAAAACTGAACTAAAGCAAGCTTAATGTGATTAAATTGATCCGGACAAAGTTTAAATAGCAGACTTACTTCCTTTGCCCTGCTGTGTTCCTTTACAAGGAGCTTCGAGAGATAAATGCTAATTAACATTCACATTTTATACAGCTTTTTTGTCCAGCATCAGTGCCCTATCACTAAAGGATGGGCTCAGGTAGCATGAAGGGCCTCATGCCTCAGCTCATCCTAAATGCAAAAAGGCTTTATCTCATAAACACTGCTTCCTTTTCATGCACTATATGGATAATATCAGTGACAGTCACACTCACGTTGTGAAAATGTCTTTTTTAAGTCAACACTTGCTCAAAATTCACATGCAAACGTTCGTTATATTCGATAGAGACCAAGGTTTACTTTTAACTGCACATGCTGCATTAAATAGCACCAGCGTTCAGCGCTTGTTGACGTATATGACAGTATCCTCGCCCCTTTCTGACAGTAAATCTAAGCATGTGAATGTACAAGACGTCGTTCAGCCTTTGAGAGTGAAATGATGACTAATGAATGCCTACAGTGTTCGAGGCATTTGTCACCAAGTGTGACAAGATTTGATCGCACAACAATGGAATTCAGTGTTTAACAAGTCGGCTGATAGACAAAGGAAATAATAGAGACTTCATAAAACAGAAGAAAAGGGATAAAATGGTTTAGCAGATGAGACACATATAGTCTAAAATATTCATATTATATTAACATCTATCTTAATTTTAGAGGTAAGACCTATGTTTACTCTATTTCTTAATGAGGAGAATAGGTCACCAAAGCCATCTAAGCTCTCAATTTACATTTATTTACAGAATGGAGACGCTCCTTTTGTGACCTGGTAAAGATTCTGGCAAATCACCATTTGGAGACTTTCTTTTCTCACATGGTGAACATTCCAGCAAATCACCATTCTTTAATGAGTTCCCCTTAGATTCCTCTTGAATTGCACCAATGAAGAGGTAAACAGATGCTGATCTAGTGAGGCTTGCCAATGACAATATTGACACCTGCTTCTTTTTTTTCTTTGTCTGTAAGAGGTCCCTGTTGTAGAATGATTGGGTGGGTGTTAATAGATGCATAGGACATGTCTGTCTATAACTTCCTAATCTTTGCCAAGGATTCCAAATGAGACACACACAAATGCTTACAGAAACACACATAAACAAACACACACACATGCAAATGTACAAACACATGCTTACACAAATGCATGCAAGGAAGTCAGTTCTCCAATTAAACCAAGTCCACTAAGGATGTGAATTGGTGTGATGTCATTGAAATGTTAATTAGCAACAGTACTAAGCTAGGGTTGTCAGAATTTGTGAAAACTGGACAATAACACACACAGCTGGTAGCTTTATTGCGAATTAGGTGGGGAGGTGTCGGGACCAATGACAGATGAGCAGACAGGAGTGGGGAGGTGGTGAATGGTGGTTGGTTATGCTTGCTATGGCTATGACCAAAAGTATCTGGACACCCCTTGGTCTCTGGCTGTTTCTCATGGATTGGGCTAGGCCACATTGTTCCAGTGAAGGAAAATGTTAATTATATGGCCTACAATGACATTCTAGACAAATCTGTGATTCCTAAACAGTTTGGAGAAGGCCCTATCCAGTTTCAGCATGACAGTGCTCCCTGACATACAGCATGGTCCATGTTGAGAACGGTGTGGAAGAACTTGGCCTGCGCAGAGCCCTGACCTCAACCCCATCCAACACCTTTGGGATCAATTGGAAAGCCAATGGCAAGCCAGGCCTAATCGCCAAATCAGTGCCCCACCTTACTAATGGTCTTAGATTAATGGAAGCAAATCCTTCCATACATACTCCAACATCTAGTATAAAGCCTTCCCAGAAGAG
Organism: Anguilla anguilla; assembly: GCF_013347855.1. Classification (NCBI taxonomy): domain Eukaryota; kingdom Metazoa; phylum Chordata; class Actinopteri; order Anguilliformes; family Anguillidae; genus Anguilla; species Anguilla anguilla. Next base: position 31,627,245 of record NC_049211.1, read on the forward strand.
TGGAGGTTATTATAGCAGCAAAGGGTGGACCAACTCCATATTAATGCCCATAATTTTGGATGAGATGTTGGATGTCAGGTGTCCAAATACATTTGGCCATGTGGTGTAGGTAATGGAAGGGATCATGGACCAGGGAGTGGGTCAGATGGCAATTCATTATTAACTAACGGTACATTTTTCATTTCTCAGAACAGAGATTTATTGTCCGGTCAGGACCACAAACCTGTACAAATTATTTGAAAAGAGGATATTCTGGTTGAAAACTGGGCATCTGGCAACCCTGTGCTAAAATACTGTGCCACAATATTCCTAGTTGTAACAGGGATACATCATTTGGTCCATTTCCAATTCCTCAATGTACTAAAGCTGTTATATGCAATTTGTTGTATTCTGTTGTGACCATTGGATTCTGGAAGGCATGTCCCATGAAGTTGAATCTCGCAGTCATCCCAGACCAAAACACTTAAAGACTTAAAATCATGGCTGACAGTGGTTACATTCCCCGTGCCTGTGGTGGTTACTACTTTTGCTGAGTGAGTTACTGAAGAAATTTCTCTCTCTCTCACTCTCTCCATTTCTCTCTATCACTCTCTCTCCCATCAGGTTTTTCTATTTGTCTTTTACAGTCAAGTGGCTTTATATGGGTAGCTATGTTTAATATATCTGCATTAACTTCAGTGGTGTCAAGCCAAAGGAATGATCGCTGAAATGCAACAACTAGCAATGTTTTGTTAAATATAGCAGTATGAATGAATAGGCTGAATAATTTCAGTCAATCTATGTGTTTATCTATTTATCCTCTCTCACTCTTCTCCCTATCTCTCTTCTTTTTCTATTCGTCAGTACACTCGGTCACCATGGCATCTGTCTGAGCAAGTATCCACGGTAACCTTCTCTACCTCCTTTAACAAGACGTGTGTGATCAATACAAGATGGCTGGTGGAAGAATGCTTATTTGTCATTAGCTTTACCGGCAGACTTGCAACAAACATTAAAAATATGTATAACTTTTCCACCTGAGCAGATTATGCAAATTTAAGCCTCTTAAGAGATTCAGTCCAGCCTCAAGCACTTTGCTTTTAGCTTCTCAATATCAATATCATAACTGAAATTAAATCAATCAAATCCCCATTATAATTAAAAAACAGTCACAGTTAGTGATCCTATTAAAAGAAAAAAAAAAAAAAATATATATATATATATATATATATATAAGAAATGCATTTTTATGACTTTTTAAGAATTAAAAACACTAAAAGACATTTTAAAATATAAAACATTATTATTATTATTATTATTAGTATTATTATTATTATTATTATAGAAGAAGTTCTTAGAGTTTGCATAATATATGTGTTAGCAGTTTGTAAATAATCCATGCTAGTATTTTTAAAAAATCTTGGATATATGCCACTGGGGTCTGTTGGCATGTTTTCTTTAGGTTATTGTAACTTTTTTAGTACTACATCATTCTGTACCTCAGTATCCTCCAGCTGTTCCAAGATTTCAGTGTTGATGTTTGTTTGACTTACACCAACAAACAAAAAATAGTTACCATTAAAAAGGAACACTGATAAAGGTGAATGGAAGGAAGTGGGAATCATTATTTTAAAATATAATTCAAGTATTGCCAAACATGGTATTTGTATTCGGCACCATCCCTAGTACTTCCTTTTTCTTATTTGTCCACATCCTTTGTATTTTTTCAGATTATACATTTGAAATATATCAGGAAGTCCTGTTCTTGAGTGTGGGTATGAATTTATGTTCTTTCATGTTTAATACCCACACTCAAGAACAGGACTTTCTGATATATTTCAAATGTATAATCTGAAAAAAGACATGGACAAATAAGAAGACAGTAAATACTAGGGATGGTGCTGAATACAAATACCATATTCGGCAACACTCGAACAATGTGTCCTCTCTGAAAGTTTTCTCCTCTCGAATTTTGCTGATATTGTTCTGATTTGAATCTGTTTTTCCCACCTCTTTGATGTGATTTGCTCAGAAGTCAGCACCAAGTTTCTCAATTTGACGCACACACACACCTGCAGAGAGACAGCGAGTGAGAGTTTCCCTTAACATTAGGCCAGTGTGACACCATGGGGCTTTGGGGACTTTAAAATTAAAACAACACCTTCAATGCTATATCCTCCTCCTCCTTCCACAACTTTCATAAATATTTGTATTAAAATAACTGCGTTTAAAAAAATTCCAGACACTAAACGACATGTGCTTTTACTCAAATGCAAATGTGTAATTGTCTACAATATTCAACAACTAAATAATGGCGGTTCGATAAAATTTCCTATCAAATTAATTCCGCATGTATAATCACACAAAATTCATTCACTGCAATCATGTGAAGAAGTTGATAAAGCCTTTAGGGTGGGCATGAACAATTGTAAACACCAGTATAGAAATGACAGGCGTAGAACTTCGCAGAGATAATGCCACCAACATATTTTCAAGCTTTTTCTGAAACTGAGACTTTGAATAAACGGAATATAGCAGCTACATGATAACTCTGTGAAATGTACTCAATCTAATCAAACATTTCAATCAAAATATGTTTTTTCTCGGTACAACTTTATGGGGGGGGGGGGGGGCAGGGGTGAGGGTTTAACAGTTTCCAATATTGGGGGGGGGGGGGCATGCCCAAAACTGTATTATTATTTATGTCATTGTAAAACTATGGCTTTAATGCTTTTATATCTCAACAATTGCAGCGTCAGTGATTATGATGGTAAAAATCTGGGATTTTTGGCATTTTATACAGCTTCCTTGTTAAACTCCACCCACTTCCAGTTTATGCCATGCCTACTTCTGGTTTTTATCCAAATACAAATACAGAGAAAAAAAATTTGGTTGAACAAATACAGATACAAATACAAATAGTGGCATCTTCCTCTATCCCTAGTAAATGTATCCCAAAAAATACAATAAAAAGTTCAACAAACTACAGTGACATGACTACGCCTCCACAAACAATTTTACATGCTGGAATGCAAACCCCCCCCCCCCCTCGGCTGGCAACTAGATTACAAGGTAGTTGTCATGGAGAAGACGAGATCATGGACACAAATATACATAGAGATGCACATACACAAACACACACATCTACACACACAAAATGGACATATACACATGCAAGCGTGCACACACACCCCCACACAAACACACACAGAAAATTGACAAACATACTTGCAAGCGCACACACACAAAAGAACAAACAGACATACAAGCACACACAAAGAAATGGACGAACACAAATATAAGCACACAGCACACATGCACAAGCACACAAGCACATACACACACATACATACACACAGATGAACAAACACACACATATAGTAGACATGCTCACTCTCCCAAACCTGCATCACATGAGCTGTTTCTCTTTTTGCCTCTTGTGACATTTACTTGATATGCTAATTGTTGGGGTACTGTTAAAGTGATCTAACACACACACACACACGCACACACACCTTCCTACAGCAGAGATTTGAGCTGAGCTGAACTGAAAAGCAATAATTAAGTGGTGATAAAGTTCTAGAGTGTGGGATGTTGTGACGTACTATTAAATGCTTTCTGTAAATGCTCTCAAATGACAGAGGAATAAGTGATTTTTTAAATAAATCAGAATGCTTCTACATGTCTAACAGCTTTGGCTCTTGTCAAAGGTTTCTATAAAATCCTTGTGGTAGCAGAAGAATTTGGATGAAAACGTAATGCCGAGACCACACAGTTCATCACAGTAAAACAGGCCATTACAAAATGTTTGAGCTGGGTTCCCAAATCTTTATCTGAGAAGAGGCCCTGTGGGTGCAGGTTTTGTTGCCAATCGCAACACCAGATTCAAGTAATGAACCAATCATGACTTTGATTAGTCGATTCAGGTGCCTCATGTCTGAATTCAGATAAAATTGGGGAGCCCTGTGTAAAGTGTTGTTCTCATGATGGATTTCACCCTGACTTCGATTTCCTTCCTTTGGCTGGTGACTCATAGCTTATAGATAATTTGTGTGAAAAATTCTCGAACCATTTGCTTGCGGGTGGAATACTTAATCATGGCACTTTATTATTCACGCCTGGCAACGGAAGTGTCTCTGTTGCTATGCTTTGGCATCTGTTGCTCCTACCATCTACTTCACAGAGAACATTAGTGAATGCTGACGTTCACACAGCCATGCTAAGCACTGGTGGTTCATGCAGTAAGTACTCACTATGCACTAACATGTACAGTGCACACACACAAGCACACATATATTAGGTATATGTTCTGAAATGTATATGTATACTTTATGTTATGTGGATTCTGTATGATCTGTGTGTGTGTGTGTGTGTGTGTGCATGTGTGTTTTACAGAAACAGCTTTGGGCCCAGTTCAAGTCTATATCAGGCTTCTCGGTATCAAAAATTCCAGACTGGCCACTGAGCCAGAACAGGCCATGGAGAGTTAAGGATTTTGTGCAAATACTAGTGGGAAGGGATCTCTGCTATTTAAATCCAGAAGACAATTTTACGTACAGCAATGTAATAAAAGATGACAAATTCAGAATAAATGCTAATTCTGAGATCTGACAAAGACTAGTTCCCTTTGAATGGGATTAACGGATGAGCGATCCACTGACAGCAGTTTGAGCATTAAGCTTCCAGGAAATCGAACAAAAATTCACCAATGCATGTTTTTGTATTCTTTTCTGTACTGGGGACAATGCGCAAGCAGTAGCTTTTCAATGAAATAAGGCGTGTGTGAACATTGGCCAGAGCAGGAACCAGGAATGGATTAGGCCATCTGGTATGCATTTGCAGGTGATTACTGAAAACAGGAGAACCTGTTCTCACGTATTTTCCTGTTTGTTCCATCACTAACCTAGACAGTGAGCCAGACTGGGACAGAGCCCAGAAAACCATCTCTGTCCCTGACAAACATCTTCACTCTCTTGCAATTATCTGCTGCAAATCACCACTTTGCAGAAGAAAGGTGAAATGTGGCATCCCCTTAGCCGGCAGACTGCGCAGACCCTGGACATCCTGTGTTGACGACTGCAGCTCGTTATATCACTGGCTCTGAAACTACTTGTGTAACTGTGAAATGTCAAAGCAGTGACGTCAAACTCAAATCCTGCAGAGCCGCAATGTGTAGCGTTTTTTGTGGTTTCCTTTTCAAACAGCAAAAAATTTTGGCTTTATGTAACATCTTTAGCCAAACAGTAGCTTAAATTACTCAATAAGGTGCTGAAACAAAATCCAGATACTGTGGCCCAGCATGGCTTTTTACGTTTGAGGTCCCTGAGTTAAATAACATATTGACATACTGTAATGAAAACCTGTTTCATATTCTATACTCTCTCTACCTAAAGCAGTGTGCTTGGCTGCAAATAGAGCTCTAACCAGCAAATAGCAACTTGCTGACTAACACGTCAGTGCAAAGCCATGCCAGAAACACTCGTAGCTTTGCGCCTATATTTTTAGCTAAAAGACAGCAGTGAATTCTGGAGTGCAAGTGAATAATGTGTTCAAAAGGTCCCAGATGAGCAAAAAATGACGGTTCTATGGTATGCCAATAGTAATTTTTCCAATTCCCATATAGTGGTCATAGTTCATGACTTCTTGTTTGAAAAGAGTGTGACAGATTTGGGTTATGAGAAATGCATGATGGGTAGGGAGGCTGGATGGTGGGTGAGGGCCTAGCTGGTGATTAAATACTGTAGCTGAGGCGGTAACATCATTTCAAGGGATCTCTCAACCCAGTTTCTGCTCAGTGTCTTTCATTACGAGTAAAGCAGTCACTCCTGAACCCAGCAGGATACGGGCAGTCAGAATTCAGTGCTGTAATTGTGCCCAAATGGAAACCGCTGAGGGAAAGAGAGTCACACGAGCAGGCTCGATACGTGCCTCAATAGCTCAGAAATGGGCCTTTATTTGCCTGCACAGCTTGTAAGTGCATACCTGTATAGATACACCTAACTTACTACTATATGGTACTACCAGACATGGCAAAGTAACATTTTTTTGGAAAGGCACGTTTTAATCATGCATTACCTGCTTGCCATCAATTACCTTTTCCGGTGCTCTTGTGTGCCTGCTGCTAACATGACAGCGATGCTGAGTGAAGGTTAGCTTGTCCCCGAAGCTGAGATTATCAGACCCCCACTTCGCCTGCCAAGCTCAAGCAGGGAGGGAAATTAGTCCTGTCCTTCAGCGTAGCACTTCACAAGCATGTGCACAAACACGTGAACGCATTCAAGGCCAAAGACAATTAGCTTTACGCTAACGTGAACTTCGGCTCTCTGCGAGGGGGATGATGGGAAGGTGAAAACACCTGCGATTTGAAAGCGTGCGACGCAGGGTAAGACAGAAAAATACAGGAAGTGCTACATTTCACAGATTTGTCTATATTGCACTCTCTTTTTTTCCGCATTAAACGGCTTTTGTTTCTGAAATGTATTGAGCACGGGCTAAATAAACGAAAAATTCCACATATTTAGACCTGTTGGAAACTTCCAGGTGCCATACATACTGGAAGGGGGACCACTGTGCAGACATTCTTATGGGGATAAGCAAGGTCCTTTCCTATTAGTGCATTTTCAATCAATATTTGAATGTAAACCACAATCAGCAGATCACAACTTGGCAAAAATGTGTGATTTTTAACTCTGCTTTCACAGATTTTCACAGCATTCAACATCTCTTCCCACCAATTTACATATAGATGTCTATAGATGTACTTGTTACCTGTGAGAATTTGAGGCTTGTTTCACGACAGGATCAGAATAAGCAACATCCAAAGGCCTCACATTCAAAGGTAGGTCAGTATGATGTAAATTATGCAAAAATATTTCAACTTAATGATACGCAAAAACTTAAACAGTTCTACCTTAATGGATCAGGAGTCGGACTGGGCACAAAGGATAATCCTTTGTTCAAGATGGACTTCTCGTGAGTCGTTAAATCATGCACAGTGAAATTGAAGATCAGCTGGTTGTCCTTTTTTCGCTCCCCCATGTTTAACAGCTTGTTCTTTTATCCTGATTCTATTCTCTCTCGCTTACTTTTTCCCCCCTGTGCGATGGTGGATGGCGTTGTCAAGCCCACATAGTTACCTTCTCCTGTCCTAAAAAATCTGACTCCGAATCAATGGAAATTCGGAAGTACTGGATCCAAGTCTATATGTCAGCCCATGAGAATGTAATTGTTTAAGATTTTGGGTATTTGTCTTCAGACAGGGGTCCCTCTTTATAATCCAAGGTATCCCTCTTAATTGTCTTTATTTTGACCCCATGGAGCTCATGTAGATATTTATCTAAAGAAGATCTGATTTAAGATAATCCTCAATCGTCTTAAAATCAATTTTGGTTACCAGTTCTTTTGATTAATGTTCTGTGAATGAAGAACTCAGTCTTACATGTTATCAGTAGTGGTTGTGTACATGTTATCTGTAGTGTTTTTTTTTTTTGTTTGTTTTTTTTTGCTTTTTTAATCTGCACATACTGCTCTCAATTTTATTTCTAGGTATATATGCACAATTGCATGTATATGCATTGATCTTATATGTGATCTTTGGTACCTAATTGCTTTATGGAATAATTAATTGATAATAGCCTTTAATTGAATTTGTTGTCATTGCATTACTCATGTAACTGATTTACATACATGTATGCAATGCTCTTGTAGAAGATAAAGCTTGTATTTGTAGACCCTTTTTTTGGTTTTTGGCACTGGCCGAAACATTTGCAGCTCTATTTATTTGTTTATTTTTGTAAATATGCATTTCGGCACTTTTATTTTGCACTATATGCTTGATTAAAATGAAGTTATTTTTTGCTAGCTCAGCTTTTTAAACCTTTTTCTAACGGACTTATGCTGATTTTCAGTGGTATGCAAGTTTCCTATTTGACGCTCTGATACAATTGAGTTTGATGACAGAGGGTATTTTTGAGAAAAACTAAAAAATACATGGCAGATCGCATATTTTCATGACAACCGTAATTGGTCAAAACATGTAAGAAATACATAGATACAAGGTGGGCCCGCAGCAGTGGGATCAGTGGCCAAAATTCACTGGGGGGAGCTGGGGGCATGCATATAAATTATTTATTTATTTATTTTTATTTTTAATCCATCGCTAAAGATATATGAGCTGCTTGAACAGTGAAGAGAGGAGAGTTTCTTTAGCATAACTAGAATCACGTACTGCTACTAAATAGCAGCTGTGACAGTGGGGCTTAACATTATACAGGATCAGCCAGGAGCAACACGAGAGTTCACAGCTGATGACGATATTATATCTGAACGACAGAGGATCTCAGAAGATGGTTGACAACTAAGTGCGTGTTGTGGCTCACTCCAATGACATGGGTAAGATCTCTGTGATGAGACAACCTAAGGCAGGGTTGTTTTTCAAGGCTTATCGCATTAACAAAAAACAAGAAGTTTATGCTTGGCCCCAAGGCTTGTGACTTAAAAATGTTGCCAGGAACTGGCGCTGCTCTGTATGTTCTTATGTATTTATTTTTTAGACTGAAGGAAATATGAACCGGAAAATGCATTCCCCCAACAAATTCACCCCCTGAACATTGTCTTCCGGTGTTTTCCATCCCAATGAAAGCACTGGTCCCCAGACCCTATATTTCAAACATATCTCAGAGTAGAAGTGCTGAGCTAGAATCAGTTTTGCCTTTTAGACAGGATAAATGGACAAGACAGGATAAATCTGATCCTAGATCGGCACTCCTACAGAGATGCTTTATAAATATGGGATTAGGACTGAGTTTATGAACCACTGTCATCAGGGACATTCGGAGCTCTACTAGTTCTCCTGACAGGAAGTGTACAGATGGTCACCCCAGTCTGTGCCTCAAACACACTGCACACTGCATACATCACCATCCCTGAACCCTTCAAATTGAATAATTCATTTTGCTTTCATTACTTTGGCCTTATTATTTTACACAAGCTCTAGTTTTATGGCTAAAAAACTTTTACAAAGTTAATACACAATTATTTGACAGGCCTTAGGCTGGATCCCATGCTGGCTTTCCAAAAGATGCAGCATAACACATAGAACAATAATAACCTTACTACAGCTGACAACTGCTACTGTCTTGCATACTTCATGCTGAAATGCCATAAATAATATATGTGATTTAATTTAAAAATACTGAAATTATTGACTAAGAAGTGTCAGGTAGGCCACGGTACACAAGAAAGCACCATTGTTTTTTGTTTTATTATGCCACTTCCTTGGAAAGTTGCACCCAGCTTAATTGACCTAGCAAGCACTTATAGAGGGAGAGGGGTATTTACAGTTGTCAATGGAAGGAGTAAGCCATTTACATTTAACACTCACTTTATATCAGTGAAGGTACGAAGAAAGAATGTATATTCTATACTGAGGAACTTTAAAATATGTAATTGCCACTATGTTCATTCTTTGACTGGTTCATAACACTGAAGTCGATATCTCTGCGGTTTGATAGGACAAATTACGATGTTTACAAATGAATACCATGGAAGCACTTCCATGTAGATAACTGGCTTCCGGTTTGATATCATCAGTAGCTGTATCAATGGGCTATATACCTTACAGAACTGTATAAGAACTAGAAAGGAAACGTGCTCACATGGTTCCATTCAACTCAAGATGGCTGCCACAGCCCAGAAATAGTTTTACTGATGTGCTCTGCTGCCCTGCATTTCCCGAGAGTGTCGTACAAATTCATTAAACTCGCTCCAGTATGAATTAGGCATCAAAAGCTCACACTAAAAAAATTTCCTGGATCAAAAATATTTCTAGGCTGAACTGATAACAGCAAAACATGACAAAAAGTAAATAATCAGATTGCGTTGATTAGGCGCACTGATCTCTGATTAGTTAAGAACAAACCAATGAGATTTGCAACAGGGTCACGCAACGAGTGTAGTAGCATCATAGCTTCATCATGTGATGAGGCCTAGCCCTATTGTAGCTTCAGTTTCAGTTTCCAAACCACCAAGCTACATAAGTTACCTTTTCAACAACCTGCAGCTAAATAGCTACTAAATGTTAGTTGACAGATTTGATAATGTGTTGTTATCTTGTGCATAAAAATAAAATGGTTTTTGATGCTTTTATGTGTGTAATATTTCTGGGGACAGATTTCACATCTTAAGTCAATTTTTGTTGAACTATGTAGCACAACGATGAAAAATATTGTATCGATATCAGCTTATTCATTTCATGAGAGTACAGCATCTAGCCTGTTGTCTAAATAGGTTAAGCCTGCTTTGTTCACCAATGTAATGGTGAGGCATGTAGCTTAAACGTGAAACGCCTAAACAGCTCGTTAACTAAGCAAGTTAACCAATAGCTAACTAAACAATATTTCTGTCACTGTTCGATTTCTCTGGCTTTGCGACGGCACATAGAAAAGTCTTGGCCTGTTTCTGCAATTTCAATTGAAAAAGCTACAGTCTGTGGGTTTCGCTCTACCAGGAATACGTGTGTGTCAGTCAAAATGGCTTCAATTTCACAACCACCGCATAGGCTACGACTTTACCATCGACAACTCAGCAGTTTCATTCATAGCGCTTTCTGCATGGATGATCAGGTGCCCATGGACTGCATGCCACAGCATGTCTTCCTCCGACTCAGCTCCATGAAAGCATGGCTGTGTGCTTTGGCGTGAAAAGAAACAGGCTGGAGACACCACGTGTTTCAGAGGAGAATCGCAGATGTCTTCACTCTCCCAGACTGGCAGCTCATCTCCTCGAGGAATATCATTTGGGGAAAGGCTTAATTTCCATGATAACCAGATCAGGACTGAGCACTTAATCAATCCACTCTAGAGACCACAAAAGCCACCAAGTTAATGTGATTTACATGTGCGTATGGAACTGGCAGGGCTGTTGAGCATTGTGTGGAAACTTGCCTCTGCGGGCAGAGCTGCGGGCAGAGCAGACCACAAATAAATGTCTGATTAAGAAATTCTTTGGAAATTTTATTTTATTTTTTTCATCTGCATCACTCCTTGGATGTCATGTTTAGAAATTCTGTACATTTTTAGAGAACCAATGTAGTCTTTCATGCACTTTCAATCATGAAAGCACAGTGAAAAGGGTAATTATCGAATCAGTCAGGAAAGGAACATAAAAGAAAGATAGAGAGGGGATGGGGAGGGTCTTGTTTTAGTCTGCTATTCCTTTTTGGCAACATTACATTTCTTACAGTATGTCTTCCAGTATGTAGGCACAGATGACAAAAGACCAGCTACCTTCTGGTCTTTTTTCATCACAAAATATGAATAAAATAATGGACAACTGTAGCCAGTTCAAGTTTGAAGAAAGAAGGTGAGTGAAAGAGAGAGACCGACTCTTAACATCAAAGTCAAATCATTCCAGTAAAGGGTAAACGCGTGGTTTGCACATCCAGCAAAACACACAAAATCAGACATGGCCACAAAGACACCCCTCACCCCCTCATGGTAATCTCACATTCCTCCTCATCAGCCATGTGATATACACCCCCAATGCGCCATGTTCTGCAAAGAGAGAAATGGAGAGAGAGTGTAGCTTAATTACACCCCCAGTATCAGAAGTGGAGTGGCTTGGCAGTGCTCCCTCTCCCTCCCACTCTTTCGTTCCCTGCCTCCGCTGCTGTCCCAGTTTCTGCAGGCAACAGAGATTTAGGTCCTTTATACTCATACATGGGTTTAAACCCTTGAAGTCCAATTGCCGTGAAATTAGACACATGCACCTTACAATGACATTGTCCTAAATTATTGCTTTTATCTGTCATTGATTCAGGGTACAGCGATATAACATGTATACCATTGTAAAGCTTAGACCCTTCACACTTTGATACAAAAAACACTGTCTTGATTGGTAAAGCTAGCGATTACAAAAGAAATGGCTAGCCTGTCCCCTTCTCCAAAGGAGGGTTGAAATAGACACCCCAGGTTGATGTAAATTGTATTTTATAATCCAATAACTGTCCACAACAAGTCAAAGAACTGCTAATACTACAGTGATGGTTTTTACATTGCCAAAATCCCCCTCCAAGCCATAAGCTATCAATTCATTCTTTGTACATAGGCTAGGAAAAGTCATTATTTCATTTTGCGTTATTTCCATTGAGCTGAAAGAATTTTCAGGAGCACCTGAAAACGAGCATTTCTATATTCATGAATGTAATTTTCAAACTTGAAAAGTGCCATTTTTCTAAGAAAGCAACTTCATACCTTACAGTGAAATATATTTGTCACTTTCCAGTGCCAAGCAAATTACCTGAAAGCAAGAAACTTCTAAATACTAACTAAATACTAAACTATTTTTGTATTTCTTTGTTGTTTTTCTGAACAAATATGCCCTGTATGTTTACTGAATGAGATTCCCATAGGATCAGAGGATTTAGTCATTTTGGTGCAAATGTGCTCTTTATTTCAAGCTTTAAACCATGTCACACGTCTGACTCTCAAACTCCAGTCCTGGAGGGCTACTTTGTCTGCTGATTTATGGTGTTCTTTAGCAATTAAGGGGTCAATTTAAATCACTGGCCGAGGGCATAGAAGCAGCATTTGACTAAATAATATATCTGACAGCATCTAAGTTTGTTCTAAAAGGGGATTAAAGTAGTGTTTCATCTAAGAACAACAACCCCTCAGGTTCAAGGTACAATCTCCTAAGAAATATGAATGCACTCTTATCACCACAGCAACAGCTTCTGTTTAAACCCACATTTTTTCACCAAACACAGCTTTGCCACCTCAAAATTAATTAATTCATTAACTGAGTAACATTTATCAAACATGTCAATATTTATTTATGACTTTGTCAGCATAGTTTCTACTCATAGCCAAAACCTACACATGAAAAACTCACTTTTTGTATGTCACACTGGATAAGAACATCTGCTGAATGGCCCAATGCAAATGATTACTTGTTTGAAAACCTTCCCTTTTTTCTCCATAGCCTGTTTTTCTCAGAATTATCCCACCAACAAGAATAAATAATTTTCCCAAATGCTGATATTAGATTGGTGAAAAGACAGAAATGAACAGTTGAAAAACATGCCTCTCTTCTCTAAGTTCTTTTAACTGTGAACTAAAAATAAGAGCGAGGTCCTTCAAAGATGGCTTCGTCTGCATTGACTACTGAAAGGGAGACATATATTTAAATGAAATGCTTCGTGTTTTATATGTTCATAACCGCAAGATGGAGCTCAATGAAATGAACACATTCAAGATGTTATTCTTGTTAAAAAGCCAGAGGTATAGTCTCATACTGACATCTGTATCTCCTTAAATGGCTAATTGGCTGTATTCAGTTCTGTGGAGAGATAAGTCGGCAGTAAGTACTGTGGTCCGCTGTTTGGAACAGTAATGAGTCACACTGGAATTAAATAACTGCGGGAAAAAGAACTGAAGCCCAGTCAATTTAATTTCCATTGTTGTCAGCACAAAATTGAACATACTGTACATGCATCCATCCATTCTCAGTCTAACCCACTTATTCCTTTCCTGGTCAGAGTTGTGGGGGGCTCGAGTCTATCCTAGCATGCATTGGGGAAAAGGCAGGAATGTACCCTGGACAGGTTTCCAATCCATCACAGGGTGCACACACCATTCACTCACACACGCATACAGGCAATTCAGAGTCTCCATTTAGCTAACCTGCATGTCTTTGGACTGTGGAAGGAAACCAGAGTACCCGGAGAAAATCCACACAGACAATTTCTGTAGAGCAACACTTATATTAATACAAGAAGCATCATCTGGGTTAAAATTTTGACAGAATTTACATAAGGTGAAAGCAGACAGTAAACCCCTATTTACACTCATATTAAATAATATTTAGTGCCAATATTATTCATACGTGTTTCACAATTCACGCCTGTTTTTTGGCCCACAAAACATAATTCATATGTGTTTTATGCACTGGAGAACTACAAATCCTGTTTATCAGATCGCAAGCTACAAATTACAAACTACAAAACTCAAGCTGTGGACATAGAAAAATACAAATAATTCTGGCACAATTCTTCCATGTACGATAGGGAAACAAGCCACACGTGTATGCACCAATCAAAATGAAGGTATATACAGCCAGTCAGTGGAAGAGTAGCTCATAACCACTCTGTGAGAGCAGCAAAGCATTAAATAATCCCAAAGAATAAGGTAACCACTTTTTTCTGCACTTTCATCTTACCTTTACACAATCGCTAGCTACTAGCGATACTAAATCAAGTTTATTTGTGTAACACATTTAGCAAAACCTTTGTCACTATATACTTTACAGCAGTGGTCTCCAACCCTGGTCCTGGAGAGCTACAGGGTCTGCTGGTTTTCATAGTGACTCTGCACTTCATGAATCAATTAGAGTTGATTACACTGTTAACTCAACACACCTGGTGTCTTGGGTCTCAATTGGGTGCTGATTTTAAGGTGAAAACAAAAACCAGCAGACCCTGTAGCTCTCCAGGACCAGGGTTGGAGACCACTGCTTTACAGTATACCTGGCCTAGCCCTCACAAAAGTACACCTTGAGTGACAGGGGAAAGGAAAAACGCCCTATATGGGGAAGGACAAAACCTTAGGAGGAATCAAACTTAAGAGAGGAAGCACATCCTTTGGCCGGCTCAGCGTGTGAGTTCATAGTGAACAACAGGCCCGATCAGACAGTTAACACTCCATTTAATTTGGTTGCTAGACTGATGAAGGGGTGCAGGACTGGTTGAGTGCAGGTTCAGTAGATTGTGGTCCAGGGGCAATATGCAGGCTGGAACAGAGGGGGCTGCAGAATGCTTGGGACCCAGGGCAGGTGCCCCACCGGTGAGGGAGGGGGACAAGGGCAAAAACGGGCAATTAGGGGGAGACCGATGGGAAGCAAGCAGGGGCACAGATGGGACATTTGGCAACAGGTGTCCCCGTAAGCTGTCCCCGTCATGCATTGCCATACGCTGTCAGTTCAACAGCAGATCATTTGCATAGCTGATTAATGCATAAAATCTAAAATAGTAACCAAATGAAAGAAAGCATACATCTCATTTGCAGACTCAAATGTTTAAGATTATACAGTCACATTTTTATGAAATTGCGTTCCCCGCAATTGTTGCTGCTGTTCAAGTGTGGCCCAGACATGCATTGCTTTTCACTGTCAGTTCACCACCAGCTCATTTGCATAGCTGATTACGGCAAAAAAATTTGAATTGTTACCAAAAGAAAGGGTAATCTGTAGACCCAGTCACTTCTGTGAAATCACATTCCCAGCAGTTGTTGCTGCTACTGATTTAGGTACTGGTACCGTTTAAAAGTATCATTTAAACACCGGTGTTGTCAAAAACGATACAATAGATAATCCTTAATTAATGCTATAGAACAGAGGCAATACATTTTTCATTAGATATTACCGAAATCTCTGATATTACTCACCTACGTGTCCGCCATTCTATCGGCTTGCATCCAGTTTCCTGCTCCCTATCGCTTTGCTGCTCTCACTGATTGGTTATGAGCAACTGTTTCCCAGATTGGCTGTGAATACCTTCATTTTGATTGGTGCATAAATGTGTAGTCTTTTTGTCATACATGGAAAAACAGTTCCAAAAGGATCTGTATTTTTGTGTGTCCACAGCTTGAGATTTGTAGTTTGAAAAACAGGATTTGTAGTTTTGCGATGCCAGTTCCACAACCATTATACCATATTGCCGGCTACAGTGACTAGCCATCCCATTTTCAATGTCTTTTGGGACCAAAAATATCTCATGCAAGATTTCTAAATTCCTAAAATTGTTAGGTTATTCTCATTCCGTAGACTGCATATAAGCAAACAAATAGTCTAGTATTTGTCTAGTTCATAACTCTATGAGTAAAAGCAGTGGGGAAAAAAATAAGTGCTCTTTTTCTGGGGTGCCTGCAGGTTTCTATGTAATTGCATGCGCGTCTAGGGGGTGGGGTTTAGAAACGGACATTCTGGTCCAGACCTGTAAAATTAATTTCAAAACCGAACATTCCTCTCCAAAATCAGGCATCTGCTAACTCTACCCCCACCACTACACACATACACAACACAGCTTGTTTCATGAAATAGAACAAGTTGATATGATGTTAAATCTTCGCTTCTCTTTTAGATCAAACTCATGCAGCACTGCCTCACTGTCTATTTTGATGTCATGGTGGATGTTCAGTAAAGCAAGTCAATTAAATCATTTGTCAGTCATTGTACTCCATAAGTATTGAAGCATATCCACGCCAAAATTCAAATGAAAATGTAAATCCATTTTATATTCCATTTCATCTCACTCTCTACGACACAACTCTGTCATAATTTAAATGAAAATGAAAAACCACATTTGAAATAAGTTTCTTGTTGTAACCACATTATCTATGACAAAAATGAATTTGTAATTAATTTCATTTTCATGTTATTGTGGCACACGGGTGACGTAAATCAAAAGCAACGGCATTGCTTCCGTTTGCATTATCATTTTTTGGGTGCTCATGCAAAAACGCTGCCAAAATTGAAATAACAAATTCTATCCATCCTTTGCATTTTCATTTTCAATTAGAATTTTGGCAGGATATTTGTGTGACCGCACAAAATAATAAGCAATGCCACTGCATTTGATTTATGTCACCCTTGTACCACAAAAACATGAAATTGAAATGATAAATGGCCAACTGAATTATTTCATTTTTGTCATGGATAATGTGGTTATAATAATAAACTGCCTTTTCTATTTTAGATGTATATTATGGCAGGTTTTTGCCATAGAAGGCAAGAAAAATTGAATATAAGATAGACTTTGCATTTAAAGGTAGACTATGTTGGATTTTTTACTTCAAAATACTACAAAAGAACTATGCTAGCACATATCTATGATGCACTGGCAATCTATGTCTTTACTTAGTTTTGCCAAATTCATGCACCTTTTACCTGTATTTGTTATTCTAAAATGTGTTTGGGATGTTTCTGGGCGTGGCACTCTTTTCTGTGTGGAGGGGCAGGCATGGCAACAAGCAGACAGGATTTGTTCAAGAACTAGAGTCAACCTTGGAGTTGGCCTGTTTTCTGTTGGACCTGTATAAATAACTTTTAGCTTGCTAGTTACATTAGGCAGCTTGAGGCTCAAGGTTGAGTAGCTTGAATCAAATTTTGTTCTCTCGTCAGGATTTCCAAAGCGACACACAATAACTGCATACTGAAGGACTGTTGAAACAACTACAGAACACAGGTCAGATAAGGTAACTACAATTTGCATGAAATACCCATTATCCATAGCCATGAACATATACATATTATGTTGTATTTGAGAAAATAAAGAAGCTAATATTTGGATAGGATACAAATAATTTCATGAAAAAAACATTCACTTTACAAGTATGTTAGCTAACTATGATAGACCGATGACCTGCTAATGCTACTTATTCCACAAATGATTCTGTGTTTACATCCCAATTCTAACTAAAATACCGAACGAGGAAAAACGAAATAGCTGGACTACGGAGTAGCTATCATACGATGTTCCCACACACTACACTCAGTTTAAAGATCGTTATAACACTGCCCAATTACTGTTATCATCTATATGAAATCATAAATGTTGCTAAAATGCTATTTTAAATATCTCTGACCACCTCATCTCTTTGCTTGACATTTTGCGCTCGAGGGTGTGTTCTCAACGGAGGTGAGGGTGGGGTTGAGGATCTTACATAGTATACCTTTAATTTTTTAAATTGTAAGATACATTACATACATTAATATGAAAATGCAAACCAGACTTAGAATTATGTCATGGTTCTTGAGCACATCAAATGAAAATGCCACATGAAAATGCAACAGTGTAGTATAATGGGTAAAGAACTGGTCTTGTAACCTAAAGGTCACAGGTTCGATTCCTGGGTAGGACACTGCTGTTGTACCCTTGAATAATAATAATAATAATAATAATAAATAACTTTATTTGTATAGCAGTTCATACATGAAATACAGAATTGCTTCAGTAAATAATCAGCTGTATAAATGGAAGCAATGTAAAAGTTGTGCAAGTCCTGCTATATAAGAGTGTCTGCTAAATGCCTGTATTGCAATGAAAACAAAATGTAATTGCCAATTTGCAGTTTAACTTTAATTTTGGTGCAGATATGCTTCCATATGTAAGTAGGCTTATATCTTCAAAGGATGCAAACTATGGTACATTCCGCAGAGGCAGTAGTTTTGGAGGAAAACTTGCCAACACTGCTGATGAACCCCTCTAACTTACTCCTTTTGTAGACAAATTGCTGTCATCAGCAAGCTATGTAGTCTTACAAATACATCTGCTTGTAAATGCCTTCTGTTTTAAAACACAAATAAGCTGGTTTGCAACAGAACAAGAAGAAGAATACTTTCTGGTTAAGAATCTGACCTAATGTTATAGCGTAATTCAGACAAAATAGTTATGACCTATCTCATGTTTTAGCCTGGAATGATGTTGGGTTTGACTGGCTAGCATTGTCATGTAACACACGTAGATGCTACGAGTGAATGGCAAGGTTAACCTAATCAAGGCAACACATAAACCAGAAGCCACACAGTTTCTTAAACAGGAGGCAAAAAGCATGAATTTGTATGACTACTGTACATGGCTTGCCGACAACACAGCATAAGCTAAAAGACAAAGACTGCGTAAACCAAAGGTGTAAATTTACCAGAGAACAACATCTAACTAATTCTCCAGGCACAGACTTTCACAGGCATGCATAGGAACAACCAGAGTGTGTTGCCAAACAGTGTGTCAGTCTTATAACACATCAGAATAAGACAACAGCATTATCCAAATGACTACATATTTTCAGAGGATAGAGGGTTCTCTACAGGACTGACACAACTCGCTCCTCAACAGACCTGACTCTTCATTTGGACACACAAGCATCAGGTTCTTCATCTATTCTGCCTACCACACAAATCATCCACCCACTCTATCATTTACCCTCAACATTTTCAACTGAGACTCTTCATCACCCACTCATACTCCTAAACACTCAACTCTGACTCTTCATGATTCACGCATGTCCTTCATTGCTGTAAGACTCCCGAAGCTGATAGGAAAAGGGATGAGGCAAAATGTACATAGTCAGTGTTATTTATTACCACAGAAGTCAGTTCAGACAAAATATGTATGAATCCCATAAAGGGGCAGTCCCTCAGGGCATTTATATAATTCACTTGTATTTACATTAAGCACTAGCAAATCATTACTTGTTATGCTTCCTTAATAAGGTTAATAAGGTTAGTTTTATTACTTCTGAGAAAGCCTTGGCACAATTCCTTCACCACACCCAGGCCCCCTTTATCTCGATTATCTCGATAGTAGAGGCTGTGACTTTCAGAAGCATCCTAACAAAAAGCATCAAGGATTCAGAAAGAATGCATCCTTCCAGCTTTCCTGTGAATATATAAACAGGCTCAGATGGACAATAAAGATGGAGGGTAGTGTGTTGTACTGGCATAAGGCAAATGATGCTCCAGAGATGCTGGATAGATGGAAGCAACAAACTCGTTAGATGGTACAGCACTATTAGTATAGGAATTAAAATAATGCCGAACACTGAAGTAGTATGGAGAGAGGACTATGTGTTTCCTGTCAGTCCATTGTAATCAGGATGGCAGAAATGGCAGGTCCTCCTCCTGTTTCTTACACTAAAGCTCACGTCACCAGCTACCTGAGTGTGTTTAAATCACCTGCTCTGAAACTGTACTCTGTATTCAGTACACTCCCAATCTCACTGTCTCACACACATGCATACAGTAGATACAATTAGGCACACACACACCCATGCTAGTACTGGGTAGGACAGAACTGGTTAGGACAGAACAGTCTGAATTCTTAGAGCCACTTATTCACCAAGGTGCTGGAAACATTCCTTTGGGATTTTGGTCCATGCTGACTTGATAATATCACGTAGCTCCTGCAGATTTTTCAGCTTCACATTCGTGCTGCAAACCTCTCATTTCAACTCATTCCAAAGTTCCTCTGTTGGATTAAGATCTGGGGAGTGTGTACGCCATTCGAGCCAACTGAAGTTACTGTCTTGTTTGTGGAACCAGCTTGAGAAAATTCATGCTTTATGACATGATGCATTGTCCTCCTGGAAGTATCCATTTGAAAAATGGGAGACTGTGGTCATGAAGAGATGCAAATGGTCAGCGACCATGCTTTGGTGTGCTGTTGCATTCCGATTATAAAGAGGTATTATGGTATTAAGAGGCCGAATGTGTGCCAAGAAAACATTCCTCACACCAGTACACCACCAGCACCAGCCTGCTCAAGGCAAGAAGGATCTATGAATCCATGCTATTTAGGCCAAATTCTGACTCTACATTCAGCCTGTTGCAGCAGAATTGAGATTCATCAGGCCGGAAGACGTTTTTACAGTCGTCAATAGTCCAGCTTTGGTGATCACATGCCCACTGCAGCCTCATCTTCCTGTTCTTAGCTGACAGGAGTGGAACCTGGCATGGTCTTCTGTAGCTGCAGCCCATCTGCTTCGATGTGTTGTGCATTCAGAGCTGTATTTCTGCACACCTCTGTTGTAAACAGCTGTTATTTGAGCATTTGTGGCCTTTCTGTTAGCTTGAACAAGTCTGCCCGTTCTCCTCTGACCTCTCATTAACGATGTGTTTTCCCCACAGAACTGCTGCTCACTGGATGTTTTTTATTTTAATTTTTGTTGTTTACCGCATCATTCTCTGTAAACTCTAGAGACTGCAGTGCATGAATGTCCCAGAAGGGCAGCTGTGTTCAGATATGCTGGAACCACCACATCTAGTACCATCATACCACAGTCAATGTCGCTTAGATCATGCGTGATCTTGCCCATTCTAATGTTTTTTTGAACAACAACTAAACCTCTTCACCATGTCTGCATGCTTTATATATTGAGCTGTTATATATATCGAGCAGGTGCACCTAATAAAGAGGCCAGTGAGTATATGTATATTACACACACACACACACACACACATTTAGACATGTAAACACTGGCAGACCCATGCACACACACCCACTCATATAGACACATCACACACACATAGGCAAACACACCCATACAGACATGTAAATACAAGCAAACCCTTGCACGCACATCCAGTCATATAGACACACTATGCACACATGCACAGCAGCACACACACACACACACACACACACAGACTCACAAACACACCCATGTGACAATGTAAAATACAGGAAAACCCACACACACAAACACGCGCACACACAGACACGGCGCGCGCGCACAAGCACACACACCCAACGTGTCATGCGTCTTCTCTGAGGCAGTATGAAAACCACAGTGACAGCCACGCATTCCAACATTTCACAGCCCATGAGAAGGCAGCTTAGCTCCTGTTAGAAACTTTTTTTTTTTGTACAAATGCTGCAGAACAAGATCACAGGGATTATGTCATTGAACAAGCCGAGTGAACCCATATCCCCTCTGAAAGACTAACAGAGACAGCACCACAAAGCAAGTCTTAGGGAAGAGAGAGATACCCTTAGCTGAGACTACACTGCGCAATTGTGCTGCCACCTTACAAAGCCTTATGAAAATGTATGACACTCACCTTAGTCTCTCCTCTGTATTAAATCACAAGAGGACCCTCACAGGAAAAGCACTGCAGTTCAGTGAAGATCTGGAGGAAGACACTTTCAGCACCTTCTCAGTTATGCAATTTTCCTCCTTGCTCACGTGGAGAGAGGAGAGAGGAGCTGACTGCGGAGCGGTAAACTCTCTATAGTGCTGCTATTTCTCCCCTTGCCTTCTGGAGCACAGGCAGCAGGGGACGGAAAAAAAAGCGTGAGTTAGTGTGGCGAGGTTAGGTCACCGTGCGCACTTCTGAAAGCCAGGCAGAAAGCCTCTTCTCCTGCAGAGAAAACAACTCCCACACCATCTTCGCCCGCCCCCGTCAGTGAACTGAAATGAGTCATCAGCTCCCAGCCAATCGCTTCCCAGCTGGCAGGCTGATTAAAATCACAAGGGTTTTACACGGTATTCTGTATCTGTAGTTACTTTGCTGTAAAGAACAGAGAGTAGACCAAAAGACTGTAGGGGAAAGGAAAGCTCTGTGGATGGAGAGAAATTTGGTTTATGTACAGCATCTAGACTGTATATGTTGTGTCTGTAAATTTGTGATCCTCCCCAGAACTGAATTACTACTGCACTGTCAGCATCCCCCCTTCTGTACCAGCTGTTCGCAACTCAAAATTCACCATCATCTGGTGGCTTCAGTTCCAGAAATTCAATTGCTCAAAGTTTACAATACAATATTTACTGATTCATTAAAAAGATATATCTTTTTTGGACCCACTGATTTCCATTCCACTTAGACGTTTCATAATGTCACATTTCATCTTTGACATTCCTCCATTATACAGCAGCACCAGGTAATGACCGACATTGTCAAACAAGGTTTGACTTTAAGGGCCCTATTTTCCGGAATCAATGTCGAGTGGCGTATGGGACCAGTCAGTGGCCCGGCCCGTGGGCACACTGGGCATGGCTAGTGAATGTCAGTATTTTTTGCGACCAGAGGCAAAGAGTGCGCAGTTCAAGGCATGGGCACAGGTGGAAAATGGGCTGGATTGTGCTGAATATATTATTAGGGGAAGTGTTACCACTGGATTCATTCATAACCAATCAAATGACCTCTTTTCATTCCCTTTAGGAACTGTGTGTTTTGCGCAGGGCGTACTGCCAATTTCCATAGTCTACGACTGCAATGGACGACGAGGACAAGGATATTCTAATCACATTTCTCACAAGATGTTCTTTTGCAGAAGGTACAGAGTTCGGCTGTCACTTTTTTCAAAAAATGAGTTTGAACAAATCTCATAAATAAGAGAAATTCATTTGAATTTGTTTGAAATTTCTTTTCTTAAAACTTCTATCTGTGGCCTCTCTTCTGTTGAGCCATTTTTGTCTGTAAAATGTATTTTAAAGTTATCTTCTTGACCACGAGTGGTAATGCCATTCTGCGAATGTCAGTAATTTAAAATAAAGTAGATGGCAAGAACATTGCCATTTTATGCAGAAAAATACTGGAAACTGGACAATACAAATTCAAGCGGGTTATAATACAATATAATCTCCAACAGTAAGATACATTAGACTGCTCAATTATGTTGGTATGAACCTAATACATAGAGGAAGGTGTAATGATTATTACTTGTTCAACACAAATGCTAATTATTTCTTCATTTTTGTTTTATATTGATATTACATTTATTACATATGACATTTATCATGCCAACAAGACAAGATTGTTGCAAAATATTGCATTAATTGTCAATGTAAAATGTCAATGTTTGTAAATGCAGTCTATCCATAATTTGTGCCAGTACAGTCACTATCATTTTAACTACAGTCACTTACTGTAAAATGAAAAGATTGTTCAAGTTTTGTTTATTGTCATTTTTCTCATTACTGATGGTTGTAAGTAAAAGAATGAAATACAGTATCTCAGGGACCACAGTATAAGAACAGCCATAAACAATTAAAAACAGGAATGAATATTACAAAAAAGAAAAAAACACAATGAACAATAAATGCAAAGTACTATGCATTTTTTCTGCTTGTGGGATTTATATCAAAGTCAAATTGGACAGCATATGATCCACACAAAAAACCCCAAAATTAGCAATCCGCCATATGCTGGGCTGTAGACATGGTCTGAGCAGGCGGGGGGAGAGGGCCCAAATTTCAGACTAGGTGGATACCAAAATTGCAATGAGCTGCACAAAAATTGCAGTATGCTGTCTGATCTTGACTGAAACACCCCCAGCCAAATCACCAAATGGCTCAGGCGCTTCAAAATCCATGACAAAAATAACACTTCACCAGGGCGGCTCGCTCCACGCCAAGCACTGGTCAGAAAAAAAGAGCTCTTAGTCTTTCATATACTTTGTCTTTTTAGTGTATCATAGGCAAAATTATGAAATAGGCTGAAAAATGAGAAGCATATAACCAGCATAATGACTACTGTGAACAAAGCTAATCTTCAAATAGTGTCAAAGGAGTCGACAGACATTAATATCAAAAGTTATTAAGATAAAATTATTGTAAATGTCCTCTGTCATGTAGACACATGCAAATGCACAGTGAGACACTCATACAGACATACATATAGACAGGCACACACAAAAAGGCTAAAATATTTCAGAGGAATTATGTTGTCTGTCCTTACATGTCCTTTCAGCTAGCAGTGGAGAGCCAGTTTTACATAGTGGGCATGCTGTGGCCGTGGCGAGGACCAAAACCACTACTACATTCTTCCTCCATCCTCCTTCCTCACAAAGGCACTTTTAACCAAGTGAAGCGACCAACCTTATGGGCTCGCTGAAAGGGGAACTATATGAACATGGGAGAGCTGCATATTGGACCTGGGTTTCAGAGAGGGACCAGTTTGATCAAGCTGGCCTGTCCTCACCACCACAGTAATAACACTCAGTTTCATCTCCTCTCACAAAATGGCTTCCCATCCCTGGTCCTCGAAGGCGAAAAGATCTGCTGGGTACCATAACTCTGGTGCCGGCGAGCTGCAGGGTCTGATGGCTTTTATTCTCAGTTTGTTACCACTAAAACTATCAATTAAAGCTATTGATTACACTGGGGATTACACCCCAGTCCTGGAGATTGCATGCCAGTTTTCATTTCAACCTTAATTGCAATTCCTGAAGTATAAAGAGCAGTTAATTGTCCAAATGAGGGGCGGTTTACCCTGTTAATGCGTCTAATGTCAGAGACAGACATTGATGTTACAAAGAATGAATATCCCATATTAGTTTCATGACTTTTAATCAGTAAAATCAGTTAGTCAACTCATGCTTTACTTTTCAGTAATGAGGAAAATGATACCTTTGAAAGAGGTTACATTTTGTATTGATTCATTGCATTGATTTTGGCCTACAGCTGCTATCTGGGAACTCCTAAAATGCTGAAACTGACATTGAAACTAAACCAGTTGTAGAAACTGTACTGTGTTACAATAACTGTTTTAAACCCATGTTTTCAGTAATTCGAGGTTGAATGGAACAAAATCTAGAACAAGGATTGTCAGAGTTCAGAGTTAGGAACCCATGGATACAGTCAACCTCACCTGGGTTTCTTGGGTTTAACTATCTGTTTTTGGGTGTACACATAAACCAGCACACCTTGCAGACCAGCAACACAGCCTACTTGACTGTTATCAACTAAAATGTATGTCTCTTGGGAATATAAATTTTTCTTGGGAAGTGAATATTTGCATAGGAACCATCGTGCAAGTGATTAGCTTAATGCCAATCACATTCAATGTCAATGTACCACTTTTAGGTTTTAATATTTTTCAGGAAAGAGCCTAGTACTGTAAGGATTTAGTTGAAAATCAAATTCAGAGCCCAAGTTCTGTTTCATGAAGTAAAAAAAATGTTGTGAACTCACAGATTTCCTCAGGAGCTGCACAGGTGCCAGGGATGTGTTGCAGGTTATGTCATGATCCAGTCTTGCTCCTTTTCCAGGTGTCCTCAGAAAAGAAGCTAGAAAGTGGAGAGAGGAGGAAAAGTTTCCTCGCATCCCCGGAATTTGTTTGCCACATAGAAATATTTACTTTTAAATTAATACCATTGTATCTCAAAAAAGTACGTTGAAAGACATTTGATAGTATTTTACTTTCATACTCACTATCTGAAGAAATGTATGGCTACAGAGTAACTAAGTAAACCATTATTTACATTTTTTCTGAACATATACTTATATATTTATATAACATACAGGACTCCATCAAATACCATCAATCTGACTGGCCCTGCCAGGAGGCTAAAACTAGATCATGGTTGGATCTTCCAGCAGGACAATGATTCATAACCGATCTCCCAGTCTTCACAAAATGGTTAATTGACCACAGGATAAAGTTTCTGCAATGGCCATCCTAGGCCTCTGCCCTAAACCCCATTGAAAACGTGGGTGAGCTTAAGAGGAAGGATCTGACATTTTCTATGGTAGAATAGTCTCAGACCCCTTCATATGGGTTCTTCCACTTCATCAAGCATTATAAGAGTAGACTTGTCTGCCCTCTTGACAGAAGGATGGTGCACAAAGTACCAAATGAGGGTGCTAATAATTGTGACAATAATAATTTTGTGTTAAATGGTTTTTTCCACTGAGCATTAGTATTACAACAAAACTACCTATTTTTTTCAAATTGTTGAGCATAGAAAATCTTTAATAAACAATAGTGAATGTTATCCAAAAATGTTTTGCTCATATTAATTGAGGGTGCCAATAATTCTGGAGGGCACTGTATAGTGAGAACAAAATTGAACCAAGAATTGATCCCTCGAAGACAGCAGATACTATAACAAAACAAATTCAGCTACAGAGGCTTTTCTCTTAGACAGGTAAGGAGGACAAGCAGTCAGGGTCAGTTCCAGATATACCCAACCACTGTCTAAGCTCGTCTAGAAGGACACCATGAACAATAGTGCTAAACGCCACACTAATGTCCAGTAACAGCTGAATAGAGCATTCACTAGAATTGGAATGCATTGAGAAATCATACATGACCCTGAGGAGAGCAGTTTCAGTAGAATGCAGTTTTATAAAGGCAGAAATTTGTCATATACATTATTGTTTACAACATCTCTAATAGTTGTTTGCAGACACCTTTCTCGATGATTTTGGGAGAAGTACATGATAGTACACAATTGTATCTTGATTTCAGTGAGTGGCAATCTCTCATTAGTATAACAGGCATATGATATCTGCATTGTGACTTACATAACTAACAGCATGTACCCATTCTGCTGAGCAGAAAGGTCTGTGATAAGCTTGATTGCATGGAGACCATGGGAGTCATCTTGAAAGTTATGCAACCCACTGAATGGTGTGTGAGCATTGTCATTGTCCCAGAGGCAACGGGAAAGATCTGGATCTGTGTTGATCTTACCCACTTGGACAAATGGGTAAAGAGAGAGCAACAAATTCTGCCATCTATGGACCAGATGCACTGCTTTTGGAAGCGAATGTAGTCTCAAAACTAAATGCCTAGTCATGTTCCTGGCGAATAACATTGGCTCATGAATCGTCTCTGCTAATGACATTCATCACTCCCAACGGCAGATACTGTTTCAACAGCCTGCCTTTCAGAAGCTACTTGGCTAGCGGAACATTTCCAGTGGTGGATGTCCCAATGATGGAGAACCATGAAATGGTGCTCTGTCATGCTGATGACATTCTGGTGTTCGGCTAAGACCGATATGAACATGACAGTGCATACATGAAGCCCTTCAGAAACTGCGAGATGAAGGGTTAAAGTTCAGCAAAGACAACATGCTTTTTGTGGAGCACAAGATAACTGCAACTGTGGAAAAGTCAAAGCCATAATGCAAAAGCCTGAACCTGAGAGGGTAGCATATATGTACAGGCTGCTAACAATGGCTAACTACCAGGCAAAGCTAATTCCGGAGCTGACATTCACTACACTGCTAATAGAGTTACTCTGCAAGAGTACTGTTGGGCAGCAAGACAATTTGAGGTTTTTCAGGAGCTGAAGTCAAAACTTAGCTCTCCCACAGTGCTCCCTGAGAGCTGAAACAAGGGTTCCAGCGATTGCATCCTCATGTAGAATTGCGCTGTTCTCATGCAGAAACAAACAGATGAAACATGGAAACATTGGCCTGAAGCCAACGGTATGCCCAAAAAGGAGGTGTTCGCCATCTTCTGGGCATGTGAACACCTTTACTACTTACTTGGGTTGTATTTCATGAGTATTCTCATGACCGACCACAAGCCATTGTTGCTGCTGCTGGGTAGACTGGTCTAGACTGAAGGTAAATTAAATGCCTAGATGGGCTGAATGAACTGTTTTCATTAAGATAAGGGGTTACATTACATTATGTCTGGAGTCTGATTAAAAAATAGATTTATACAAAAGCTGTCTTGTACTATAATTCAAATCACTTGAAAGTCATTCTGGATAAGATAATCTTCCGAATTATGTAAATGTAATTGCCAACAGGTGGCATTGAGTAAAAAGGAAGACAAATGTTGAGACACCCATCCATCCATCCATCCATCCATTATCTATACCCACTTATCCTGAGCAGGGTCACAGGGGGTGCTGGAGCTTATCCAAGCATGCATTGAGCGAGTGGCAGGAATACACCCTGGACAGGCCGCTAATCTATCGCAGGGCACACACACCATTCACTCACACACTCATACTTATGGGCAATTTAGAGTATCCAATTAGCCTACCTGCATGTCTTTGTACTATGGGAGGAAACCCACGTGGACACGGGGAAAACATGCAAAGTCCAATATTGAGACAATATAATTTAATTTATCCTTTTAAAAAGGGTTACAATTCGAAATGTAATCAGTAAATCCCATCTGCTTTTGTGACACCCATCTGAGCCATTGTGTGTGTGCACCATTACATCAGCGAGAACAAAATGCACAGGATAGAATGTGGTGGTGCGAGCTGTACATGATCTTAAGATTTCGTTGGTTGTGCAGTCTGAGCCCAGCATAAGGCTGAATCATCTGGGGAGTATTTACCTTTATTTAGCAAGCAAATATGTGTGAAAAGTACATTTTTCTGTTAAATTAAGACATGCATGTTCTGTAATACAATGCATCAGGCTGGGTTCCATCCAAGCCATTTGTTTGTATGCACATAAATTCTGTTCTTCTGAAAGAATAATTTGTATGCCTCTGACCCCTCCATCTGATATTTTGACTGATATTTTGTTTGATTCCGATTCCCGTCTACCCATTCTGGTTTGTTTGCTGATTAGATCTTGTGTATGACCACTGACTCATTCCTTTTGTCTTTGATTCTTGCCTCTGGTTTGTTTGCCCCATGATTTTGTGTTTCTGACATTCGCTCTCGTATTCGATTCTTATTCTTGCCTAGCCCTCTGGCTTGTTTGCTGATTGGACTTTGTGTTCAACCATTTTTCCCTCTGTTCGCCATATAGTGCTCCAGGTAGTCAGTGTGTTCCCAGTTGGAATACAAATCCTTCCATTGGGACACAAGTTTGTTATTTTGCTTTGTTATTTTTCCTTTATTATTTTGAAGGTACTTTGTGTGGAGATGTAGCACTCCTTTGGAGGTACGCTATTCAGACTTTTGGTTTCAGACTATTGCTACTTACAGAGTAGTTCAGCATTCAAAGCTGCCCCTTGCCCAGTACCCTTTCCCTTACCCATTCCCCACTCACTTCCCTTATCACTCACCCTGCCACGGTTTGACCCTAGACCAGGTCGTGCGTGCTGGTTGGAAGCTGAGTGCAAAGTAGGCAAAGCCTCTCAATCAAGTAATATGAATGACTCAACTGAGAAAATGAATCATTACTCCTGATTCAGTAAAAAAATTTGAACGAATCATTCGCAAACTGCATCATCACAAATGTGCAATTGTGCCTGACATTGCTTACTGTATACACATTCGCTTATGCACATACCTGCGCTTAAATACGTTAATTCATTCACTCATTCAGTCACTCATTCACTCTCTCACATATACACTTAGACAGGGTACTTGCATGGACATTCCTAGTGCCATTTTAAAATGTCTTATTGCTATACTTGTATTAATTGTAACTTTGATGCTTTACTTATATAATTTTTATATACAATTTTTTAATTATTCTTTTTTTTCATTTTGTTATGTGATTATTGTCGCTTACGTATTGATTGAAGCCACCCTCTGATATTCAAATAATTTCCTTGTCTTCAAATTCATTACATTAAATTATTAATAGAACAAATTTAGTTTAACTGAATTATGAATACAATTAATAAAATTTTACCATTAATATCTGCAATTTTAATTAATAATTAAAATTACAAATATTACTGGTTGACCATTTGTGAGACTGATATAGAGAAACAGCTGCTGCCTCTTATCCAGCTCAGCTTGTTCAGCTTTCAAATTATCGTAAATAATTACTGTTTACTGTTTAAAATTACAGTTTTTTATTTGACAGGGGCAGTACACACTATATAAAGTTTGTGTATCATATCAAAATGTAAAACTTGATGAACTCATAAAAACCAAGATTACATATTTTTATTAAAGCCTTACAAAATAGAAATATGGAAATATAAATATAACCAAAAATGGGAGAGAAGTTATTGATACTGGTTTGATGTAGTTGTTCCACAGATACTGAAATGGTCTTGCACAACTACCTTTCAAATTCATGCGAATATGAGAGATAAAGTACTATAGAGAACCACTGCTGAAGCCATTTGTCCTCAGTGGATTTCAGTGTCAAGCCGGTAATAGGTCCTTACAGCTTAGACAGTAGAAAGTCATGATGATTACAAACCTCAGTGCTTCACTTTAAGAATTTCTTTTCTTCTCAGATTTTCATTATCTCAGAAGTAAATGTGACAACGGCAGACAGGCAGACTCTCTCTCCCACATAAAAATGCACGTAGCTGAGAACAAAAATTGTTTCTGTCATACCCCCGTTCCAGAGTAAGTCTAGGCAGTCAATAGGGGTGATGAAGGCATCGCCAATATTCTCAGAATACACTGGGGCCAGCTGACATTCATGACCTAACTCTGTTTGTGGTCACCATTCAACGCGAGAACTGCTGTGGCTGAACCAGTGCAGCCAGGCTGAATGGGAGCTTGTGGGACATTTCAGGCATTGGCTTCCTCATTCAGAGAGCCGATGAAAGCCTATGGAGAGACTTTGCCATCACAAAATGAAGCAACGTACCTGTTTTTCACAGGGCCTGCTGAGCTACCTAACCAAGAGCAGCCAAGTGTGAAAGCTAAAGAACCTGCAGCATTACTGTGATCTACAGCTCCTCAGGGTCATAACAATAAAATCCAAGAAATATAAGATGATCCTTGTTTGTAGAAGTCCAGAGCTAAATAGCTTCTTGGCTGAAAAAGATGATGTAGATTTGTGCCTTATCTGCAACTTCATTTCTGTAAAAGTAAATTAATGCGGCAAAACGTTCAGTGTAAAATCCACTTTGGGCTCTGTTTTCCAAAATCAATGTCACACTGCGCATGGTGTGCTGGGCGTGGCTTGTGATTGTTGGTATTGTTGTGATTGTAAGGTTTTTAAACTTCAGGTGCAGGACAGTCAAAGAAAATCTTGGAAACTCTATGAAATAGGAAAATCATAGAAAGTTATCTACACATATGGTGTGCATAATGTGAATCTGTTTTATCTTGAGATAAGCATGTTTACTACTGTAAGTGGTTCTCCAATGATACACCTTACAGTAGTTTAATGGGTTTCAACAGCAATCCTGTCAGGCAGGATTCAAGGAAGATCTGTTTCAGTCTTAACTCCTCCATACTTTTTCTGACAACGTGCGCACGATCCTGTGGTTTAAGGACTGGAAGACAGAAAGTGTTGAGACAGAAGATTGGGCCTGCAATTGAGTCACTGCCAAGGCTGGGATTTTTCATCCTCCTACTCTGCAGATGGCATTGCTTTAGGAGAGTCGGAGCGGACAGAGCGGTGCAGATTAAGTGATCCGCGATCAGGACCCCAACCATTTAGCAGCAGTGGCTTCACCCATCACCACCTCCACCGCCTCAGAGTGCACGCCCTTCTCACACGGGGGACTAACGCTGCTGGCCTATCACAGCCATTCACTGTGCTACATAGAACGTCTTTGCTCTCATGTATACAGTAACATCAGAATAAGATTATTGTCCTGGCAAGCATGATGATACAAAGGCACTAAGACTATCTGCCCTGTCCATCACAGAGCTGGTACTCATGAACTGTCAGCAAGTTCAGCACCGGCCAAATGCATCCCAATAAAACAATCTTTTGAAGTCACTGAAGTCTCCACTAGCAGCCATGCTAGCCGTAATTATAGGCTACCAGGCCTGTCCAGCTTGTTCATACATTATAGTATGCATCGTATGCAAGGATGTTATTCGCTGAATTAATGGATGAGTGCTTCGTTCACTGTAGCACATAAGGGATCTTATGCACAGCAATGACAGGCATGCCAAATGTATTCAGTTTTCATACAATAGAGGTATTCTCTGGAAAAATCAATGTAATTAATGTAATTATTATTGTAATGGGGAAGCCCTAAGATATAGATAGCAGAGTTTTTAGCTGCGACCACAGCTCTATAGCTCTGTCTGTCGGTTGGTCCGCAAAAAGTATCCCACCCCATAGCGGTCACAGTTCTCCCCCCGGCTGAAATTTGGCATGGACGTTGGTCATGACCGCAGGTAGAGCTGAGTAACTTTCAAGGGCGATTGACCAAGAGGGGGCGTTGCAATGGGCGTGGCCTATCACAAAAAGGTGCATAACTCCCAAATGGATTCACAGATTTTGTGGATAGGTTGGTCATGAGCCAAAGAAGAGGTCACGTGTTTGTGTGAGGGTGTGTGCATGGATGCATACACACATGGATGCATGCGCGTGTGCGGTCGCAGCTATTGCGGATTCGCACTTGTTTCTCTTTCACTCCGCCCCACTGCACAGAAGATGGTGCATTCCTGTTTGATGGGATTGATTCATATGGGATACATATGAAGCAGTGACTGATGCATTTGCTTCTGCAGCGATTTGCACATTTACATTGAATGCCGAGATCACCCACATGAGGTGAGAATTAAACATCTCAAAGATTGCCGATTCTTAAGGTGAGAAATGCATTTGAGCTAGATCACCCCATATGTGTTGACAGCTGTCACAATGAGTAGCAGGAATCCATGGCAGTGATAATATTCAGATTTTTAATCATCTGGTCCCAGAAGCTAATCAGACTAATTCTGCTCATTCAGCATGCTCATCAAAGAAGCAATACAGGGATCCATCCCCAGTGACCCATTAAAAACCAATTCCTCTCTGAGGGTCCAAACCAATCTCAAGCCGAGAAGGCAGAACTTAACAGCTGAAATAGGAACTTCGACAAAACACTCCTCCCTGCTATTAGTCCAACGACAGGCCCCGCCCAGTCTCCCCAGTGTTGATCCTTTCTCCCTGGGTCCATTCTCACAGATGATTATGGAAAATTCATTTTTCATTTATGCTAATATACTTGTGCATGCGCATGCATAATGTGAAGGAAATCAGAGATGTTTTTAATAAGCCTGATGGTCCTCATGTAAAAATGTGGAGGAGCCTGTTTGGTCCAGTACTTTAAACAAGTGTATGACTTATTTGGCAACACAGAGGATAGTATGAATTTAACTAAACAAGGCCACCATTCTGGGAGACATGTTTATGAAGCTGCTGCAAACTAAAACAAAAGAAGGAAAGTCACATCCCCTTGAGTCATTTTATTGTAGGAAAGGGCATCCTGATAGTCTGTTCACAGGATGGGAAGCATGGCTCTGACAGCAAACATGTGAACTTCATGAATTTGGTGTCATCTGTTCCACAATGCTAACACAGTGAGAGGTACATCATCTCAAATTTGGATTTCTAGTATTTTTGCTAGTATTGCCAACTGTCTCATATAAGGCAGGGCATTCTGTATCTCAGGACAGGAATGCCCCTTGTCCCTCAGCTCCCTATATCCTAAAAATGTTACTGCCATTGAATTATCATGACACAAATTGAAAAACTAACAGCAGACAGGTGATCGAAAAACCAGACTGCTAGGTGGGGCCATTGTGAATTTGATGACTACCCAAAATGAGTCCAAGGCTAACCGATCTAGTAATCTGGTGGGTGCCGATCTTGCTGATGTACTATCCAGGCTTTAGAGGTCAATTCTATTGTGGCCATTTCATGAAACCCACAAACAAGTACAGAGAGGAAATATGTATTGCATTTGGGAAAATTGGTTTTGTTCAGTAAACAAAAAAAAAAAAAACTTTGGCTAAACCTCAAATTCCTTTTTCTTTAATTACATTTCTCTTCATAGTTTTCACAGCTCCCCACAATAACAAATACATAAATAAATAAATAAATAAATGGATGAGGACAAAGATCCAGAGAGGATGACGAATGTACTGGTGGGCTGGAGTGCTGCTCAGCTTGTTCTTCAGACTCATTCCTTTTCCTGTTTTCTCATTCTGAAAGCCCAGCTCAGCCCCCACAACACCTGTTTTAGCAATAGAGAGGGTCCAAGGGGACGGCACACCAAACCGTTTTGGGCAAGAAAGAGAGAGGCAGACAGAACAAGAGAAAGGTAGTCATCTTTCTATTTTTTTAAGTCTATTCTCCCCTGGAAATGCAGCTGTGTACAGACATCCCAGCATGCCTTCTGAGGGCTGGAAGGGGGAGAAACAGTGGCAGCCTGACCTGCGTGTACGAGCTCAGTACGCGGCCTATACGTCCGACTGAACGAATCAGAAAGAGGGAGAGACAAAAAACAGCCCAAACGATCAATGTCATCTGGGTATCCTGACTGTTGCCCCCCCCGCCCCCCCCCCCCCCACGCCCCGCCCTTCCGTGAGATATTGTACATGTGCACTCCAACATTTTCTGTAGTAGCGCTCACAAGGACAGGTTTTCAGATAAGAGGGAACCTCCCTGTAGCTCAGTAGCTGTTATCGGAGTGATGGGTTCAGAATGAGTTGTTGTGAATGTAAATTAGACCACTGAAAGAGGGACCTCGGGCTCATCTGAAATGATGGGCATATTCTACCATTCCAGCAGTTAATGCTGAGCCTGCCCACAGAGGTTCAGTGTGAGTAGGACCCTGAGAGCACTTGGGAGCCTGTATCTCCAGGTGAAATTCTGCTCTCTCCTGTACAAATTTAATAAATTAATAAATAATACCACACAGAATGTAATCAGAATATTATGATATATCAAAATACAAAGCACACCAACTAACTTACAAATATATTAATTGTATTTAGGTGAAAATATGTAACTATATGTAATCTATCAAGCTACAGGTAGTGAACAAAAACTGAGAAATGAAAGACAAATACTGGACATCCAAATTATTATTGCAAGCATTGTCTGAAAAAAGAGACCTCATTGGCTGACATAAGCAGACATAGTTTATGCTGCATCACTATGTGTGTGACTGATAAATATTGTAGCCTATATACCGGAGGTTAAAATGGAATGAAGCAGTAGTGTGATGCACTGAAGTCAGTGAAATTATGCTTTTAACTAAAAAGAACAGGAAAAAAGCTTGACCTGGTAAAGCTTGCTTCAAAATAATCTGCAAGCCTTCCACTTTGCTCCGGCTGAAAATAGAAGCTGATTGAACTGAAGCAGCCAATCCTGATTCTGCAGCAGTACAAACGGCAGAAAGGGAACAAATGCAAATTACTATAATAACATATAAAAAAGATCTCCAAAGTCTATGACCTTTGAAGGGACTCATAATTCTTTTCTTTCTTTTTTTGCGATGGGCACAGTTTCTGCTGAAATTTTTTTTCCAGCTGCCGGTCCTGCAGTTTACCGTACAAATTGTCCAGCAATCATCACAAATTGCAAGGCTCAGAACACAACAACTTTGTCCCTTTGATTTTGGGGAAGTACAATAGACTGATGCTTATAACTGTGAAAAATTATTCGGATTCATTCTTTCATGTCCTCTCACCATACATTTTTGATTCCACAATGTACATGTGGATGTGATTTCGCAACAAAATATTTCAGTAAGCGCATACTGTATATCCTGGATCGGAATTGCTGTAGGTCTAATTAGGCACTATGTCAAATTACTGGGAAATATGCGCAGTGATATTGTAAGCATTAACCAAAAAGTCTTCACAATCTGTCATTGCTGAGATCAACAGGAGTGGTCAGCAGAGGACATGTATGTGGGAAAACTAACAAAATGGAAACACAAACCATTAAACCAATAGCATTTCTAATTGCAATTCATTTCTTACAGAAAGGAAAATGTAGACTTCCATGGTTTAAAAGGTTAAAGTATACCGCATGGCAAATTTCATTGAACAGCACGTGGTAGATGTGGCATATTTTAGCTCCTTATGCTGTGATTCAAGCTAAAAATTGGCATTTAATGCATATTAACGGACCAGCTATTTGAACACCAGAGAAAAGCTTGAGCTTCATGTAGGCCTATACAACAAACCTATTCTTATTAATTACAATAACAATTTAAGCTTCAAACAGATTCAACTGGAAATAGCCTACTCCATTTCAACCTAGTATGTCCCACAATTCATATATTTAAGTTTAACTTGACTCCATGTTTTGTACCCACATCATCTTGTCCTCCTAAGAGAATGCAGTCTTCCAAACTTCGTATGTCTGATGATGGGAAGCAGGGCAGCCCAGATGTCCCTCTCCCCAGCGGCTTCCCGTGACTCATCCTGGGGCTAGGCGATCCCTGGCCAACTGGGAGATATAACCCCTCCAGTGTGTCCTAGCCTAGGTCTGCCACTGGGTCCCCTCTCGGCTGGCCGTTCCCAGTACACCTTCAAAGGGGGGCGTCCAGGGGGCATCTTTATCAGATGCCTGAACCAGCACAACTGGCTCCTCTCAATGCAGAGGAGCAGCAGCTCCACTCTGAGGTCCTGCCAGATGGCTGAGCTTCTCACCCTGTCAAGGAAAGTAAACCCCACCACCCTTCAGAGAAACCTCATTTTGGCTGCTTGTATTCACAATCTCACTCTTTCTGTTGCTACCCATAGCTTGTAACCACAAGTGAGAGTAGGAACAGAGATCAACGGGTAAATCAAGAGTTCTGCCTTTTGGCTCCACTTCTTTTTCATCACCATACAATACAATGCCCACATTTCGGCAGTCACTGCAACAACACAGCAGACAATCTCCCAATCCCTTTTACTCTCACTAGTGAATAAGGCCCTGAGATACTTAAACTCCACCACCAGGGGCAGTTGTTTCCCCCTCACCTGAAGAGGACAAGCTATCTTTCACACTCCTGTGCAGCCACAGTATCAGCTGGCTCCTGTGCAACCCCAGTCAGCTCCTGTGCAGGACACATACACAAAGGAAAGGCTTACCCTAGCATTAGCATTGAAGCTATTGGATTAATAGCTGTAGCTCAGGTTGAAGACACGGGCTAGAGTAGTCCCTACCAAATATATCTGAAATGTGAAATATATATCTACAGAAGTTTACATAAGGATTATTATGGTATATGTTCACCACAAACATGATATTACCCATATCCTATGTGGGTTAACATGTTCCTAAATTCTGCTGAGACCAAATAAAATGCATGTTGTCAACAGTCATTAAACCCAGGCACAAGTGTTTAGACTACATAAATGATGAGAATCAATTGGCTGATTGCCTTGTTCTCGTCATTATGTATTGTAATGTTCTTATACTATTGATATACCCTTGCTTCAGTAAAAACTTGCTTCAGATTCTGAAGCAAATGGTTTCTTGCTTTCAAATTATCACGACTGCAGGTGCAATGTTCTCAAATATTTTTTGTCTGTATGCCGTGACCGTATGAAAATGTTAGATAGCTCCAGATTGATTTAGCTCTTGAACCTATGGTCAGTTTCCCACCTTCATTAATCATGCCTGACGTTCAATTTCTCCGGGCAAATCAAAGCATTCACATTCTGAGGCTAATTAGATGAGGCCCCAAGCCTGCTCTATAGTCCAGCTGAACCTGTCCACCCTGGGTTCTGAGATCCGGCCCACAGCCTGCTCACTGACTGTGGTAAAATGACTGCAGATCATTAATCAACAGCGGAGGCACAATGCGCACTTGTCAGTCGAGCCACCATTTTAAACCCATTATAGTAACGTGACTCTTAATTTGGAATCATGTAAATGTTCCTTTGTTTTCCGCAGCCTACCTCATGTCTCCTCCCTCATCAATCTGAACAGGAGAAAATGGCAGCTTGACTGTTTCCAGGGATGTAGAGGATGACAACTGTGAACATTAAAAATCATCTGTACTACTGTTTTCTACACCATTATTCCTCTTAACGCAACTGCTGCATAGTTCTTCTGTTAAGGCACTTTTAGTCCTCTGACTGACAAATAACATGGCCTGTATGCAGAAGGCCAATTTGGACTCACTCACAGCATAGACTTGCTCTGTTATCCAGTACAAATTACGAAGCTAATGTTTTATTTTATACACCCCCATTTATACAGGCTGGGATTCACTAAAGCAAACCAGATTAAGTACATTCTTCTAGGATACTACAGCAGTGCCCCTACCAGGAAAATTATTTGGAACCTCTAGGAGCCAGCGTTTCCCAACCTTGGGGTCGCCTGATATGCAAATGGGGTCGCAAAAAAATAGCTGAAAATAGAAACACATTTAAAAAATAATAATAATATAAAGTTTCAATTTATTATAATTATTTTTAAATATTACGTTAATTTAAATCAAGCTTGTGTTTGAAATGTTCGCAAAGTTATTTCTCAGTAAAGGAACACCTCGGCCTTTTAACAGTTCAATTGCTGAGCACATTAGCTTACATACAAAACATGATTAACAGAAAATAGTAATACAAACAATAAGTTGTCGTATTATGTGTGGTATTTGTTTTTTAATGTGTAAAACAAGTACTGGATCTCCTGTAGTCCTCTGGCCTGTCAAGTGTGAAAGGCCAATATAAAATAGTCACTGGCTTTCTTCTGTAGTGTCATGTGGTGCCAAACAGGTCTGCAATCGCTATCTCCAGCACACAGATCCCCACTCCTCCCTGTCCTTGATCTCACCTAGGGTGGGAGAATGGCTACAGCCATGTCTGGAATAAGGTTTAGTTTCTTTAAGAGAGGTTAAATATCTAAAATATGAAGGTACTAAGCCAATAAGCAGGGAGCTATTAACAATAGAATATCAGAGCAGTCAAATACCTTTAGAATTCCCTTTAGAAGTCTAGTAGTTACAATGTCCTTGGAAAAAGTGGAAGATTTCATGTGTGCAAATTATCTCAAAAACAGCCTCATCAGATACAGGCTGGAAATAGATTAACTCAACCGTGCTCTGAAAACATTACAGTCTTGTACAGGGGGAGAGGTCTGAGATTGGATGTTGACCACCTTATTGACAAATATATCATATCTCTGGAGATGATTCTACAATACAATTGAGATGATAATTCACACTGTGATAAATTGTACTAAAGACTGTACGACCCCACTGTTGGTAATGTTTTCAGGTATAATAATAGATTAGTACTTAGCTCTCCAATCGTTAACTGCATTGTTAAAATGCTTCTTCATGAGGCTGTAGTGAACTTGTAAATTATATGCATTCTATCTGATCTGCTGTTGTGCACTCCCTCTTTTTAAAACGAATATGGCCATTGATCCAAGGCTTGTGTATAATAGTATGGCTAGATTTCATTTTGCGAGGAGCAACTGCATCTAACATGCAGACAATCATATGCTATTGAAGTTGTTAACTAAGTCCTCAGTATGGTGTAACTGAGTGGGCAGTGTTTGAAGTTGAAAAGACTACAGAGAATTTATCTAGTTGATAACTACATCTAGTTGATGTAAATGATAATCTTAAAATCAACAGAGTACCCTTCACTAGTGACAGGGGTGGGCAGATAGATATGATGGGTGGAAGTAACAAAAAGTATTTAATAAGCACTGAATCGGTTAAATTGAAATGAAATTAAAAATTGATTCAAATAAAATGCAATCAAATTAAATATTCCCTCAGTGATAACATAAAATTGTGTACAAATCATTTTATCATTGTATTTGATCACATTGATATTTACCTAGCTACAGTTTAATCAATTTGATGCACTGCAGTTCTAATCACCACACTGCTTTTTATGAGTGCATTGCTGCTTTCACTACCATGTTTATTATTTTGATGTTGCTTTCTATACTTCTTTAAAATCAATTATTTTGATAAAAAAGGCAGTTTCACCAAGTGTCAATCAAATTATCCCACCCACCAACATAGCGTACACATAGCACTCGACTATCAACAGCTCTGCGTTTGGACTATCCAGCCAGGAGAAATTGCACTTATGGAAAATATGTTTAGTGTGTGATTTCAATGTGTCTGCCATTTCGCTCAATGAGGCTTTACATTTCATTAATATAAAACCAGGTAGAAAAAGTAAGTTTGCTGCATCAACATACGGACCAATTGTTGTTCTCCTTAGGCACATAGCAGTTAACCTCTTAGCGCAAAGCCGTTAGTGGTCGGCATGCTCGCGTGCCGAGATTACTGAACTCAGACATTCCGTGCTACTGCAACCAAAGTATGAGTTAAAAACAGAAACGCGTTGTTTTAGTTTCATTAGTAGACGATACACGACAACTATGCAGAATACGGAGTTTGGCAGTGCCACCATTGTCGCTCTGGTCGTCCATTTAACACGCACCCCCTCCCTGCAGTTTCATCTACAACTACACCCCCCACCCATGACATAATGGACAATATTGTCTATCTTGGCATTCATAAAAATATTATTTTACCACTAAAAAAATTGTATTCCGTCATAGAAACAAGATAAACCCGACAATAGCCCTAAGATATGCCAATACAGCAGTGAAAACGCTGCTCACTGAATAACGAAATAAACGAGAAAAAGTTTTTTAAAATGATACCATGTCATTCTACAGTCATGGGACTAAATATTGAATAAATATACAACCTTACCATTAGTTTTGGGCGTAGAGATGTCCCTTTTGAGACTAAGTGGTCATATATTGTCTTGGACAATCCGTTTGTGAAATATACGTGCATTTGTGATGCCTGGGTACCTTTCAAAATAGCTGTGCGTAATACCACACATGTTGTTTACGGCGCTGTCGCCAATTTTAGTTCAGTCTGGCTTGATTGACAATTCATTAATTCAGTAGGTGAGAGTATAAGCTTTCTAACGATGTACAACATGTCTAATTTTGCTTTTGGAATAGCGCTTTATAGGTCAGCTTAACCAAATTTTTTCTTATCATCGCATTCACTTATGCATTCACTCTGTGGTAGCAGTAAAAGACGCTGCACTTAACAAAACGTGGTCAACACTTTTTCGTAATTTCTTGGAAAATACTATTATTATTGAGGCCATAGCTAAGCTATACGTTTGCTGATAGACCTAGCTGACATCGTTTTCTGGAGCAAAACAGACCGAATAGAACAGTATCATTGATTTACTGTCCCTGTCTCCATCTACTGGACATAGATACGATTTCATCATTTCTATGTAAGTATTACTGCTCAAAATATTTCGGTTATACGTTATTTTTTAAATTTAGTGTCTTTAAATAAGTTAGTGGTATTTAATAATGTAGATATTTTGCACTGTAATGTAAGCGTTAGTTAGTAGTGTAATAATTTTTGTGAGGCATGCAACAGTGATGACGTGAGTGTTGGAACATTGCCAAAACGTGGTGGATGGTTGAAGATTGTTTTCATGTCGTCCCATCCCCAACAAGAAGATATACGAGAGTACAGAGTATAGAAATACATAGAAGAATTAATTATTACACATTTAGCTACTGTACCGCATTGTGTGACAATATCTTTGCATTATTTTTTAATCTGATAGCAATGTTTCATCTTAAACCTTCACAAGGGGCTCATTTGTATGCTTTATAGGCTAATGGACAAAAAACATTTTATTCATTTTTGGAGAGATTTTGGATATGTTTCTGGACCCCTAGATATTTTACACTGTACTGGCTGAAAGCTTGTAATTCCCACTTGAAAATGATGCAACAGTGAGTTTATTGAGTCAAAACAGTTGATTTGTAGTGAAATTAGTGAACATGTTGTGATTTACAGCAATGCATAATTTAGACATTTTGGATGGATTTGGAGACACTGGGTACACTGCTTAGTTTTTGCATCATACATCTATTGTAGTTCTACAATATCCACCCTTAGATGTTATGAACTTGTGGTCAAGAAGTTTTTAATCCAGCACATGTATAGTTTAACCTGCTGTATAGGCTATATGCAATTTCTCAGTATTTCACTGCCAGAATCAATGCACATATGGCCAGGAGTCCGGGTAGATGGACTAGAACCAGACGTGATTCTAGCAAGATGGTTGCTTCCCCATATTTCTGTGAATAAATTAATTGTCAAAAAGATTCACAATTGGCTGTGGGGGTTCAGCCAACATAAGTGGTTGGGCCAGCTCAGGATACTATTTAATTAAACAGTGACTGACTAGGGACCAAAATAGCTGGCTGGGCCTATATTTGACACTAGTTTGCTACTACTGTAGGTTTAGGCTACCTACATGGCGCTAATATAAGCAAGCATGGTTCCCTAAATGCTTAGCCCCAAATGTGACAGAAACTGACATACAGAAACTCTGTCAATTGCTGTCAGATATGGGGCAACCTAAAATGTGTGCTTTGCTAGCTAACCTGCATAACAATATTAATAAATAATAATAATAATAGTAATAATAAAGAAATGTAAAGCCTCTTTGAGCTAAATGTCAGACACACTGAAATGACACACAAAACAACTTTTCCACAATGGGCCCTTTGCCAAAACCACACGCAAGATCCCGCGGCTGGATAGCAGTGTTGCCAACTCTCGGGAGACAATTAAGCAACCTCTCCAAGGAAAACAAGCAACAAGCCCAAACAAGCTGTGAGAAAATAAAGGATATGATGCTGCTGACACCAAATCAAAAGTGTTGAAACGTTTCAGGTTCTGAAAGACACTGGACAAAATGGCAGCAATATGCAAAATATATCAAACAGAAATTAATACATAGATAACAGAACAAACACTGCTA
This sequence comes from Anguilla anguilla, assembly GCF_013347855.1. Lineage (NCBI taxonomy): Eukaryota > Metazoa > Chordata > Actinopteri > Anguilliformes > Anguillidae > Anguilla > Anguilla anguilla. Next base: position 31,669,863 of record NC_049211.1, read on the forward strand.
ACCACATGAAGCAACAACACTTGATCTGGCTCAACCAAGCAATGCTACACCAAGTTCAGAATCACCATCCATATAGTTATCTGCAAAGTTCTCTGGCCTTACAGCATGGTGGAGAATGCTGGCTTTTGCGATTTGATGCATGTATTTGAACCAAGGTATGTGATACCCAGCAGACAACATTTCAGCCAAACATGCATTCCCGCAATGTATAAGGAGGCAAAGACACAGGTCCAACTATCTTTGCAGAGTGCAGAAAGAATGTGTTAACTACAATACCGACAGACGGACAGTTTGTTCTACCCAAGACCATGTGGCGATGACATCGCATCATATTTCCCCAGATTGCACCACGAAGAAAATATATCCTGCAAACGTGCATCCTACAATTGTGCACACCAGGAAAAAATAAATATTGAGTTGTGGATGCATATTCTGTGTGGAACATTCTGAACAAAAACCCTGCGCTTGTGACTGACAGTGCAAGGAACATGACCGTGGCAGGTGCTGAAGCTGGGCTGTCTCCACATTCGAGGTGTTTTGTTTCCCGTGCCGTAAATCTCGCCTCTCAGAAAGCTCTTAAGTGCAACGGGGCCGACCGTTGGCTAGGCAAGGACTGTCATGTGCAAGGAGAAACAACCCACCCTCTCCCTTGTTGCACTGCTCCACGGGAAATTGGTTGGACACTTGGTATCCTGCGGGGGTGATGACTCCCCACTTATCACAGAGATGGAAGGCAACAGTGGTCAAAGACCTAAAGGACCGTTACAAGGCTGTACTGAGTATAGAGTGCTCTTCTTGTTGCCTCAGCCCGAGATTTAAGAAGTTGCCCTTTCTGAACAAAGGCGAGAAGAACCTGACCTACAAAATTGTCATTTCTAGGCTGCTACTCTGTGGGACAGAAAAAAATAAGTTGATGCTTCTCTTAATCTACTATTTTAATATTAGTTTACACATTTGAATATTCATGTATTATTAGGGGGAAAAGCATAATTAAAATGCAAATGAAAACATTTTCTGTATTATTTTCTTGTCAACATTAGGTGCCTGCAGAAGCCTGTGCCTGCTCCAGCTCTTCCTCAAAGGTGCGAGGAGGTGACCTGACAGGTTAGTGTATTCTCTGTTCATTTATGGTTTTATTGTCTTCCACTAGCAAGTAACAGGGAAACAACAAGTGGAAATGGGGGCACAGACTAAATCTATTACACCTCAGGCTACATCTTAATGGGGTGGGAAGTAACAAGATGAAAATATTGGAGAACATATTTGACACATCACGCTCTTGAACCTTCCTTAGAAATGTATAATAATTTGAATTCAAACATAAAAGGTGTAATTTGTATTCAAATTAGGACAGTAAAAAATAAGACAAAAATGATAATTGTGATTATTTTACCTAATATTTTGATTGCAAATACTAATTGTGGTTCAATACTAAATGGAATGCAGTACTTACAGCCTTTTCATAGTATGTAGCATATACAGTTCATTGTGCAGCCTTAATTAAAATGTATGATCTTGTAGTGCAGTTAGCCAGATACAAATGTTGTATATTCTTTCATCATAAAGATTTTGTTACTTCCAAAATGAATATTAAATTCACCAAGAATCGCTATTATTTCAAATGACAAGTTGAACAAAACTTTGGGAATAGGAAATAAGAAAATAATTTCACTCGTGACAAAGAGAGTGATTTAAAGCAGAGAACTTGTAACTTAAAGTGAGTTCCGGAGGGGGAAAATGTACAGTATGAGAAGTTTTGCGTCTCTGCATGATCCATCTGTCAGTGGAATTGTGTGTAGAGGAGACCCCTTCCGGGTGCACAGAAATGTTAAAAAAACTAGCCTCAAGCTCAAACTAGCTTGTTCCCCTTTCACAATCTCTTTGAGTTAAAGTTTGCTCTCGAAGCAGAAGGATCTCGTGTTTGAGATTATCATTTGCCTCCACGTTTCACAGTTGTAGTCATCAGTGAACTCTTCAGTTGGCGCAACAACAAGCATTCTGCAGGAACCACATGCCACTCTCTTCTTGTTGTTATCCGTATTGCACTTCACGGAAAACAAAATAGGAGAACTCTGACTCCCAGTATGGCCCGTTCTCCGGTGTGTACCAGATTTGTTGGAAGTACAACACTCTGAGAGGTTAGAATGGGAAGAGTGTGTATTATGCAGGCGTAATGCAGACATGCCTATTCACGAAAATATTTCTATATTGATTCTGAAGTTGAGTAATAAAAAAGCAACTTGTACAATAGTGTCATTTCTTTAAACACCACTTAAAACCCCCCTGTCTTAAATAAACCCCATTATCTCCAAAATTATATACAGTGCAGGCATGGTTCAAAGCTTTAAATAAAGAGCACATTTGTATCAGAATGACCAAATCCCCTGATCTCATGCGAGTATCACTTTGTAAACATACAGGACATTTATTTTGCAAAACAACAAGGAAATCCAAAAATCTATTCGTATTTTCTTTATTTTGTAGTGATTATATGTACTTCTGATACCGTATGAAATCATGTTTCTTTTTCCAATCACAACACATGATGTGTACAACACCAGGATAAATGTTTGGAGTGGATTGGACAAAGCAGTAAAATTTGACGTGTTTTCCCAAAAGTGAGTCCAAATGGCCTCTCCAAATGGCACCAAATTAGAATATTGTGTATATCTTTTTCCCCAGCCATATTCCACCCCAGAAGCTAATTCCATTGAGGGTGGTACCCTCTGGAACCCCACAAAACAAATATTCTTTTATATCCATTCTCTCGTTTTTACTAAGCCCCGTATTTCAGTCAAATGTTGTCCTTATGGAGTACAAAATGTGTTCATAATGGTTAATTATCACTACTTATAAACTATATTCACTTAGAAACTAAATATATGTATTCTAAACATCTCAACATTTATAACACTGTAAAATTCAGGCTTTCATGTTTTGCGCTGTGCTGTGTATATTCAAACATTTTACAATCACGTGATGTAGCTAGCTAGCAAAGCAGAATTTCGTTTTTTTCCTGTCATGTAAGTGGCCATGTTAATTAACCAGTTGGCTAGCTATAGTGGCTTTTTCTTTTTTTGTATTTTCTTGTTAATATCAGAAAAGCAGTGATCAGAGTTGCAAGAGCTCACAGAGATGCTTAAAAAAAACAGATTTTTTTAATGTAGTAGCTATTTCAAGCATAGGCATGCACATTTGAGGCCAAATGATGTATGATGCGGTGTAAATGCTAATACCAGCACACCACCTTTCATCCACCGGAGTAAACGGTGTCCATACAGATAAACCAACACTTATTTCTAGGCAGAAGATTGTCAGTGAGATTGGTGTCATGTCACACGAGGAAAAGGTCAGCCTATAGAAACACGATAAATGAAAGTGGTTTTGATTCTGGCATGGACTGAAGGTGTGTAGACCATGGGGAATATCATGTCAAACCAATATCATGACAAACCAATAGAGCACAATACGGAGTTTACCATTATGTATTTTAAGTAAGCAACATGCAGCTGCTGACTGATAAAATAACTGAATTTGTTTTCAAAAAGCGTTTACTTTCTAAGGATTTGGATTCTGTCGTAGGAAGGGAAGAACAAGTTTGTCTGACTGAAAACCTCTAATCGGAATGTTTAGGAAATTTTGTTAGTACGAGTGGGGAAGGTGCTATGGAAACATGACGAGCCCAGAGACAACCTGATGTGTGTGCTTTGGTGCCGGTCAGCATTCCTGCATCTTGAAGTCCATGCATGGCACCAGCACCACCCTCTGGCTTTGTCTCAGAGGTCTGGGGACTTGTTTTTAGCTTATGAGAAACTCAGAGGTCTTCAGACTTGTTATCTGGGTTGGTACCTCTTGGTTGGAGGTCTTGTAACTTAGAATCTATTTCAGTGAAACTCAGAAGTATTTCAGACTTAGAGTCTGTTGCTACAAACTCGAGAGGTCTCCTGAGACTTCTCACCTAACTTAGTACTCAGAGGTCTGTGAGACTCTGAATCGAGTGCTAAAACTTAGCGGTCCTTGTGACTTGTACCAAACTCTGAGTGAAGCACAGGGTCTCTCACTCCAAGATCCAAGTATATATACCACAGTACCCAGAAGAACATACACACTGGAAATAGTGGGTTCTTATAAGCTGGGTTCTTAGTATTTGTGAAGCTGTGAAAGAGAAAGGAAAGACACAGATGAGGTGAAAACATGATGATTTCTTAGTAAACATAATTACTGCCTAAGTCTGTGTGAGCAAATATGAACACAATTAATACCTATAGCTAAAATCATCTTTTCGTATGAAATGTAATGGTCATCAATCAGGTTTTAAAATATCACTGAGGAAGTTTAATTTTGATGATAGTTCCCATTCACTCCAATGTTTTGCCCTCAAGACACACAGTACAGGCTTACTTCCAGGTCTTCACAAGCTTAGGTTAGCTGAAGGTGTGCTTGCCTGTCTAGTTAAATATGCATGTCTATGCGTCGTAATCGCCTCCATTCATTTCAATGTGAGCCAATGTTTTTCATCCGCAAGGTATGCTGGGATAGCTGGCGATGCAAGGCAAGTGGGCGAAGCGACTGAAAACACGGGGAACATGGTGTGATAACTAATCAGATATATTTTTCCCCCATTCCACATAGCTCTGTTAAGGAGGACCTGTTAATTATTGCAGTGTGGAGATTTCCAAAATACACAATTGGTATACTTTTAACGAACACTGTTTTAAAAATAGAAAACACGCCCACAAGGGGCCGACTGTGGGAGGGGAGAGCGATGTCAGGCGACCTCGTCGGAGGATGTGTGCCTTTACCCTTAAATGCAGTCTTGAGGAAGCCTTCCATACTTCACAAATCCCTCAGTTTGCCCAAATAAGGTCTGGCCAGGAATGGCTGTAACACCCAGGAAGAAAGATGCTGCATAGTTTACTCCCCTATAATCTTGTGATAGTAATGAGATGCTTTGTAAGACAGTACATGACCTAATGATTGCAACTGTGATTTCTCTAGATACCTTTCTATGGAGGTCCAAGGTGGTGGCACCCTCTGTGATCCAGGCACTTATGTAGGCATGGATATCTATGTATAAATATCCTCCTAAGGCCCAGAAATTCATTTTTGTCCCCTGTAGAGGATGTGAATTTCTAGTCTTAAGAACTCAAGAACAATATGTTCTAATATGAGGAAGACTATATTACAAGGGACATTCACTTAAAACCGTCTAATTATCCCATCACATATCCTGGTTTCTTGCCTGTCTGGTCCAAGAGGTGTTGGTAGGGGTGAAAAAGGACGCAAGACTGTCCCATGTCCTGAAGATTGCTGTGGGCTCAACAACTTGCCAAGCTCAATAAGCTAAATAAAACAATTCACAGGACCACTTCCAGTACTCAGTTACACTAGGGTTGCGCTACCGGACGCTGCACTACGAAGTACCATACGATGTTCTCACACGTTAAATGGTATAAAAGATCGTTGTAACACTGTCTAATTACTGTTACCATCTATATGGAATCATTCATGTTGCTAAAAATGTGATTTTCAATATCTCTAGCCACCTCACCTCTTGACAGTTTGCTTGTAACGCTCGGGGGGGGGGTCTCAACCAAGGTGTGGGTGGGGTTGAGGACAGAGGAGGAGACAACACAGAGTCTAGAAGGGCCAAAAAAAACCTGCATAGTATACATTTAAGCCCAAAATCTGTGTTGTGCCTTGTTCCACTACGTAACGTTACTGATCGTATATGAAACTGGCGCAAGATAATGACATATTCAAGTGTGTATTGATTTTCTTTAAGTCAAAATGCTCACATTCACCACTGCGCCCGCACTGGTATCTACTTTTTAACTAGGCTACTGTAGCTACCCTGCAATTCCACATTTCTAAATTAATGTTAGCTAGCCCTATATATCCTCTACCAGCATACAAACAATTAATAGGTCTGTTATGTACAATAGCTCATTAAAAACACTTCCATTTAAAAATATGCCATACACTTGCATTTATTTGTCATTCATGGTATAGGAAAAATGATTGAATCCATGCCTATGTGTTTCTTTCAGCTAGAATTTTGGCTATGAGTGTTTGCGTGAATTTATGTGTATGCATGTCTCTCATATATACTTTTTATATGCATGACTATTATCACCTACTCATAACAAACGCACTAGAAAAAGAAATTATATCAGATGAAAAACACATTTTCAACATACAAAAATGCCAAGTTACTTGAAACAATTTAGGAAACATTGGGTAGCTATGCTTTGGAATACATCTTGTTTCATTTGAGTGGGCTAAGATAGCCAGTATTGTTCATTGTAATTTTGATGTCAGTACTTTCAATGGCAGACATACATTGCCAGTTTGAATGAATGATTTATAGTCAGTGCTTTGTGTGTAACTTGGCATTTTTGTATGATTTTTTACGAAGAGTACAGTTTTATTACTGCATTCCTTCCCCCAAAAGATCATCTGCTTCAGTTGGTTTCTGACCAGTGGTCTGCACAACTGCCAATATACCAACATATCGCACAGACTGCCATTTCCTTGGAAACCAAAAAGCTCACATTAGCTAAAATGGGTAGAAACAGCCGTCTATTAAAATGTGCCGTAACAAAAGCAAAGGAGACATCTGCAGTGAGGATACAATATATGTGCTCTGCTCTGATTGTATTATTTATGACTTTGACACTGTATTGAGCAAGAACAGCTGAATCTAGAAATCTCTTCTGTTCAAGCCATCTTTTTATCCTGCTCCTTAGCACCATCTGGTGAGGAAATAGGATGTATTCCTAACTGTTACACAATCAAAATAACTGCCTATTAAATACAGACAGCACATTAAATATATAAACTACATTTCAACATTTAGCATAAGCTGTTATCCTGATTGACTTACATTATTTTTCATACTATCCATTTATACAACTGGTTATTTACTGTAACTATTCACGTTAAATAGCTTGCTTAACCCTTTGGCGCAGATTCTAAATCTGGCCAGTCCTTTCCCATTTAGGGCGTGTTCTACTTTATAACTCCACATGTGAGCATCACAGTGACTTGGAAAAGGGCTAAAATGAAGCAAGACACCTTTGCAGTACTAAGATTAGATTATATTCATAATTTAGTAAATAAATGGCTAAATGCAGTTGTAAATATTATAGAGCAGTGCCCTCTGCTGGTGATTGCATCTCTGTTGAGGCATATTATAGTATTCATTCAGTGCAAAAGCTTTATACAGTATATCTGTGCGGAGATCAGCATAAGAACAAATAGCAATATTCATGCCACAGAAAAACTGCCTAATTTACACATCCCACTCTTGCAATTAAATTGTTTTCTTCGATATTATTTTCAATCTATTGATCAAGTCGGTCACACTTTATTCAATAATATGTGCTTCTTGTCAGTTGGCCAGCTATGAACAAAAAAAGTGATTCCAAGATCATATACATCTTGAACAACAAAAAATGATCAGTAAAAATCAAGTCATGTAATGTGCATATGTTTAAGTAAGTTAAGTTTCATTCAATTTTGAAAGTACATGGCACCAGGGGAAGTCATTAATTTAAAGGGGAACCTCAGGCCAAGGGAGTTCAGATCTACAGACAAAACACTTAATCTGTGGCTAGGCGAGAAGATAACATTAATTCGTTTGGCAAAAGCAGTAATAGGCTCTCGGTCCTGCCAACATTTTAGAGTAATATTTGCTGAGGCATTTCTTTTCAAAGACTTAAGACTCAGTTATGAGCCATCAGTAAAACTAAATGACAGGCTGTCACATGACAACATGTTTACAGTTTACAATTTGGTATTTAGCAGACACTCTTATCCAGAGCAACTTATGAAATAGCAGTGTCAGAAGTGAACATTCTGGAAGTTTCACTGATAAACCTCCAAGTGTCCTAAAAACAATAAATCAAATGACAGCAAGGAATAGACTAAACAACATACATGTACACATTGTACAGAACAAAAGGCAATGTATACATCCAACTTTACAACGAAGCACAAAGATGTGAAGAAGAATGGGGTGTGGTGTTAGCAACAAAATGAAAATAAAATTCAGAAATGGAAATGAGAAAGGTATTTCTATTTAGGAGAGATTGGCAAACCTGTGCCTCCACCACAACTGGATGGCCTGGGTGATTAGCTGAAGTTGAAGGCTTCAGGCTTCAGAGAGTGCAGCAGGTTTGGCTGTATTTTTCGGTGTGATCCAAGCCTCAGTGAGACAAAGGAATTGTAGAGAGCGAAGGAAGCCATATGCTGAAATTAAGTCAGCTTTCTGGACTTTCTCAGACTGGTAGTTCCATGGCCTCGCCTCAACAGTTGACCTAGGTTGATTGATAAGGTTAGAGGGATTGCAATGATGGACAGCAACATGCTGATGCAAAAGGCATCGAAAGGAAGAGAACCAAATTGAATAGAAATTAGATACATGATCATAAATATAGATTTTTTTAAATGATACAAACAACTGACAGTACCACTGAGTTGTAGGCCCTTTGTGTGCCCGAGTTTCCATGCGGCTAGGCAGCCACTCTTTATTAACAGGCACACAATAAATACTGAAAGTATAGCACCTGTGCTGAGCTGATCAGCTGCAGGCATAGCTAGATAATTTTCAATTGAGAATCTGGAACACTTAACACAAACAATAGAAGCTCTACTATTGATGTCAAAGTGCTCTCCCGGAACTCTGATTCATGCAATTAATCACCAGCAGAATAAAAGTAACTAAGCCAAATTCTACTCAATGGATCGTTTTAATATGGATGAACACTACAAAATGGAACATACTGTTCTCCTCTGTGAGCACATTGCAAATAGACAGCAGTAATCTTGGCTTCCCCAGAATTCTCAGAATATGCACACTTGTGATGATGCTCTGTTATCAGAATGCTGTCCACTTCAATGGAGAGAACAGGTGGCCTGAAAAGCCTGCAGGAAAGGCTTTGATGCAGTGCAGTAAGTGTGCTAGCCAGATGGAGGTACCTACTGTGACACCTCATGCAGGTCTGTCTTCAGAGACTAAACCCAGAATGCATTTGTGCTATGTATGTATATGTGTATGTGTGAACTTGAGTTTAATGGGGTGCACTGCATGTGTGTATGTGTATATGTACATATGACTGTGTCTGTGCGTGCATATGTATCAGATAACTATTTATGATTATTGCCTTAGAGAGACAAACAATATTACGTGGTCTGACAAACTTGCTCATCGTCCACGTTATGATTAAATGGCCTTCTCTCTGTTTGACCTGACCTAGGAATGCAGTCTTTATCTCTCTTCTCAATTGCACATCAAAGGAACCATCACTGGGGCAATTAAAAGTCACGTTACAAGTCTTATCTCTGTATACAAACCTGGGGTGTCCTGGAGTCTTCTCTCTTTGAAAGTTTTATTACTTTGTTTAGAAACATACCACACCAGAACCATTGGGGGTCAGAGGCCCAGCGTGACCACAGAATGCCATAAGGATCACAGTTTCTTTTTTATTTTAAATTTGAATGCCAATCTGTGACATTTAATTGAAATCATCAATTGAAAGTCTGAATGTCTACATACTGTAGATAATGGTGGTGGAGGCCTGACATTTGGAATTTGCATTTTTAGAAGCAGTTCCAGTGGAGATTACTGTTGGCTGGATTTAACAATTTTTTGTCTACTATCACCTCTTTGTCAGATGTGGGAGTAAACTTCCATTTTTGTAAAGGTACTTGACAGCTGAGCTGAGCAAATTTATGTTTGGTCTTGAGGCTAAAACCATGAATCTTTTGATAATATCATGCTTGGCCCTGCTTATATCCAGCTTATACATAAGCCAGGCTTTATTTGACTCCACTTACACACCTCACCCAATCAGCACAACCATCCTCCCCTGATCATTGAGTAAGCATGGGCCAGGAGAAGCAAGGCTGTCCCTCTCCCTCATTCAATGACACATAATGTGGACCTGTCTACAACTTTTGGGTGCTTAACATTAGCCAGTTTACAGCCGTTGTGGTGGACATGATGTTGGTATCTGGAGAATTTGAACCTAGCATTTGGGGCTGATGTATATTAGTGTTCGGTGTGGACAGGGTCTGATATTCTTGGTCTTACAGCTCATATGACATTTTAACAATTTTTCTCACTGGCTTTTTGGAATATATTGTCTTGTGGTCTTAAATCTTAATTTTTACCTGGTTGTTAGTTGTACATTGGTTGATCCAATAGTGTTTGCCCATGCATAACGGAACATAAGGGAATAGGATGCAAGGGAAAAACTTAGATGTCTAAGGGTTGTCCCTTACAACATGTTAGGAAAACACTTAAGTTGATTATAGGTCTATGGAACGTATTTGTTCATACACAGTTGCAAGGATAAACTTGAAAGGAGCCAGTTGAAAATAAAACAGTTTGAAGTAATATTTTTGAGCATTTCTTCATATCATCATGAATATTGTTGTTGCAAAAAATATTTGAAATATTGTGATATTATTTTTTAATCCATGTTACTCATCCCTAATTTGTGGGAGATTTCTGACCTATTGCTGGCATCAGGGTGCTAATTCCAAAATATGGGAAACACCTGGAGCTACTGGGAAAGGTGGGATGTATGCTATATTATATTATAAATTTCATCACATTTAAAAGTGTGAGTCTCTGGCACCTGCAGTCTACACTAACTGGTGTGCGAACAGCTTTCCCCCACTAATACATGTTGCATAGAAGTTATATTTATGCTTTAATTTAGCACCCTGAGCTTTTGAATTCTATGAAATAAAGCAACATAATCACTATTAACTTCACTATTGAATTCACTCAAGAATGTGCAATTGGAATTTTATTTCCAGAATTGATCCTAGAAGAGAATGTCATTATAACTACTGAGGAGAAGAGGATACAGCTGGAGAAACTACAGGAACAGGAAACCAGCCCTTCTCAGCAGGGTTCTAGCCTGAGCAAATAACGACAAGAATAAATGCCTACCACAGTGTTTGAGACGACAAAAGAATCCTAAAGATAATCCCACATTTGTCGAGGAAAAATGGGGTCAAATTGTTAATAAGGGTTCCCTTGATTTAGTGCTGTCAATCATTGAGCATGTCTTGGTGAAGCTAAATCGCTAGAGGATGAAAAAAATGGAAGGAAGAGGTGTTTAAACCAGAACATGGCCCAAACTTCACATAGACTGATGAAACCATTAAAGAACCGCAGAAAACTACAAGGGACACTTACAGCTGATGAAATGGAACACTTTCAAGTGGAACGTGATGGACCACCAGCATGACAGGGTTTCCAGATGCGAGGGACAGGATAACAAAAGAAAGGCCAGTCGGCCCAGACAAAGCACTCAGTTAGGATAGGTCTGAGAGTGAGTTTCTCGTGGACAACAATTCTGTATTTTGTGGTATACACACCTAAATATTTTGTCTGTACTAGAGCCAGACCGATATATCGGTATCGGCCATTATTTGACCTTTTTGACGACATCGGGATCGGCAGTTATGCCGCCGATGTGCCCCGATTTTTAAATAAGTATAATAAACAAAAAAACAATGATTATTTATCTGTACTTGCCTGTTCGAACGTTGTAATTGCTATTTACTAGAATTATCCAGTAGAGGGAGCTCTAATACAAGTGTGAACTGCAGCAGCTGACGCGCTACTTCTCTAATAAGACGTTTGTCACTCGTGCCTCATCCAGTTCTCCACTGCAAGACTTGTCTGCACAGATTCGATTGCGGCAATAAAGGTATGTATATTTAGTGAAAGTTTTTGATTAAATGCGTTTATACGACCACTATGTTTACCAATCCTCATTATCAAGCGAGCGAGCTAGCTAACATATTTGCTTCACTTTAGCAAGCTAGCTGGCTAGCAAGCCTTTATGAAGTGGCAGTGAGCACATAAGCAGCGTAGGATCTACATTTCCAGAGGACATCGCTGTATTCTCAAATAAATAACCAGCCAAAATAAAATGGTGATTGAATGTATCACACATTTGTCTTTTTATGTGAGATAATGATATTAGCTACTATATGATGCTGTGTAAATAGCCAACGCGTGATTGCAAGCGAGTGTCATCTAGTCACGCGTCATCATAGCAAGCTAACCAGACAGTAAAAACGCAGATAAAACACTTCTAACATGGATAATTTTAAGCCATGTTATCTAGCTTTGTCGTGATAACATGAGAGAAGGATTGCTGTTGGAGAAGTGAATCAACCAACAGTTAGCGCGGGTAACCTGCATGAAAGCGCATTGTAGTTTTTTTCACGTAGGCTATTTCATCCAGTCAATTTAATTTCATCTAACGTTACACTTGATTCACTCTTTAGCTCCGCTAGATAATGTCTTACTCTTTGAGATCATGTAGTAGAAATAAAATAAGAAAATATAATTAATTTAACTTACTGAGAATATATAATAAGAAATAATGAGGCTGTGTCAATAGCTAATGCGTTATTGCGAGCGAGTGTGTCATCTACTCACGCGTCAGAGCGCATTGTAGTTATTTTCACCGCCTAATTCTTATGGACAGGGAAGCTTGCTAGATAGTCTTACTCTTTGAGATCATGTAGTAGGAATAAAATAAGAAAATATAATTAATGTACTGAGAATAGATACTAAGAAATAATAATAACAAATTAATAACAACAACAACAATAATAATATTCATAAAAATACATGCTTGAAACTGGAAAACTGATTTTTTTTAAATTAATTTTTTATAGATGGCTGGAAAAGAAAGGAGTAAAAGCAAGGTGTGGAGTTATTTTGATAACTTAAAGATGGTGTTAATATATATATATATTTAATTTAATATCATCTTTTACTTTTTCTATCTAAAAAGTTATTTGTGTGTTTATTTTTATTTTTATTTGTTTGCTTATAAGTTAAATATTCTCAAATATAGAAACTTTAATAAAATATAAGTTTTTTTAATTGATTTGAAAATGTTGCACTTTTTGACAAAATATCTGTCAAAACATCGGTAATCGGTGGGCTAGGACTCTCCAAAATCGGGATCGGCATCGGACCCAAAAATCTGGCATCGGTCGGGCTCTAGTCTGTACACTACAGTACGCTTTCTTTTGTCGCATGAGACTCAGGCGACATTTTTACAAATGTTACCATTTATAGTCACTCCTAGGGAAATTTTACCTTCATCAAGCCCACAGTAAATTAAAAATCCCAGTAAATTAATGAGTATTTTCCAAGCCCTAAGTGACAAGTATAGCCCATGGAGTAATACCCCACATTATGTATGATAAGATAACAATAAAATAATATTCCACCTTCAAAACACATGTTGGCGATGTGGTATGCTAGCTTCATGGTAAACTAGTAACCTGAAATAGGGGTCTATTTATAAAAAAGGCAGGTGAAACCAAATAGTATAAAAATACCCTTTAATAAAATCTGGGAATGTGTACTTTAATCACATGTGAATTGTTTGATTACAAATCTAAAATTCTGGAGTACAGAGCCAAATCAAGAAAAAAAGATGTCCCAAACATTTTGGAGTATATATGTGACTGTACATAAATATGTCACCCCAAAGCAGCTAAATAAGATTGGGATCTCCCCAAAGCAGCTTCCATACTTCTCTGTCACTCTGCTGCCATCCAGTGGACTAAACATTAATGTCAACTGTAACCCGCCAACACAAACTCTTTAAATCCTTAAATCATTACTGTGGTTCTGGCATGATTTTTTTTTTTAAAAAGGACATACAGGCTGCTGTTGGCACTAAGATCTGTAGGTGTCTGGAAACTTTTTGAATAATAACAAATATGGGGCTTATTAATGAATAGGCAAGTTACATTGGTGTACTGTAAAACTGGCTGTAAGATAGTGTGGATATCCTACAATGGATCATGCACTTATATGAGTAATTCTGAATATAATGATGTTTAAGCAATAAGAAGCAGGCTTACAAGTAGATATGACTGGACTTTATTTTCTTAAATTATATGTAGTTGTAAAAATATTTAATTTACAACATAGAATCATCTCATATATGTATCCATAAGCATACATGCATAACTGGTGAATACTTTTCAATATGCCAAAATACACTTCTCACCTTAAAACGTACATTCATATCTAATCTTCTATATCCTCATTATCTCCCAGCTTCAATATGATTGGTCCAGCCCCAGTGGGAGACTTACTTTTGTAATAAAGAATCAGTATATGATCATTTAATGTATTTATAAATGAAAGGATCACATACTGCATATGATCCTTTCAACTGTGTATGATACTTTAGAAACACATCTCTCTCTCTCTCTCTGTCTGTCTCTCTCGAGTATATAATGGTTTTATGGAATACAGCTTTTGTCAGGCAGGTTGTCTTGTAAGTCAAAACGATTTTATTGAAGATAATGGGAGCAGCGGTTTCTTCCACCAACTACAGAGCATTTAAGGGGGTGCTGTGACGGGGGCTCTTAAAAGGGGGCTTTGAAACCTGGCAAGAGCCAGATTTCTTATCTGTACTTGAGGGCTATAATTACAATGCCACATACTTTTGTTTTAGTATTTTAGTATTTTTTATTTTCTACTGTACTGAGAACCTTCTCTGGTAAAAAAAATAAACCGCACACTTTAGCAGAAGTCGGTCCTCAGTTGCATCTTTGTTTTCAGCCTTGAAAACACATTAGGTGCACTACCTGTCTTGATTTTATGAAGGCTACCCTGTAAAAAACGCTGGAGGCATCTTTTCTGCAGTTGCTAGGCAACCACACTCCGCTACTATCAATCACGTGGCTGACATTGGTAACATTGTTAATGGAATTACCAAACTAATTTCACTGGAAAGTTGGATTTGTTTTTTTTTTGTTTTTGTTTTTTTTTTCATTTTTAAAACAATGGATAAGCAGAGAGCACTTGCTTTTGTTCTTTTGTAGAGTGAGCGACAAAAGTTGAAAAACAACTTTCGTGAAATAATATGTCTGTGAAACAGGAACAACCAATTTCTCCTCAGTCTTCTTTACAATGGATCCTAATGGCAAAACCAAGGCCCCCCTCTATTTTCATGTGATTGGACAGCAGAGAAAAGAATGACAGTGACGTAGGGAGTATTTTGCTCAGAGCGCATCAAAATAGGATAATTTTCAGCTCCATGCTAACCTAAAAATAGCGTGGCACCTGGGGCGGATCAACACAAGGCGCCTGGTGCCCAAAAGCTGCAAGGAAAAAGCTTCAGATCCATTGAGAATAATTCCAAAAATCTTGCGCAGTTGTTAAAGTGCGTCCAGTGTGATCGCAGCCTTACAACATCACTGCCCGGCCAGACCTCTCACAGACTGTTTAAATGCTGGATTGATTTGGGTACTCACAGATAAAAGTGGTGTGTGAGCTCATGACCCTTCATTAAGAATTTCTGCAATTTTTTAAAATGTGAATTTCTGCCATGTTTTAAAATGTGGTCCCTTAAATGCTGTTTTTGGTGTGTTCATACTATACTTCAATTATGGAACACAGATAGAGAAAAAGAGAAATTAATTGCTGAAATTAAATGATTGTCTGTACAGTTAAGCAAAGTAGTATGAACTATTATTTGAAATACAATCTTGCTCTGACATAGAGTAAGTTTAACTCCTTCAGTCTGTTTAAAATGATTATTATTAGATGCCAGTGACTAATTTTAAATGGCCATAGGGGGTTATAAGGTGATTTTTCACTCTGGAATTTGAACAATTTTTTATTTTACTTTTAGTGTATGTTTTTCAGTAGTCCAGGCAGTTTTTGTGTGCAGTGAA
The DNA here is from genome assembly GCF_013347855.1 of Anguilla anguilla. NCBI lineage: Eukaryota > Metazoa > Chordata > Actinopteri > Anguilliformes > Anguillidae > Anguilla > Anguilla anguilla. The sequence continues at coordinate 31,685,610 of NC_049211.1, forward strand.
GGATATTTTAACCATTGAAATCACTCAATAATTAGTATGGCCACATAGTGTCAGTTTCCCATGTATTGTTTGTAATTAAGAGGATGAGCTGGATTAAATCCTACCTCTCTGGACATTCCTTCAAATTGAATGGATGTTGTGTAGAATCTAACACTAGTCTTCCAGCATGGTCTCCCAGTCTTCTGCTCATGGCTCATGGTCATGCCATAGTGAATACTGCTGACACTCAGCCTTCTCTCGTTCACTCCCTCTGACACTTTGTCCATTTTTAGTGTCACACGTCACCTCAAACTGAATGCCTAGGAACCTCTTGAAGCTCCATCTGGCTAAGACGGATATGCTTTTTATCCCTGCTGCTTTAGTTGTATAAGGGCTGCCCTCCATGTGTCCTCACCTACATAGCAACGCACAGCCGAGACTCTCACCTCCGGTGACCTCCAAGTGAAGCTGGTCATTAAGCTTCTCCAACCTGCAGTAACCTTGCACCGCTTGTTTTGTCTGTTGATGGTCTGAAGATAGGGCAGTCATTAGCAGGAATGACCCACTTGAAGGCTTTGTGTGTGAACGATGAACCATGTCCATAGTAGTATAACTCATCGTTGAAAATACATTTTTATTAAAAGACCTGCTAACAAGCTAATGCTATTGCTCAGCACACAGACAATGCCGTTATTGATTGAAAACCAGAAAATTGAGGATACTGTTTATAAGGCACTCCACTGCAGATTAATTAGTTAAAGGGAGAGACAATGCTTGATTTTCCTTGGAGCTTTCAGAACTAATTAATTAACGAAATGTTGCCTGGTCTAAAGCCAGGGAATCAAATTCCTCTTCTCTCTGGACTGTATTTCACCATCCCTGTAATAAATCAGGCTTGTGTATAAGGAAGTCAAAATCTAATTTTTAATTTATTTTTTGTGATCAATTTTTTTTTTCAGTAGACAAATCATAACATAAACAGCACACAACCATAATTCAGATACCAACAGAGTTATACTAGAATAAAAAGAAAATCTGACATTAATAATTGAAGAATAAAAGCACAAATGCAATAACATCTTGGACATCCTGGAGATTTACCCTATACAATGTATTTAGTTCACAAGACATTTTGTCTCAAGCTTGAATGGTAGAAGGACATGATTTATTAATACAAGCTACTGAACGTTCTATCAAAACAAGAGAGAGCCACACATCTCCCTTTAATGGATCTGGGGATGCCTTTCGTGACAACAAAATAGTTTCTAGTGGCTATTAAAGCAGCCGAGCAGAGTTAAAGCATACATTACATTTAAAACATTTTTAGAGGAAGAGAGGGGATGTCATTGAGGAGAAATAAATTGGGCAGGAATGCAATATTGGTGTGTAGTGATTCTGCAAGAATATATGGAAAAACTGACAATCAAATTTCCTTTGTGGCATGGCCCCTTAACTCCTTGTGAGTGATCATGATTGACTACAGCTGATGACTTCTCTGAGGCAATTTAAAAAGGGCTCGTTAGTCACAACCAGCCTGCACTACAATGGGAAGGTCAAAAGAGCTCAGCATGGATCTGAAAAAGCATATCATTGACTTGAACAAGTCAGGAAAGTCACTCGGAGCCATTGCAAAGCTGTTACAGGTACCAAGATCTACTGTGCAAACCATTATTTCTAAGTTTAAAGTGCATGGAGTGGTTGTGTCACTGCCACGAACAGGAAGAAAACGCAAGCTCTCCCCTGCTGCTGAGAGAAAATTGGTCAGGCTGGTCGAGATGCAACCAAGAATCACCAAGAAGCAGATCTGCAATGAATTGCATGCTGATGGAATACAGATATCAAAGTCCACAGTCAAACGTGTTTTACATCGCCATGGTCTGAGAGGCTGCTGTGCAAGAAGGAAGCCCTTGCTCCAGAACCGGCACCTTAAGGCTCGACTCAAGTTTACAAATGACCACATGGACAAAAATACAACCTTCTGGGGGAAGGTCCTGTGGTCAGATGAGACAAAAATTGAGTTATTTGGCCACAATGACCAGAGATATGTTTGGAGGGAACAAGGTGAGGCCTTCAACCCCAAGAACACCATCCCTACCGTCAAGCACAGGGGTGGTAGTATTATGCTCTGGGGATGTTTTGCTGCCAGTGGAACTGGTGCATTACAAAAAATAGACGGAATCATGAAAAAGGAGGATTACCTCAAAATCCTTGAGGACAACCTGAAACCATCTGCTAGAAAGTTGGGTCTTGGACGCAGCTGGGTCTTCCAACAAGACAATGACCCCAAACACACCTCAAAAGTGGTGAAGGAATGGCTAAACCAGGCTAGAATTAAGGTTTTAGAATGGCCTTCACAGAGTCCCGACCTCAACCCCATCGAGAACATGTGGACACTGCTGAAGAGACAAGTCCGTATCAGGAAGCCAACAAATTTAGTCGAACTGTACCAATTTTGTCAAGAGGAGTGGTCCAAGATTCAACCACAAGCTTGCCAGAAACTTGTGGATGGCTACCAAAAGCATCTACTTGAGGTTAAGATGGCTAAAGGTCATGCGACCAATTATTAGAAGCGCTGTATGTTTAGTTCTGAACCTGTTTGTATATTTTTGTTTTCAGAGAACTCACAATAAATATAGGCTATTACAAAACCAAATTTCATGAATGTTTTTTTTGTGACAAACAAGTTTAAGCTCCAATCATTCCATCACAGAAAAATAAGACTTGTAGAAATAATTGGAACCTCAAAACTGCCATGAAGTAAATTTGCTTTGCAGGTGTATGGAAACTTTCGACCTCAACTGTACCTCTCATGAAAACACCAGAGTGTTCAGGGTTTAAATAAAATAATTTATAAAACCAGTTATACTGTTTGAAGTCGGGGACAGAAAGACCACCAAGTTCTTTAGGGGGCTGTAATGTTGAAAGTTGCAGCATCTCTTATAATTCCATGAAAAGTGTATCAAGTTCAAAAAATCTATTGGAGAGGAACGGGAAGGAAGCGAAAACAAATGAAGCCTTCCTAATATATTCATTTTCACGATCGAAACTTGAGCCTGAAGTGGAAGGTTAAGAGATAAAATCATAGGTATTTGCTTTTTTGACGTGACATCGTATTGTAATTTTCTTTCAACGTAACGTCTATGTCAAGTTGATACCTGGATGCAGAGTGAAGGTTTCCTTATGCCATTTGACAGGGATTGTGGGTGGGATGGGGGTAGTGCACTTCAATGTGTTTAAAGGAACTAAAACAGATTTTTCCAAGTTTATTTTATGTCTGATAGTGTTTCAAGTTCCCAGAATATTTTTTTATTATTCAGTTAAGGGATTCCTGTGTTTTGGAGAAGTATAGCAGAATGTCATAGGTAAAAAGACTGATTTTATTTACAGAATATTTAACTGTAACTGGGGATATTTGAGAATCTTGCCTAATTATTTGAGCCAGGGGTTCTACTGAGCAGGTTAAATTGAGCAGCCCTGTCTCAACCCACGGCATAAGTGGAAAGGTTTGGAGAGAATACAATTTGTTTTAACAATGGCTACAGTGGATATATAAAGAACCTTGATTTTAATGAAACAAAAACTGATACCAAAAATGTCTATTACTACCCACAAGCAGTCCCAGTCTAATCTATCGAAAGCTTTGAAACAATTCAGAGAAAATTGTGCAGCAGTATGATCCGTTGTTTCAGATCCTTTGATTACGTGAATGAGGCATCTGACTTTGTTAGAAGCTGACCTTCCCTTTATGAACCCTGTCTCATCCAAATGAATACGTTTTTTCATTCAAGGTTCAAGGAAACACGCTAGGACTTTAGCATATAATTTCAGCTCAGTTGATATGGGCGATAGATGTCCGTACCTACTACAGTCAAGTGTATTTTTTTTGTTTCCTCAGCAGTACAGAAATTAAGGGTGTGTTCTGCTCTCTATGGAAAATCACAATTTCAACTGTGTATGAAGGAGTTCAATATGAGAGGTCCTACTGCCCCATATCTCCAGTAGGACTGGGGAAAACCCATTCAGGCCAGGTGGTTTACTCTTATTCACTGAATGTAGAGCTACATTAAGTTATTTAAGAGTAGCTGGACTATCAATGAGTTTAGACTCCCCAGCAGCTAACTTGGGCAGGTCTAACTTGTTGAGAAAATGTCTAACTTCTGTGGGCGGGGGTGCAGATAAAAAAAAAAAAAAAATTATTCATAAAAGTATTGTTAATGAAATCTGAATTTTATCTCAACTCATTTCTGATAACATAATTAACTCTGCTAAATTTAGGAAAACCATTACATCTCTTAACCCTATTGTTTCTGTGATACTCACATAGCAAGTAATTCATAATTCCCAGCTGATAACTGATAAACAATGCGTTGATGATTTTTTCACTGTACACTTGTTTCTGCTGGGTATTGATTTGACCACATATACCATGGTCCTAGACCTAGTGTTTCAATGCCCATTTTTGCTTGTGATGGGACCTCAGATTCTGGTTTTGCTTTTGAGTGTATTTCAATGACTGAAGTACTTAAAACTTTGAAGGGTATAGATCCAAAAAAAGATTTCTTGATCCAAACCCAAATGATTTTGGCAGCTAAATCCCATTTGAAAGCTGGCAGTATTTGCAAAGGTCATGAAGTCATTGGTTAATGCCCAGCTAAAATATTTCTTGCAGGCTAATTTCATACTGAGCCCAGCAAAATCAGATTTTAGATAAGGCAACAGCATTATAATTGGTCCCTCATGGGTGTTAAATGACATTGTACTGGTTTGAAAATCATTGTGATAGGTGTTCATGCAGATGCTCAAAAATAATCCTCTAAGTTAATTCCCCAGGGTGTACCACAAGGGTCTAGTCAAGGTCCAGTGCTGTTCACTGTTTACATAACATTAATTGTTGTGAAGAACTCAAACTTTTTAATGCAGATGACACAATTCTGTACTTCTGTGCTGTTTCCCTGAATAGAGCTGTTCAAGATTTCCAAGAGTAGTTTAACTCTATACAGGCATATTGACAATCTTGTTAAAAAGCTTATGGTTAAGTTTAGGTTTTTTTATTTGTGGTCATATTCTTTACATCGATGCATGTGCTTCTATACTGCAGGCTATTGACATAGTGTATTATGGTGCCTTACATTTCACTACAAATATAAATCTCTTACACATCAATGTCATTTGTATGAAAGAGTACGCCTGCAATCTTTAGTTTTCCATAGATTGTTTCATCGGTACACTTTTATTTACCAAGCAATTATAGGGCAACTCCCTTACTATTTAACTTGCCTTTTTAGCTGGAAGACAAACTCTTATGGTTTGCATTCACAAAGCTTGCCTTTTTGTAAGGTACCACAGAATTTGGAAAGATGGCTTTTAGTTCTTATGCCCCATTGTCCTGGAAACAGCTCCAGAACAATATTAAACTGGACTACTTTATGCCTCTAAATGATTTTAAGAGCTTATTTGAGACCTTGTTTTGTGTGTAAACGGGCTCTCATGAAAAAGAGATGGAAATCTCAATGGTATTCACTTGGTAAAATAAAGGAGAAATAAAAAATACCAAATGTACTTCCTGCCCCTGCTGATTAATCGATGGTACTTCACAGGAGTTAACCCTCCACCCAGCCTTGAAAACAAAAACAAAAACAAAAACAAAAACCCAGAAATGTAAGCCATTTTTGCAGGCGCAAAAACAAAAACAGAAACAAAACCAGCATTACTGTTCCTCAGCAAAAATGTGATGTGAAAATATAGGTAACAATTAATAATGTTTTTTTTTTTTTTTTTCATTCCATGCAATTTAACAAATACTTAACCTATTTCCACTGGCCCAGCTGCCAAAACAAATAACCTTTTTTAAGAGATTACAGACTGTCTGTATTCAAAGGTGTCAAAACACCAATCTTTTTACAAAGATGTTTTCGCAGCATTTAGCTTGCATTTAAAAATACTGGGCGTGCTTTCATGTAATTTACTAATATAGGGTTTCAGCTAGTTTGCAAGTTACAAAATAGTTTGCATCAACAAAGGGTTCATTATAGCAGTATAATCTATATGCTATTTCATTAAAAGGGCACAATATTTATCAGTATGCTGTTGTTGGCTAAATGCTACTACACAACCCAATGGCGAAAATTGTTCAACAGGAGTAGTGCAACTTCAGCAAATGGAAATGGATGGATAATCAAGATTTCACATTGGTTATTGATAAGCAAGCATTGATACAGAATTGATCAAGTTGTAGTGTAGTTTCCAAGATGGTGAAAACACCCTTTTCTCTTTGACCATAAAACTTATAAAACTTATTTAGGCTAGGCAACATCATGTTTCCCTGTGTGATGGTGCACAATTGTGGTGGCAGCAGGCATTTTTCATTTCCCAAGTTGAACTTCTAGATTTCTTGAGGGTTTTATTTGGCACGATTGACTTCCTGGCTTGTTGGACACGATGGATTGGTATCATTCAAATGGGTCTGCGAGGCGGAATTGACTCAGCAGTTCTGCAGAATGTTACCTGGCATCAGCTGTTTTTATTTTTTTTTTTTTTGAGTAGCTGCTGCTACATGCTCATACCAGTGATTGATTTCATTTCGGTCAGCAATTGTCCAAAGAGAGAGCAAACTTTGTTTCCAAGGTCTAGATTTATTGCAGACTACACAAAACCAGCAGACAATTCAGGACTAGTTTTTGAGAACCCTGGTGTAAAGGTTTAATGTAAGTCATTTGACTCTCTGATTGACAACATAGTTGATTGTGCTAAACCTATGTTTCATTTTAACACAAACACCGTAACTCAGTGTTGAATCAACTCTTAGAGTACACATGGTCTCTGCTGGACTCGTATCTGTATGTACTCTGGCAGCTTTGAATTAACACTGGACATTTTGCTGTCTACTGTTGCACTGTTATTGCCAATAAAGGTACCCCTCTTTTAAATCGTTAACCCTGCACTTGTATTTTGGTTTGCTTGTAATTTTGGATGAGTGTCTGCTAAAACAATGTAAGTATTGTGTTTATGCCTAAGGAATCATGAAAACACTTATAAAACAAGCCCCCTTTATAAAAAGGTTCCTAAAACCTCTCTTTTAAAAAACTACTATAATAAAATATATAAAATTAAATATTAGCCATTTTGAATTTGTATAAAATTGAATATAAATGCCATATTGTGCAAAAATGGCATTGCTCCATATTTCCATATTTTTAAAATTTTAAATTGAAACTTAGAGTATGTGCCTTCACAATCATTTCTAACCAAAGATAAGTGAAATATTTTTTTCAGTAGTATATAGTCGGATAAAAAAGTGAGCCTTAAAGTAGTAAATCAGAAGAAAATATTTAGTGGTAAATGTAATTATCTTCTCGTGTCCTTGTTGAAATATTTTAACAAAGGACATTACAATCTTTGTATATTAAAATACAAATTTTATTTTATCATATTTTGTAATTGATGCAACCACACTTTAATAAGACTTTTACTTAAATAAAATAAATAAAACAGGAAAAAAATAAACCTTCTCAATTATGGCAATAAAGTTGTTCTGCCTAAAGTCACCACAAGGAGGGGGCCTTTTCAACCCTCTTAAGCAGGTCTCAGTATAACTATAATCTTCAAATCTCTTTAATGCGGGATGTCTTATAAAATTGCTGAGTGTCCCTGTTATGGCAGCTTAGATAGTCTTTTGCTTCTCCTGTATCTGTGTAATCTGTAAGCCAATCACCTACAGTATTGTATAAGCAGCCAGTTTCTTCTACTTCTTCCTCTTCTTCTTCTTCTTTTTCTTCTTCTTATATGTTATTGTTAACGATAATTTGAAAATTAAAATTTTTAAATAAAACAATTTTTTAAAATGTCCATATTGGATTTTTGAGTGTTAATTTTGAAAGACAGGCTCACATATCTACTGAAACTTGGGATACATTTGCATTAACACAAGGAGTCATTTCACTATTTATACACCCCTACCACATTTGAATCTGTTCTGTACAGCAGTGCCTCCAAAACATTATGAACCCAGGACCCACTGTCCAAATGCGTGTTTACTTTAACTAGTGAAGTCAATGCAACAAGTGTTAAATGAGACTGGTGTAAATGTACAAGAAAAGGGGAGTTTATACAGGAATATCCTTTTTTTAATATTAGATTTCCCTTCAACCCCTGTCATGGCCCACCACTGGGTTTACCGTAAAAATACACTGAGAGATAATCTGTGCTTTAAACAGCATGGCTGTACCCTCCCACTTACAGGGAAGCGTACCGATGCCAAGCGGCAGGAAACCTAATTTTTGGGCTGACAATGGTGTGAGGCTGAAATGTTTGCGCTACACCGCCACACCATGTTTGCCTATGTGCAGGTCTTCTGCCTGCTAGGCTTCTAATGACATCCCAGCCATAATCCAATCAATTTAAGACATTTATCTAGGTACAGCATGTAGCTGCAGTGTGGCATAACATTGATTGTATTATCATAATATTTGATGCCAAAGAGCTCAATGCATTGTCATATGTTAAAAACACAACCTCCTTAACTGAACTATGATTGTAATGATAATAACATATATTATGGGTCACAGTTCAAAGATATTCCTTTAAGCTTCCTATGGCAGGCACGAGCAATTTGTGTTCAACCATTTGTGATAATTTTATGGGCTGTTGGGTGCCTCATTCGTTCCAAGGCGTGTTCTGGTATCACATCCATGTCATTGCCAGCTACCCGAAAGCCCCACGGGGTGACACACAATTAGTGTTGAGCAGGAGAGACTCAGCTGGGCAGGGAGCAGGAGAGAGTCGGGCAAGGATGATGGCACTTAATTGTGCACCGGCGCCCCCGACTGGCCGAATTTGCTAGTCCACCTGTTGAGATTCAGTGTCTTTCTCTGGCTCATGTCTGTGTGAGCTCAACTTGTTAACTGCTGTGTGTTCAGAAGTTGTGGTGGGAAGAGAGCACATGTTTTTCTGCACTTACCCAAATGGCGGAGGTAGCAGCTATGAGCCCTAGTGATGAATATGATTAGCCATTGTAAAATTGGGAGACAACAGGGGGAAAAATTATTTTAAAAATGTAATTTGTCACAAAGCCCTGAAATTCAAATACATTGTACAGACCGATACATACATGGGTTGATAATATGGCGGCCATGTACCATATTCCTTATGATGCCTGGCTGCCCTCTGCCTGAAACTCCTAGTTTTAGAATTTATTTTCTGTTTCTCATCTGTATTTTTCTGCAATTTAATGAACTCTTTAAAAATACCCAGATCAACAACATAATCTATTTTTCATTCCTTTAATAAACTGGATAATATGTTAATTTAAAGGTGTTTAATGAAGCACAAGTGATAAAACTATATAAATTACTAATGAATATGCAAATAATGAAACTTTTTTTTACAGTATATTAAAAACACCCATTCTCTGACAGAGAAAATGTACCTCAAATATCTCTGAAACCCATTCTTTATGACAGAAAACAATCTCATTGATGTTTCAAAACTCCAAGAGGAAAAATCTCTTGGGATTTTCAAACATCTACTGCGTCTTTTCATGTTTGAAGGCTCCTGGATTGGTAGCACTTTACTTTAACAGTGTAAAATAAAAGTATTCATATAGATATGAGTCCTATTAGGCAGTCATGTGGGAGCTCGCTGATAAGGACAGGAAGGTGAAAAATTGATAAGCTGATGAGTGGCCAGTTATGTTTGCATTGGCGGCTGGATTACTTCTAAACCAGTGGCCTAATTCATAGTCTGCTGACAAATTAGAACGTCAGACTAATCCAGTGCATACCTTTATAAACAGCTGGGCTAGGGCTCCAGTCTATTTTGTGGTCCATGCTTCTCCTGCTCAGCCTGACAAAACAACACTGCTGAAGGGCTGACCACTACTGACGAACCGCAACCATGAATGGCACAGAGGGACCTAACTTCTACGTCCCCATGTCAAATGTCACCGGCGTGGTGAGGAGTCCGTTCGAATATCCACAGTACTACCTTGCAGAACCATGGGCTTATTCAGCTCTGGCTGCTTACATGTTCTTCCTGATCATCGCCGGATTCCCCATCAACTTCCTCACCCTGTATGTCACCATCGAACACAAGAAACTAAGGACCCCCCTGAACTACATTCTGCTGAACCTGGCTGTGGCCGACCTCTTCATGGTGTTTGGCGGATTCACCACCACGATGTACACCTCCATGCATGGCTACTTCGTCTTCGGCCCCACCGGCTGCAACATCGAAGGTTTCTTCGCCACCCTCGGCGGTGAGATCGCGCTCTGGTGCCTAGTCGTCTTGGCCATTGAGAGGTGGATGGTTGTCTGCAAGCCAATGAGCAATTTCCGCTTTGGTGAGAACCATGCCATCATGGGCGTTGCGTTCACCTGGGTGATGGCTCTGGCCTGTGCTGCCCCCCCTCTCTTTGGCTGGTCTCGGTACATTCCTGAAGGTATGCAGTGCTCGTGTGGGATTGACTACTACACCCCAAACCCTGAGACCTACAATGAGTCCTTTGTCATCTACATGTTTATCTGCCACTTCACCATCCCGCTCACCGTCATCTCTTTCTGCTATGGCCGACTGGTGTGCACCGTCAAAGAGGCTGCTGCTCAGCAACAGGAGTCAGAGACCACCCAGAGGGCCGAGCGGGAGGTCACCCGCATGGTCATCATCATGGTCATCTCATTCCTGGTCTGCTGGGTGCCCTACGCCAGCGTGGCCTGGTACATCTTCACCCACCAGGGAAGCAGCTTTGGACCCATTTTCATGACCATTCCAGCCTTCTTTGCCAAGAGTTCATCCCTCTACAACCCCCTCATCTACATCTGCATGAACAAGCAGTTCCGAAACTGCATGATCACCACCCTCTGCTGCGGAAAGAACCCCTTTGAAGAGGAGGAGGGAGCATCCACCACGGCGTCCAAAACCGAGGCTTCATCTGTGTCCTCTGTCTCCCCGGCATAAACCTTGTCTCACAGAACACGACATATTACCACGAAGACCGAGAATGCTCACTGAAACCGCTAAACGCTACCATTTCAGAGACGTTTTACGATTTTTTTACACAACCACAGAGGCTTAGCCCTGTATACTGGTTGTCGTCAATGTGATGTCAGTATGTACAGAATAGTCAACATGATAGCAAGGCTTTCTTTTACAAGGAAAATGTCCTGTGTTATTCAGTTTGATTCCATGTTGTTGGCTTATTTGAGATTGTAGAGACAATGTAATCAACCATATGTGAAATAAATTGCAATTTAAAAAATGAGTTAAGTTGTTCTTATACTCTGTTTCAAGTAGATGGAGGCAACTATGTAATGGTATTTAAATTCATATTTACAATCAGTCATGGAAATAGGTTGAGACACAAATCAGGCAGCAAATGTTTAAGATTATTCATTTTCAAACAATAATGTAAAATGATATTTGTAAATGATGCACATTTTTGTTTTGTTGAATAAGAGTACCTTCAGTATTAAATCATTTTCAAATGTATTCTTGACATCACAAAAAATATAATTTTCCAATATTTAAAACAATTTTATATTGTTTGAAAATTAATCATTAATTGGCTATGATTTTCATTCTCACCCATTGCCATAACAAATCTGCTGCAAATTTACCACCAGACGGGGCTTATTTTTATATATTTTATGTGGTTGAATGAATCTTGCTTTGCTCAAGTTTGCTTCAAGGTCATTCAATGTTACTTAAATGCAACGGCAACTAATTAATCCCCTTACTTTATGGAAAGTGTTATAAGAAGTATTAAGAGTGTTTTAAGCTCTGACCCACATAGGTAAGCACAAGGTGAGGTACCTTAGGGTCAATCGTATTATAACCCTTCATACCTAATTATGTGTAATGGTATAGTGAGGAATTTCAGCAGTGTCCAAGTGCGTATGTTGATAAATACCAATCAAAGCTTGTTCACAGAACTTTTGATTAGCATAAATCGATGTCTCTAAAATACCATATAGGGTATTCCATTGCAGGCAATTTAAAGAGATGGTGGAGAAAAGCAAAGATCTGAAGTAAAGTTTGAAGTGCTGTTAATGGAAGTACAATCTTTTGATTAGCAGTTTAAGCAGTGGAGTGTCAGGGCCGGGGAAAGAGTGTCAAGCCTGGCGAGCTACAGCTGTTGTAGGCTCTGTTGTCTCAAGCTCCGTGTAGCCTACTATGCAACTGATAAAATGACAATGATTTAACATGATTTAAAATGGAGGCAAAGAAGAAAATCTTAATTTCTAATAAAGCTTCTAATTAAGTGTGGCCAGTCATAGCAATGAAGGCATAAGCTATGACTTCTGCACTGTATTTATATCAAACTTTGTTCAGGTGGTTTATGGAATTTATGTTTAATGCATTAGATTAATCTGCTTTTTAAGCAAAAAGAGGCAGAAAGGGACTGGAACAGGAAGCAGACCACAGGGATAACTAAAAACCATTTTGCACAGGCACATTGGAGATGAGCTGTATTGAACCCAAATCGATCCAAGATGGTGGGTATAGCTCAATTTGCTTTTGAATTATACTCTGTTGGCCTATATCAACCAAGGGTATACCAAATACTGTCATCAACATTGCAGTGCATTTTGGGTACCACAGGCTTTTTGGAAGGATTCAAACATGATGGACTATGATGGAAGCTGATTTTATTTCTGATACTGGTGTTTTGTTTTTCTTCCAAAAGAAAGATACATTTGACCACACAATCATTCAGTATATCTACTTAATAAATTGAGTGTGACTGAATTGGCTTACAAAGTAGTTTATAAACATATAGTAGATTTGTATACTGACAAAAGTAGCAATATAGGTTACCGTATGTAATGTAAAGCGTGAAATGCAGTTTACCGTATGTAATGTAAAACAGTATATCAAATGTTGAGAGGTCATAATTCAGAAATATTTATCACACTTGAAATACACATTTATCCCTTGGCCTTCTGGGTAAGTGTAGCAACATCTATTTCCAGATTTCCAGTGATTTAGTCATATCTAACAAACAACAGCCAAGCGCAGACTGTATTCCATATTCAGGCTTACATTTCCAGTTTGCAAACACATTCCCAGTGTGCTTGAAAGAATGGCATTTGTGCTGAGAAACATCACCCGCATAGCCTACCAGAAGTTACATCAATCAGAGGCTTTATGAGGGCTGGTACGAAACCAATGTTCCTCGTTGAAAACGTGACCATGACATCTGCGTTCATTCATTTATTGCACTGACTCATTCAGCGTGCTCCTGTGGCTTCCATCAGATTTGGACTCTACCGCACAGAATCCATTCTCACGTTCCCATGGCAACAACCTTTCAAGGTCACCTAGCCTTTCAGCTGTGGTGGTTTTCATGATGACATTGTAATTGCATAGAACGGAGGTTGCTCCAGCACAGATCTTCAGCTTACTGTCCGTTGCAAACCAGAAAAACAAAAAACTCGGCAAACAAATTCTTCTGTAATTAATTAAACAAGATTGTTTAAGGAATGAGCAGAGTAGCATTTGGCAACAGTACTTGCTTATCCATTGCTTGTGCTTGGACCCTTTACTGGTTCAGTTGCTCTAAGTGCTGATTTATACTCTATGCCAACACTATCAATATATTGTCAGTCATGCATCCTGACTCCTAAAAGGACTCACCCTCATTTAAAATGGTTATTGATACACTACAAATGGTGTAGTGGTGAGGAATAAGATGCTAAAGGCAAAAGCTTCAACTTTAGTATCAACAGTCACACCTCAGACCCTAGACTGCACCGAGCTTATATTGAATTCTGACTGCAGGTTCAAAATGACCACATATCTGACTGAACCCTTCTGTGACCCAGTCTTAAAAAAAAAAAAAAAAACCTGTATGTTGTGAGCTTCACAATTCTGGTACTTATGGCTGAGCTGCCATTCAGATACCATTTGTTTGCAAAGTTAATGCACTCATAACCTGGTGTAGGTAGCACAAAACCTGGATTGCTAAGCAATGGAAAAGATTTATCTGATCTGATGAGTAATCTTTTAGACGTTTTGCTACATCTGGCCGGGAGAAAACCAAAGAAAGCCTTCAACACACAATGTCTCTTCCCAACTATATGGATATGCAATGGCATGGGCAGTCATTCCATGGGAGTTATTGGGCTTGATGGTTGCCCTGCACGAAGCAGTTGTGCAGGTGATCATTTTTGGAGGCCCTACTTATGGCGTGTTTAGCAGCCATTCTGTAAAACATCTGTTTGTACCTGTTTGTGAGCTTTGTTTTTGAATACCCACTTACACCCCTGCTAAAGGGACAATGGCTGCTTTCCAAGTCTCAGGGAGACTGTCCCCCACCACTCTAGAAATAGGTGCTTGGGCATGCTGAAGGACAAAAAAATAGTTTTCCCAAACAAAAATATCAATTGTTTTGGTATTATCAATGTTCTCGTGTAGTAATAGAGGAAAAGTAAAGATGTATAGAATTTCACTGAATAGCATATTTGTAAAGTGTCTGTTGGGATTATTTAATGCATTATTAAAATGTAAATAGCATAATGCACATTATTTTTACATAAAGTGCCATATGTTTGATATGTTTCAGCAAAGCCCCTTCATTCACACTGCCTGCACATAATTTTAAATATTGAAATAAACATTCATATCTAATTATATAAACATGCTAAATTTCTCCGTGAGTATTCCACCGTAAGAGACTGAAGAGATGAGTGCGCTGCTTGGACATCAAAGCAGACCATCTGCTGGTTTAAATGTTGACCTTTAACGTGACCAAGCCAATTGTCTTTATGGAGTGTATGGTTTTAAGGCTCCTTGGCTTGATGAGTGGGAAATTGGTTATTTTCACCACACTGTATAAGGATGTGTGAAACAGGAATAATGCATTCCCCTAGTTTTGGCAAATGCTGGAAACAATAAAAAGCATGATCATCTGTGTAAGATTATCTTTCTGTTTCTTTGCTCCCATTTACATGTTTAAAGAGTAATTGTACTCACTGTTTCACCCTGGCTCCACCTACTACAGAATTTTGAAAAATGCATCCTATGTGTGTCCATTCATTTGCATGAAGTATTCTATATGCAAATTAATTTGTACAGCATAGTTGCACCTGAGACATGGATCAAACTGTGAAACTAGGTGTTGCAGATCATCTGATCATATGAATCTGATCTCTCCTTAAATGTTTACCGAAACATATTTTAGTGGACTCATTGGGAGGAACATGACAAATTCTATGAACAGGCTGCATTGTTTCTCGAGTTTGTAAATCATTGGGCCAAAACCAATCTGGCAAATCGGGTGCCAGCAGTCTTCTGTCATATTAAAAAGTAAACTTAAAAATTTGTGGGCGGCAACAATTTTCTGGCTGGATATCTTCATTGACATCTACGTGACCTAGTAGTTCTTCCAGAGAGGGCCTCTAATGTCATGACTGGGGCGGGGCCAGAGCAGAATGCCAAAAGCGTTTTTCAAACAGAGGGCAGCACCAGGACGAGTTATACCAGTTTTTTTTTTCTGCCAAATTACATTATTTCAGAAATGTTGAAATAATGGCATGGATTAAAATGTTTCATTATAAAGTAGGCATACAACACGTTTACCACTAAAAAACTGATATAGGGTGCAATTACCTTTTAATAAACATTTACTGCGTTTCATATGTACAAATATGTGAAACTCATGTTTATACTTAAGCTGCCACATTGGAAGTCAGTCAGAGGTCTACAAACTTTTATCTGCCAGGGCCAGATCACTCAGTCTTGATCTTAAGTGGGGCTGTAGATAGAAAATAATATGGGCTGGAGTGAGTCTGTTATTATAGAAATGGATTTTGAGTCATGCCAACTTATTATGATGATATTTTTACTAATTATCTATTTATTTATTAAGGCTAGCCTGGTTGATTTAAAATGTATTTATTTATCGTTATGCTCATGGAGTTCACATTGATCTACTGCCATGTGGGTATTAATTAAAATTGAACTTGAATAGTAATTAAAAGGCTGCAGTACACAGTTGTAGCCTATTTAAGGAAGACTTTTCAAATAAGATAGATGTACGTAAAGACCATTACTATTATCATACTTATATTTTCATTAAATATTGCAATTAAAACAAGAGCATTGAGCTTTCCTCTGCATGTTCATAATCAGTGTGAACTGTGGGCCTGCATCTGGCTAGTAAGAAATGTAATGTCTCCATTATGGTCACAGCCCATCTCAATGATTGATGTAAATGTCCATCAGAGAGTCTTGATCTCGTTTTAGTGTCGGGGAAGCGATAATCTGTTTAGATATGACAATTTCCTAATCCCGCACTTTTTAAGAACTAGCACCCGTTTAATGTTCAGCATTCTGAATATAGAACACAAGTGCATTTACAGTTAAAACCCCTCACTTATCCAACACGTAAAATAGATTTATTTAATTTAATTTGTTAATTATTATCCAAGATATAAATAATCAATTAAGTCACCAATTCACTGACTGGCAGAGAAACCTGTTGGATAGACCTTTATCAACCTTTATTGAACCTATCCCAGTATGTATTGGGCAAGGGGGCAGGAATGTATAGGTGAAAGTTCACCTAAGATACAGTGTACTTCATTTTCTGGTACACATTCAGTACTCTCAAGGTGTATTGTGTTCCATAACAAATACCCTAGAAGTAGGAGAAACACACAACTTTATTCTGCTCAAATGAATAATTAAAAAATATACATAGACTTATATACGTATATTTAAAAGGAAATACATAAAACCATGATTGACAATGACAGATAAAATAACAATACAGTTAATAAATCAAAAAGAACAGTACAATTAAACATGGCAGCAGTGGATACTGAATAGGTGTTAGAAAAGTGTAATTCACTTTTCCGGGATGGAAACAAAGTGCTAGTAGTATACTTACTGAAAGCATACTTTAATTTCATTACTTGTTGGAGTACTTTAGTATCCCTTTTGAAAGGATACTTTAAATATGATTATATCAAATCATATTTAGAGTACATTTTCAAAAAGGAAACATGAAACATTTTTGTATACTTAAATTATATTTTGAATACACTTCAGTCCACAATTTTTTCACTTGGGTGTTAGGAGGTAATTCAGCTCAGCTATTGAATACCTCTACAAAAATGTAAATTGACTACTGCTTTTAAAGAACAAAGGTGATAGTTGTAGGCAACAATGGTTAAGTCCAGCCAGTAATGCAGTCTCCATCTTCAGGCAAAATATTATCCATGCAACATGGCCAGTCGTAACATGCTGACCTCCACTTGAAACTGGCCGGCCTCAGCAACCATCATCTACATAGACATTAAGACTTTCAATTGATGATTTCAATTGAATGTCACAGATTGGTATTCAAATTTTCAATAAAAAAGGAAACCACAATCCTTATGGTATTCTGTTGGTCATGCTGGGCCCTTGACTCCATAAATGGCTTTGTGTTTTGCATCTCTTTGGAGATAGTTAGACTCTCCAGGAAAGGAGACACCAGACCTCGGATTTTTATACATAGATAAGGCCCTCAAGTGTGTCTTTTAATTGCCTAAAAACATTCCTTTTTATGCCCGTGGAAGAGAGAGAGAGAGAGAGAAACAGGCAGCATTCCTGCGGTCATGTCAAACAGAGCAGGCCGCTTAAAAACAATTCAATATTCCATGGACCATGAGCAAGTTTGGAATATGAAATTATATTGGCTCACTCTCAAAGGCAATAATCTAAAAACTAGATATCCAACAGGAGTTTTCAGAAGTTTCACTTGTGAGGTTTTTTCACAGATGTAGGTGCTGCCAAAGAGCATGCTTTTTAATATAAAGGTAGCTAACAAGGCTATCTACCTAGCTAGCTAGCACAATTATGGGTAATTATGAATTACACTCGATGGCTAATGTTAGCTACATACCTGCTACATAGCAGTTCTGATTATGATTGCTAACATTAGGTAGTTGACTGCCCAAATATAGCTAGCTTGCGAGAAGATAACGCCATATTAAATTTGGTTCAATTCATATCATGTAAATATTGTATTTATCTAATGTTGATGTTTTGAATGCACTGTGAAGATTCAGTTTTGCAAATTATGTGAAATTACTGGTACATAGACTTTCCTGCTAACTAGTGTGATCCTGCTAAGTGACCACGTAGCTAGTGATTGCTACGTATGCACATAGCAATTGTGATTTAGTTGCAAGTTATTTTGCAGTGCTATAATAACTTCTTTAGCCAGCAATAAGTGGTTGATACATCACAATGGCACCAGAACTGGGAAAGAGAGGGATGCCACCAGAGGTTGGGGATTCAGCCTACATCGTTACACTGGCATGGTTCAGGGGGCAGGCCCTGCATGGCCCCTGGGCCATAGTTTGGGGACCCCTGACCTATGTTCTCTAACTGTACAAGCTGTTCCCTTGCAATTGGTTATGGGTGCACCCACCTATAATTCAGTGCTACCATACGAAACAAAATCTGCTGTGCTGTTTAGCTAGCTAACATTAACTGTCTTCCAGTCTGTCAACAGGGATTCTTCCTTTTTAAATAGTCTAGATAGCAGATAAAAACAAACAGAATCTGTCAAATATTTCAATTAAAACAGTGCCTAATGTTTTACAACGACTGTGTACACACTCTGAGGGTATGTCCAATTTGTCCAGATTAGTTTGATGATTTCAACCACAGGACAGATAATTTTTAAAGAACATCGGCACATACAGTTGAAATGAAAGGTGAGAAAAGGGGGCGATAGCTATTGCGGGTACATATGCATTTTGGGGAGTTTCAATGTGAAACTGCTGAAGACTTTGGAGAGAGTGCACAATGTATGCTATTAATCAAGGCTGCAGGACAAGTAAGTGCTTGTGTAAGCACTCAAACCTGTGGGTGTAAGCAAAACAATAGCTTTGTTTCAGGCACCATTTGAGAGGGAATCCATCTATCTCTCATCCACTGGTCTGAAGAACACTATCAAAATACTTTGATGATCACATCCAACCTCACTTCATCGGCTATTGCGGATGAAAGATGAGCTAAAAGCACTGAGAGACATTCCGTTCCTTCTCACCATGTTGAATGAATTTGGTTCTGGAAAATTCTAGCACAGTAGGAATCTTAAGTCTCCATCATCCAGTGCACTTTTTCTTTCTGTCCTGCTTGGACTTATTATAAACCGTTTGAGTAAACCCTGAACATTTTACTGCGTATGAAATGAAAGGACAATTTATTTTGGCATTTCATCTTTTCTTTACAGTTTGTATGTTTTATTTTGGAGAGCAAAAGATGGATATTATGCCTGGCAATTGTAAATTATGTGTACATGTCGTTCTTGCGGTGTGTACATACAGTTATATATATGTTTTTTTAAAATGTGTTTAAATGTATGTATTGCATGTGGGTTCTTTTAACTAATTACTTTGAGCAAATCCAATGTAACCACAAAAATTATATGTTAGCACCCACAATGCTACAATGTGACACTTGGAAATTTGTATGGAAAACTTTTATTTGATAATAAAAATAGCATTCACAGACTTCTTTTTTTTAGCTACATATACATTGTGATCCATTTGGAGGAAAGAAGCTTTACTAGGTAAGTCCACATCTACTTGTACTTCGACTAATGTTATGTATAGCTTCATGGGTCAAATAAAGCTATGAACAATGTAGTATTTATATATGCATAGTGTTTTATAAAAAAGATTGGCCCATATACAAGTACTGCTTTTAACCAACACAGAATATAGCAATATGTCTACAGCACATTGCAAGAAATAATGCTTAAAGAACACAGACTGCATACAAGTGCTTTATAATACAAAGGCAGGCTCACCATCAAGAGAAATACTCAAACAGACGAAAAAAGACCTTCTGATTGACTAATACCATCTTCCATTTTAAAACATCTTTACATACCTGATTCAGAGTACTCTAACATATTTCCCATGAATCAACTGTTCCATATCAGAAATATAAACACATATCACATTCCTCACAGATGAGGTTTCTCATAAATTCTCTTTTATACAAGAAAAAAAAGGCAACATTTCCCTCCCCCCCCCACCCCCCCAAAACAGGCTATTAGTTACATACTTAATTCTGTACAGATAATGGCTGGCCGTTAAACTTTGTTACAGTACCATGGTGACGACAGTGATTAAACTTTTTTGAGATGCTTTTTTTTGTGACCTTGCATCTTTTTTTTTTTTTTTTTTCCTTTAGTGAAACATATTATACATACAGTATACACACAGAAATACATCGTAAGCAGCATTCATTATCCAGTGGTCTGACAGAAGTGGCATGGCTCAGCGTGGCAGGTGTACTCTTCTGGAATTCTTACCAAAGCAGACTCAACAACACACAACGTCGCTTCAATGTCTCTGGACTCCAAAGGCATGCAGTCGTCAAACCGAGCTCTGCCTGCCTGGGCTCACTGTACAGTTGTTTCTTTATTTGGTTGTCGGGTTGAAAAAAAAAAGCTAATGTTGCGGTTGATCTAGCTACCCTCATTTCCCATAATTTAGCTGTGATAAACATGACAAAACACAGCGTGTGGTGTTAGGGTAAGGAGTAGGGTTCGTCGAAATTGATAGATGATGGTATCGATGCACTGTGTTTCCTCTTTTATATAAAACAAAGAACAAACAGAAACCCAAAAACGTGTTTAGAAGTTGACAGTAAAGGCAGTGTATTGAGCACAATGCAGCCAAACAACAGAGTAATTTCTTATCCCGTTCTTGCATTTCATTAACAGGCATCATTGTGGAAAATCAACAAAAACAAAGAAACCAATGAGCAGTTATTTCCTCAACTAACCCAGAAATCTTTTTGAGCTGGAATTTTTAAAAAAGCAGCAGACTGCTAACTCTTTAGGCCCACTTCCTGCACATTGGACTCATGCAGTAAGTAACAAGGAAAAATATGTTGTTTTCTTATATAAGACTGAAAAGCATTCTTGTTCCCATATAATTAACATGTGCTCATTTCTGTGCGAATTCTTAAAAAATAAATAGTAAAATTCATTAGAGGATCAAATGTACAGCAAACTCCACTATGTATGGGACAAAGACTTCTTTTATTGATTTGAGTGTGATTTGTAATCAAACAATTCACTTGTGGTTGAAGTGGCCCATCTCAGACTTTATTTAATAGTATTTTTATACATTTTTGTTTCATTGTGTATAAATTACAGCCCTTTTTATAAATGGGACAAATTGCTTCACAGGTGTTTCGGATTAGTCTGGTGTGTGCAATTGCTTCCTTAGTAGTGCAGGTATAAGAGAGCTTTCCATATCCAGTTTTGACTCTGGCTTTTTGAGTCTATTATTGGTTTTTGTCAACATGAGGACCAGGGTTGTACGAATGCAAGTCAAGGAAGCCAAGATGAGGCTGAGAAATAAGGAAACAAGACCAGGTCAAAACCTAGTATATGGCTGGACCGGCCGACCAATGGTGTGAGGTCATAACTCGGCCGAATAATAGTGTAACTTCATCACTCAGTCAGTCAGTCACAGACATTCGCGTTTGTACGGCTGGCCCCCCCTGTTTCGGTCCAGCCAAAAAACTGCCAGAGACATAGGCCAAACCTTAGGCTAAACAAAATAAACTGGAAGGTCAATAAGAAGAAAGAGAGCACTGGTGAGCGCAGAAATCACAAATAGCCTGGTAAGCCAAATAAGATCTCTACAGTGAATACAATGAATTTGGAGGCATTTGATTGAACATGAGCAGATAAGATGCTTCTGTATGCTTCAGAATTCATTTTGGTGCTGCTATCAGCAGTTACATCATCAATGAAGACAAGCGAGCCAGTATCTGTGGCTGCTGTACATGCCGTACAATGTTTCACAGATGAGGGGAGGGGGTGCTCTGGATCTTGGGCAGTTCCCCTTGGCCTCCACACTTTGCTCTTGCCATCACTCTGATACAAGTGAATCTTGGTCTCATTTATCCACAAGACCTTTTTTCAGAACGCTGCAGGCTCTTTTAAGTGCTTACTGGCCATCCTGTTTTGCTGCAAATGAGTAGTTTGCATCTTTCAGTGTAGTCTCTGTTTCTATTTGTGAAATCTTCTGTGGACAGTAGTCACTGACACATCCACACCTGCCTCCTGAAGAGCGTTTCTGAACTGTTAGATAGCGGTTTGGGGTTTTTCCTCATTATGGTGAGAATTCTTTGGTAATTTTTAGAGGTCTTCCTTCGCTCACCTGGCTCATAATGGCTTCCTTGACATTCACTGGCACAACTCTGGTCCTCATATTGACAAACAGCAATAACAGACTCCAAGGGTAATCAAAAGGGTAGAATTAAAACTAGATACTAAAAGCTCTCTTATACCCGCACTAAGTAAGCAATTGAACGCAACTGACAGAAACACCTGTGAAGTCGTTTGTCCCAAATATTATTGTGCCCTGAAATGGGGGGGGACTATGTATAAAAAGTGCTGTAAGAGTACTGCTCTACATGGTGAAACCAAAATGTGTAAAAACACCCTTTAATAAAAGCTGAGAATCAGCACTTTAACCACGTGTGAATTGTTTGACAACTACAACAGAGTACAGAGCCAAATCAAGAAAAAATATGTCTTTGTCCCGAACATTATAGAACTCACTGTATGCACGTATGTATATATATATAACCTTTTTTGTATTGTACCTCTTGAAAAGAATGCTTCTGAATGTGTACACATAACAAGCTTTCAAAATGATGCAGGCTTGTGCTATATTCTGGTGGAAACCAATGGCAATGCAGTAAGAGATAAATGACGCAGAAACCCTTGAGCTATGCACAGCATAAATCAGTGCACCAATTACAGTACAGTGCCAGTGACTTGGCGCACCTTAGCTTTCTCTGGAAGAAATTAATCAAGTCAATCAGACAACTGTTAAAAATGGCCCATCTTCTGATTAAAAACCTCTATGTATGGTTCTGTTAGGCACATTATTTTCTTTTTGTCATTTTGTAAAATTCTGATAAACTCTACTATGCTAAAAAAAACTACAAAACAAAATGAATAACAAACCATGAAAACACTATCAGTGTTTCTGCTTTTTGGGGGTGATGTACTGAATCTCTGTCGAAAATGAACAAACTTAAGATGTTCAAAGGTATAAGCTCCACCTCTTCTGCGGATGAGGGGGTGTGTCATGAGGAGATTCGCAGCTGGCGATTGGTCAGACGCTCAGGTCCTTGTGGCTCTCATAGGGCCTTTTCTTGGGCTGGGGCTGTTTATTGGGGCAGCGGCCTGAACTGGACTTCAGAGTGCCGTAGTACTCCATGAGTCTGGGTGCAGTCACCTCGTCTGCGTAGCTCCTGTGGGGCGAGGCTTGCTGTGGCCCCGCCTCCGCCTTGTAATACCTCTCGGGCGATCGGTCTCTCGCGAACTTGTTCTCTCTGTCGCCCCTCTCGGGCGACCCATCCCTCAGCAGGTTACCTTTCTTTTTAAATGCTCTGTGGAACAGCTTGCCCCTGTTCAGAGGAAGAGCGTCTTCCTCCTCCTCCGGGTCGGCGTCTCTGTGGAATCTGGGGTCCCTGTGGAATGGCGGGAGAAGCGAGGCCTCCTTCAGAGGGCTGTCCTCCTGGCAGGAGCGCCGAGGAGCCAGCACCTCCGCCAGGAAGCTCCCGCCTCGCCGCGCCTTCTCCGGCCGCCGGTCCACCGACTTGGCTCGGCGTCGGTCGGGGGAGCGTTCCCGCCCCCGGCCCGGCGACCTGTCCAGGGAGCCCCGGCGCCGGCAGTTTTCTGGATTCTTCTGCCTCCCTGCCTTCCTCCCGCGCCCGTCGTCCCGCCTCAGGGTCCTGAAAATCCTGGCGATGCCGCTCTCCTCCGACTTCTTCGCCCGCTGCCGGCCGGCCGCCTTGCCGTGGTCCGGCGAGGCGTGGGCGCGCTGCGGTTCGGCCCGGCTCCCGCGGTTGTTCCAGGTGTGGTGGTGGTGGTGGTGATGGTGTTGGTGGGTGGCGTGTTGGCCGTGCTCCCTGCTACAGTCTGACCAGTCTGACCCAGACTCCTCCCTCATCTGCTGCTGCTCCTTCCATGATGATTTGTGAAGATCTGGTGGATAACTTGGCTCCAATGATGGGTGTGGTCGACTGTTGAGCGCCAGCGGCTTCACTTCCGGAACAATTTGTGCACCGGCGGTGGGACCGTTCCGGTCGCTGGTGTCTGCAACATACACACATTTTAAAATTTTTAAATGTTTAATCTTTCTTATACTGGACAGTACTTTCCTTCTTTTCATATCTTCTCTTTTCTAACAACAAAACAGTTATTTAGCAATGTAGCACAGGTTAATACTCATGGTTAATAATTATGTAGTATTACTGCAGGTTAACTTGTGAAAAACTACTCTCTGCGTTGCCAGATGTAATTATGCTGTTCACTGCAAAATATTCTACTAAAATATTACTGTTCATAAGCCAAAATAAATAATGCAGAAGCACATATAAACAACAGTTAATTCTGTAAATTACGGGGTAACTGCTAAAACTAGGGTGTTCTTTAAAAATCTTTTTCCACTTTTTCTTTCTTTCTTTCCCGAATTTTGAATGATCGACTGCGCTTCTCGAGTCAACACTGCGCGACAGAGACATGCGGATATGAGGGAGACTGCAGCTCAAGCGCGTCACTCCTCCAATGCAATCGCCCTGGAAACAGGGGCCATTTAAAAACCCTGCAGTTCACACAGTACTACAGGAGTAACACTGACTCGAGCAACAACTGGCGTGGTGGGATGAGGCCAATGGTGTCCGTCCGATGAAACAGTCGCGGCTGAAAGACATGGCTGCAGCTCAAACCTGCTACGGCACTTGGCCCTAGCCTGCACTTAGGGCCAAGGCTTGAGGCACTGGGCAGCCATATTTTTTATTGACAGATAAAGCACCAACATGGTATTTTCTGTGAACTTCATGCACTGCCATGCACTTGCAAGAGGAACGTTCACAATATAATGAAAACCAAAAAAAGTTGATATGGGTGCATTTCTCCAACACAGTTAAAACTAAATGGATACTTATGAGACAATAAATCTGATTTCAGAATAAAATGGATTTTGCAGTACAACAAGGAATTAGCAGACCGGGGAGCCAGGTGAATAGTACATATAGGCTACAAGTACCTCACTTATCCTCGATTTGAATATTTCACATGAATTCATCAAATGACAATGACCTTTTCATTTTTAAAGTCCATAATTTCTGGAGTATTTCATAAGTAAATTACTCAATGAAGAATTGAGATATGTGTCCATGAAGGATGTAAATCTGATCATTTGAAACTGAGAGTGTGAAGGAAATACATGTTTAGCACAACCTGTATCTCTTTGAAACATCTTAGCATTCACAAAGGTTTTTATGCCATAAGATACACTTAAAATAAATCAAATAAGGAAACTTCTGATTTTTGAGTATTCTTAAAAATTCTAATGGAATACATTGAGATTCCATCTTGCAGAATCAGTTAAAGAAATCCTTGATCGTGACCGTATTCAAGGAACTCATAAGTAAAAACGAATTCCTTGAATGAGAGCCAATACCCTGACAGCACAGCGAGGTTAGGTTAACAGCTTTGCCTCTCTTCTCAGTGTGCTGTCTGGGTAGCTTTCTGTCTGAGGGCATAGATTTAGAGAAGGAAGCACGAGTATGGTATGATTCCATATTATACTATATGTTAAATATGTTCAAGATTATGTATAAAGTCCGTTTTATGTAGATTCCCAATCTAACAACTATACCCGTAATATGAAACAATATAGTGTATAGTGTTGTGACTCAAAGAGATTTTTGTTAGTAAATGAAAGGGCAGTGGTTCCTTGTACATAGTTACTTACATCATGTGTTTGGTAGACACTGAAATACTGCTTAACAAACAAACTGAATAGATTCTCAATGTGTTAGTAAAGTTAGGGTAATTTGCTCAGTTGTATACAGTACATCGTTCAGTTGCCCAAGTGTCCCTTGAGGATTATCTTAAGGTCACAAGCACTTGTGAAACATTTCAGAAACTGCCTTAGAACTATTCAATTTAGTTGTTCAAGTAAAAAAAAAAAAAAAAGAATTTACATTGTGGATTGTCATTTGTGTCACATTTATGAGGAATGTTTGCAATATAAAACAAATCTGCAATTTCATTATTTTCATTCAGCATTCTTAAAGGTATTTTACATGTATCCCTCTCAAATCCCTCACTAAGACATGACAGGAACATCTGTTACTTTGACATAACTTGCTTGAGGCTATGAAGTGTCCTTATCACTGGTATAGCACAGTTTCTCTATAGACCATGGTATAACTATATATGTATGTATATACATAACATTAATATGTTACAAAAATTATAGTTCAGTGAAACCTAAGAGTAGTGTGCACTTCAACAACGTGAAATGCTTGATCAAAAAAATTAAAGTAAAATTGTGGATTACAGAGCTAAATCAAGAAAAAAAAATTGTCTCAAACATTATGGAGCTCACTATATATATACATGTATATAATGGATTCTATATTTTATACTATGGTTACAACTAAATTTCATGAAATAATAAAATGGTGTTTTAAAAACTTTTAATCAAGTATCCAAATATCGTTTAAAGATAGACGGTACTAGAGTTCGTATTCTATGGAGGTGTCTATCATTTATGAAAAACCTGAGAAAAGAGCAAAAACATTTAACAATGAATAATAATAAAGAAGTATTAATTAACTATTGGTAGGATGCTAAGCTGCAGTATATTACTAACTTATACTAACGTCTAGCTAGCCGCAAGGCACAAATTATATTACTATGACATTTTTTAAATCAATATTCAGCATGCAATTAAAAATAAAAACATTATAAATGATACAAAACAGGATTTTCATTTGCAAATTGGCATACCGTTGTATGAAAAGTGCTTTCAGCACCCGGTAACGTGAAGTGCTAGCTATAGCAGCCAGTCAGCTGTGTCATTCACTCTAATCCACATAACTGTGCTATGCTACGTTATTTACAACCTTCACAAATACTGCACCCCTGACCACTAAAATGCTTAGCTAGATATAATGTGTTGCAACTAAGATATTTGCTAGATAAAATTGCATATTATCCTTAGCTATAGATTTTGTGAATCAACTGTTATGACCTGTTGCTATGATTACATATATTCAGTCACTCTTGGTCTTTGTTGTAGAAAGTGGGTTTTTGCTATTAGCCTACACAAATGGGCTGCAAAGCAATACAATCAAAATAAATATAAATAAATAAAATCAATCTACCTCTATTTGAGAGATTCTTGCCCTGTCCCCCTGTCTTTCTACTAGGCCTATTAGCCTGCTGGCTGTTTTCGATAGCCTACTGAGTCTACTTACTGACATGCCTGACAGTATGTCTTGAGACATGGTGCTTCTAACATATAGCCTGCCCTATAGTTCATGATTAGTATCAGTTTTGAAAATGATCTCTGCAGAAGCCATAGTCAAAGGAATTGTTAAAAAGAGCTTAAATGACGTTGCAACATCAGAAAAAACTGGGCAGAATTAAGTGGTGCTTTAAAGACAGCACTTCAGTAAGAACTTTAATTGAGCTTAAAGTTCTCTTTTTGTATCTTGAAGTTTAAGTATTTAAAATATAAACAAGTACTTGCTTTAAAGGTCCAGGAAACTGCTGATGTGTTGTTTAAATCATTTTTTGCATACACAAAAGGCTGAGAAATATTTTTAAATTATTCTTATCTGGATGTAAGTTATGTAACAAAAAACAAAAAAAGTCCAGTGAAATATTTTATACATAAAAATGTAAATGATGCTCTAGCCACTTTTGTGTTGGTAAGGCAACTAAGTTGAAATGTCCTAAGCATTGCCCCTTCTCTGGATGTGGAGAAAGCAATATGCTTTTTTCTTTTCACAAATATGCAGAGCCCTACAAGAAATGGGTTTTATTTCAGTAGCTCAGCGTTACAACATTGTTACATTGAATTGAATGATCATTGAATGATCTACAGGTTTAACTATACAGTGGTACAGCCAAGTTTATGTTGCTTTCTTTCGTTTTGTTTGGCAGTGTAAGGTTACTGCGCCAACCGGCTAGCAATGAGGATTGGTTTTTATAATTATGGCATTTTATCCCTGTTTTTATGTTCATTCTATGTCTAATTTACTGTGAAGCACTCGGTGCATGTAATTTCTTTATTGTAAAGCACTTTGAGCTGCATTTCTTGTATGGAAGGTGCTATACAAATAAAGTTTATTATTATTATTATTATTATTTCATATGAATGTACCCTGCCCATGTCTGCTGAACAGGTAACAATAGTGCTTATTCCAATCGAATGCCTATAATTGGGTTAAAAATTGAAATAAATATTAAGAAGACAATAAATTGTCATCACGATTTGAATCCAGTTGCCTGGACCTTTAAGTAAAGTATTTTCATTAAAGTGCACCTTATGGCAAGAAACCTTAGTGTATGAAAGAGATGGCTTCTTACCTGTAATACTGTAATACTACCTGTAAATTAAAGCCAACACTAATGCATAATTGAGGCAGTAAATTCCATGTGTGTTGGCGGCTGTACTACTGACATGGCTTCCTGCTCAAGGGACCAGTGGCCTTTAGGTTAAGAAGCTACTATCTATCCAATGCTAAAGATTAGCAACTGCTCAGCAGGAGAAAAACACTGGAAGAAGAGGGGTGAGGGTTATATTAATGAGGCAAGATAGGTCTAAGAAAAAAATAACAAAAAGCGAAATAAGCACCATAAAATAAATAAATAAATAAAACCAGACCAAATCTTGCACATTTCAACAGTGGACGCATGCGCCCCAGGGGTCAAATGCGAAGAGCTATCGGCACGAATCCATTCTGACAATAGCCAGTAAGAAAGAGAGGTGCAGTGCATTCTTGGTGAATGGATTCATGTGCGCATGAAGCATAGCATGAGTGATGGGTGAGTCAGGCCACGCCACACAGATACCGAAGGGACGGACTTTCCAAGCTACAAACCGTGGTTTGATTTTGGCCCATTAGGTAGAAACAGGGCTCTCCCAGCTTGTCATTTCTCATACACGCAGCGAGAGGAGGAGCCATCATCGCTGACGGACAGGCCGAAGAGCCCAATCAGAGAAGGAGGAGAGGGAAAAAGAGAAAAAACAAAACAAAATAGAAAAAGAGAATATTTAGATCCTTGAGAAACTACGCTTTTCTTAATATAGGCTTGAGAAACTGTAATATACCCTTAGTTTTGTTTTTGTTCTTTGTCTTATAATGGGAGAATGATTTCACAGGTTTTCCACGAAATACCATCTATGAGAAAAAATGACAAAAACAGAGAGAAGTCCTGCAATGCCTGCTTCTTCTAAAACATTTAAAGATAAAAAAAGCACATAGATCTACAAAGTCAATAGAGAACAAAGTACACAACACTGCACAAACAAGTCATAGCACACAGGATAGTACTAGTTGCAACTGTACTGTATGCACATGCATTATTATTATTATTATTATTATTATTATTATGATACACTATAGATATGCATAGTTATTATGGTTATTATGTTTGCATTCTACCACTCTAATTAAATGAATTGAGAAACAGTTGCATGGGCTGCATGGGCGAATAGTTTTTTATTTGGTTTTCATTTCAAATGTGCCTGTGTGTGCTGAGAGCCAAAGAGTCATCAGTGCCAAACTACATTGCCCATGCTGTAGGCCTCAGCTTTTGTTTTCATTTTTTAAAATGCAAATAACACGATAAGCAATTTTGAAATGGGATCCAAGTATATATATATATATATATATATATATATATATTCAGCATTCTGCCAATTTTGAGTTCATGGATTTTTCTAGTGCCGGTATATTTTAAAAGCACATGTGGATTTTCTTTTCTATGGACACTTCACCAAATTTGACAACAAAATAGAATGCAACAATGTTAGTGAAGGTACCTAATATGATCAGAATATAAGGATCTGTTTTGGAGAGATGTGTTTGGAATGCAGGAATACTATAGTCAGGGAGTCCTTGCAACCTGGCTTGGAAACAGCTACTGAAGATAACCTTCAGTGTTACATAGTACAGGAATACCACTGGTACTATCCAACAGTGCATGGCATGGCTCGATATAGCGAGGGATTACATTGTCAGTTGCACATTGACAAATTGTTCAAAAATATTCTGTCCATTTGTTTTGTTTGGTAATGCTTCATTTCTGGAGTAATCACATACCACTAGAATCACAAATATCCCAGAATCACCTAAATTTAAGCTGCATTTTGGCTACTTCTATCTGATCATAGCTGGTCTGTGGCTGGTCAAAGCTGGTCTCCAGCTGGAAAAATATGGACAAAGATGGTTAAGATGGTAGAGTACACTGGTGGTCAATTGGTGGACTAGCTTATTATATAGGCTGGTCAGCTGGTGAACTGCAGGTTGACCAGCGAAAAGTGTCAAAAACACATCTAATACTGGCTTGACCAGCTTAGACTGGTTTAAGATGGAATTTTCCAGGGACGAGATTTGTGATTAATTTTACTGCAAGCAAGCAACTGTGCCTTAGCTAAGTTGATACTGTAGTAAAAAAAAAAAAGCATGTCACAGCTTAATGGTTCATGCAATCAAAGGTCTTACAACAGAAATATATTATTCATTTTGAGAATCAATGTAAAAATAAAAAAATACACTCCCATTTTGGGAAACCTAAATCATTTGCCACTTCTGGTTTAAGGAGCATGCCCAAAATGGCGGCTCCTCCCTGAACTTTCTCCCTGCTCGAGGAAAAGACACACTGAAGACAAAAACAAAAGGAGATCCAAATCTCAGCTTTCGGGAGACCCTCCGGATGAGAATGGGGTCCCCCAGAGTGTTTTAGAAGGGTCAGGATGCAAAAAAAGGAAAGTTCTAGAACAACCCACCATATTCAGGCACTGAGCCGTCCCCCCTCTTGAGAACAAGGCGAACCCTGCGGCCGCCATTTTTGATCAGTTCGATGGCGCGAGCATGCTTCATGTTCTTTGTGCTTTCTCCATTGATTTCCAGGATTTCATCACCGACCTGTGTTACAAAGTGGCCAGAACAAAATAATGATCAATAGAAAAGCACATGCATCCCACAAAAATGGGACATAATACAGCCAATTGCAATTTCACTTAGAACTTGGTCTACTCGATAAAGTATAGTTTAAAAAGAATTATTTATGAGCACTAAATGCTGCTCTCCAGATTTTTTAAATTAAAAAACCCATTATTTTGCAAATCATTTAGACAGAAATACAGGTCTCTGGCTATTTATTAGTGACGGGCTGGAATAGGGTATGTGGTTTGTGAGCATACTGTGTGAGGAGCTTTGAAATGTGGTGCTTGTGCACATCCAACAATTCACCAGTGTTGGGGGGTTTCACACAATTGCAAATAAATAAATACATGAATAAATAAACAATTAAAGTGGAGTGTCTCACATACTGTCACACCACATTTATGGGACATTTTCCTGAATGTCCTGATGGACTTCCCTATGTTGAGCTTACATGCCCCGTTTGCCAGCAACACTGGGTAGGGTGCTAAATGCAAACCATGTTAAAAAGGCTTGCTGCGATATCAGCCATGGGGTACACCGGTACTGAAAAACTTCCTGAGCCCCCTTTGCAGTGGCAAACGTGAGAAATCCATTTTACTACACACGGCTTTTTGGATTTATTTTCTGAATCAAGGCACCTCAGGGGCTGGAAGAAGGATTAGACATAAAACACTTTATGTAGCTTCATGGGGTCATATAGTCTGAGGCTTTGTTTTTAATGTTTTTTTTTATTGTTTTATTCTAGATTACAATCATTCATTGTTTTATTCACTTTATTATTAAATTTTTGTTGAATTAAATTACCCATTTAAAAAAAAAACCTTTTTTATGTCTTTATTTTATCTATAATATTTACTTTATAAAGCACTCACATGAAGCACACACATATAGAAAATATAGCTGTCATATGAGAAAATTACTTAACTCTTCTATTGAAGCTTTTACACCATGATTGACTATCATCAAACTATCATCCAAAGTATATAATTCAAACAAGGCCTACACATTTCAGATCCTCATACAGTTACTTACAACTATATAGTGCATCTAAGGATTTACCATGTTCCAATGTGGGTTTATCCTTTTAACAACTGTTAGACCTGCCTTTCTCCCTGTATCTCTAGCATGCATTTCGTTTTGTTCACCAGAAGTGCAGGTTCCTCTGAAAGATACACACCCTCATCTTTCCGTTTCGGACGGCGGCCCCCTCCTCTGCCAGCCTCAGGACATACAGGTCCATGTTGTACTCCCGTCCACCTCGCAGGCTAAACCCAAATCCTTTATTGTCCCGCTCCAGGTCAACAGAGTAGAATTCTGCATCCTATCAAAGAAACAAACAAACAAACAAACAAACAAAACAAAAAAAAAAAGACAAAAACATATATTCGGATTAAAACATTAGACAAAAGCCCACCATAGATGAGGTCAGCCAAGGGGAAAAGGAATGCAGTTGAGCTTCAGAACAAATTATGCCATGCCAAGGAAAAGTCACAGATTGTCGATAGGAGCACAAGTCTCTGAAACGAATCAATAATTAATTACGCTGTGGGTGCTAGCGGTATAGTGGTCTGAGAGCAAGCTTCTGAGTGCTCGCCACGGGCACTGCAGATATCAAGCATCGACACTACGGGCAATAAAACAGTCTGCAACTACTTTAGCCAGACATTTTCATTTTAAATGTGTGCCGTTATCTCTTCTAGTGCACTGTGAAGCTGGCTTGTTGTAAAAACTGTTTTGTATATCCAGATCTTCACGTCATTCATAAAGACGGTCTGAAGGCGCTTTAGGCTATTGAGAGTTAAAGGCTGTGCTTTCGCATGTCCCAGAGCAAGGAGAAGGGAAAGCAACCCATGTTACTGACAGAGAATAAGGTGGGGGAATGAGAGAGACTGTTACAGACAGAGAGAATAAGCTGAGGGAATGAGAGAGACCGTTACTTACAGACAGACGGAGAGTAAGGAGAGAGACCGTTAGTTATTGACAGAGAGAGAATAAGGAGGGAGAATGAGAGAGACTGTTAGTTAGTGACAGAGAATAAAGAGGGGGAATGAGAGAGACCGTTAGTTATTGACAGAGAGAGAATAAGGTGGGGGAATGAGAGATATTGTTAATTACAGATAATAAGATGGAGGAATGACAGGCGGTTGGTAACAGATAGACAATAAGATGGAGGAATGACAGGCGGTTGGTAACAGATAGACAA
This sequence comes from Anguilla anguilla, assembly GCF_013347855.1. Lineage (NCBI taxonomy): Eukaryota > Metazoa > Chordata > Actinopteri > Anguilliformes > Anguillidae > Anguilla > Anguilla anguilla. The sequence continues at coordinate 31,718,803 of NC_049211.1, forward strand.
TAAGATGGAGGAATGACAGGTGGTTGGTTACCTGAGGCGGCTGTGCTTGGGATGGAGCAGGTGGAGGGGCCTGCTGCGGAGACTTAAACTCAAACGAATCCTGTTTTTGTTTTGTATTGTTCCTGTAAGTAAATCATGTGAGTCAAACATTACAATCAGACAGAATGTCACCACTAGCCACCAAATATATGAATATTTACAAAAAAAGAGTGTCTGATCGTGCCTGGACTTAAGAATGCTTACATTTGAGGTTTCAGTGATGCAGTTCGGTTCAGATTAACTCTCTATTAATAACAGACAGATATTGCAGTCCCCTGTCTCTAAAAGTATTCATTCCACCAATCTCAAGATAATAACTCTAAAATAACAAGCCTTCTTTGTAATTCATGCATCACACAGAAGGATCTGTTATTAGTCTGAATCTATAGTATATATTTTGAGAAATAGCCTAAAGTTGTTTGTGAAACTGCACCGTTTCACAGACCAAAATACCATCCTCAAACCATTTTGTTTTTGTAGACTGAAGCTACTCTCTTTGTGTTTGAGTACCAACCTGTTCATTATAGTTGCTTGGTTTTTACTAATTAGCATTGATCTTGTTTTTGATGTGTACAGGTTCTGGTAGGTAGCGTGTGTATTGTTTTACAAATCACTTTATCCACTGAGGTTTTCCAGATTTTTTGATGAATTATTATTATTATTATTTTTTGTTTTGTTTTAAAAAAAGAAAAAGAATTGCCTGAGGGGGTGGAAAAACCAAATGCCACTTAAAAGATAAAACGCATAATCAGAAAACATTTATTGAAAAAGCTAGCCAGGGACACTCGGTAATGAAAACAAACAGGTCCTTACTCAAACGTACTTATCCAGCAGATGCTATCCTATGCTAGAAACAGGCTGGCTTCAAATGCAAAATCAGTAATTGTTCACCTGTTGTAGTTTAAGGCTGTTCCTTTATTTATTAAGCTATAGACTGATTAAACTGCAGTTGACCCAACCTGATCCTCTGTTTACATCAGTTTCCCAGCATTTTAATGTAAAGGGTCAACAATTGCACAATTGAATAATGGAAGGAACAGCACTGTGAATACTAGCAGTCCGTTAGGCAGTTGTGCCAAAGGGAAATATCATGCCCAAATTTTCATCTTTAAAACAGATTTGTACGTCATTTAACTACAGCTGTGTCATTGGTTCTGAAAGTTTCAAAAGAAATCCAGCTGTTTTAGCATTTAAAAAATCTAATTGGCCATGACAACAGAAAATGGTTACCAAGCCGCGCACAGCAGTTTGCTTTGCTTTATTGGTCAATTACTCAAGAAACAGAAACCGCAACCCCCGAGCTGCATAAGCGACTCTGACAACAGAGGAAAATGATGAAACATGCCTAACTGCAACATTGGCACAATTAAAACATACGACAGGAAAAAAGCAAACAGGTAAGCAGGCAGGTAGAATGATGGACAGTTTGATTTATAAAAGAACGTAAAGGACACGTTGCGTGCAAGCTGAGCGAGACGGACGCCCTGCTGTGCCTCCTCACCTGGGTTCAGGTGCAGCCTGCTGCTGCTGGGCTGTGTGGGTGGTGGTGATGGTAGCGATCTTCTCAGCGTTGGTCAAAAGCGAAGCGTTGGAGGATTCTATAAAGACACCACCGGACAAAGCGATGAGAGCGAGCCAACTAACAAATAGGGCTCTAATTTCATAGTCAAAGCACAGCTATCACACTCTTAGCAGCGACTCACAGTGATGGTGAATTAAAGCGTGTCCAGCTCAGTTTGGCCATTTTGTTCAAGACCAGAGACTGTGGCTCAGTTGGGAAATATCCAGGGTAGATTGTCATTTTGTTGAGCCCTCCACAAACAGCCTTAGTTCTTGCGTATTCATCTAAACTACTTCTGCCAGTCATTCTGAACTGTCCCAATCATGTTACACACGAAGCAACTGGAAAAATTCTATTATGGTTAAAGTATTCCGGAAAAGCATCGTGGAGATGTGTCAAGGATGTTCCGCATGAAACATTGGGCTGCCGCTCAATTATAAAAGGCTGGTTTCAGAGGAATGAATGAGTTGTGGATGTAGTGGAGATTTGCTTTCATTCTGGCCATTACGGCACTATTCCTTCCCTTCAATGTCAAGGTCACTTTCTTCATATCTGATGTACTTGTCCGGAGATGCAGAGTTCCCACATGTGCACTTAAGGCATCTCAAAATAAGCTTCCTCACACAAATGATGTCAAGACTAGAGATGGAACCCATGACATTATGTATTGTTTAGTTTGTGTATTTTCAAATTAGCTAGATATGTCTAAAATATGACTATTATATATTTAAGGGACACAATGCTATTTTCTAAGTCAATTAAGGTTCATTGATGCACTTGATGCACCACAAATAAGAAACCTGAAGCAGTGTATGTAATTACGTCTAATCAATAGCATGTTGTGGTGCAGAAGGCGAACATTAAACTGAAGCAAATCACTATCCATTGGCAAGGCAAGTACTATCAATATTAGATAAAGGGATATGTATGAGTATTGCTATAAAATACAATTCTGAAAAATAGAAAGTGTTTGATGTACTGAGTGTCTCAAAGGGTGCGTTGTAGTAAAATACAAGACACAATCAAAAAAGAAATGTGTGGAGCCTATCCAAGCGTACATTGGGCAAGAGGCAGGAATACACCCTGAACAGGTCCAAAATGAAAGCAGTGCAATTAAAAATAATGTATATAATAATCTTTCTCAACATCCACCAAACAGCACTAGTATGATTACTTGTCTTCTTTATTATGTTCAGTGTTCATGTGTACACATTGGTAAAGCCACTATAATAGCACAGAGCCCTCATGTTTGGAGGTGTTGGTTGGTGAAAATACAAACAAATTATTTGGCACAAATGAGCACAATGCAAAAATGGTTTCTATTGACACACCACCAAACCCCTGTTTACACAAACTGCTTAATTGCAGATCATAAACTCACCAAACCAGGCAAAAAATAATAATAATAATAATAATAAGAATAATAATAAATAGGGTTCTAAATGTTTCCAGAATGTTTGTTTAATTATTTATTGATTAATGTGTGTATTTATTAATTTATTCATTCTATTCCAGCTCACACATGAATTTAGGCCCGTACAATTTGGTACTGTGCGCTACTTGGGGTAGTGATCTGCCATCCTGTAGGTTTTCAACCGTAACAAAGCACAGCTCATTCAACAGCTAGAGATCTTGTTGAGCTGCTAATTGATAAAATCAGGAGTGCCAAATTAGGGTTGAAATGAAAACCTACAGGACGGTAGCTCTGGGAACAGGGTTAGGAGCCACTGATTTAGCAGATGTTTAACACACAGCAATGTTGGCAAAGTCTTTCCTTGTTCTTTTAATTAAACATTCACAAAGCTCTCTGGGCCTTCAAGAACAGAAAAGCAAGAGGCAGTGGCTTAGTCATTGAGAAGCCTCGTTTTGGCTTAACTACACTTCTGTCCTTAAATCCAACCAAGCTGTACTTTAACACATTTTGGAAAATGTATGACAAGGCCTGGATTATGCTGCCTCCCCAGACTCTTATCAATAAAAATGAAATCCAAAATAATTGGAAACCGTCTGGGAAACACAGTAATTCCTCATACTGCTATCATTCTATCATTTCAGACTATATCTGGCAAATACATCCACATAAACTAAGGCTCTTTCAGCAGTACTGTGACTCTGGCCCTGACGACAGTTTGTTATTTAGTATACATTACTAAATAACAAATGAAAGCAAAAAAACTGGTCTTAATTGCTTATGGTTGTGCAGTATAGATCGAGGCGACATGAAGATGTGATCAAACATCGACAATAGCGGGCGTACGTCGACACCTATCGTAACAAGCGATAATCATCGTAGAACGTGAGGAAAATAATTGATGCACAGCCAAATCATCTTTGCAACATCTGACATAGCTGACATAAGCAGCACCTGGGGAAGCTTTTCCCCCTATTATGCAACTTCATAGTCTACTGACACCTGACTTTCCCTAAAAAAAAGGCACTTTTTTACAAGTGATCAAGGCACATATTGCTGTTTTTCAACTCCAGTCTTCAAGTGCCAGTTTTGCTATTCTACCAGGCAATCACATATCCTGATATTTTCAAGTGCCAACATCGTGATATAATTTTTAGAGACATCGCCAATCCATAATGCAGTCAGACTGGGAAATAGTTAGACGTAAACTGCTTGTAGCTCCATACGACATGAAATCATGTGAAGTTTCACATTTTCACACGCGACTGACTTTTTCAAATGCGAACTACAATGTTTGTGTGTGAAAACAAAACATGTTTTCCTCTCTCATATTGAAGTGCGATTATTTTTATAGTTCACGTGTACTCTTCACATGTTGGGCACTGACATGCAGTTTTTGGAGACATGGTTTGTGAACACGTGATTTTTTCATGAGGGGGAGCCAGTTTGCTTTGAATTCCAAGCAGTTGTTTCATTAAGGCGGATTGCCGAAAGCATCCGCGATGCTAATGAACAAAAACATCGATACCGTTCTCCCGCCATATAAATTGATCGAGTCTCTTCCGTAAACCGTTCTCCGAGGCAGCGAATGCAGGTTAATGAGCCGTTCGGCCGGCGCCCCGGCGCAGAGATAAGCCGGCCGGCCGGCTCACACGAGCCCCGTGAATATTTAACGCTCATGAATAATTCAGCGGAGGAAAGCGGGGCGGAAGGCGTGCTCACCGTCTCCGGGAATGATCCTCAGCGTGACGGTGTTGCCGGCCTCCTTGATCAGGTTGACGATGTCCGAGTGGGACTTGTTGGTGATGGAGCAGCTGTTGACGGCCAGGATGCGGTCGCCCACCTTCAGCTTGCCGCAGCGGTCGGCGGGGCTCCCTTCGATGATGCGCCCGATTTTGTGGGGCATGGCCACGCAAGCGTTCCCGGCTTCGGGAACCAGGGGTTTGTGTGTGCGCGAGATTGAGGGGGGTGATTTTTTTTAAAAGAAAAGAGGGAGAAAAATGGGGAGGGAGGAAAACAGGATAGAGAAAAGGCGGTTCAGGATTCCTTGTCAATCGACAGAACAAAGTTGAACAGGAAGCAGATTAAACCATAATCTGTTTTTAAATGGAAAACACCGGACCGCTTCAGGTTATAACAGCTCTTGGTGACTGGGAATATAACTTTACCAAATGTACTTCAGAATTTAACATTGTTCTGGAAATGCATTCAAAACATTACGTGAAACCGCAGCCTGTTAGATCAAAGTTCCTTGTGCTGTGCAGGCTATCAATTCCACGACATGGCCGGCGTCGATTTCCTCTTGTCCCATCAGCACATGGATCAATGGGACAATAACTCTTGGCCATAGCACGGTCGGGTGTTCGGATAATTGAATTTCAGTCCCTCGGACAACACGAGCGAGATGGATTTTTTTTTTTACCACAGTAACCCCTGAAGCTCACTCTCTTCCTACTGACAGTTGTCTGCCACCTGTGCCACAAAGTCAGAAATGGACGGTATTTCAAACAAATATGTATTTGGATTATTGCATTTCATCAATATAGGTATATAGATGAGATACTATATAAAAACTGCTTGCCACCAGTTTTTGTATAGTATCGTACCTGCTCTGTCTGCAAGGCCATCTACATTTCCACCATCTTGACTGTGGGATATAGCTACATTTATCTGGGAGGTATTTTGTATCTGTGGCAGGATACATGTTGTTGTATTTTTGGCCATCCCCGCAGGGGTGCCGTCCGTGCGGATGCTCAGACTGCTCGTGTGACAGCATTCTGCTGCATTCCCTTTATTTACTGCCTGCCTGCGTGGGGCTGCCCCCCCCCCTCACCCCCCACCCCCCCTCATGCATATTTATGACATCACCTGCAGTCTCAGCTTCATCATCAGCGCATTCCATCACTGGATGGCTGTTATTTACTTATTCACTTTTTCTTATTTTTCTGTATATTTATGCATTTACACAGGGAGGGAGAGAAGGCAGAGTGTCTGATGTCTCAAGGGTGTTCTTGCCAGTGTTTATTCAGTTTTCCATTTTGTCTTTTCTTTTCCTTCCAGGCCCTCACACAATTTACAATTTAGACTTCTAGCAGATACTAGCAGATTTAGACTTCCATAGCGGCTTACAGAGGCGTATTAATTAAGTTGGATGAGAGAACCACAGCCAAACTGTCAGGGCAAATAAAACAAATATTGCAAGAATGCTGCAATGATGCAGGCAGCGGCCGGTACAGAACCCCCTAGGTGATGCATGGTAACCATGGAGCCATGCAGCTCAACACACATCAGCACCGTTCTGTGTGGAAGAAAAACCCTTCCTTACACCACTGCGGAATGTTCCAGAAGGCCCGGCTTACCGAAGTTGGTCCCCGCCTCAGGCCGGGAGACGGAGGAGACGATGACGAACCCGAAGCCCTCGTTCTCGCCGCGGCGGATCTCCACGTCGTAGGGCTGGATGGGGACGGCGCCGGTCGCCACGGCGTTCCCGCTCCCGCCTCCCCCGCCCCCGCTGCCGATGCCGCTGGTGCTCCCGCTGCCCGAGCTGACGGTGTTCAGCGAGTTCTGGCTGCCCTGCGGCGTGCGCTTCTCCTCCGTCAGAGAGGGCGCCTGGGTGCTGCTGTGGTGGGACGAGGCCGGGGACGGGGGCACATCGCCGTTATTCTTCGACGCTGAGGATGAGGAGGAAGCGCAACACTGAACCGTCAGGCAGAAGCCAAGATGCCATTTCTGTCAAACAAGAACTCACAGCAAATCTAGAGGCTAACTATGCTGCACTGCAGACAGATAATAGACAATAGCAGAATACTGTAGTTGCTTTTAATTAGATTAGCTTACAATCATGTTTATTGGAATTTAGGATTGATAAAGTAGCCATACCTACATTTTACACTTTTATTTTTGAATAAGCACATTTTTAGCATCCACAATTGCATCATGAAAAAACACCAGTGTTAATCCAGAAATCTATCTTCCTTATCTCTTATTTTGTGTTCATTGTGTGCCAGACACCTTCTCTCCAGGGCAATAGGTTTCATTCATTCATTAGCTAGTTGAGTAAATGAAACAACAGCTTGTTAGTCAGCTAGTTCAAAATAGAAATGATTATATTTATTATGTTGCGAGCTAGATGTAGAATAATTTGGATAAAATACTAAAATCATATCTCCCCTGCATAACATTTGTATTATCTTCCACAAGTTACTACAATATACACAAAACTAGCTATATTTTATTTAGCTTAGTCTATGCAGAAGTTTGCCTTGACCTGCCTCGCAGCCAGGTCTGTTTACTTCAGGTAATGCGCATGGATGCTTGAGACATTATAGTGAAGGAGAGGAATAAAGATTCACACTTGAATGATGAGGCTCTCTCAGACAGAGAAAGGAGCGCTATGAAATGGGTGTGACTCTCATTCTCGGTAGCTCACTATACAACCTTTTCTCTGTCCGCATGTGCCTTGTCATATCTCAGGGTCTACTTTTAAAGGCAAAAAAATAAATAAAATCCCGACTTGAGGCCCTGTGCAGACTGCCCCATTCCAATCCCTCTAGTGACAGACCTACATCAGGGTTCTTCCTTGCTTGTGCTGATTTTCATTCCACAGATAACTGCAATTTCTGACATATAATGAGCTGTTAATTGATCGCAATGACACATTTTACCATCTAATCACGGAGAATTTACCCTATTAACGCCGCATTATCTCCAGAAAAATATTAATCTTACAAAGAGTTCATAATCGATTAATTGAAAGACTTAATTAGACCAGTTCTCCGATAACAGTGCTCTCACTTTCTATAATGTGCTGAGGCAAATGGTTCCTTTTGAAAGAGGCTCCATCATTAATTGGCTGACGGACAGCTGAAAGCGTGGGACATGGTCACTGAAACTAAGCCATTTGCAGGAAATTAAAAAGGCCAGCAAATGGCAAAAAGCCAAACTTGTGTTGTATTCAAATCTCTTTAAACACAAAATTATGGAAAACAGTTTTCAGTAGCCTTAACTGATCACAAAATTGAAACAGAATGGGGATCTCAAGACCAGGGTCAGTACTTGATGAATTCTGGTCCTATGAAGTTACCTTCCCCAGACCGTGCAAGAAGCATACATTGTTTTCATCCAAAAATCAAGATTCAAAAGTTACCTTTCAAGCCTTCATTCAATAACAGTTTCTCTATAATCCAAATATATGATCTACTTGAATCTAATTGATCATAAACTACAGCCTGCAAACTACTGTGGTCACCAGGGCAACAGTGAAGCACTATGAGACAACATGCTTGTCTATACAAAAACAGGGTTAGACTGACATGATCACAGCACCCGCTTCATGCAAACACAAGCACGCACACACACTAATGCATCCAAGAAAACTATTACTTGTCAAATGAAAGAACAGCAAGTGAGCTTTTAGGAAATTATAAGGGTGCATAGGGCACTACATCCTATATCGGGATTACTTATCACTAATTATCACTAAGCTATTACTAAGATTGTAATGCCTTGCATCGCCACCTGTATGTAGCATTGGGTCACCCAACTGACTAACACCATAAATGTAGTGCAAGAACATTTTTTTTTTTAATTAAAGCCTTTCGTGAAAAAGTTTACATTTCGGTTTTTTGTCTAATTTGAATAACACTTAGAAGACATTTGACTTATGCACTACAGCAAAGGGCAGCTTTTTATATTTCCATTTCAAATATGACAAAAATAATGGGTAACCATACAATTCCATAGTGAAACAGCAATGAAGACAGGAACAGTATTGCCAGAGGCTATACTAGTGCATGTTAAAAATCACTGGAAATGCCTCTGGCAGGCAATTCAGCTAAAAACTCTGCCCCATGGGGTTATGGTACATTCATTATAAATATTATTGTTACCGAACACTTATGATATTTTCAGCAAACCCCCAGGGGCAAGATTCTGTTGCATTATTCCTGATAAAAGAGCTTTTTGGCAATTGTATTGTCAAGTATTGTTTTTCCGTCAGACAGAACAGTCAACATTCTCTTCAGTTTGATGAATTTAGTGCAATCCTCAAAGACAGGGGTTGACAACCCCGGCTCCTGGAGGGCTGGTCTGTGTGCAGGTTTTTGTTCCAACCAATTACCTCAGATTTTGTTTTCTGACAGCTCTATAAACTACGCTGGTTCACTGCTAGATCAGCACAGTAAAACTTTTAGGACACACTTGCAGTCCCTTACAAATACCAGATCAAGATATGATTGAGCTAATTAAATAATTAGAGCAGAAGTTGGCACACGATTCTGAAAGAAAAATCAGAAAGTCATTGTGCACCCCTGCTCAAAGTCAATCATTGTCTCAGAAGGATACTCCGCTAGTCTTCTGAATTCATGGTGATATGAGCTGGCACCATTTACCATTCCCCACACTTCCTGGCCTCACATCCAGCGTGATCATTGAAGTGAAGTGAATTAAATTAATAATTTAAATGCAATACTTGAACATGCTGTTGTTGGTTTAGGTCGAAGGTTTCCAAATTTCTCAGGATATGACTTGATTTGTGTTATTTGACTTATATTGACAGGTGTGAATGGTAGTGTGTTTTAACTGTGTAACTGAACTTACCACCATAAACTCTCTAGTGTAGACTGTGTGTTTTAACTGTGTAACTGAGCTTACCGCCATATCCTCTCTAGAATAAGATGTAGGTTTTGGCTGTGCAGCTGAGCTTACCGCCATATCCGGTCTTGCGGCGCACGGTGAGGTTGACATGGCCCTGCTTGGCAGCCTGCTGCATCAGCTGGACCACCAGCTGATGGGACTTCCCCACCACGGCTGTCCCATCCACACAGATCAGCTCGTCCCCCGACCGAAGGCGTCCGTCCTCGTCCGCTGCCCCGTACTTCACAATGTGGCCTATGTAAATCTGCAGCCAAACGTCAGGAGAGTCACTGTGATTGCAATGCAAAAACATGCACACAATGTGGCCTTTGTAAATCTACAACTCCAAAATCACTCAACATCTAGTGTTTAAACACTCTCTGGCTATAGCTAGCAAAAAGATATCCCGCATTTCATTTTGCACCCTCTCTCCTACCACAAATCAGCTGTAAAGACAACAGCAGATTGCTTGTTTGCTTTTTTCCAGGTCTGACCGCTTCACTTTCTGGAAAGTTATGGACCTTGTTCAATACATCGCCGCCCAGTTTACATAAGTGTAACGCCATGTACACACAACCACTGCGCACAGCCGACTCAGAAACAGAAACATTGGACAGCGTTGCACACATGGGAACCAGCCTGCTTTTACATGACCATAAAACAACCTTTACTGTCTGGGAACAGCGCTTACAGTAGCAGTGATCGGCACTGCCAGGGATGTGCCAGCTTAGATACCTGTCAAATTCACATTGCAAATCACTTATGTGCGCTACACATATATTATCAGCATTCCATACAGCCACCTGACCTTATCAAGACTGACCTGACATGTTATAGATAGTGCTCTAAGAAAACATATCTCATGTCAGGCTGGTTAAAAATAATTGGATAAATGTACATGAATCTGTAGGGAGGGTTTGAATACATTTGCCAGCTGAAGAGATGTTGGTAGACAGGATAAAGCACATATCCACAACCACTGAAGAGACCCAATGGCAAAAACAATATATGTCAGAATCCTGTTGAAGCATGCAAGCATCACTGCCCTCTTAAAAAAAGGCTGTTAATAAATTGTTTTGTGTCTAAATTAGTCCCACAGAACATGGCTTTGTTCAGTGGTGACATAGGGTTTGGTCATCATGTTGTCTCATTTTGGAGAATGGTTGAAGCAGGTTGAAGAAAATACCAGCCTGCATTTTATCTGAGCTTGTCCTGTTGAAGAACACTGCATGGCCAGCTCTAGGATCAGCAGTAAGATCAGCACCAGCAGTACTCAATTGAGTACTACTAATAGTACTAGAATCAGCACTAGGATGAGTGCTAGGGCAGCACTGATAGCAGTATTGGAGTACTAGGAGCGGTATCAGTACTGGGAACATCAGTTTTTCCATACTCCTTGGACAGGCTTGCTGATGTGAGATAGATATAGCATTTTTTTTTTTTTTTTAAATCACACTAACAGATTTAAGTGGAAAACAAATTTGGCTTTCTTTAAGAAGCATTATTCTCATCATACCGTCTTCAGCTGCCAAAGAAAAACCATTATTTGGATAAATGTTGACTTATTTTGTGCAACAGCATTAGAGTTTGTTTTTTAAAACCCCACTGACTACAACCACACCAACCTCACCAAGTGGAGCAGAAGGTAACTCATGTAATATATTCAAAATCGCAGGACCTACCAAAAAACTTACAAGTAGAGACGCACAGCTTATATCTGCCTGGTTTTATTTTTTGTGGCAGTGCAATCATTTTTGCAAGCCAGTCAGTTGATTCCATTATGTGTCTGATTTGTAGGAATGTAGAAAACCTAACTGTAGCACAAAGAAAAATCCCCGATATGACCTTCATATTTTTCCATTGTTCGATTTTGAGAATCTTGGTTCTGAGCAAAGGAACTGTCAAGAAAATAGCTGTTCCATCACAAAAGGGCCAAAATGTCTGAGCATTGATTTCTGCCTTTGCCTCCTCAAGGATCCTGACGATAACTGCTGTGAAGTCACTTGTAAACATGGCATAATGTCTTTTTTCCCTTTTAGGAAAAAGAAAGTCCACCTCCTCATTCAGGCTCAGGAGGTCAGCTACCATCCAGAGGTTCTAGGCCACAGTAGTCGAGCCCAGAGAAGCTTCTGTTCAATGCAGTTTGAACAAGAAAGATGTGTGATGCTCATGCATGTAGTGTAGCAGATGGATTCCGTTCAAAACTCAGCGAGTTGAGTTTGACCTGCTCACTACTATGGTATTAACTTCCACAGTACAAACACAGAAGATGTACACATTACATTAAAACATTACATTACGATAATTTGGCAGATGCTCTTCTCCAGAGCAACATTCAGTTGTTTCTCTCAGGAATACATAAATGTATAATAATATCACCAAGAACATGACATGATCACTTCAGTCAGCTCACACTGAAATTCTTCCCTTCAAAACAACTGAAAGATCTTTAAAAGGATATAATGATTCAAACCCACAATTGTTTCTTTAAATACATTTTTACTATACTGCAGTTGCATCACATAAAGTCAAAAAGCAGTTCATCCAGCATGGCTGAAATGTGTGGATATAGGTATGGATGATGGAAGGAAATAGAAAACATAGGACAGGCGCACATATCTCTCTATTCTGGGTGTATTGTCCTTTAACCAAGCATTAGGCAAAATGCAAGACATTTAATTGGTCTCTCCAAGACAAAGGTACAAACCACTTTAAATGTTTGGCGTCCATCATTATATTGCATTACATTTATTTAGCAGATGCTTTCATCCAAAGTGACGTACAAAAGTGCATATCATGGTCATTGGAACAACTACAAAGCACAGGTTCGATAAGGTACAATACTCATTTCGTACAGCTATTTATAGCCAAGAACACACTTCAGTTCACGCAGTGCACAAAAATACAAATTACAAAAAGTCATCTGCTAGAGTGTCCCATAAATGTATTAAACAAGCTCCCATCCCTAGACAGCAAAGCCATCTCAGTATTGCTAGACCCACTGCTATGTTAGCAGTTAGCAATATCTCAGTAAGCAGACATCCATATACTACTCAGAGTAAGTGCCAAAGCCAGCATATGTGTCAAATATATGTGTCAAATACAGTATATATGATGGTATTTAAATGCAGGATATAGCATGTACCAATGTTTCTAGGTACCAAATATAGCACATAACACCACGTGATAGTGTGCGTAGTAGTACCAAACATTGCTGTGACTCACCGGCTCTCCTGGCTCATTTCCTCCAAGAATTCGGAATCCAAACCCTGTATCCTTCCGCCACAGGAAAATGTCCTGCTCCTGAGAATCGGGCACTATAAAAGAGTGATAAACCTTAATCAACACAACTGTAAACTATAAAAAAGTAAAACCCCTGAATCAACACATCTGCAGTCAGGCACTATAAAAGAGTGAAACACCTGAATCAATGATATGATAATTGACTCCATGAACACATAAATATTCTAGTAAAATTGTATAATTTTTGAGACACTGGCACAAAAATCACGTATTATCGTAATTCATTTCGGTAAAATGGTTAGCTTGCTACAATTCTCAGCAGACCACATTATTAGAAACCGCAGCATTAGTAACTTAGAGCTGAACCATAATTGTGTACCGCACAGTTAATGGCAGTCGGGATGGAGTCTGTGGTGGCGCCAGGAATTCTGGGGGACATAGTGAAAAGCCGCATTTTCTGGGCAGAGTCAAATCAGTGGCTGGATAAAATCACAAGAAGTGCTGGGGCTGCTGAGTGGCCATCATGTTAAAGCACTGTTCTACTGCACGGATGGACATCAGAGTCTCGCACTGAATCTGGCCAGCAGCCCTGCAGAGCAGTGCGTAATTGGCTCTAGTGTCACCCAGGAAAGGGAGGCTTTCAGCTGGTTCACTTGGCATTCGCAAGAGCGCTGGTTGAGCTGCACGTGAAGAGAATTCTCCCGACTCCCTATCTGTACAAGTCTGATGTGCTGCTAAATGCAGTATACCTACAAGTCCAAGTATATCCTCATACATACTCACGCATATGAACAGACACAGACACACACCTGCACAGATCTCTACTAGAGGCAGGAGGAGGTTAAGTATCCTAAAATATAGAGGATAAATATGCCAGCCACTGCTAGCCAGTTTGCCTTCTGGCAGGGAGATAAGGCAAGGGTCATCTAACCCTTTGACCCAGACTTCACACAGTATTCATAAAAATAAACAAAACAAAACAAAGATATTCACATGAATAATAGATATTATGGAAGTAGACAAAGTAATATTTGGAAACAAAGCTAAGCAGATAGCTTCTTCAAATATAGCTGTTGTTATTCTGACAATAGAAAATACTTCATGCACCTTCTCAATGAAAAAAGGGACAAATTTGCCCCCCCACTTGAATAGCCCTGCTCTAACCCTACATCCTACAGTAGCGATAAACTATGGTCTGCTGCACTGGTCCTGGAGAGTCACTGATTTACATTTTTACTGACCAATTAAAGCAGTTTATTACACAGTTATCCAACCTCACCTGTTTTCTTGAGTCTGAATTTGTGGATAATTTTAAGGTAAACGCAGAAACCATAAGACCCCACAGCTCTACAGGGCTGAGGCCGTTGCCCCCGAGACCAGGGGCTAAGCTACTAGCATAGGCTCCGGGAGCAGTTATGTCCTCCTCGCAGCGAGGAGGTGGCAGATAATTGGCAAAATCAGGGCCAGCTGGCAGAGCGGACGATTCTCCTGCCACGTACAAAATGTCTGCCAAGGGGGGCCCAGCATGGCTAATCTCCGCACCAATCGGCAGGCTTATTTCAGTCTTGGCATGGTCTCATTTGTGCAGGAGGTGCTAAACTGCACAATCACTGTGGACTCCTGCAAACTCTATCTTAGCCTCTCATAAATTGCCCTCACAAGCTTTAAAATGAGTCCTCGCAGAGCAAACATGGATATTAATTCAGGGACAGGCATTGTGTAATTATTCCCCGCCGCTACCATGTGTGACTTGTAGCAATGGGGATACAAAAGCACACTCAGTCAACAGAAGAAATGGATTCTCAGCAATTAAGGGGAAATAAACCAAGGATGCATCAGGACCAATCAGCAAAATGTGTCCCGACCCCCTGCACAGCAGTGATTTTAATAAGTCCTTTTTTATTGGTTTTCTGCAACCAAAACCAATCACTATGGAGTTGGCTGGATAATTATTGAAGATCACAGTACAGACTTACTGGTCCACTGATTTTTTTAAATAATATTTTCCATATTTATATTATTATGTTTGCTCTCTTTGGCCCAGTGGTACCAATTTGGCTATTCTAAAGCATGACTTGTGGGGCCTATGAAGTATTTTTTACTATTATAATTTGGAGTAATATCAAAGAGTTTTAGTTCTGCAGTTTGTAATTGCATTAGCCTTGAACAATTTTCATTTTCTTCACAAAGTGTTTGACACAAACCCAGAAACCTGTTCCTCAGCAACCATCTAACATCTCCCTAGCATATGAAGTATGCTGGTATATTACCCACATCTTTTGACATTACCACACATGCAAAATATGAAATTGTCTATCTCTGGCCACATCTGGTTGTAATGTACACTGTAATGAACACAGTGGGAAATGTGTATCAAAGTTCACTGACACTGGTGAGGCAGAAGACCATATGCAGTGTATGCAGCAAAACCTGGTCTAGCACACAGCACAGTTGGTGGCAACTACCAAACCCACAAACATCTCTTGTACTCACTCTACAAGCTCCAGAGTTGCTAAGCAGCAGCTAGTTCAGAAATAGCAGCAAAGTGAATAGCAATGATTGCTGTAGCAACACTAGCACACTAGCAACCTCTTATGCCATATGTATGTATATATGTATCCCAAATATGGAACAGGAAGCATTCATTTAATCGCATGCCTACGATGTTAGAACACTTTGCTCTCACGAAAGACTAGCTCACAGAACCATTTTAGCACTGAGGTAGCTTTGATAGCAATTAATGAGTTATGCATTAGGAGTCAGAGTGTCAAAATGCTTTAGCGGCAATGAGTTAGATCCAGTGTTTATGAGCCAAGCTGAAGAGGACAGTTGACAACCGAAGAAAAATGACCGCTCAGCTTCCTGGTAGCACATTCAGCTCCAGAAGGTTTTGGCGTAAATTGCATGGACCGTGCCAATTCTGACTGTGGCCAGGGTTCACGTGGGGATGCAGGGTCGGGCAACATCTCAAATGCATGCATTTGAATTATGTCTATGTATGCATTTCATATCCAATAAAGCCTGCTCACCTCTTTTTTACACTTTTAAAAAGCTCTTCTTCTTTTCCTCCCCAGTTTGGAATGCCCAATCGTATTAATCAACGCTTACGCCTGTAACCTCTCCGATCGATTCAGGAGAGCGCAGACAAGCGTGCGCTCCCCTCCGAAGCATGTGACATCAGCTGCTTCTTATCAAACTGCAGTTCACAAGTACGGCTCACACAGACATGAGTCAGAGGAAAACACTTCAGACACCTGCTCGACTGGCAGGGTTCACTGTTTCTGTCAACCCATTGTTGCTGCAATCTATAGTCCACAATTCAGTCCAGTTTTACTAAAGCACAAGGACTTCTTTAATCTTAAAGCCAATATCATTAGAACAGGAGGATTTCAGTGTATCCATTGTATCTGGTTGTCTGTTTACACACAATTTGTTAAATGCTTAATATTTGGCTATGTGCATTTATGTCACATTTCTCACGCATTAACATCACATTCTATCTGACTCTATGCTTTTCCCGGGATTTTATTTGTCAGTAGAATATTACCAGCAGGAGAAATGCTGGAATGCAAACTTACAAATCTGAAAATGGCAGAATCTAAATAAAATCTAATGCACACGATTTCTTGAGTTCAGATTTGGTAAATCAGACAGATGTCACATGAAAAGACAAATGGGGTCCAAGTTTTCACATTGATACATGCGACACTTGTAATATCCGACAACAGAGGACCAGGTGGTACTTTCACTGTCAGGCTTTTGACTTTATGAATCATCTTAATGACATACAATTATAAAAGGGAAGCAGCACTGACAATAACACTGGTTGTCATGGTAACACACAAAAAATCCCCCAGTAACCAATGGTTATGATGAGAAAACCGCTCTACAAGGACAATGTCTGCTCAATCCATCCAATCCCACGAAACCGACAGCAACTTCTATGAATCGTTATCTTTTTCTCTTGCACCGTGGCGCACTATAAACTTAACCAGTAGGGGAAACCTTGAGTCCTAAGTATGAACTCATACTTACGTCTGCTCTCATACATACTCCTGGACTGGGCCCAGATTTTGAAGGGGTCTGGTTTCTTCTGGGCAGGGCCGTCGGCTGGGTCCTGGAGGGGGGGCACGGCGGGCAGGCCTGGCAGGACGGGCAGGGGCTGGGTGGGGGGCGGGGGAGGGGGGGCGTTGGCCTCGTTTGGCGGTGCGGCGACCGTGTGGGCCGGCGAGTCGGTGTGGGTGCTCCGGTGACTGCACGCACTGTGCTGGGAGCTGCTCTGACTGTCCTTCCTCTCCAGCTGCTGCTGCAGGAGGGGAGAGGGGGAGGAGAGAGGGAGGACAGCGGGAGGAGTAGGGGAGGAGAGAGAGGAGAGGGGGAGGAGAGAGAGAGGAGAGGTGGAGGAGAGAAGGGAGAGGGCGGAGGGAAAAGAAGGAGAGAGACAGGAGGGGAGGAGAAAGAGGGGAGGGGGAGGAGAGGGAGGGAGGAGCAGGAGGAGAGTAGGAGGAAAGAGAGGAGAAGGGGGAGGCGAGAGCAGAGGGGGGGAGGGAGGGGGAGTGGGAGAGGGGAGGGGGAGGAGAAAGAGAGGATGGGGGCGTGGGGAAGGGAAGGAGAAAGGGAGGAGAGAGGAGGATGAGAGAGGAGAGAATGAAACAGGATGAGATGTGAATAAAAAGAGAACAGAAGGCACAGATGCACAAGGCCAGTGGACTCGGCGTGTGGATCCTTTTTCTGACACAGCTTTTGAGACTCTCCCGCACACATGCACATTTACACAATGTGACAGACTCTCAAGGAAGTGCAGTTCTGCATGACCTACGATCCAGCACACACACACACACACACACACACACACACACACACAATCACACTTAGTGACTAGTAACCGCTCCCCACGCAGATTAAAAGGCTCGGGCACCACTGAGGGAATCTGACTGCCTGAAAGCAGCAGCGAAGGTATTATTAAGCGTTAGTTAGCGCAACCATCTAAGCACTTCTCTGCAAGCGTGTCTGAGAAAAAAGAGGTTAAATTAATAATGTATATATGATATATATAGTCATAAATTTGAAGAGACGGATGCTACTCTCAGCTAAGTGACAATCGCATGACTTAAATCGGCCGACGGCCTTGGAGCAAAACCCTCTCAAACGTTCCTCGCTCCTGGTGAGTGGAGGTGGGCCTGCGTAGTCACACTCATGGGGCACTGGGACACTTCATTCACAAAAAGCAACTTCCCTCCAAAATGCTAGTCCCTACGTGAGCGGGTCATTTTCCGCCTTCACAGGCGACCAATGCAGGGGTGACTTTCGAGTTAAAGGTGATGGAGTTCAAAATTAAAAATTCTGAACTCCATCACCGCTTCAATCGACAGGGTCGCCGAGCGCAGTCCGTCTCCCTCGGTACTTAGCATTTCGCTCTGCCCACAGCTGTCCATTTTTTTCAGTTACAGAGTAATTCAGAGCGAGGGCAGGCTGTCATTTGCTTATGGCCCTCAACCCTCTTGGCCAGCTGGTCATGATTAAATCCCTCGGCTGGGCCCGGCGAAAAGCAGCAGCTACAGTCCGTTAGACTAGCAGACACAGAGGAGGCAGAGAGAGAGCGGGGGAAAAAAACCTTATTTTTCTCGCCTTCTATTAGTAAAACAGACAACAGTCCCTTGGAGGCAGCGGGGGGGAGGAAGGGGTCACGGGGAGAGAAGACTCACCAATTTCGGACTCTTCTTTGCTGACACCACACCTGCAAATCAAGCACAGAAAGAGAGAGTGTTAATTATGCACTTTTTTTTTTCCTTCGTTTTTTTTTAAAAACCTTTCCCGGCAGGAATAACCGTCCACTACCGATCGCAGGCTAGCAAGAGGCTGCAGTCGGCTCGCCAAGAGCCAGAGTTATCCTCCTTCCCGTACGGGATCGAGAGTGGAGATGGGGACGGTGGGGGGAGTGGAGGAGGAGGAGGAGGAGGAGGAGGATTGGGGGGGGGGGGGGGGTGAGGAGGGAGAGATTTCTCCGCATTAGCAATGCCGGCTGCTTCTGCGGCGACCCCCAAGGGCCGCCCGAATCCGAGCCGAGCCGAGCTGAGCCGACCCGAGCGGAACCCGGAGGGGCAGGCTGAACGCCGGCGCGGAATCTCAAGCATTACCGGCTGAGAAGGAGTCCAGGAGCCTGAACATCAGACTGAAGGCGACCGTCAGCTCTCCCCTCACTGAGACCATCCTCCGAACATCCGTTCACCTAACACCTAACGGCTCCGCTGCCGAGAGCTCTCCTCATCCGTCTCTCTCTCTCTCTCGCTCTTTCTCGATCCCTCCCTCTCAATCTATTTTCTTTTTCACCCTCCCCCTCTTTGTTGCTTTGTAAGTACCACCTCTCTCTCTCTCTATCTCTCTCTCACACACACACGTATGCACACGCGCATAATCAGAAACACACAACACGATATGAAAAAGACCGTGCTTATGATTCAACTGCATACTTAGGAGCATTCATTTGCCCTTGCTTAAAACCATTATAACAATTAGCAGCGTGCTAGTACATGTTTGTGATGGCCTTGAACATGTATTGGTTTTCTTCTGCAATAGCGCACCCATTGTAAGGTTACAATGCATTCAATTGCAATTCCAATTGCATTCCAATTGCATTCATATTACAAAAATAAATTAGTTTTTCCCCATCAAAAGCCGTTGAATGTAATTATTCAGTACCTTAATGTCAAGAGTCTTTCCCGCTCGCGGGGCTATTGAGAGTCATCCTCGTGCCATCACTGACTGTGAATGCAGATACTTGACGGTCCTAACACACCGCTAGAGCTCTGCAGCAGCGGTACCGCGTGCATTAAGAGTGAACCGCACAAGCCCATCTTCCGCCCTGTCCCTGGCAGCCTGCCTCCCTCGGCACGCCATTAAATGTTAAAACTTCCTGTTGTCGTAGCGCTGCCCTCGCTGAATGATTCATAATTCATTTCCTATCGCTCAAATCGGGGGACTGAACCCAGCAACGGAACAAAAGACGCAACAGCTCCGGTGCCCCCCTGACAGACACAATTCGCAGCAGGGCTCAGCACCAGCTGAGCAAAACCCCTCCAAAGTTCTGTAAACTCACCACATGGATGGCAGACATGTCTCTCGCTTACACTGTTAGTTATTCGTAACGTAGCGATAAATGCTACCTATAAAGGATGGTGACTCGCGCTAACTTACATTTACATGTAAAGTGTGACAGAGCCTGTATGAACCACTATTGTACGGACAAACACTTTCCGCTTTGCTTGTTTTTACATGAATGGCCTAGACTGATGGCAGAGATATGAGACCCAACCCACCAGCACTTATGAGCAACGAGCAGGAACCCACGACGGAAAGAGCACGGCTTTGTCATTCAAATGCGAACAGGAAGTAAACAAACCGGGCGTAAATGGAGCCGGCAGGCTGGCACGCCAGGGTGTTAGAGCCCTGCCAGTCGCCATGGCGAGGGGCTCGTTTAGGTCAGCTTTAACTCCGTGAGACCCAGCAGAATTTAAATGAACGCTATTAATAGTCAGATTATCATGTGCGGTGTTGGGGGAGGGAGGGGAGGGAAGTGGGGGGTTTGGGTGGGCGGAGCACAGCTCTGTTTGGCCTTGATACAGCTGTATTCAACAATCTGGCCATCTGTCACACTGAAGCCCTCCCGACAGCAAAGCAAATAAGACTAGCCAAGCAATCATCTTCCGTACACTGGTAACTTCAACAATGCTGTTATATAATTTCCTTCATATAGAGAAGTAAGCATCGAATTGCATGTCTGCGCAGTAAAATGTTTAGTGCAGAATCAATCACTCTTACAGAGTACATACAGTCTCAGTTTGACTTTTTTTAAACACTCAATATAAAAGCATCTTTCACTGACAATATTGCTCTCCTGCTGTTTTTGTTCATCTCTAAATGACAAACTATACAAAAACAATACTTCTATTTGATATAAATACAGCCAATTTCAGTCAACTGATCCACCTTTAATGATAAATCCTAAATGAAGAAGTGCAGCCTATATTAATTGGAACAAATATATGAATACCCGGGCCAAATATGGCTCTCAGACATCAGTTGAACTTCACTAATTAACTTTTGTATGGAAGATAAGGACGTGGGGGAATCAGAGCTTGGCTTTTAAGCCACTGGTGACTTCATCATCTGGCTGTGTAAACAGAGACAATCCCAGCCAATCAGGCTGAGCTCTCGTGGGCGTGGCGTGGGTGATCCGGGTGGCCCTGGGGTAAGCACTTTGCCACGGCAAACATGGACCAGAGCACACAGTGGGTACAGCTAAATGTTCAGCATTGTCAATGAGTCTCTCACCCAGCTGAGAGCACTGGGAAATTTCACAAGATCACCGCAGATCCCCCCCCCCCCACCCCCGGTCTCCCTCAAATACTGACATACACCTTTTCAGGGTTTACACACGCGACCAGGTTTTCCAGTGAACAACAGTGACATGGTTTCCAGTGAAACATTTCTGCTCTCATTACCTTTTCCCCACAAATGCTCAGAATTACTCTACGAAATGAAAGCATGGCCCGTTGTGTATAATATTGTCATTTTTGCATGTCTTTTATCTTTACAGGCGGTATTGACCGAGCCCTTTTCTTTACAAGGCATTTCTCTCGCAAGGCAAAATTGCATTCGTTCCGGCTTTAATGCAAAGCAAGCAAAATGATGCCCTTTACGACGAATCAATCCTCTGCCGCTGCCGTGCCCATTTGTCTTTCGCTGGGTTTATTTGCTATTTGTGCCAAGCCCCGCTCTGTTTTCACTCTGGGAGAAAAGCCATTTACCAATCCACCACAAAAAAAACTACTCTTACAGATAAGAGGGGTCACTAAGCGCGGCTAGCATTATAAACAGCGTTCTGCGCAGATTCGGGGAATGACTAAACCTCTCCGATAAAGAGCCGGGTGCAATTTTAAGTGTGGCTTAGCCATGAAGGGACAGAAAGTCTTATCAGAAGTTTAAGCGTCACGCTCGATATTCAAAAGCGATGGGTGACAGACAGTTTTAGGCGCAGCGGTTTTACGAGCAGTTTGTTTTGCTAATGAATACATGCTCCTGCTGTCAATTCGATTTCATGTTTTACTTTGACCTTCACTTCTCTTTTCTTTGCGTAATAAAGGAGGTGTGTTTGTTGTGACTCAGTGGCCACTGATTGATGACGCAGACCCCATGCAGTAAGAGCTTTTATCGCACTCCCTGCGACCAGCCCACCCCTTCCATAACTCAGACATGCCATTCTGCCACCATTTTGCTTAGACGTCACAATTAATATTTGCCTTTGGAATCACAGCTTAATCAGCTGACCTTTTTCGACAAACCTGATTGGATTCAATTTGACTCGTGGACACAAGCTTTAACAACTATGCAAAGACGTAGACTAACCATACTCATAACCACTTAAAGAACATGATAAATGTAGTCCAATGTTGTACTCTGCTTTATGCACTCTTTTATTATTAAAGCGGAAAGCATGTCCATTTTATTACCACTTGCATTTGGAATGATGCTGTGATGTACATTGTATGGTATATTGAATCTCAGACAGGAAAGTAACACAATAAACTTATTTAGAAAAAAAAAATAAGTGCATGGCAAACAAATATGTGGATATCTTTACCGCAGTATTTTATCAAACAGGAAGAAAAAAAAAAACAATAAAGACGGCATACAGTCCAAGGAGAACTGTAAATTATGGCATAAGTACTCCCTCAGCTATAAGCCATTTAGCTAAGCAATGCCTTGGCCATTAGTATTCTCTGGGAGAATATCAATAAAGAAATATTGGAGACTGAGCAAATTTTTGGGTGTGAAAAAAAAAAGTTATTCTACAACAGCAAAGAAAATATCACAGAAGACCGGAGGCAGAATAGTTTTAAATCATCATTAAACAGCACACAGAGCTTAGCCAGCTCAGCCAGGCGCACACGTATTGAAAATCTGGGGCCATCGGCAGTTAGCCTTGAGATGAAAGCAGACATTCTTTGCGATTTTGCTGAAATTAAACACATTCTTGCATTCACTCCTTTGCCTCTCTCTGCTTTCTGAAGTGGCTCTAAATCAATAGTCAGTCTTTATACTCTGGTCAATACGTTTTCTTTTACACATACGCAAACGCACGCATGCACGTACTGTACACACACATGCACGAACACACACACGTGTAAATACCCGCACACACATGCACACATACACAGAAGCAAACAGAAAAATTATTTATAAAGGAGAGAATGACAGAAAGAGGTCTACATTGAATTCTACTGCCATATTGTAAGACATAATTTTTATGAACCTATTCATAACACTTTGACTTTTCACCAAAAGAAATACATGGAAATATGTTTCAAGTAACTTATTATGAAAAATTTATTTCACAGTAAAAATGTCCAAGGCTAGAGTCATAGGGCCCACTAATTCATACAGTTCAACAACAAACCCTTGCACTAACCCTAGTATCTAAACATAAACTTAATCTTGCCTCAGACTTGACCTGTACAGTTTTCCTCACGCTAACCCTAATTCTAGCCCTAACCCTTTAGGCAGCTAGAGGGAATGGCTTATTAAGCAAATGGACAGCAGATGGCGTCTCAGCCAGAAATTAATTGGCCTTTCCTTCATTAACTGATCTGTTTGAATTAATATTTTCCATGTATTTTTAACTGGTCCTACAAAAAATAAATGTGTTCGCATTTGGCATATATATTAACATGGAGTGATATTCCAAAAATAAATCTGACTGAAGTAAAACAAGTAAAAACAATTTAAAATATAAATATGTTTTCTGCTGTACTGCTTTCCACTAGTGGCAGGGCAGAATTGCCTACAAGCATGTTAAAAAACGAAATTCAAGCAAGGTAATATCCACAAAACGTTCATTCTGGTATTTAATTCTGGTCGTTTTGTAACCTAATCTGAACCAAAGCTCACAAAAATTGTACATGACCGACAGTACATAACAACAACATGAATCATTTATTAAGTATTTTGGGTAAGTTGTGAATAAAACAGGGGGGTCTTTTTTCTCAATGAGTCCCTGCCCAAAAAATAGTGTATGTGGGTCTAAGCCACTGACAGGAAAAGCTGGGCTGTTTCTAGGATGTTTCTAGGGGGTGCTTACACTCTGGTAATCTGGGGCGCTCTGAGAGACTTAATCCCAGACATTATGCCACAACCATTGCTGTAATTCTAAATAATCAGTGAAAGTACATTTATCTGTAACAGTTTTTTTATTTGAAATAAATGCTGGCAACCACTGTGGTAGAAGGCGAGCACAAACACCATCACACCATCACAGTAACTGCCAACTTCAAACTACATCAACCTTCAAAAATGATTCACACCCTTGATCAAGACAATGGCTGTATAAAACTGTGTAATGGTTTCCAGAGTCCATTTAATGGTTATCAAAGTTGAATATTTGTCACCTTTGAGAATTTAAAGGTAGTTCTATACCTTTGTAATTTACTTTAAAGTATTGTTTCATGTCTTTAGTCAAAGTCTTCCTCAAAGATTTGAATACTTTTGGAGACCACTGTATAGAGAAACATCATTTTTCTTGTTAATTTAGAGAAAGATATTTCTTCATTTTTTTAAGATCAGCATATTTTTAGCGCAACATATTTCTGAACTCATTTGGATAAGAGAGCAATCTGTGTTCGGTACTAAGCAGTACTACACAGATTGCCGGACTACAGACACCCAGCTTGGAAGCTGACAGTTGAGTTGGGAATCGTAAATTAAGTAAAAAATATTTTAAAAGCGCAAGGTGGAGGTTGAGATTTTCATATTCATAATACTTCCGTGAACGTTCCATATAAATTCTCTATAAATATAAATGCTTGGGCCCTATCATTCAGGGCCATATTTTCTATTATAGTGTGGGTTTCCATCTTTGGCATTGCAATTATTTTGAAAAACCAATTCACTGACCCATTTACATATGTTTGGAGAGAAATGAGACCTTTTCCTTATTTCCTTATTTTCCCTGTCTAGGCTGATCAAAACCATTCAATTCATTTTACATAGCCAGTTACATAGCCACACTGGACTTCGATCGATCAAGAAAAAACCAAGATCAAGATTTGTAACAAGGTCACATGAAGATGCTTAAATCCTATTGTAGTTTCATAGCTTCATCCCAAAGCTGAAGAGGACATATTACCCCACCAAACACCCAATGTTCACAGACGTTGTTTTATGGACTGAACTGATCCGTCCGCCGTGACCATCATTTAGCCCAAATATAGCCATTGGAACAGTGGCTTCTTCTCAGGTTGGAAGCCTGTGAGTGGTCTGCAAGTGTGAGGGCACGCTCAATGTTTGGTCTGGTAGTGTAGCGGTCCACTCAGTGTCGTACCTATCATCATTGAGTGTTGAAATTACACACTTTGCAAGACGTTGAAACAGCGACCTGAAAAAGCTGTACTTTCAACTTTCACCTTCAACCAAAATCGAACGCATAGAATCGAACGCATGCGATCAACAAAAAGCCAGTCTGCTATTCAAAATTTTTTCAACAACAATTTGCTGTATGGGAAACCAGTTCAACGGTTAAAAGTCCATGCCTGGGGTGTTAAATTTTCTCTGCATCACAACCCCCCCCCCACCCCCCCACCCCCAAGCGTTTGATGAAATGGGGCCCAACCAACACAATACAGTCATCACCCACAAGCAGTACAGAATGTATCAAATTACTGCCCCATATACATTACTGTTGGTTGATGCTTCTGTCTCTTTATAGCGGTAAATACAGTAAATGTGCATGCAAATTATCAACAGATAATCGTTAAGATAATTACTGTTTTCCATAATCTGAAAATCATGACAAATTAATCTTCGCGTAAACAGACAATCAGACAATTATCCATTTATCCACTGCCCACTTCTACTGCTGTGCGTACAACAACCAACCCAGTGAGCACAAACCCAAATTTCAACACTTATTCTTGGTGATTCATGGGAGAAATTTGGTCTGAAAGTTGAAGATTAATGTTTCACTGACAGTTTTGTGTGGGTGACACTTTCCTCAGTTTTACTTTGTTTTTTTGTTTTTTAAACCAAGCACAAATACCAAATATACAGTTTGCAATTCATTTCAAATTCCATTCCTGTTACAAATTGTCTGGTAATGGCTGCAGGTTCTTTTTGAGAACAATCCATTTCTTGCAAAGCATATAGGGATTAATGGAGGCTTTATATGGGCCGTGAAAGAGGTGGTCATTAATAGTGATTGGAGATTCTAATGAGACTGCAGTTTTATTCTATCCATGTTTTTGGTTCAGTGCTCACCTCTGTGCACTAGCACAGTGACCTCAGTTCCTGTGACCCCCCCTCTACTTCATTCAGCAAATCAGCACCTTGTTTAGCACTTCAGAACTCACCTCTCTGCACCAGCATGGTGACCTCACTTCCTTTGGTACACTTGCTCAGGAGATCCACCACCTGGTTGTGGGTCATGCTCTGCACGTTCCTCTTGTTGACCTCCACCAGAATGTCTCCCTCCCTCAGGCCCCGGCAGCGGGGGTAGTCCACGATCTGCTTGACCCTTTGCCCGCCTCCTGAAGGGCTGTCGGCAATGGTGAACCCAAATCCTTTGTCGCCCTTCTCCATGTGGACGGTGATGAGCTCGGGCTGGGTGACGATGGACGATGCCAGCGTCACCACGTCGCTGGGCTCGGGCCCCATCTCGGTCGAGGAGGAGGGGCTGAACGGGAAGGGCTCCCGGGCCCCGTTGGAGCCGTTGCCCGGGGTGACACCGCTTCCGCCATGTCCAGACGGTGAATCGTAGCTCTCCTGTCCATTGACTATGATGGGCTCCTTGTCAAGGATGGCCACCGAGGTCACAAGACTGGTGTTGGGGTCGTCGGGGTCGAAAGGTAGGGGGTACCCCCGGCACAGCTCCAGGTCCACCATGGACCCTATGGGGATAGACTGGAAGATCTTCACCACCTGGGCATGTGTGTAACCCAGCACGCAGGTCTCATTCACGCTCACGATCACGTCGCCTGCAGGGAAAACCAATCAGAGTTTCAGTTCATAAATGTCAATCTATTTGATTGATGACTAACATAGGATTAGACTCCTTGCTTTGGGCTTAATAGACTTTGTCATCCCCTGATGAAGGCTAGCAAGCTAAAATGCCTAAGTACAACATAATTTAAAATGTCTCTTCTACAATCTTTAATGTCAAACTATTTTTCTTGTGAACAACTAAGGTGACTTTACTTCTTCTGGCACAGGTACCATCTTTGAATAGCTCCTAAAGCACCGGCTTAGACACCCAGACATTAGTCAGATGCCTAGTGGGCGGCTTGTGGAAGTGTGCAAATGACACATACTTCCTCTTGCTATTCTACCACTTCCCTGTGTCTCATATCTCACTCATCTTTGAATCACCACCTTCACGTTAAGCCTGCGTTCACTGAGGCGATGTGATCGACAAGAAAACCTTGGTTTGCATTCATTGGCGGGTTTATTCCTCTGAACTGCACTGCTTTCTCTAGGCTGTTAGCGGGGAGGTGTAAGCCTGCCGCACGAGGCTAATCAAACATGGGAAAAAGTTGTGAGGCTGGAGGCTGGAGTCCATTTAGAACTGCTTCAGAAAGCAGAGGAACCCACCTGTCTCCATCTTCCCGTCCAGAGCAGCGGGCCCGTCCAGAACCAGGCTTTTGATCTGCAGGAACTCATCCGGCTCGTCGCCTCCGACCACGGTGAACCCGAAGCCTCGCCTGCTCTTCTTCAGCTTGGTGTGGATGAAGGTTCCCTTCAGCTCCGCCGGGTTCCTCGTGAAAAAGGGCTTCCCTCCTGGAGCAGAGAAATGCACCAGCCTTTTCATTCACTTGTGGGCAGGGATGGGTGGTATTTCAAATACATACATGTGTGTGCGCATTTGTTTGTATTTCCATTTGTTCATCTATGTGTGTATGTGTGTTTGGCATATGCTATATGCCTGAATGAAAGAAAATATATTTGACATTTTAACACACCTCAGAATACACTGAAATACTTGAATATTTTTAATGACACTTCTTACCAAAACAATCATATGAAAGACTTATTCAGAAATTCAGTATTCTGGATTTTTCTCTGAATGTTGCTAATAATAGATGTCTCTTGTAAAAATGTTCTGAAGGAAGTCTATTGGGTAAAGTAGTTGGCCCAGGGCTCGCATTTCATCTCACTCTTGAATATTCCATAAGCTGGCCTAGGCCCCTGGTTTACCCCAGGTCTGGCAGTACCATGACTCAGATTTGGCCCCTGGTTCACCCCAGGTCTGGCAGTGCTGTGACTCACGTTTGACCCCTGGTCCACCCCAGGTCTGGCAGTGCTGGGACTCACGTTTGACCCCTGGTGGGGGCGGTAGCGGGGGCACTGTCTGGGGGTCTCGGTACGTTTCCAGGTGGTTGATCGTGAAGCTGGAGATAGGGGCTCCAGCAGAGTGCTCCTCTATCCATTCTGCAAAGGGGAAGGGGAGATTCTGTGTCTGATACTTTACATGCACACACACTCACATACACACATATGCACATACATCCATGCACACACGCACACACACTTAAATAAGAATACACACACAAAAAAGTGTGTCACAAAGAGGGGACTATCACTCTGTATTATTATTATTGTTATTATTATTATTATTATTATTATGAATTCAGCCACGGAACTTGACTTTACTTAGCAAAGTTGGGACCTCAGCGGCCTGCAAAAGAACAATGACTGCAACTGTACTCAGGTGCTTTCCACAATGGCTTGGATTCTTTCAAGCAGGGGTAACACTCCATAGGATAATTTCCAAGGATAAAAACATTTGCTTCAGTAAATCATCAAAAAGGTACTCTAAAATGAAAGATACTGTAAATGTCTGTAAATTTTAAACTTATACACATAAAGATTATATAACAATTAATATAACTATTTAATTCATTGAGGTTTCAATTATATTAAAAGAATAATAAACCGAATCAGTATTTATTTATTTATTGATTTATTTCTGTAATTAAACACGGGATAAACGGTGCTTCAGATTTAGCTTCTGTACAAGGGCTACAACACTGTATGACAACACTCAAGAAAGATTTATTGCAATAAGATAAGAAAACAAGGTTTTGTTCTCCGACTCGATTATTAGTTATTTTCGACTATGTTTGAACGCACACTGGAGTGTGAGGACCATTCCATGGCAGCCATGTGCAGAACCGTGTCACTTTATGCCAACTAAGAGAGGACTTGTGTCTTTTCACACTGTCCAAGTGAACAGAATTTTATCATGGCTAATAACAGACAGTGACCCCAATTAAGATGTACTCTAGAGTCATAAAAATGTAAATACAATAAGCAGCTACAAAAATTTTATACTGCATACCCGCAATTCACTTGCTTATTGCACTCGCAGCATACAAGCTCTGCTAACTACTGGGGGATTTGGTGCAATGCATTTTATTTGTAGTTACCTGGTGAAATCAAACCTGTCAACATAATCAGACTGGATAATTATTGGAGCAAGCTGAGCAATTCTAAAAAGCCACTTTCGATATACAGCATATATTTCATACAATCCGGCAGGGGACATAATTGAGTTTCAGAGTTCACACAAAATCTAAACATTTAAAATGAGCAAAAACAATGAACATTTGCTTCACGTCTGTGATGTTTGGATGTTTTTGTTGAAATTTCACACTACTGTTGAAATGGCTATTTTTCATTTAGCCTGCCAGCAATGGTAAGTCAGTCCTTCACTTGTAGATGACAGCTGCTTTTATGTCAAATTAAGCCTGTTTTCAATGTAGACAGTATTTCTGTCACGTTATTGCTGCTGAAATGGCCAGTACTGGAGCATATCATGAGATTGGATGTTTTCCAACTGTGACCCCGGTTAGGATGTGCGGTTGATGTGTAACAATGCCAGACAGGTAGATGAGAGAGAGAGAGAAAAAGAGAGAGAGAGCCATTCAGTTTTGTCGGCACCCTTAGAAAATATGAGCGAATAAATGTTTATCAGCTCGCTACTGCATGAGTAAAATCAAACTTTCACTAGAATTGTTGCCACCCTAGAAATTCTTCAGGATAAAATATAATAGAACTACTTTTTTAGAGATCATCAGAGGCACAGAGCCCCATTTATAATTGCTGATTGTAATATGAACCTAATAAACAGCCATTTGTATTGTAACACAAGAATGTACGATTAGACAATGAAGTGCAGGCAAGGAGTGGGCAGGAGGTGCCAGATGACCAGAGGTAGCAAAACAGAGGTAGGTGGGGTAGGTGTGCGAACAAGATATAATGGAGCTGTCCATTTAGGTGCCCAATAGGCTATTGGCAAGGTTTTGAATTTGAAGTGGACCAATATAGGTAGCCAGTGGAGGCTGATGAGAAGGGGTTGAGTAGCTGGTGAGGGAGACACAGATTATCTGAATGTTGTACAGGAAGAATCTGCATGGTTGACAAACATCATCATCATGTTCTCAGAGAAGGATGATTTGTTGTCCAATATAACTCCCGAGATTCCTGGTAGATGAATAAGGACACTGTGGTGGTGCCATCCGGGGTGAAGGATATGTCCAGCAGGGGGCATTGGGGGGACTTAGCTGGGAAGGACAGTATCCGTTTTAGCTATGTTGAGCTTCAGGTCTTATAGGGAAGCTGAGATGCATGCCAACGGGTGGGTGGAAGGAAAGAAAGAGCTGTGTGTCATTAGCACAGCAATAAGAGAAAACCCCAATGGACACCTGTTAAGAGTTCCTGAGATCTCCTGCCCCCCGACACCAACAAAAAAAATATCCTGCTAAGTGTTCTCCAACCTTATCAAACATTACAGGAGAAGACTGAAGAGTTGCTATCATGGCGAAAAGAAAGTGTACCAAGTACTGAATGTAGGGGTGCCAATAATTGTGACAAACATCTTTTTCAGAATAAAAACGTACTTTGTGCTACTTTGTTTTCTCTGACAACTGGTATCACAATAAGATTATTTAGATAATTTAATTTAGATTATTTTTCATATTGTTGAGCATAGAGAGCATTTGATAAACTAAGTGAATTTTGTCCAGTATTTTTTTGTTCATATCAATTGAGGGTGCCAATCATTCTGGTGGGCAGTACACAAACACACATGCACACTCACACATACACACACACACACACACGCAGCAATACAAATACACTATAATGCATGCAGACATACACACTCCCTCATAACATTTGACTAGGCAGCAGATTAATATGAATAAAAGGTAAATTCAACATATAACATGAAATTGTAGAGAAAGTCAATGTTTAATGAGGCAACTAAAAGCTGAGATAAGCAGTCAGAAAAGGGTACATTTCTATTCTTAATAATTTAACAATTTTTTATGGTCTTTAGACATTAACAGGATAAAATAGTCATCAGGAAACTTAAAATAGTAATAGTAAAACCAGCAAAACAATGTATGTTAATGCTCTGGAAGAATAAAATAATGATTACATAATGATTCTCACTTAAATAAATGATAATGCAACTTGATGACAGACAAGACCTTCACAAACATGAAGAAAGAAAGAAATGATGCCATGTCTGGCTGGGAACGAACCTCGAATGTACCGCTCACCTTCGGGTGGCTGCTGTGGCTCGAGCTGCTTTTTCCGTTTGGCCTCGACAACGGGGTTTTCGTACTGCGTCTTCCTGTTTATGTGACTGACACAGGAGAGGAGAGTGAGCGTGTGCGTGTGCGTGTACGTGTATGTGTGTATGAGTGTGTGTGTGTATGTGTGTATGTGTGCATGTGTGTGTGAATGTATGTGTGTGTGTGTGGCGTAAGTGTGTGCACATGTGTGTGTGCATGTGTGTGCGTGTGAGTGCACGTGAGTGACATATGTGTTGACAGGTGTGTATGCATGCATTTGTGAATGCTTGCATGTATGAATGCAGACAAGTCTGTATGCGTGTAAGTGTGAGGTGGACAGGCTATGGACATTCATACATGTATTCAGGTGTGTTTGCCTGCATTTCTCTGCATGTGTAGGTGTGAGTGCGCGTGTGGGTGTATGTGTGTGTTGGCAATATGCACTGAGATCACTGCATATTTATTATCACAGCACCCTTTACACAAGCTAATGGAATAAATTAAAATCAGGTTGTCACATTGATGTTTTCAAACTTGAATGAGCCAATTCCTGCCAAATTGACTCATTTGTCAATACTACATTGTCTTTAAGCAGAAAAATAATATAGCTTAATAATAAGTAAAACAAGCCCTTAACATAGACCATAAGCCTTTGTAATGTGTTGTGACAAAGGCTGTGTAGTTGTGCATTGGGAGCCGGTTTCACTAGTTCCAGTCTAAATCCTAATTTGAATGGAGGTTCTCCATATAAAACTCAATTTAGTCCAGGACTAAGCTTAATCTGTGTCTGTGAAATTGGCCCAGGTCTAATAATGGCCCAGCTTTGCTCACTGCCCTATTTTCACTTGCACCATAGAGCATTTTAACAGGGGTACCCTTGTCTGCTTTAAATTTTAAGGGGCAAACAGCTGTGGAGTAGACCTAAAGAGAGGCACTTACTCAACGTAGTACACCCCATAGACTGGGTCATCAATCTTTTCCCATCCTGCTGGTAGTTCTGTAAAACAGAATACATGCGGGGTGTTTGTCAAAAATGTGACGCTGAGCAATAATTTAATTTCCATGCAATGCACATTCTGCCACTTCATCTTCTGTGAGAACAGCAGTAGTACACAAAGAAGGCAATTGTGAGTAATTCATAAGAAAATAAACAAATCTGTTTTTGTTTTATATAGCCACACAAAATGGGTGAAAAAATTTTTTTTTAAACTGGGTAAATGCTGCTTTACATGCTTCTTAGTATTCTATGCGCACTGTACAAACATGTTTACTTCACATTAATGATGGTGCTTGGCAGGTGGGGCCAGGTTACCCCTGCTGTTTCTGTGTCTGATAAATAAATTACATACCTGTCTCTCACCTACTACTCAAAACATAAACAGCTATCAGGGGATTCAAAGCCAATCATGTTAACCCTGCCCTCCTTCTGATTTAAATGCATTTATTCAAAGAGAAAAACGCTTTCAGTAAACATGGGTATGTGAGATTATTACAGCACACATTAATCCTTTAACTGGCACATTAAGGAAAACCCACAGAAAAATTACCCAGGCCTTGACATTCACGCTCGC
The DNA here is from genome assembly GCF_013347855.1 of Anguilla anguilla. Taxonomy (NCBI): domain Eukaryota; kingdom Metazoa; phylum Chordata; class Actinopteri; order Anguilliformes; family Anguillidae; genus Anguilla; species Anguilla anguilla. The sequence goes on from NC_049211.1 coordinate 31,751,887, forward strand.
CCGGGGCAAGTACATTGTTTGATCATGCAAATAAATTATTCACCTTGCTGCCCTAACATTATGTAGGTTATAGCCATGTGTGCATGTTAGTGACATGTTTGTGACAGGTCACTAGCTCCAAGTGCCAGGGGAGAGAGGAAGGCTCAGATTACCCTCTGATACTAGTTACGTGGTGATATCACAGGCAGTTTAAACTCTTCCATCCTCCATCAGATACGTGGACCGAAAATTATTATAGTAAATCTCATTATTTCAGAAAGCACCAATCTACCTGTTCTTTTCAGTACAAAATTGATCAAATCTGAACTAAATATCATGTAATCCTAGAAGCTAATGTCCCAGAGTCAGCTGAAGCAGAGTTATTTCAATACAACGATGTTCCGCAGCATATCTCAAAATCAACCATGAGCTACTTAAAGGAATGACAGATTAAGGTTTTGTTTTGGCCTTCACAGTCCCCCAATAATTGAGTATTATTGAAAATCTGTTGGTAGATTTCGGATTTCAAACATACAGTGCCTGCAAGAAGACCCAAAAATATTTCTGAACTAGAAGTCTTCTCTGCCAGGAAGAGTGAGAAAACATTTCCTAAAGCAAGACCAGAAAGACTGTTAGCTGGCCACAAGAAATGTTTGGAAGCCATGATGTCTGCCAAAGGAGGTGTTAGTAAGTACAGACTGACAGGGTGCCCAAACTTGGCCATGCCACAATTTATGGTTTCATTTTTTCAACCTGTTAAACTGAGCAAAGAAAAGTAGTTGTGTATTAAAATTTACAGGAATATGTAACGTGTAAATTATTCCCTGCAGAGGCTGTTCTTTTCACTTAGAAAATCAACAAGACATATTTTTGATATATTTAATATTTGATATTTTCAATTTCTCCAGGGGTACGCAAATAAATGTGTGTGGGTGGGAGTGTGTCCATAAAAAAACAAAAAAAGAAACTATCCACCATTCTGGATCACAGCAGTCTCCCCATCCCTATGCCTACATGGAAAACGCCTTTCAATTGTACCGCCTAAACGTCAACAACCCATTTTAATCACCCTGACTAAAGCTTAAAAGAACAATATTACTTTACTGGAAAATCAGAGATAAACTAAACAAAAAAAAAAAGAATATATATATAGCCATGGTTAAACTGGATGCCAATTCAAATTTCAATAAAAAACAGCATTCTCCAAAAAATAAAATACAACCATTCACTGAAATGTACATATACTTCAGTGATTTCCTACATCTGCCTGTGAGCTAATGCCACAATTCCACATTTCAACCATAGTATAAATAGCCCAGACAAAAAACACACGACAATTCCTCAAATGAACCTAGATGCAACTACCCACACATGGTTACCACTCAATTATCATCTCACATGTAGTTAGGCTATACAGTACCTGTTTTGGTTGTCTGTTCACTGTGTTAATAATGAAAATGAATACAGCTTTTACAGATTTTCGTTCAACCAGTAATACGTCCCAAATTCCTGTCTGTTTGTTTCGAATCAGATTCTGGCTCTGTTAGTGTGACTATTGTTTGTCTTATTTGGCTGATCACGTTATTTCTGTTCTTTTTTTTACATGTGGTGTGAAGGGTAGACTGACGTATGTCAATGGGTGATGGATGGAGGGCTTGTCATGTGTTTGTGTGGGGGTGCTGGTGGTAGGTTTGTCACACTGACAACAGAGTGAGGAGGGGTGTCACTGGAGAATGGAAATAAATAACAATAGCAATAGCATGAACAAGAACAGTCACGCCATATCAGTATGGTATAAGCACGGCATCCTCCACCTTTTCCAAAAAAAAAAAACACAAAAAACAGGTCATATATATATTAATACATGATATACATATATTTTCATTAAAACTAGCACTAATTTAGGAGTTATATTTATGGACCCACACACAGGAATATGCAAAATAATAGCACAAAGTTGTGTGATGGATGGACACTGTTTTCAGGATGAAAAATATTGTAGTGAGGCGGTTTGCCTGAGTGCCATCCTAACCACCCCACCAAAGGTGAACTCATCTTTAGTGTAATGGCTAGTGCAGCTGTCTCTTCTGCTGGAGACCTGAGTTCATACCTTGCCAGATCCCTGCTGTTACAGTATGTTCTGCAAGTCAAAAGTTAAAAATGCATTTTATCTCCTTTTATATAAGATGCTTAAGCGTTTTGGCTGTCAAGGCTAAAAGCCTTATGACAGTGTTGAAAAATAACCCAAGCGTGTTCCTGCACAACCAGACGATGAAGGCCTTGGATGAGAAAAAGTCTTTTAAACTATCCAGCCTATTAAACTGTTTGCAACTCATTTTTTGTCTTTTTATCATATTTGATCTCCTGCACTGACACGAATGCCGTGCTAGAAGTCACGCACTGACTTATGGGAAAACCGAAACAACTGCACTTCTGAAAGGCATTGGATCAATAACCGCTGACTGCTCACATCCAATCTGTCAGAGATACACTGGCCTGATGCGTAAGGCTTACAGAGTGCCCAGGATGGCATTACGTTACAGAGCCTCTCCAAGGGAGAATCGAGCTGCCCTGAACAGGTTCCCCTTCCACTCATGGTAAACGTGTTGGGCGCATCATCAAACATATGCAGTTGCCTAAAGCAGTGTGCTTATTCTGATGTGGAGGTGCACAACGAAAAGAGTGGACAACAAAAATATACTCATTTAAATGAAAAAATAACATGTATTATTTCATCATTTCAGTACCTGTAAGCAATAAAGTGCTTTACTGCGTGCTAAAGGAAGAACTGGCGTTGGTCTTTTGGAGAACAAATTGTTTACATAACCAACATGGCAATTTACATTATAACCTATCAATTATAACCTGTTTAGCGAGCTGCCAATCAAAAGTTAAATTGAAGTTAATGGTACGCATTATAGAATGAACCTGCTGCGTCAGACCTCCAGTGTTCAGAAATGAAATGTTTCAGGATTTCTCAAACCCATGGGAACATTTGATTGAGTTCTTCCATCGTCTTCCCAGACGCCGCCCTTTAACGGCAACAGCGTCGCACAAAAGACTCGCATGTCGCCAGAAGGCTATTAAAGCACAGCCGGGGAGAGAGCGAACAGAATGGAGACTCTGATCCTGTCAGTGTCAAGCAGGAGGGAGAACACACACTCACCTAACTCAGAGTCCGGCTCTTCTGTGTGTACGCCTTCTACTCCGAGAGGAAGATAGCACACGGATGAGAAAAGAGAGAGAGACGGAGAATGAACAAAGAGACAGGGAAGCATTTAAAAAGAGGAACAGGTTATTCAGGAGAACAGAAGAAGAGAAGGCAATTGATTTGAAAGTGAGGTCAGGGAAGAAATAGATTCTATACACGTTTCTAGTGAAGATCTATCGGAAGAAAATTCAGAAATACGTACTGTTCAGAGAGGAATGAATTCGACAAACAGGAGTAGTCAATATACACTTTACAGAGATAATGTTTTCTCCATGGCTGCCACTGTGTGGCACTATATTAAGCCTGGGAGATTCAGTACAAAGGCAGCCATAGAGGAGTGCTTTGCACACGGTAATCATCTTAGCAAACGTAATTGATTTGTCAGTTATTGCCACACCAGCTCTAATGAGTATTCATTAGTGAGTCAGTTCTCTCACTTCATTGAGTTTTAAAAAAAGTGTTTTCACAGTTAGAAATTTAAAGACACAATGCTCCCTCTTACGAACAGACTGACATAATTTATTTACGCACGGAAAACTACACCTACACACAGTCACATCGCTTTAAATGGAGAGCTCCTTTTGAATAGCAAATATCAGATAGGGATGCTACATTTTAATGATATTCTAGGACGGATCTTTAATTGTGAAACCAATTGCCAGTGTGTTCTTTCATCGTTATCATTAAGAAACCCACCAACCACCGTTGGAAACATGCTCACGTAAACAGCGTGGAGATTTATATTTTAACTGTTGTGCCAGTCAGAAGTGGCCCTGAAGTGAATATCCATTCAGAATATCTGTGGTCTCAGACATACACTCATGCATGCAAGCACATTCACGCACGCACACACTCGCACACACAGTTAAGTACATTTTATTATTTGCAAATATGGAAAAGGACCATTATATATATATATTTTATCTGTGTACTTTCCTATGTCATTTTCTGCGTGCCACGGATTTTCTGTTATAGAAAAATGATGTAATCATGCTGTTCGTCATTCCATCAGAATCCCTACTCAATGCGTGCCACGGATGGTCTGTTTGGCTGCTGAAAGTCAATTGCACCACCTATGGGTATACTGAGGTTCCTGCAGCCCATCAACCACAAGGCATGCTCAATTGTAACATGTTTTTGAAGCCAATTTTCTTCAAATTTACTTATATCCTATTATATTTGCAGGTCAATCGCTGCAGCTGCTTTTGTTGGCTGGGGCGAACACCACCACCCAGGTAAAGGCAGCCAGTGGCCCCTATTCAACCTGCAGTCCCACAGTAGCGCAGCACACACGCTACAGCACAGGCACAGTCCATACTATGCAATGAGAACGGGATGACAAACACAGTTTCCCCTGAGTCGGGGCTCAGCTGGGCCGGACGTTGAGATTCATCTTAATGAAACCACAACATGGCTCACCATCATCTTCGCATTCTTCCAGGGGCTTCTGGGCTTTCTCCACGGTCCGAGGGTCAATCCAGGATGTCGTCTTTGTGTTGTGGCTAAAATAAAGAGGAAATAATTATGTTTTATTTCATAGCAGCTGGAAGAATGCAGTTACTAATGAATTAAAGATTAGTGCTGTAGTGGTATGTTATTCAATATGGCTCTATACAGTGTTACATACCAATTTAGAGCTTAGAGATTTGATATTTGAATATATTTTAAATAGGAAAGAAAATGAAAATGATTGTAAAAATTGATGTTTGAACATCTAATCACGTGTCCAGATTTCAAAACGTTACCTCTTGCTTTTGAATGACCTCATTTTATCTATTTTTTTATTCAGCATATCCAGTCCCACCCAAATCTGGAATGTTCGATTCACGACTATGTACTGTACAAGCATGCTGATATACGGCCCCTGCCACCGACTTGGGAGAGTGAAGACAGACCATGGCTCTCCTCCAAAGCACGTGTCTACCACACACCACTTCTTTTCACAGCGCAGTCACAAGCCACCATGTGCAGAGCAGTGGTGGAGGAGACCCCTTCATACCATATCTTTTGGCTCCGTTCACTCAAAAGACCTGTTTGTTTGATCGGCTCATTCATTCATTCACTCACTACTTCCAGAAACGTTGCTCCGCTCATCATTCATTCACTGTGTATACTACTCTTAATGTGAGGTGTCCGCTCGGATGTTGACAGGCGGATAGTTAAAATTTACCGAAATTACTTTTATGCACTCAAACAATCAGTGGTATAATTTCTATTTATCAAAACTTAATTTAAAAAATACCAAAATATTCCTGAGCCTCCCAAATTCCCATGAGCCTTTGTGCAAAATGCGGGACCAATTTCTGTCAACCATCAGCAGCCAATCAGAGGATCGCCACTAGAAGGCCACCCGAGAAAGGATGAGGTCCTGTCCAGCATTGGGACAGACAGATGAAACATCAGAATAAACCATTAGGGGAAGGGGGAGAGCAATCTTAATTTCTCTTTTCTTGTAATTTTACTTAATCTTAATTTCAGCAGTGAAATGAATTCACACAACCACTAGATGTCCTCTGTCTAAGAAAATGGGAAACATAAAAACTGTTCGGAAGATTTGACAAACTTATATATTTACGTACTGATGAGAGATCAGACTGTCGTCAGGACTTGGGTGGGACTTTCTAGGGTACTAGTGGGGCCCATATAATACCTTATTTTTCCTTTGTGTCTGCTTTCTTTCTCCCCCTTGTGGACAGAACATGCATGACAGAAAGCGCCCGAGAGTATTTCATGGCAACATATAATGATGCAATTTTCACATTTTCAAGTAGATTTTGCAATAAATATTCAAATATATTTGAATCCCTGTTGTATTTTTGGAATTCAAATTAAATTTGAGGTCCGACTTTCAACCCTATACCAATTTATCCATGAAATCTGACCAGGTCGCATGACACATACCATATTCTCACAGCCTTTCTCTGAACTGGAAGGACATTGATATAGTTCTCTAACCATTTTAAGGCGAATACAGTGAGTTGCAAATCATGTGCTTTGCTATGCTTTCCAAAAGTCACAGTTGCAGACTGCACATTTATCATTGGTGAAAATGTTTTACTCTGGGTTAACACAGGAGAGAATCAGCACTGTCTAGGACTATTTTAAAAACTGCAACTGTTCAGAAATTTCATTCTAAATAATTAGCGGGGACAAAACCCAGAATACACACAGGACTTTGGGGACTTGGAGTTGCGCACCCTGAAGTAGATCCATGCTTTCCGCGCCGCGAGACGCTAAGGTAAGCTAGGTGATAAACGGGTGAGCGTGCGCGTACTCTATGAAGTAGTTCTCTCTGTTCTCGGTGTAAGCCATCTCCCAGTTGTCCGGCAGAGGCCCCAGGGGGTCCTCTTCTTGCGGAGTCTGGGGGTGTCCGTGCGTCTGCTGGGAGTTGTCCGTGGTGGAGGCCGCGGCGGCGCTCAGACCGTAGGAGGGAACTCGCGGTCGCGGTGGGTACGGCCGGGCGACTGACCGCTCGTCCCGTTCGCTGGGATCTCCTGAGCGAGAGAGGGGTCGGGGGGGGGACAGAGTGAGCTTACAACTGGAGGAAAAATGCAAAATAATGTTTTTTGTGCCGGCAGATGCTAATACAAGCACCGCGTTAATCTATTGTGTCCTGCTGGAGCAGAACACCACCCAAGAGCCCAATTTTTGCAGTCAAGGCACAAAACTCTAGTGAAAACTCAAGGCGCTACCAAATTAGGGCGTGTCCAACTCAGTTTTGGTAATCTGACTCCAAGCGTGAGCTCAGAGTGTGCGGCGTAATGTAATTATTTCTCTTGCTCTTGCTGGTTCGATAAGAATTAATTATCTGTGGGTGTGCTGGGGGTTTGGTTTCAATATTTCCAATCAAATGGAAATTTCTTTCCCTTAAAAAGCAGTGTGTTAGTGCCACAGCGAACCACTAATGTCTTCATGGCCAAAGACCAAGCGCATTATGGTAGGCTCTGTTACAAGCATTTCTACAAACTATAACTCATGATAAGAATGTGAGATTGAATAGTTTTTATTTTCATATTTATTTTCCCCCTCAAACAAAATGTATTTTTAATGAAGAACCCCACTACTGCGTAACATGAAAAGCACACATACATTGGTATCTATGCGCTCTGCTATGTTGGTGTAAGTCTCAAAGGGAATTATGTTAAAATGAACAAAAACGAATTGTTTTACATGAATGAACAAAATACAGACCAAGCTACTTTTTGGTATGGATTGCTAGCACAATTAAGATATCAACACACAGATGATATCAACATACAGATGATAGTGAGTTTTTCCTTTTAAAAGTTGAATTAATCCCCAAGATAGATGCCCAAACCCTCCCGCGTGTTGGCACCTCGCCCTGTCCCTCCAGTGTTAATGAGACTCATTTGGCTGAGTAGAGTAGAGAATGCTAATGCTAACGTGCCCTCTCTGTGCCACTTGGCCCCTCTCATTTTGTATCCTCTCTCTGAGCTAATCACATGCCCACTGACAACAGAAAATCTTTTACAGAGGATATAGCCATCTCACAAACTGTCTGGGAATAAAGTGAAAATACAAAGGACATGGTGATTAAAAAAGGTAAAAGTCACAATGGTCATGTACTGTATGTATGCATGTATAGTATGTATGTATGTATGTACTTATGTACATATGTATGTATTGTCAGATATCTAGTTTTTAGATTATTGCCTTTGAGAGAGAGAAACTAAAATCTGATATGGCAAACCTCGGGAATGTTGTTTGTTCTCTCTATCTGTCTTCTCTATCCATGTTCTCCCCTCCACAAACATCAAAGGAAATATCCTTGAGGCAGTCAAAAGTCATGTTGAAGGTCTGATCTCTATATAAACCTGGGGTGTTCTAGAATTTTCTCTCCTTTGAAAGTTTTATTACTTCTGTTACCTTCTGGAGGAAGCACAAAGCGCCAAAACTGTTGGGAGCCAGAGTGTGTGGCCACACTTTTTTTTTTTACATTTTTAGAAGCAGTTCCAGTTTCAAGTGGAAACCAATGTGGTGTGATTTGATTTTGATACATGGAAAAAAATTTGCCTGAAGGTGGAGATTACTACTGGCTGGATTCAACAATTACTTGTCTATAACCTCTGTTGCTGGGAGCAGAACATCCATTTTTGTAGAGGTACTCAATAGCTGAGCTGGATGACCTCCTAACATATTCATGTTTGGCCCTTTTAGGAAGATTCTAAAACCATGAATGTTTTGATAATAATATAATTGTGCTTAGCCCTACTTCCAACAATATAAGGCAACATTAATAAGTAAATGTGGCCGTCCTACCCTGATCATTCATTAAGTATGCATGGGCCAGGAACAGAAGGGGTGTCCCTCCCCTCTTTTAACTACATAAAATGTGGGCCTTCCTACACTTCTGGTGAACAACTTTGTGAACTCAAATTCAGCCAGTTAACAGCTGTTGCAGAGGACATCGGGGGTTGACCTTTTCTGTGGAATCTGAACCTTGGATTTGGGCCTGGTGTTTTTGGGTCATTGCTGTTGTTCAGCAATGACCCAAAAATATGGGCGTGTCCAACTAACCTGGCATTTTTACATTTTCATCCCTGGCTTTTTGGAATATTTGGAATATTTTATTGTCTTCTGGCTTTTGATCATGGTTTTCTTGGTACAACTTGAGAGAAACAAGCTGTGGTTTGCAGTTTTCTTTCATTAATTTCTTTTGTGGCTGTAACCAGCCCATGCCTGTTACATTCCTAGTTTTTAAGAATGTTGACCTTTGTTTGTAGATTAGTGATGTATATCGTTGTAACTTAATACATTTAATCATTTTAATCTGGTTGTGAGTTGTACATTTGGGTAAAGTTTGATCCAACAGGTTTCTCTGCCTATCAACCAATTCAGCGATGTAATTCATAACTGATTTCTTTGATAATGATGATAATGTTCAGTATTCAGAGTGCCAAATGGTCAACAATGGTGTATTCAGAACATAAACATATTTTACTCAATCCTCACTTCACTGACAGTATGTATATATGTATGAATATGAAGTGAGGTGGCAATTGACAATCAGATACATAATCTGCATTGGATATAAACATAAATAGATTTTTTTTAAATAAATGCATGACTCACACAATTATTTTGCATTAAGTGTGAATAAAATATCAAGTATCACAAGATTTTGACAAGTAACCTAGACTGCAGACTGCAGGTTCGCTGAATGACATTCTCCTGTCATTGCAAAACAAACCAGGCAGGTGAGCACACTAGGAATGAGAGAGAGAACTCAGGCACAGGCACATATGCCACCACACAGCTGGAAGTTATTTGCAAGAAAAGCAAAAAAAAAAAAATTGCAAGAAGGGAAAAATGATGCAACCATGAGACATAATAACATAGACCCGCAGACGCACACAAACACACACGTACGCACACGCACACACACACACAGCGTGCGGTTTCACCTGAAAAGCTATTGTTCATTTCAGGAGCGTTGTCGGCGTCGTCATTGCCTGCAGGCACTATTCCAGCACGCTGTGAGTCATTGCGGGGCTCGGGGTGCTTCGGGTATCAGCGCTGAAACCTGGGGTGGCTGTCAGTCAAAGCGGCATCACCGGAGATCACTGTCCCGCAAGGGGCAAGGCTGGGTGCTTCAGAAGCTCCATTACAGTCACCTGGGCACCAGAAAGACAATGGCAAGTTCTCAAAAGAAAGCCATTTGGCCAATACGTCTTTTTTATACGGAAAACAAAGAAACAAAGGCTAATTATTTCCTAAAATACACCACATGCATCAGTATGTATTGTAAAACTATTTGACTGTTGTATACATTTCCTGTTCAAATTTTCTGGCCGTAATGATAAATCAAACTGAATATCCAGGATTCACTGGACCCCTCTGATACTCTTGTTAGGAGCTTGCTCACATTCAAAATTTGAATCGAAGTTCAAACATGGATTTTTATTTATAAATGATTTGACCATTGTTCCTACTCCAGAGCCAAAATCAGACTGCTTCATCTTGAACAGATTTCAGCTTTTCCATTATGTTAAATGTGCTGCTGATGCACATGACAGCTATCTGCTAGTTACTGTCATTGTGGTTAGAGCTGCCAAATACCGTTGGTGTGTCTTTGCTATGGTCTGAGGAGAATCAGTACAGAGAACAGAGAATTGAGTAAGGAGCGCTGTCATCTAAACAGTAAAAGGGCTATTACTGCACATTTGCTTCCATGCTAACACAGGTGATTTTATCTTCAATTTGATTTTTCTGACCATTTAAAACACACATAAAGTTGCTCCGACTGAAGACAGCCATGACATAATTGAGCGCCAATGAGGATGAAACACAACGCTCGTTTCATCTGCGGTTCTCTTGGGTGGGCACGGGGTACGGAATCACGGGCCTGACAGCTGAGCGCTCGGCGCAATAACAACTCAGCGCGGAGAGCCTCATTAAACAGGACAGAAGCAGATACGCATAAAAACAGATTACTTCATAATAACCCTGTCTAGACACACAGTCCGTTTGGCACCCGTGTCTTCGGCGCACTCTTGAAGCTTTCCGCTGCGGTGGCTCTTCAGCCCAGACCCGCAGTCTATTCTTTTGTGCGGCAGTAACATTTTAAAATGAATTAAGCCGCGTTCCATTATAGCGAACTGTGTTTTTCCACGCCGTCGCCACATGCTCTCTCCCTGCTTGACTGCTCGCTCTTACTCCGCGTGTTCTCTGGATCAGCAGCCTCATTCACTGATCCGCTCCAGGAATATTCGTCCGCCGGTACATAAATTGAAGAAAAATTACCCATAGAATAAATCTTACAGGTGAACTTAGGTTTTTGTAGCTCAGCGGGGAACGGAATTTACTGGAACGGGAATAAAGTAAACCCTTCTCTCCAGCTGATCCGTTGCGGCACCTAGCAGAGCGTTGTGTGACAACCGAGATACTTCACTGAGATAAGTACGAGCTGAGCTCCCCTGATTGCAGTCAGGAGCAAAGCTCGTGACCCACACGGTTTGATATCTCTAGCATTTGGCTTACATTATCTCAGCGGTGAGCGCGGTTTGTCACCAAATGTGGGTAAGCCATTTGGCTGCTAAGAGAGGTTATCAGGCCACCTTGGAAATAAGCCTGGTGCTAGATCCAGTTGTTAACTGGAAACAATTCCGACAAGATAACCTTTTTTTTCCGAGGAATAATCTGGAAATATACACACACCACCTCTGGAGGCATACCATTGCTGTGCAAGCTGCTTTCGAATTACTGTGTAGTATATAGTCTTACTGTAGACCCTGAACCCCCCAAATGCCCCTATACTGTAGCAGTCATTCTAAAGCCGGAAGGTCCTCAGAAACCCATATAAATATAAAAAATATCCTTCATTGCACACAACTGTCTGGGCCAATCAAAAAAACTTTTTTTTTTCTGAAATTGAGGCATAGAAATCCATGTTCAATCTTTGAAGTTCAATTAAACTAAGGTGGAGGAAACATCCTAGCCAGCCAGCACTCGTCAGATTGCCATCTGCAGCAGCTGTCAGTGTCAGCATTTTGCAAATGTGCACTGCAGGAGCCTGTGACCATTCACCAACTCATTTGCTTTCCTATAACAGCCGATCCTCATCTCAACTACCTTGCCTTGACTGGATGCTAGTAGACTGATGTGGCGCCCATTTTCAAAACAGCAGGGATATACCAACTATGCTCTCCTGGCACCAGCCCGTCAGTGGCTAATTCATGCTTGCTGGCCAGGCTGTGGTTGTTTGTTAGCGCGGAGGCTAATAATATAACTGGGGTGTCCTAAAGTGTTTATATCCAAAAACAGATGTTTAATATGGTCTGCAGGGGAGAGGGGAAGATGCCAATGACCTGTGGCGTGAGGTACCAAGTAGCTTAAGCCTGTAGCTGTAAATAAACACAGACTCAGGGATGGGTCAGAGGCAGACCTGGGTCAAATATGTATTTATTTTGGATTCAAATACTTTTCTGTGCTCCATTGATATTTCCTGGTGTAATTGAGCCTGCCAATATGACCAGAAGGTGGGGTTTGCACTTAATTTAATTGGTTCCAATACACCAAACAAGATCAGTAAAGCATAGAAAAGTATTGGAATTCAAAACAAATACATATTTCACCCAGGTCTGGTCAGAGGTAGCATCAGGATAGAAAAGTTGGCTATTCATTTAACCATCTTGTTGGCTTCATAGTTCACATGCATCCCATGTCCACAGGGTCAAAATGACCCATCCTAACCCCCTGTTATAAAGCCTTTGTAAATGATGTGCGACAACTTTGATTCTGATTTCATGGCTGCGTGTTTTTAAAAAAGACTTATAAGATCTTTGTACCCAATACTGTACTCTTTTTGTAAAAATACAAAAAAGAACAATGTTAAACTTGGTTTAATGGTAATGGTAGGGTCTAATAGTAGGGTCACTCCAGGATAAGTCATCAAATTTCATGCTGAAAAAAATACATTTCAGGGGTTTTCACTGCTGTTAAACTCAGGACAGGGTCATGGTTACCCCTGAGGACAACAGGAGGGTTAAGGACAGCTTGGGTTAAGAACATAGTAACACACTTCATTTCAGTGCTATGTTATTTTCAAAATTATTATTCTCTATTTTTCCTTACCTTGGTAAATGCAGTTTTTGCAAGTTCCCTTGGCTTAAATTATCCACAAAATGACAAAATTTTTAATTTTATTTTCTGAAAATCTGTTTATAAACTGATCTGTGAGGAGGACTGAATCTGTTTCTCAATGATGAAAAGAGTGGTGAAAGAAAGGATGCTACCTTGTAAAACAGCTTACCTTCATATGTTACTGTTTCCAGAAGAGCCGCACCCTGCATCAATGTCCTGTAAATTCTCTCCAGACAGGAAGTTGTAGTCTATCTCCAGACAGGAAGTTGTAGTCTATCTCCAGACAGGAAGTTGTAGTCTATCTCTGGAACTTCACCATCTGGAAGTGCACGGGCTGTGCCTGAGGAAAACAGGACAAGGAGGACATCATTTTCCTGTGGAAGCAGCACCTCATGACAAGCAGGATTCAGCAACGGGTCCATACACAGACACCTGAATCCATAAGCACTGTGTATGTGCCTCCCCTGCGCACGTGGTTTCATAAAGATTATTACGTACTTATGTAATGATTGAAAATGAACCCATGGGTACACTAAAAGAAAAAAAGGCCATCATTTTGGTTTAAAATCTTCATAAAGTGTGCACATTTAAGTGTGCAAAAGTTATAGCTGAATAATACATTTAATTGATAATGTTCAATTGATAACCATAAGAATCACAGTGGTATTATGTGTCCTTTGAGATGACAACCAACCACTGGTGTATTAAACCACTTAAGTTAAACTGGAATGCAGTAAAATAGAAATAGAAGCTCCTATCAAAGACCTTTACTGGCACTTTACTGGCTCTATGATTTTGGTGCTGTTCATCTGCAACCAGGAAACCTATTTCCTTGTTTGGAATAGGCTCAGACTGGAACAACAGCATTGTCCACACCAGCAAAAGAGACTGAGGTAGGGGGAAGGTGGCAGTGTATCAGATCCATGCACACCTGACAGACACACACATGGCCCCACCCTGTTTCAGCTCTACTCACTCTTGCGTGCACGCGCACGCACGCATACACACACACACACCCACACACACATACACAAAAACACTCAGTTTCAGGTCCACTCACGCTCTCTCTGTCCTTCTCCCTATCACACACACAAACACACACACACACAGACCGTTCCTATCTTAGAATCAGAACAAAGAGTACAATAGACTGCTACCTGGCTTGGCCTCTGGCAGATGGCTGGGTCTCAGATCTCTCTCTGACTAACAGACAGCAGGTACTGAATGTAGGAAGCACTGATTACTGTAGCTAGACACAAAGGTGCCAATACAAATGGCGAATATGCATTATTCAGAATATTCTGCGTCCTTGTTTCGAACACAAAGGAAAGGACACTGTGAGCCATGCAGTCTGTACGTGCTATTTCAGTTACTCCACCAAGTTGTAGATACTGTTTTGCATGATGCTTGATCCTTCCCTGCAAACTGGATTATTTTCTTTTTGCAACTGCTCTCCAAAATAAACCTTTGTCTGCTTTTTTTGCAACATCAGAACTGTGACTCATCATCTGTGAGGTCAGTAGACAGTGCCCCCTCCTTATTTATTATCCCACTTCATCCAGACAGGGGAAAGCAGAGTGCTACAGGTAGAGATGAGATTGCAGAACAGAATGCGGGATCGTGAACCCACTCAGACCCCTGGCCACACGGGGCAGATCAGTGTATGAAATTAATTGCAGCTGCCTTCAGACTGCACCACTCTTCAGTCTGCAATATATCGTATGTGAAAAAGTGATATTGATAACATGGAAGGGTCTTAGTACAATGCAGTGAAGCAGATGAGGCAGTGCGGGACGCTAGCAGGCCAAAGCTAACCCAGGTGCCAATGTCAAGGTCAAAGCCAATGTGGAGATTAACTGCAAAAGGCAAACTAAAACCGCAGAACGTATTGCAATGTTACGTGAGAGAGAACAGGTTATGATGGGAAAAGTTATGTTGTTATAAAAATTGTTTTGAAACCCCAGAAGTGGTGTCAACTATTCTGTATTATTCTCTATTCTAATTCAGGGTACCTGTCAGAGATAATCAGTGTCAGACAAAAAAGATATGCAGTTAAAGACGGTTAGTATTTGCATATTCATGAGTATTCATGAGAATTATTACTCTATGTAGGGGCTTCAGATCCATTCTCTGTCTTTAAGTGTTTGGTCACAACTCAACAAAGTAAATTTGTTAGTTAAAGAATTGTGGGAAGGATGAAACAGAACCACAGAGCTGTTATGTGAGCTGAGCTGACAATGCTGTTGCCCTATCACTGCATGTGAAACTATGTTGGGATGCTGTCAGTGCAGCATCACTCTCATGGTTTTGTACAACCCTCTTCCTTCACATATTTTACATATGCTACCATAGCTTAGCGCCCTGGGCCTCTGCATGTGCAACAGGTAATCTTATAATTATACAGTGCCCAACCTTCTCCACCTCTGTGTTCTTCCCTGGAGCTTCTGCCCCTTCCCCTGCCCTGAGTTTGCAGACCACTCCAGCCCCATTCCTCTCTTGGTTCAAGCCCCATGCCATAGCAAAACTGGAATCAGTCAGTCTGTCTGTTTGTCTGTCTATCTACTTAGACTGTATTTTATAGAACAAAATAACAAAAGAAATTCCCAGCAGGGAGTTTTTTCTCACCACCATTTGAGTATTTTTCATCCCACTATTTAGATTTTTTTGCCTCACTTGCTCATTTTTGGAGGGTTTAGGCCTGGCTTTTACCAAATTTTCCTGCTAGTGTTTTCTCTGTAAAGTGCCTTTGTGATTGTGTCTCTGTAAAAAGCACTATAAAAAAATACATATTGAATTGTTTTGAATTACTTATGCTTCATTGAACACTTTAATATGCATATTACCAAGCATGCGTTTTATTTTATTTCTCTGACATGAGTTCTTTTTATATTATGTGGACCTCTGTGATAGGATCACAGAACAGATTATTATTATTATTTTTTAGAGGTTGATTTAATAATCAACCTTCACGGATGCAAAAAATAAAATAAAATAAAAATTCTAAAATAGTTTCTACACCAATATTTCTGGTGTAAGGACTATGATCATATCCTCCAGCGTATGATTGACAGCATGCAAATTGGATCCACCAAAACTACTGCATGTTGAATATTTTTTTGGTGTTTCCCTCCAGCAGGGAACATTCGCAGGCGTTTTAAAGCAAGTTCCCTGTGAACACCATTACTCACTTACCAGTGCCAGATATAGTGTCTCAAATGCTATGGTTTCACTGAAGTTTTAATACGCTCACAAAAGTGGTGTACTTCAACATTATCTTTTAATAATGTACATTATGCTACTTAAGTAGCTATTCCTTGCCGGCCTCCCTGCTTCCATCATCATTCCCCTCCATTTTATCCAGAATGCTGCAGCTCACCTGATCTACATCTTCCCAAAGCATTCTCATGCCCTCCCCCTCCCCATTCTCACTTCCCTCCACTATTCTGTTCTGTTCTGTTTCGGCTCGTATCAGATCCAAAACCTTGGTGCTAGCCTATCTGTTTGCCTACCGACCTCCCATCAGGAGATCATCAAACCTTACAAACAGGCTAGACCCCTTTGTGTTCTACAGACTCAGCATGCCCCTCTGCCTACCACCACACTCCTCCCCCTCTGCATGCCTGCTCTTCCATGTCACACCTGCTGTCTGTCCTGGCCCCCCAGTGGTGGAATGACCTCCCTACAGCAGGCAGAACAGCAGAGACACTTCCCACCTTCTGCCACTCACTGAAGGACTCACCTCTTTAAATTATGCCTGGCTTCCCCCCACCCCCTCCTGTTCTCCAGTACTTCTGCCAACGACATGGCTACTGCAACTGAGTAATTACTTCTATTAGATTGCACCGTACTGTTTCAAATGCTGGTGGAGTTGACTCAAGGTGTTTATGTACACTCTGTGTATGAAAACAATATGGATCATAATTTGGGATGTAAAACAGAACCTATTTCAGCCTTTATTTCAAAGAATGATTAGGTAGCTCTTCTGTGCTGCCATCCATCATACAAATCAAACAATAAAAAAATGTTTTTCCCAATCCATTCCTTTATTTAGCCTACATTCTGATCATGCATGTTTGTCTGGTTGACATAGCAACGATAAACATTAGCTGTGCAGCTGTTCTAGCCTTGGCTTTATTCATTAGCTTTCTTTAGTATTCCAGGTAAACTGAAGAACAGCTTTGGGTTGCGTCGGGTAACATTTGTGAAGTATCTCCCACCTCTACGGTTACTGTTGTTCTTAACCCCAATTTATGCATTTGTCTTCTCATTGTAAGTTGCTTTGCATAAGAGTGTCTGCCAAATGTCAATGTAATGGACAGTAGTATAATATTTCAAACATCAAAAATATTACAAACAATCAGAGACCAGAAACTAAAATAAAAAAACATAAATAAAATGGAGAACACTGCTGGTTTTAAGTACAAATTTTATCACAAATCTAACGCTGCATTAAATTGTTTTGTGCAAAATAGCAGTGGATAAGGTCTGTGGAAAAAGAGTTCTGAAAATGGTGTGGAATCAACTCTGACAGAGCACAAGTGATCCCTGATAGAGTACTTTTATCTGGAAATCTTTCTGTGTACCTCTTGAAACCAGGGGCTTTCATTTGGTCCTGTAGCCACCCTGTGTCTTCTCATTTTCGTTTCAACCATTCTTGGAATTCCTGCAGCATACTAAAATGTTTATTGTCCTTAATGAAATGCTTTTAATGTGTAACGCAGGAGGATGCACTCTCTTATGACCACATTATGTCAGACATAGCTCTGTCAGCTCAACAGAATGAGTACTCAATCCTAATACTTACAATCAGTCAGAACAGTTCTCTGACAGTTAGTGCTTTCATTTTTTGTAATATGCTCAATGGGTACCCTGGAAAGGTGTTGTAGAATGATTTGAATAAATGAAAGAGATTAAATCAATCCTAAATGATTAAATTGTGAAAATCTGGGTCAGTGTATATAAATATATGACAAAACATTTAAGAATAGTCTCACCTTTTGGAGTAAAATAATACCCACCTCATATGCAAGATATAACGTTCACAATATATTTATGAGAAACCTTTAGTGAAAAATTTGAGTGACGATTCTGAGATTTTTTATTTGTATTAAATTAAGAAATTTGGAA
Organism: Anguilla anguilla; assembly: GCF_013347855.1. Taxonomy (NCBI): domain Eukaryota; kingdom Metazoa; phylum Chordata; class Actinopteri; order Anguilliformes; family Anguillidae; genus Anguilla; species Anguilla anguilla. Next base: position 31,769,807 of record NC_049211.1, read on the forward strand.
AATGTTATTGATCATTTCACACAAAGGCTTTCGAATTTACCTTTTGGTACAGTAAATTCACTTCATTTGCAAAACCATTTTGAATAAAATCACTTTCTTTCATTTGAATATTGCAGTCACCTAATTGAAATGTGAATTTGTAAAGTGCAAGCTTACTGCTTTAGTAATTTCTCCTATAGAGGTGTGTAATTAAAATGTGGTTCTATCCTCATCATGAAACAAAAATTCTCCAGTGAAATGTAAGTGTTTAAATTGTGAACATAATATGGTGAGGAATGGAATTTATTTAGTACTCACACTCTTGTAACCTCTTGAAATGAACTTATTTTTACCTTTAAAAAATTATGCAGGGTTTTCAATGGACGCCACGCATACTCAGAGCTTCCATACTGCATGTAGGACAGCACAAGGGTCGGCCTGTTCAGGATCTCATGCAAACTGCTGCTCTTATTGTTTAATCCAGTCCAATCAGATGAATCATGTTTGTTTGACTTAACGTTCTTATAGCCAGGAGATAGTCACAGACTGCACATGTACCCATGTTGAAAAGATTTTATTGTGTGCGAACCAGCATTTGCACACACAGACATGTTAAATGAATACACAAAAAATCAAACTGTAATTACTACACCTCCCCTCCTCAATACACACACACACACACACACACACACACACACACGGGCACGCACACACACAAGTTGAACTTTTATCAAACGTTTGTGTTAACTGTGAAGAGAGAGACGTATTCATATTTGTGTGGTATGTGTGGGTGCTTTATTGAGGATGTGTACTTTTCAACTTGAGCCATTCAAAAGTAGCATAAATCCATCATAGAGATGAGCAACATACAGACAGGACCACTGCAGCTGCCCGTCTAACACAGAATGAGGCAGCACTTGTACAATGTCCGCATGTGAAAACAATCAGAGGTGTGACGTATTTGAATTGAAGTTGCTTTACTAAGGCTGCACAAGATTGGCGAAATGCGTGATGTGCAACGAACATGTCGGATATTGCGATGGGGATACAAAATGCGATGAGACAATTATTTAAGTGTGCCACAAAGGTAGACCCAATTCTAATTCAATGACTGACATTCGTCATACATTTCGGGGAATGGCATTTATACTTTGGTGAAGGCCTGCGGGGAGGGTTCTGTTCTCTATGGTAACAAGACACCAATCTCTTGACCATTTGTTTACATTTGTGAAAACATGGCAGCACACCCATGTGTAAACCATATGATGAACATAAGGAAGAATATGTGCATGAAATGCTGGATTAAGACACACATTTCAAATAGCCTATTTTCGGATGTCGGCCAACCGGGCCAATGACTAAATTAACCCCATCCATCCCTACATCGTACATGCAAAACTTTCTTATTAATTCTGATAGTTTCCCTCTCTCTCCATTCATGTTTATTAACACCAGTCGAAATTAAAATAATGAATCTGAATAGTGGAGCATCTGGCTGCCCAATCACAGCGTGCGTGATGGTGTCCACCACATAAAATGGTGGATGGTTCTGCCACATGTTTTTCAGTCGAAAATGCATCTGTTTTGATGAGGTATAAATTAGGCCTTACTGATTGCACTGCAGGGAAAAAGAGATTGCATTGCAGAGTGAGGTTTACATGGCTTGTGTCAATATTCATAATCCTGATATCGCATCCCTTTACGTAGCCTTTATTGTGTAAATTCATATTGCAATGACAATTTAAAAAGTGATACATCATGCAGCCTTACTGCTAACCAATATACCAAAATGAACGCGATGCAGTGTTACTAGCTAATGCAAACTCAAACACAGATTTATTGTTACATAGGGTACACACTAACAGAGAATTTGCATTGCAAATATTTTTCTGTCAGAAAATATCCTATATGGGCATCACTGCCCTGTTTCCATGGTGATTTCTGCTGCCACTCTTAACCTCGCAAGAGGTCATCAGGACTCTTAAAATACCCGAGGTGTGGAGTGTTCTTTCAGCTAAAACTTTTGTCTTACCACCTTTAACTTTTTTTACTCAAGAAAAATATCTCACGACACAGAACATACTGTATTTTTCCATTCTCAGTAGTTTGGTGCTCACCCTAAGCCTTTGAAACTAAACCATCTGTTTGAAAAGAAGAGGACAGAGAAATCAAATGGCAATGAGCCTCAAATCCGCGTTCAGCTTCAAAACAAAATCACGGAACAACATGGACATGTTTTTTTGGTTACAGCTTTCTCAACCAAGGGACTCAGTGAAACTGTCTGAGAGAACTTGGATGTCTTTGCCAAGGGTGGGAGGGGGAGGGGGGGTATACTGGAGCTGCATAAGAATGATGAGATCTCAGATATGAACAGCTCAATTACTGAGGATTGTTTGCACAGTAACCAATGCAAAACTGACCGAGGGGATCTTTAAGCTGCCCGCTGCTTCACCTGTGCTCTACCAACTAGTATCTGGGTGGTTGCTTCTGTGCCAAATGAAGTGGTCTACAGTGAGGTAAATCCCCCCAAAGGCTGTGGCTGTCTCCAATCACTTTACTCTCCTATACCTCCACCACTGCAAATAACAGGCAGACTTGATATCAATGATAACACAGAATTTAGATTTAACAACCAACCCAGAGAAATCATATTTTGTATTGCATGCAAAATGTTCATTAAACCCCAAGATAAACATGTATGGCTAACTTTTATTTATAAAAAACATATCTCATTTCTAAACAAGGGATCCGGAGGCTTTGGAACGGCAAGTTCACCACCGATTGGCAGTCCACTAAATGGACACATCACCAATTTTTCACAATATAAAAAATGGGGAAAAATTGTGATATTGATTGCACATGATCTTTAACAGCTGAAGTACATTCACTACCCTGAGTGTACAGGGTCACTCAGAAACAGGCTACCTGAAAAAGCCAAACTCTGTAGGCTACAGAAAATTCTCTCATTTTCCAGCTACTGCTATAAGACTCCCTGCAGCACATTTCCCATTGTTAGAACTGTACATTCAGTACTGCTGGAAATACAAGCATAATCCCTGAAAATGACAGCGTGAGTCAAGATAAGAGTGTACTGTATATGCACATCATATCAGGCTAGTCTGAGGCTCATCTGAATAGTCTTTCTACCTCAGTACAGGTTTTTGTTCAATTACTTTTGCACTTTTGTTCTTACAGCAAAATGACAGTAATTCACGTTTCCTTAACTCCGTGAACTTTAGTCAAGGTTGTTGAATCTTTGGCCAGTTAAGGACAAACCAAATGTTTCACTGTGATCGTGGTTTATAGTTATATAAATCAAAGGGTGGTAAAAGTTGAAGATAAACAACCACATTGGCGCAGCTGTATTAAAATAAGAAACTCCACAGTAAAGTCAGCTAATATGGCATCAGGCCCCATGTGGCCAGTACAGCCTGTACTGTATGTACCATTGCAAAGCACATGAGTGTGAAACTGAAATGATGAAAGGCCACAGTATCTGCAGGTTTCTATGCTATATATGTTCGGTCAGCAGCCAGTATAGGCCTTTGATACAAGATGTACCAGTCTTCAGCCAGTCAGTGACAAATGAATCCTTTAAGGCGGGGTTGCTGAAATCTGGCCCTCAAGCTCAGTATTGCCACTGGTTTTCTCTTCTGCCGGATAGTCCATAGTCACTGGTTGGTCAGTGATTACATTCACCTGGTGCGCCAGGTTTAAATCAGTCCCTGCTTAGAGGGGAGGAATGAAAACCAGCAGTCCTATTGGCCCCGAGCGCCAGATTAGCATATCCCTGATTTAAGGGCTGCAACACATTAAAATCCATTAGACTCTCAGAACTCAAGCCTGACCCTGCTTTCAAGCGATGTCAGGCCGTTAATATGTCAGAACCCGGGAATCCGACTCGCTCGTGCTCACATGCTTTATGGTCGGACAACCGAAAGAAAGATGGAGGCGATTAATTATGTGCCTTATGTGTGGCCGCACGTCAGTTCCTGTTGGGCTGTTTACCTTCTAGGCTAGCAATCGACTAGCCAGTTATAGCAAGAAATGGCTATTTCTGGGGGTTAAGAATGCAAATAAAACAGAGAATTGAATGCTGCAGTGGCTGTGGTTCACTTATGGCTTTATTGTATGAAATAAAGTTCATGCAGGAGGGTTTGTTTGACTATGTTGGCAAGAGCGAGTACTTCACAACTCTGGCAATTCCTGTTGTATCTAGAATCCCGATTTCCCTGACTAGCTCATCCAACATAATAAGGAGATCATATGTACCTTCCTGGAGGCAAACTCATGTAGACCGTACATTTGACATCACATGAAGGCAGGCATACAAGAATGGAATTCTACAGGAGGATTGCACCACCAGTGTGTGGACATGTTTACAGCTGGTGTTGTTTCAGTACTGAACAAGGTAAAATGTCTGCACAGATGTCAAATTAGCATGTTAACTATCACCTCTCAAAGGTAGACCCACTTTCCATTATTTCAAAATTTTTACCTTTCCCACATTTTCTACTGTCCCAGGATAGTTCTACAGTGCTCCCCCCTTCTTAGACAAAGAAAAGAACCATAGTATTCCATTTAATAAAAAGCTCTTCACAGAGTAAATGTGATTGGTGTTGCTTCCCTGCAGTGTCTTCCCAACATTAGAAGAATGCATATGTTTCTCAGCATATACTGTACTATACCCAACACAGGGCTGCCAAAAGTCCTGTATTAGCTGAGATGCCCTGACACCACTAACTGTTGCTCCATCTTACCTACACAGGAGTTACTCAGTAATAACCTCTTGTTACCAAATTAGTTACAATTTAACTAATGCAGCTAATTTAACTAAGTTAGCTGTAACTGTAAAGTGTTACCTACGTTTCCCATCAAGTTCGTGCTGGTATGCTACGATAATTTTAAAATCTGAAAAAAAAAAACTGATCAATAATTTTGTTGCATTTTATATGGCAAATAAATCAGTTCATGGTTTGTTATGCAAATATTTTATTTTGAAAAAAATAATAATGAAGGAGATTCCCAAATCGGAATGCCATTCAGAGCTCCTAACTTTTATAATAAAAAAAAATATTTCTCATTATTTCTATGGTTTATCAATTTAGTTATGTTAGACTTTCAGAAAAACTTAGTGGCTAATTTCAGGCACCTAAAACATGCAAATGTTTTAAACTCGCAAATTACCATTTATGCTAACCTATTTAATGACACTATCTTTCTGAAATTGTAGCGCAGATCTAATTTTGTAGTTACATTTTCTTGGAGATCTTGTGTCCACAAACTGTAACCAAGTCATTTATTACTTATTTAAGTTTTTAGAAATGGTTGATATTGATTACAACATGTGCTTGAAATTGGGTCATCACTTATTTTATCCTTTATATTTTCGAAATGAAACAGAATAACCACATATTCTGAGGTATAATCTTTCCTCTTCAGAAGTTTTGTCAATGATTCTGCTATTCTGACCACCGTGGGAAATCATTTCCACAACTGTGGGGCCAGTACAGATAAGTACTATGATTCAAAGCAGCAAATATATGGTTGCCCTGAGGTTGCAGAACAGAGAGATCTGAGTATAAAGTTTGAATATTGATTGAGGTATGGTGGATCACTACAGTGTGCCCTGAAAGGAAGAGTACATTTTTTAAATTCACTATTATATAGATATTTTTTGCAGTCAATGACATAATAACTCTATGTACAAGATGATTACTGCAACATACAAGTTAAGTTGTACATACAAGATAAACTGCTTCAATTGTCATACATACAATTTAACAGGTGGAGGCCCTGAAAGCCTGAAAGGTAAAAAATGAGAAAGGTTTATCTCATACATATGAGTTATCATGTATGCATGACTTCTCATATGTATGAGTTATCGCATACGTATGGGATATATTTTACCTGACATTGACCACAAAAAAGTAAATTAATATATTTTTTAAAGTGAACCTTCCCTTTCAGGGCTTCTGTGCTACAGTGATCTAGTTAACCGTAATAAAATAAGATGGTATCTTTGGATCATGAACTTGTTTGTATTTGTATTTTTAAACAAATAGATTCCACTTCTAATTTCAACATGCTGTAGTTAGTTCTTAAAACAAGTGCATAAAACAAAATCCACAAAGAAGATGGTTGAGGAAGGAGTTAATTAAGGTCATTTGAAACAAGCAACCTACATTTTATTTATATATTATTGTTATTATTATTGTTATTATTATTATTATGTGATCATCTTCATCAATTTTTTTGGAAAGTTTCTTATTGAGTCAGCTCATTATGAGGTTACTTGATATCTGCAGATAAACAGAAAGTTTCCCAATGGTAGAAAAAAAAAGTCATTCTCTGATGAAGAGCCATTCCATATATAGTATTACTGTGACAAAAATAGCCAATGGCTGCTTTGGATTAGAGAAGAAAATGGCATCCCATGATGCGCTGTACATGCTCACAACTGGGTGCTATTTGCAGGCGAATGTATTCAGTCAGTTCTATGACAGACAAAGTTCAGTTATGAGTCAAACACTGATCATTTTGATAATTTTGCAGTTTACTGTATATTGCTCATTTAGATGAAATACACATGTATAGCAAACAGAACAGTGGAACAGCCATGAAAATATAAATCACTGCTTGATATTCTGTTCTTGTTGCTATGGACAACCCTGCAACGACTGACCTATCAGAACCATCCCTCAGAAGCAAGAGGCTCATTTGTGTGGTGCTTCCACATTTTTTTTTTCCAGTGCACCGCAAAGCAATATAAATGGTGAAATTCTGATTTAAAAAAAAAAAATTAATGTTACAAGAATAAGTGCCCAGCCCTAGAAATTTAATTTGCAAGCTGGCCCTGCATGTCCTGGAGGAAGCCACACTGAGCCAAACATCAAGGAAGGAAGCCTGGATATGAAGGAATAAATATCCCTTGGCTTGATGCAGAGGGGATTAAGGGCAAATGGCAAAGCCACAGTTTTGGATTGAGGGCAGAGTTAACCTCGCTGCCTTTGAAAGCACACACACACACAGCCTCGGTGTCTTCAGACACCTCTTCTTCAGAGGACAACAACACGAGACGTTCAGCGTGTTCCTGGCGAACGCTGCCGGCGTTCCTCCTCCGCTCGGCACAATGTGAAGCAAGCTGTCGAGACTCCCCTTTCTGTGTCCCTGTCGACTTAACATGTGACACTGGAGGGTGAGATTAGTGAGAGGAAATCCTCAGAAGCAGCAAATCAAGAAGCGAAATCGCTGGGCTCTCAGTGCCGTATTCTGTCCTCTCTATCTTGAACTACTAAATGTTGCATGTGAAGCATGGCTACACTCCATCTATTGCAATCTCCAGTCCTGAAGTACTTACAATGTCTGCTGGTTTTTGGTGGGTTCCAGCATTTAGGTCATTCATTTAAATCACTGGTTAGTTAAAAAGCCCACATCTCGATCTAAGTTGGTTGCTGATTGAAAGGAAATGACAATACTTCTGTATAATTTATACTCCTGCATGGTTTTTTTAATAACTCATACTCCTGTCTACTCAGAAGTTGATGTAATACTTTCTGAGGCTTCTTGTCAAACAATTAAGACATTGCAGTACCTCAATCCATCATTCAGTTATGACAGGTATGTCCAATTTTACCTGGAGATGACTGGCATGGGTGCAGGCTTTAGTTTTAGACCAGCACTATCATTATTATCATTACCATTATTATTATGATTATTAGTATAGGCACATGATTCAACTAATGATCTAATCATGGTCTTCAATCAAAAGTTATTTTCTTAAAAGACTGCACCCACCCACATCTGATACCTTTGCAGATTAGATGGGACACCCCTTTTCAGAGCAGGGGTTCTTAACCCTGGTTTTATTCACCAAACGGTGAATCAGAGGGAAAAAATGGTAACGTTCGTGTGATAATCAAAGTTAAGGACAAATGTTGATTGAATACGGACCAGATTCTCTGCTAGTATTGGGTGTGTGTGTTTGCACATCACTATTTTCCCTTTTTTCTGCAGGGTGTATAACAATGTTTTAGATAATGCATTTGTACCTATGTGATCGGATTAGAGAGTGGCCAGGTGGCAGACAGTGGGGGTGGTACAGCATGGAAAAAATGGTTCCCAATGGGAGGACATTTGTGCATAAAGAATTGCTGTTGATGAGGATGGTGCAATAAAATTGGTGGTATAGTGCAGGAACACTTATATAAGACAAACAGTGGCTGACAGGTAAAAATGTAATTCAGTTGAGCTAGTATCTCTCAAGGTTACATGAATATTAATAGTTGAAATACTGTATATCATAGATGGTATTCAATATAGATGGGACAAAGGTTAGCTGGCAATAGGTTATTTTGCTACTGTTTGCAAACTTGTTGTATAGGGCATATTTTAGCTAATCCAAGTTTGCTATCTATAAAACAAATCAACACAGCATAACATTAGGATCTATTCATGTAGTTAAGTATTTGCAAGATTATCCCATAACACATATTCGTTTTCTTGCCTAAGGTGTAAACTGAGAACTTATTTCTTATTATTCCAATTCTTCTGGACCCAGTTTAACATTTTTTTAAACTATACATACAAAATATATGCCATTGTCATGCTTCCCAGCTTGCAGCAAAGCTAATGTTTAATGAAACAACACTACTGCCAGGCTCTTCAAGGTAAGTACTGCTTACTTATTGCTACATGCTTGGTTGTTTTAAAAAATTACCTAGCATGCTAACTATCTACTGTACCTACATCTAAAAATGTCTGGGTAAATAGGTGCATATTACCTAGTTAGCTACAAAGTGAATGTTAATTTAACAAAAGAGGTGGATAGCACCATAGGTATAGTCACCAGTTTGCAGGTACGCTATACAGATTATGCATTCACTACCAAACATTGGCACATTAAAATTGTTTATGGCTTGTACGGTAACTAGTTAAACGTTGCGCTGCATTCACTACAAGGTATATCTGTGTGTGTGTGTGTGTGTGTGAGAGAGAGAGATAGAGAAAGAGAGACAGAGAGAGATTACAAACTGCTGGAACTAACTGTAAATTTCATTCATGTGTCAGTCTATCAAATTCAAAGGCATGCTAAGGACTCACTTGTTACTCTATACCTGTTCAACGCATCAGGTTTATGATGTGCTTTTTAAATTTATGATAAACATAATTTTGTTCAGTGTTGATTTAGAATAAAAATATACCTAAATGGGACTTTTGTTTACTCCAGCATAAATGACTAGGTTGTCAAAATAAAACCTGAATATAAAATAAAACCTACTTAATAGGTTTTCACCCCTTGGTATTACAAACCTAAATCGGGTGTATTCAGTTTTCTTGAGACTCTTTCACAATGCAAGTTTAATTGCATGATTTCAGAAGAACAATCACTGACATGGTCACTGAGGTCTCACAACAGCAGATTGACCAGTCACATGGTCTTAAAGACAAAGCAACTGCCCGTGGAACTTCCAGATGATGTTGTTAGGAGGGAAAAAGATTTAGAAGGTTATACAAGATTGGATTTGAAACTATTAACATTTCCTTTGAACGTGCCATTAAGTCTATTCTAATAAAACAGAAACAAATATTACAGAACCCAGACACTACCAAGATCAAGCTGTCCTAGCAAACAGAGCAACTGAAGGAGAAGTGACAAAGAGGCCATCTACAAGGCAGAAAGATTTGCAGAGCTCATTGGCTGAAATTGGGGGGGAAATGTCCACAGATCAACAGTAATTGACCGATTTGTCATGTGTTGGAAGAAAGGAAAACATTAAGTCATGACTTGAGTTTACCAGAAGGCATGTGACAGATCCATAGGCCTTCTGGAATAAGATGTTGTGGTCAGACAAGACTAAATTTGAGCCTTGAATCATAGTGCTATGTTCAGTGCAACACCATCTCCACCAGCATGGTGATGGCATCCTCATTACATGGGATAGCTTTATAGCAGGATGGACTGAAAAGAATGTTGCCATCAAGGGCAAGATGGGTGGAGCCAAACGCAGTCTAGTCCTTGACCACAACCTGTTTCAGTCGATAAAAGATTGGCTCATATTCCACCAGGACAATGACCCACAGCATATGGCACACAAATGGAATGACATAAAGACAAGAAGATCAGTATTCTGGGACACCATAACGTATAACAACATAATGGATGACGTGGGAAAAGTCTAAGGTAGGTTTATCATTTCTGAAGGCACTGAAATCATTATATATTTATATATTTATTTATTATATATTTATTTATATATAAACTGCATGTTCCTTTTGCATTTTATCATAATACCCAGTTGTTTCATACTGCAGTACAATGCATTCAGATGAAAGGAGGAGAAACAAGGCAAGCAGGTCCTTGGTTTGAATCATGAGCCTTTCTGTGTGGAGTTGCATGTTCTCCCGTGTCCACAGTCCAAAGATATGTAGGTAAGGTGAATTGGAGATCCTAAATTTCCCCTAGGTATGTGTGTGTGTGTGTGAGTGAATAGTGTGTGAGCCCTGCCAAACTGTCCAGGGTATATTCCTGCCTCTTGCCCACTGCATGCTGGGATAGTCTCCAGCACTTCCCGTGACCCTGACCAGGAATAAGCGGGTATAGATAATGGATGGATGGATCCTGCAGGTAGCAGCAGGACAGTAGATGATATCTCAGCTATAAAGTCTTTGTCCTTTGCTTCATTGACTGATCTATTTTAATATATAATTCAATCAAAACAGATCCTACAAAATATGAAAAGTAATATCCCAAATATAAAAAGTAACTGCGTGAGGTAAAACAAGCTAAAACTGATATTTTTCCATCGCATGATTTTACAATAGCACCAGGGAAGATTTCCTACGCAAATGCAAGAAATAAATTCAAGATAATAACCAAAAACATTTAAGATTCTGGTAGTTCGGTAAGTCGGTAACCTTATGTAAACTGGAGCTCTCATATATTGTACATTATCCACAGTACTAAATAACAACTACACAACGGATTTGTAAATTATGTATGTTAAATTGTGAATGAAACAGAAGGGTGTCTTTTTTACATGAGCCCCTGTCCAACTAGTAGTCCGTGTCATCCATATAATCCCACAGTTTAAGATACATTTGTTACGTCTTCCTACCACAGTAAACACATGTGTAGAAACATAAATTTTACTCAGTGAGGTGCACTTGTCCTTTAAGGCTTTCAGGCCAAAATGCTTTGGCTCCAACTTCTTCACTGCGCAATTCTTCAGAAAATTCACTGCAATGCAATTACTCCAGGGGCACACCTATTGTAGCCACACAGCGAATCAAGATAATTAATTTATTCATCTGAAGTTTGGCATACTTATCAACATGAACTGCACATATGCACAAATTATTTTGTGGGATTCTGTGACCACTGTCTAAGCTGGCACATCCCTGGAATGCTGCTGACTGGCTTTGTATCCATAAAGGTACAAAGATGCCCCTGAAGGAATGTTGAACTCTGCATGTTATTGCCAATCTGTTCTCTTTTTATGAACCCCCAAAGGCATATTACTGTCACCAATCCTCAGTGCTCCCACACAATTTTGCACCTATAAATTCTGCCGACACCTGTTGAAGACTTGCGTTGGGTTGGACTGATCCAGAACTTTTGCACTCGTACTCTGACAATCTGTGCTCATTTCAGATTCCATGTCATGACCTGGAAATGGTTCAACACTGATTTCCCATTTCTGGCTACTCCTACACAAAAATACCTTGCTGCACTTTGTAGCAATGTTGAGAGTGATTGGCTCTCTGGTGCAGCCTCACATATTGTGAATGAACAGAGCAATAAGCTAACAAGTGACAGAGAAGGAGTGGTTGTATTTATCAAGAGCATTTCACTCACATTCACTTAGGTAGCTAAACAAGGTTTTCTCATTATCAAAATTTTTGGAGATGCTGCTTATTTTGACCAAGCCCAACAAAGTTAAGCCACTTATATCACACATTTCTTGTTGACATATTTTGGTATTTTAGATTCTACAATGCATATTTATTTTCTGCCATTGTTAGGTGCTTGCGTTCGTAAATTACAATTTTCGCTTTTCCCCTAGTGGCATGATGAGTTTTTCAATATTTCCATTCAGGAGCTCAGAGAGCTGTTTAATGGTAGACAGTGGGGTGCGATACAGAAATACAGCGGCTTCATATGGCAAGACGTTTGTACTTGAGGAATGACTGGTAGTAGGCGAGGGTGACGTGGTGTATAATGACGGGGTGGTACAGTTACATTGATTTTTACACTACGCAATGCATTTATGCAAAATGTAATGCAAAACCAATTTTAAATTTCATTTTTCTCTTTAAAAAAAAAAAAGAAATCAGTGGAATCGAGACTCTGTGTCAGCAGATACTTTTAGACTGGCCTATGTTTCAGAATAAAATGGTGCAACTTTAATAAGGGCCATACTCATGTCCACCACTCCCACTTCCACACATGCATGTGCATGCATGCTGTGCTAATTTCCCATCATGCCTCTGGTTTCCCTAATAACTCTAATGGAGTACAGAACCAATATCTTTCTCACTATGGCTAGACGAATAACATGGGTAAAAAGACCTTAGTTATCACGGCAGCAGTCAGTCCAATCTATTGGAATGTAGAAGGATTTGCTCGCAGACTTCACTAGGTGGCTAAATTTGTGGATTATCCCAAAAGTTACAGTCAACACAGAGCACTGTAAAAACAGTTCATGCTGTCCCACTCCCACATATGGCTACATTTACATCTAAAGGTGAATCAGGTGAAGAGGCCTATCTGTCATTTTGACTTGGTAATCAGTCAAAAATGTTATGAATCAAACTTGATATACATTAGAGTATTAACTACAGAAAATAATAGCTAGCCAGCAAATAGGCTAATTGGAAAGTGGCCACTCCTACTGGCATGTGAAAAAAGCTAGATAGCTAGCAAGCCTGATTTTCTTGTTTATGACGGAAAAACGATATTTTTCTGACTCATGTATGGTTATTAAATGGACACTGTCCTGCTCAGGGTCTAGTCCAGGGGCCACCTAATAGCTTGAGAGCCCAATGTGGCACAGGAAAGCATAATTCCCCATTCTGCTGTCACTCCTGTCAGGCCAACTACCAGGCTGCTGGGGCATACTGCTGTAGTACAAGGGCCATCCTCTGCATGGTACATTGGAAAACCTACAGTGCCTTTAATAGATTCAGTTTTCCAATGTCCTTTTTTCCCTTTGCTCTTTGTTATTTTGAAGGGGTGTCTGATTCATATATTCAAGGTTTTACTGATTTAACCTACAGCCCCATGTATCTGTATCAGTGCAGTGCTTTACGTGGGCTGGTACTCGCTGGTATGCAGTACCGGCACTTCTACATTCTGCACTTTGGAGCACTGTGACTTTTTCCTGCGGACTGGCACTTATTTTAAGCTCCTGGTCCTCTTCTCTGCCCCCGACAGTGCTTGAAATGGGCTGGTACTTACTTCAGATTTTTGTGTATATCATGTGTACCATCACTTCGTATTGCGTACCGCCACAGTAAGACTATCAGTTTTAGGCTGACAGTTTGCAAACTTTTAGCACCAAAATAGGCTTAAGATAAGTTCTTATTGCGCTGTTTAAGAGATTAGCATTCTGACAACAGCTGATGCCTCCTGATGCATTTACGGATATTTGAATTTTGAGTATATACAATTTTTTAAAAACTGCAGATTACCTCTTGTTAAATGACTTTATTGACCCAATGGTATATTTCTGTAAATGATGGCAGCTGCGATGAAACCTTTTTTCAATGTTAGCATGACTCAGAAATGGGAAGTTCCAGAATGGACTGGTATGCCATACTGGGACTTCTAGGTTTTGCTGATGTGAGTACCGCCACTTATTGTTTCCACTTCAAGCACTATATCGGTACAAGATTGTCATGTGAGCCCTGTTCTTAATGTTATGCTTGTGTGTCATTGCTTAAAAAGAATGGAGAAGTACTAGAATCATTACAAAAATGTGAAGACAGATAAGGCACCAGGCCCTAGTGATGTATATCTAATAAAGAGTAAAGAGGGGAGATCATCTATAAATAACTGACAGGTATTTTATGCAACACTGGAAAAATCCTAGATAACTGGAGGCAGTGTAATATAATACTAATATATAGGAAGGGAGACCATACTGATCCAATAAACCAGAGGCCTGACAGTTGCATATTATGTAAAATACTGGAATCAACCATTACAGATGGAATTATTCCTTGAAAAAAACAAGATCTTGAGGAATAGCCAACATGGGTTTTTTAAGGGAAGCTCACAAACTGAAATAAGATTTAGTCAGTGGGAATTACGGGACCTATTTCAGAGTGGGTTTGGAATGGGGAGGGACTTGGTTCCTAGGTAGAACCAGGGGGGTAGGATTTGTCTCCTAACGTGTGTCAGCGGAAGTAGCGATTTTTGGACTTCTCTTCAGTAATAATAATGACGCTATAAACCTGCAATTTTGAAAGACTGTGCTGTACTGTTTGAATAAGCTGCCTAAAAATCCTTAAATTGAAAGTTTTGCCATATGGAAAGTGGGAAACTATCATCCACACTACATATTATGGCAAGTTACTTTGAGATTTGAGGAATAATCTCATACATCAAAATGTCTAGGATGATTTGTGAATCGTGAAGATTCTCGTTCTAACGCTGATGCCGTAATCTAACTAATTCTACAGCTACTACAAGGAGTACATACAAACCAGAGACATGTCGCCTGCCAATCTTGTGCGTTCCCAGTTTCCATTGCACGAGAGGCTGCTCAGGAAGTGATACGATCGGCCTCCAATATTGCCCATTGAAAATAGCAGTGTCCTGTCGTATATTTATATACTGTCAATGGGTAGAACACACAGAGTAGCCCTACTTTCAAGGGATGTTGAGTCATAGTTTTCTCCAAGCATCAGTGTCAGAGAGTTAGGTAACCAAGGTTCTATGAATGAAGGTCAGCTGCGTTTAGAGGTTGTGCTGTTGGGAGACAGTTTAGGAGAAACCAGCATGACATCACAACAATAACTAATTTCCTTCTGGGTGGATAACGCTGGGAGCCAGCTCACCTAGGACCAATATATGTCATATAGAGTTTCTTTTCATTGATAATTAATTGTTAAACTGTTGACAAAAGCCATGTTTTTAATAGGCCGACCTAAAAGTTAAGCAAAAGTTAAAACAAAGTTACGGAAATTAGAAAGCAATTAATCACAGGAAACATCGTCAAATTAAAAGAATTTAAGGCTTTAACAATGAAGCATAGTATGGGTAAAGTCGTCAAAGCTGCTGAACAGAAAACCGTAGGACAAAACTAAACATTTTCTTTTCATTAGCATCACAGTCATCGTCAGAGTCTATTTTAAAGGGACGTACTATCAGCTACTTATTCATTTTTGTTGGGAAACTTGAAACAAGTTTACTTAGGTAATATTTCAGTTATGTTACAGATTTTTGATGTCAAAAGCACAAAAAGACAAGACAGCGATAATTAGCTAAAGCCATTAACTATCTTATGTTGTATGAGCAATAAACAAGTTAATTCGGGACAATCACCTTATCTCGTTGTGGAGTGCATTCGGAATGACGCACCAGTCAACATTAAAGCAGGCATTTACGTGATTATAGGAAATACACTGTCAAATGCAAACAATAAACATCTGCTGCTACCCAAACGTGGGCGTGACCCATAGATTGTGCCCCACTGATCTTTAGCTAACATCATGTTAGCCAACGTTATTTAGGTAGCTAGGTTACATAATTTCAACCTACTACCTTTCTCTACAATCTATATGGTTAGATAATTGGTGATCTGGCAATCTAGCCGGCTAGCACACTAGCTAAGCATTTTCTCAATGCAGTATGTCTGTACCTAACCATCATCGACCAAACCATGTGAACAGCAATATCATAAGTCTGGCACTGACAGAGCACTGTTGCCACCAGAGCCTGCTGGCAACTGAAGGTAGGCAAACTTACAGATACTGATAACACAAAACTGGGGGATAGGCAAAGTTTGGTCACTGCTTCAGTAATCCAAGAAGGTTTAGATCATCCAAATGTGAGGGGAACCCTGGCAAATTACATTTCTCTTAAGCTAAATGTAAAGTTCTGCACGTGGTAAATAAAAAATAAGGATATATAGCCTACTTCATGGGAAAAAAATCATAATATGTTCAATCTTAAAAAAAAAAAAAAAAAGCAGTACTTGATCAAAGCCTATTAGGGCCTAGACATTATGCCGTAGCAGTAAAAAAGGTCAACATGATGCTGAGATCAAAAGAACATTTGCAAAAAGTAGGCTAAATTCTGCAAGAACATTAGGTAGTACATTGCCCTCCAAAATTATCCATGCCTGTGATAAATTAATAAAGTACTATGAAATAGTACTGAGCTATGTTTTAATCCTGAAAGTGCAAAATATTAGGCTATATATTAATGATGATTCAATGGAATTTTTTTTTTTTTTTAAGTTTTTCCCCCTTTTTCCACAAATTTGGAATGCCCAACCATGCTTACACTACAGAGCTTATAGCAAACTCAGTTGCTGAGAGCGCAGGCAAGCATGCACTCTCCTCTGAAGCATGTGATATCAGCTCCCGCTTTTCAACACAATTCGCAAGTCAGTCTCGCACAGACATGAGCTGGAGGTAAACACTAAAAATGAAGCCTAAGAGGCTTAACAAGTGCTGACATCCTGGCTGACTCGAGCCTGCCACCCTTGGGTTACATTAGAACCAACTGTGTCTCACCCTGTGCAACTGCTGGTCACAGTCAGCAATTGTACAATCCGGGTTCCATATCTGAGCGTGGGGCCCACTCAAGCACAACAACGATGAACCATCCAGCAGCTGAAAATATTTTGTAAACCAAATCTTTTTCTCTCACCAATTCTATTAACCCCTTAGCGCACATGTCGAATCTTGCCAATCCTTGCCAATTTAGGGGGTACCCTATTTAAAGCTTTATAACTCCAGATGTGAACATCACAGAGACTTGAAAAATGGCTTAAATGAAGCAAGATATTTGTACAATTTACAATACTAACGCAGATTAGTTTATATTATAATTTTGAAAGAAATAAAGTGCCACAAATGCAATTGTCTAGACAAAAAATCAAAAATTTATTTGCACTTTTTTAGTTTTAGCAATGAAATACTGAGAGATTGCATATAGACAGCAGGTTAAACCATACATGTGCTGGATCAAAAACTTCTTGACCACAAGTTCATAAAATCTAAGGGTGGATATGTATCCTAGAACTACTATAGATGTATGAAGCAAAACCTAAGCAGTGTACCCAGCGTCTCCAAATCTATCCAAAATGTCTAAATTATGCATTGCTTCGAATCACAACATATTCACGTATTTCGCAACAAATCAACTGTTTTGACTCAAGAAAATCATTGTTGCATAATTTTCAAGTCGGAATTACAAGCTTTCAGTCAGTACAGTGGTCTAAAATATCTAGGGGTCCAGAAACATATCCAAAATCTCTCCAAAATTAAATTAAATGCTTTTTGTCCATTATAAAGCATATAGCCTAAATGAACTCCTTATGAAGTTTTAAGATGGAACATTGATATCAGGTTAAAACATAATGCAAAAATATTGTCGCACAGGACCTAAATGTGTAATTAACTCTTTTTTCTATACTTCGTACTCTCGTATGTTTTCTTGTACGGGGATGGGACGACGACATGAAAACAATTTTCAACCGTCCACCACGTTTTGGCAATGCTCCAACTCTGACGTCATCACTGTTGCATGCTTCACAAAAACTATTACACTACTAACTAACGTTTACATTACGGTGTGAAATATCCACATTATATAATACCACTAACCTATTTAAAGACACTCAATTTCAAAAATAACGTATATAACCGAAGTATTTTGAGCAGTAATACTTGCATAGCAATGATGAAATCGTATCTGTTTTCAGTAGTTCGAGACGGAGACAGGAAATACATGATATAGTTCTATCCCCTCCTGTCTTACACCAGAAAACTGTCAGCTAGGTCTATCAGCAAACATATGGCTTAGCTATGCTCAGAAGTCCTCAATAATAATAGTATTTTCCAATAAATTTCGAAAAATCGTTGACAAGGTTTCGTTAGCAGCGTCTTTGTTTTACTGCTACCACGTGAATGCGTAATTGAATGCGATGATAAGAACATTTCCGGTTACGCTGACCTATAAAAGGCTATTACAAAAGCACAATTGGACATGTTATACATCGTTAGAAAGCGTATACTCTCCCCTACTGAATAAATGAATTGCCAATCAAGCCAGACTGTACTAAAAAGAGCGACGACGCCGTAAACAACAGGTGTGGTATTACGCACAGCTATTTTGGAAGGTACCCAGGCATCACACATGCGCGTATATTTCCCATACGGATTGTCCAAGACAATATATGACCACTCAGTCTCAAAAGGGGCATCTCTATGCGTAAAACCAATGGTAAGGTTGTATATTTATTCAATATTTAGTCCCAGATATTGGCTGTAGAATGACATGGTATCATTTTAAAAAACTTTTTCTCGTTTATTTCGTTATTCAGTGAGCAGCGTTTTCACTGCTGTGTAGGCATATAGGCTGTTGTCGGGTTTATCTTGTTGCTATGACCGAATACGATTTTTTAGTGGTGAACCAATATTTTTATGAATGCCAAGATAGACAATATTGTCCATTATGTCAAGGGTGGGGGTGTTTTCTAGATGAGACTGCAGGGAGGGGGTGCGTGTTAAATGAACGACCAGAGCGACAATGGTGGCGCTGCGAAACTCCGTATTCGGCATAGTTGTCGTGTATCGTCTACTAATGAAACTTAAACAATACGTTTCTGTTTAACTCATACTTAGGTTGCAGTAGCACCGAATGTCTGAGTTGAGTAATCTCGGCACGCCTGCGTGCCGACCACTAGGGGCTTTGCGCTAAGAGGTTAATATAAACTTATATATATTTCCCATTTTTGAGCATACAATATCGCTCATTACCCATATTGTTTATTTTATACAGCCGTCTTTGCTTATCTTTAAGGGTGGACGCTTTTTATATCTTTATATAGAGTTGTCAATGTGTGGGACACCTAGATAGGCTGAGTAGTTCTCATCATTATGTCATCTTACGTTCTTATCCTGAAAGCAACAAAGTAAAATAATTTGTACAACAGTAGGAGTTAGTATTGGTCACTTGGTATTTTGCACCTACCTAACAAGGCATTTACAGTACATGTTAACCAGCAATGCAATAATTTAGTTGGACAATCAGACGTGAATTAGAAGTAAATATCTGCACAGAACAGACATGCCATGTCAGATATCCAGCATTGAAGAATGACATAATTTGTACTGTTTACTGTTTGTAAATTTGGGGAGGGGTAATATACATTGAGCTCCTGCGGTCATCTGAGAAACCTGTAAAATTGGAAAACTCAGCAAATTGAGAGTGAGGCTGTGACCTTAAACTTTTGTGATGTGAGGATGTGCAACATTAGCTGCTCTTTGGACTAAGACTTCAGAACAGCCATGGTAGTGAGACTGTGAGAACTCAGCATC